>NW_027422684.1:3728829-4350300 GCF_048934315.1 Petromyzon marinus | reverse complement strand
CCAGGGATATTAGGGCCAGGGATATTAGGGCCAGGGATATCAGGGCCAGGGATATCAGGGCCAGGGATATTAGGGCCAGGGATATTAGGGCCAGGGATATTAGGGCCAGGGATATTACAGCCAGGGATATTAGGGCCAGGGAGATTAGGGCCAGCGTTATTAGGGCCAGGGATATTAGGGCCAGGGATATTATGGCCAGGGATATTAGGGCCAGGGATATTAGGGCCAGGGATATTAGGGCCAGGGATATTAGGGCCAGGGATATTAGGGCCAGGGATATTAGGGCCAGGGATATTAGGGCCAGGGATATTAGGGCCAGGGATATTAGGGCCAGGGATATTAGGGCCAGGGATATAAGGGCCAGGGATATTAGGGCCAGGCATATTATGGCCAGGCATATTAGGGCCAGGGATATTAGGGCAAGGGATATTAGGGCCAGGGATATTAGGGCCAGGGATATTAGGGCCAGGGATATTAGGGCCAGGGATATTAGGGCCAGGGATATTAGGGCCAGGGATATTAGGGCCAGGGATATTAGGGCCAGGGATATTAGGGCCAGGGATTTTAGGGCAAGGGATATTAGGCCCAGGGATATTAGGGCCAGGGATATTAGAGCCAGGGATATTAGGGCCAGGGATATTAGGGCCAGGGATATTAGGGCCAGGGATATTAGGGCCAGGGATATTAGGGCCAGGGATATCAGGGCCAGGGATATCAGGGCCAGGGATATTAGGGCCAGGGATATTAGGGCCAGGGATATTAGGGCCAGGGATATTAGGGCCAGGGATATTAGGGCCAGAGACATTAGGGGCAGGGATATTAGGGCCAGGGAGATTAGGGCCAGCGTTATTAGGCCAGGGATATTAGGGCCAGGGATATATTGGCCAGGGATATTAAGGCCAGGGATATTAGGGCCAGGGATATTAGGGCCAGGGATATTAAGGCCAGGGATATTAGGGCCAGGGATATTAGGGCCAGGGATATTAGGGCCACGGATATTAGGGCCAAGGATATTAGGGCCAGGGATATTAGGGCCAGGGATATTAGGGCCAGGGATATTAGGGCCAGGGATATTAGGGCCAGGGATATAAGGGCCAGGGATATTAGGACCAGGCATATTATGGCCAGGGATATTAGGGCCAGGGATATTAGGGCAAGGGATATTAGGGCAAGGGATATTAGGGCCAGGGATATTAGGGCCAGGGATATTAGGGCCAGCGATATTAGGGCCAGGGATATTAGGGCCAGGGATATTAGGGCCAGGGATATTAGAGCCAGGCATATTAGGGCCAGGGATATTAGGGCCAGGGATATTAGGGCCAGGGATATTAGGGCCAGGGATATTAGGGCCTGGGATATTAGGGCCAGGGATATTAGGGCCAGGGATATTAGGGCCAGGGATATTAGGGCCAGGGATTTTAGGGCCAGGGATATTAGGGGCAGGGATATTAGGGCCATGGTTTTTTAGGGCCAGGGATATTAGGGCCAGGGATATAAGGGCCAGGGATATTAGGGCCAAGCATATTATGCCCAGGGATATTAGGGCCAGGGATATTAGGGCCAGGGATATTAGGGCCAGGGATATTAAGGCCGGGGATATTAGGCCCAGGGATATTAGGGCCAGCGATATTAGGGCCAGCGATGTTAGGGCCAGGGATATTAGGGCCAGGGATATTAGGGCCAGGGATATTAGGGCCAGGGATATTAGGGCAGGGATATTAGGTCAGGGATATTAGGGCCAGGGATATTAGGGCCAGGGATATTAGGGCCAGGGATATTAGGGCCAGGGATATTAGGGCCAGGGATATTAGGGCCAGGGATATTAGGGCCAGGGATATCAGGGCCAGGGATTTTAGGGCCAGGGATTTTAGGGCAAGGGATATTAGGGCCTGGGATATTAGGGCCAGGGATATTAGGGCCAGGGATATTAGGGCCAGGGATATTAGGGCCAGGGATTTTAGGGCCAGGGATATTAGGGGCAGGGATATTAGGGCCATGGGTTATTAGGGCCAGGGATATTAGGGCCAGGGATATAAGGGCCAGGGATATTAGGGCCAGGCATATTATGCCCAGGGATATTAGGGCCAGGGATATTAGGGCCAGGGATATTAGGGCCAGGGATATTAAGGCCGGGGATATTAGGCCCAGGGATATTAGGGCCAGGGATATTAGGGCCAGCGATGTTAGGGCCAGGGATATTAGGGCCAGGGATATTAGGGCCAGGGATATTAGGGCCAGTGATATTAGGGCAGGGATATTAGGGCCAGGGATATTAGGGCCAGGGATATTAGGGCCAGGGATATTAGGGCCAGGGATATTAGGGCCAGGGATATTAGGGCCAGGGATATTAGGGCCAGGGATTTTAGGGCAAGGGATATTAGGCCCAGGGATATTAGGGCCAGGGATATTAGAGCCAGGGATATTAGGGCCAGGGATATTAGGGCCAGGGATATTAGGGCCAGGGATATTAGGGCCAGGGATATTAGGGCCAGGGATATCAGGGCCAGGGATATCAGGGCCAGGGATATTAGGGCCAGGGATATTAGGGCCAGGGATATTAGGGCCAGGGATATTAGGGCCAGGGATATTAGGGCCAGAGACATTAGGGGCAGGGATATTAGGGCCAGGGAGATTAGGGCCAGCGTTATTAGGCCAGGGATATTAGGGCCAGGGATATATTGGCCAGGGATATTAAGGCCAGGGATATTAGGGCCAGGGATATTAGGGCCAGGGATATTAAGGCCAGGGATATTAGGGCCAGGGATATTAGGGCCAGGGATATTAGGGCCACGGATATTAGGGCCAAGGATATTAGGGCCAGGGATATTAGGGCCAGGGATATTAGGGCCAGGGATATTAGGGCCAGGGATATTAGGGCCAGGGATATAAGGGCCAGGGATATTAGGACCAGGCATATTATGGCCAGGGATATTAGGGCCAGGGATATTAGGGCAAGGGATATTAGGGCAAGGGATATTAGGGCCAGGGATATTAGGGCCAGGGATATTAGGGCCAGCGATATTAGGGCCAGGGATATTAGGGCCAGGGATATTAGGGCCAGGGATATTAGAGCCAGGCATATTAGGGCCAGGGATATTAGGGCCAGGGATATTAGGGCCAGGGATATTAGGGCCAGGGATATTAGGGCCTGGGATATTAGGGCCAGGGATATTAGGGCCAGGGATATTAGGGCCAGGGATATTAGGGCCAGGGATTTTAGGGCCAGGGATATTAGGGGCAGGGATATTAGGGCCATGGTTTATTAGGGCCAGGGATATTAGGGCCAGGGATATAAGGGCCAGGGATATTAGGGCCAGGCATATTATGCCCAGGGATATTAGGGCCAGGGATATTAGGGCCAGGGATATTAGGGCCAGGGATATTAAGGCCGGGGATATTAGGCCCAGGGATATTAGGGCCAGCGATATTAGGGCCAGCGATGTTAGGGCCAGGGATATTAGGGCCAGGGATATTAGGGCCAGGGATATTAGGGCCAGGGATATTAGGGCAGGGATATTAGGTCAGGGATATTAGGGCCAGGGATATTAGGGCCAGGGATATTAGGGCCAGGGATATTAGGGCCAGGGATATTAGGGCCAGGGATATTAGGGCCAGGGATATTAGGGCCAGGGATATCAGGGCCAGGGATTTTAGGGCCAGGGATTTTAGGGCAAGGGATATTAGGGCCTGGGATATTAGGGCCAGGGATATTAGGGCCAGGGATATTAGGGCCAGGGATATTAGGGCCAGGGATTTTAGGGCCAGGGATATTAGGGGCAGGGATATTAGGGCCATGGGTTATTAGGGCCAGGGATATTAGGGCCAGGGATATAAGGGCCAGGGATATTAGGGCCAGGCATATTATGCCCAGGGATATTAGGGCCAGGGATATTAGGGCCAGGGATATTAGGGCCAGGGATATTAAGGCCGGGGATATTAGGCCCAGGGATATTAGGGCCAGGGATATTAGGGCCAGCGATGTTAGGGCCAGGGATATTAGGGCCAGGGATATTAGGGCCAGGGATATTAGGGCCAGTGATATTAGGGCAGGGATATTAGGGCCAGGGATATTAGGGCCAGGGATATTAGGGCCAGGGATATTAGGGCCAGGGATATTAGGGCCAGGGATATTAGGGCCAGGGATATTAGGGCAAGGGATATTAGGGCCAGGGATATTAGGGCCAGGGATATTAGGGCCAGGGATTTTAGGGCCAGGGATTTTAGGGCAAGGGATATTAGGGCCAGGGATATTAGGGCCAGGGATATTAGAGCCAGGGATATTAGCGCCAGGGATATTAGGGCCAGGGATATTAGGGCCAGGGATATTAGGGCCAGGGATATTAGGGCCAGGGATATCAGGGCCAGGGATATCAGGGCCAGGGATCGGAGGGCCAGGGATATTAGGGCCAGGTATATTAGGGCCAGGGATATTAGGGCCAAGGATATTAGGGCCAGGGATATTAGGGCCAGGGATATTAGGGCCAGGGAGATTAGGGCCAGCGTTATCAGGGCCAGGGATATTAGGGCCAGGGATATTATGGCCAGGGATATTAGGGCCAGGGATATTAGGGCCAGGGATATTAGGGCCAGCGATATTAGGGCCAGGGATATTAGGGCCAGGGATATTAGGGCCACGGATATTAGGGCCAGGGATATAAGGGCCAGGGATATTAGGGCCAGGCATATTATGGCCAGGGATATTAGGGCCAGGGATATTAGGGCCTGGGATATTAGGGCCAGGGATATTAGGGCCAGGGATATTAGGGCCAGGGATATTAGGGCCAGGGATATTAGGGCCAGGGATTTTAGGGCCAAAAATATTAGGGGCAGGGATATTAGGGCCAGGGATATTAGGGCCAGGGATATTAGGGCCAGGGATATAAGGGCCAGGAATATTAGGGCCAGGCATATTATGCCCAGGGATATTAGGGCCAGGGATATTAGGGCCAGGGATATTAGAGCCAGGGATATTAAGGCCAGGGATATTAGGCCCAGGGATATTAGGGCCAGGGATATTAGGTCCAGCGATGTTAGGGCCAGGGATATTAGGGCCAGGGATATTAGGGTCAGGGATATTAGGGCCAGGGATATTAGGGCAGGGATATTAGGTCCAGGGATATTAGGGCCAGGGATATTAGGGCCAGGGATGTTAGGGCCAGGGATTTTAGGGCAAGGGATATTAGGCCCAGGGATATTAGGGCCAGGGATATTAGAGCCAGGGATATTAGGGCCAGGGATATTAGGGCCAGGGATATTAGGGCCAGGGATATTAGGGCCAGGGATATCAGGGCCAGGGATATCAGGGCCAGGGATATTAGGGCCAGGGATATTAGGGCCAGGGATATTAGGGCCAGGGATATTAGGGCCAGGGATATTAGGGCCAGGGACATTATGGGCAGGGATATTAGGGCCAGGGAGATTAGGGCCAGCGTTATTAGGCCAGGGATATTAGGGCCAGGGATATATTGGCCAGGGATATTAAGGCCAGGGATATTAGGGCCAGGGATATTAGGGCCAGGGATATTAAGGCCAGGGATATTAGGGCCAGGGATATTAGGGCCAGGGATATTAGGGCCACGGATATTAGGGCCAAGGATATTAGGGCCAGGGATATTAGGGCCAGGGATATTAGGGCCAGGGATATTAGGGCCAGGGATATTAGGGCCAGGGATATAAGGGCCAGGGATATTAGGACCAGGCATATTATGGCCAGGGATATTAGGGCCAGGGATATTAGGGCAAGGGATATTAGGGCAAGGGATATTAGGGCCAGGGATATTAGGGCCAGGGATATTAGGGCCAGCGATATTAGGGCCAGGGATATTAGGGCCAGGGATATTAGGGCCAGGGATATTAGAGCCAGGCATATTAGGGCCAGGGATATTAGGGCCAGGGATATTAGGGCCAGGGATATTAGGGCCAGGGATATTAGGGCCTGGGATATTAGGGCCAGGGATATTAGGGCCAGGGATATTAGGGCCAGGGATATTAGGGCCAGGGATTTTAGGGCCAGGGATATTAGGGGCAGGGATATTAGGGCCATGGTTTATTAGGGCCAGGGATATTAGGGCCAGGGATATAAGGGCCAGGGATATTAGGGCCAGGCATATTATGCCCAGGGATATTAGGGCCAGGGATATTAGGGCCAGGGATATTAGGGCCAGGGATATTAAGGCCGGGGATATTAGGCCCAGGGATATTAGGCCAGCGATATTAGGGCCAGCGATGTTAGGGCCAGGGATATTAGGGCCAGGGATATTAGGGCTAGGGATATTAGGGCCAGGGATATTAGGGCAGGGATATTAGGTCAGGGATATTAGGGCCAGGGATATTAGGGCCAGGGATATTAGGGCCAGGGATATTAGGGCCAGGGATATTAGGGCCAGGGATATTAGGGCCAGGGATATTAGGGCCAGGGATATCAGGGCCAGGGATTTTAGGGCCAGGGATTTTAGGGCAAGGGATATTAGGGCCAGGGATATTAGGGCCAGGGATATTAGAGCCAGGGATATTAGGGCCAGGGATATTAGGGCCAGGGATATTAGGGCCAGGGATATTAGGGCCAGGGATATTAGGGCCAGGGATATCAGGGCCAGGGATATCAGGGCCAGGGATATGAGGGCCAGGGATATTAGGGCCAGGGATATTAGGGCCAGGGATATTAGGGCCAAGGATATTAGGGCCAGGGATATTAGGGCCAGGGATATTAGGGCCAGGGAGATTAGGGCCAGCATTATTAGGGCCAGGGATATTAGGGCCAGGGATATTATGGCCAGGGATATTAGGGCCAGGGATATTAGGGCCAGGGATATTAGGGCCAGGGATATTAGGGCCAGGGATATTAGGTCCAGGGATATTAGGGCCACGGATATTAGGGCCAGGGATATTAGGGCCAGGGATATTAGGGCCAGGGATATTAGCGCCAGGGATATTAGGGCCAGGGATATTAGGGGAAGGGATATAAGGGCCAGGGATATTAGGGCCAGGCATATTATGGCCAGGGATATTAGGGCCAGGGATATTAGGGCCTGGGATATTAGGGCCAGGGATATTAGGGCCAGGGATATTAGGACCAGGGATATTAGGGCCAGGGATATTCGGGCCAGGGATTTTAGGGCCAGGGATATTAGGGGCAGGGATATTAGGGCCAGGGATATTAGGGCCAGGGATATTAGGGCCAGGGATATAAGGGCCAGGAATATTAGGGCCAGGCATATTATGCCCAGGGATATTAGGGCCAGGGATATTAGGGCCAGGGATATTAGAGCCAGGGATATTAAGGCCAGGGATATTAGGCCCAGGGATTTTAGGGCCAGGGATATTAGGTCCAGCGATGTTAGGGCCAGGGATATTAGGGCCAGGGATATTAGGGCCAGGGATATTAGGGCCAGGGATATTAGGGCAGGGATATTAGGTCCAGGGATATTAGGGCCAGGGATATTAGGGCCAGGGATGTTAGGGCCAGGGATATTAGCGCCAGGGATATTAGGGCCAGGGATATTAGGGCCAGGGTTATTAGGGCCAGGGATATTAGGGCCAGGGATATTAGGGCCAGGGATATTAGGGCCATGGATATTAGGGCCAGGGATGTTAGGGCCAGGGATATTAGCGCCAGGGATATTAGGGCGAGGGATATTAGGGCCAGGGATATTAGGGCCAGGGATATTAGGGCCAGGGATATTAGGGCCAGGGATATTAGGGCCAGGGATATTAGGGCCAGGGATTTTAGGGCAAGGGATATTAGGGCCCAGGGATATTAGGGCCAGGGATATTAGAGCCAGGGATATTAGGGCCAGGGATATTAGGGCCAGGGATATTAGGGCCAGGGATATTAGGGCCAGGGATATTAGGGCCAGGGATATCAGGGCCAGGGATATTAGGGCCAGGCATATTATGGCCAGGGATATTAGGGCCAGGTATATTAGGGCAAGGGATATTAGGGCCAGGGATATTAGGGCCAGGGATATTAGGGCCAGGGATATTAGGGCCAGCAATATTAGGGCCTGGGATATTAGGGCCAGGGATATTAGGGCCAGGGATATTAGAGCCAGGCATATTAGGGCCAGGGATATTAGGGCCAGGGATATTAGGGCCAGGGATATTAGGGCCAGGGATATTAGGGCCAGGGATATTAGGGCCTGGGATATTAGGGCCAGGGATATTAGGGCCAGGGATATTAGGGCCAGGGATATTAGGGCCAGGGATTTTAGGGCCAGGGATATTAGGGGCAGGGATATTAGGGCCATGGGTTATTAGGGCCAGGGATATTAGGGCCAGGGATATAAGGGCCAGGGATATTAGGGCCAGGCATATTATGCCCAGGGATATTAGGGCCAGGGATATTAGGGCCAGGGATATTAGGGCCAGGGATATTAAGGCCGGGGATATTAGGCCCAGGGATATTAGGGCCAGGGATATTAGGGCCAGCGATGTTAGGGCCAGGGATATTAGGGCCAGGGATATTAGGGCCAGGGATATTAGGGCCAGGGATATTAGGGCAGGGATATTAGGGCCAGGGATATTAGGGCCAGGGATATTAGGGCCAGGGATATTAGGGCCAGGGATATTAGGGCCAGGGATATTAGGGCCAGGGATATTAGGGGAAGGGATATTAGGGCCAGGGATATTAGGGCCAGGGATATTAGGGCCAGGGATTTTAGGGCCAGGGATTTTAGGGCAAGGGATATTAGGGCCAGGGATATTAGGGCCAGGGATATTAGAGCCAGGGATATTAGCGCCAGGGATATTAGGGCCAGGGATATTAGGGCAAGGGATATTAGGGCCAGGGATATTAGGGCCAGGGATATCAGGGCCAGGGATATCAGGGCCAGGGATAGGAGGGCCAGGGATATTAGGGCCAGGTATATTAGGGCCAGGGATATTAGGGCCAAGGATATTAGGGACAGGGATATTAGGGCCAGGGATATTAGGGCCAGGGAGATTAGGGCCAGCGTTATCAGGGCCAGGGATATTAGGGCCAGGGATATTATGGCCAGGGATATTAGGGCCAGGGATATTAGGGCCAGGGATATTAGGGCCAGCGATATTAGGGCCAGGGATATTAGGGCCAGGGATATTAGGGCCACGGATATTAGGGCCAGGGATATAAGGGCCAGGGATATTAGGGCCAGGCATATTATGGCCAGGGATATTAGGGCCAGGGATATTAGGGCCTGGGATATTAGGGCCAGGGATATTAGGGCCAGGGATATTAGGGCCAGGGATATTAGGGCCAGGGATATTAGGGCCAGGGATTTTAGGGCCAGGGATATTAGGGGCAGGGATATTAGGGCCAGGGATATTAGGGCCAGGGATATTAGGGCCAGGGATATAAGGGCCAGGAATATTAGGGCCAGGCATATTATGCCCAGGGATATTAGGGCCAGGGATATTAGGGCCAGGGATATTAGAGCCAGGGATATTAAGGCCAGGGATATTAGGCCCAGGGATATTAGGGCCAGGGATATTAGGTCCAGCGATGTTAGGGCCAGGGATATTAGGGCCAGGGATATTAGGGTCAGGGATATTAGGGCCAGGGATATTAGGGCAGGGATATTAGGTCCAGGGATATTAGGGCCAGGGATATTAGGGCCAGGGATGTTAGGGCCAGGGATATTAGCGCCAGGGATATTAGGGCCAGGGATATTAGGGCCAGGGTTATTAGGGCCAGGGATATTAGGGCCAGGGATATTAGGGCGAGGGATATTAGGGCCAGGGATATTAGGGCCAGGGATATTAGGGCCAGGGATATTAGGGCCAGGGATATTAGGGCCAGGGATATTAGGGCCAGGGATTTTAGGGCAAGGGATATTAGGGCCCAGGGATATTAGGGCCAGGGATATTAGAGCCAGGGATATTAGGGCCAGGGATATTAGGGCCAGGGATATTAGGGCCAGGGATATTAGGGCCAGGGATATTAGGGCCAGGGATATCAGGGCCAGGGATATTAGGGCCAGGGATATTAGGGCCAGGGATATTAGGGCCAGGGATATTATGGCCAGGGATATTAGGGCCAGCGATATTAGGGCCAGTGATATTAGAGCCAGGGATATTAGGGCCAGGGATATTAGAGCCAGGGATATTAGGGCCAGGGATATTAGGGCCAGGGATATTAGGGCCAGGGATATTAGGGCCAGGGATTTTAGGGCAAGGGATATTAGGGCCAGGGATATTAGGGCCAGGGATATTAGAGCCAGGGATATTAGGGCCAGGGATATTAGGGCCAGGGATGTTAGGGCCAGGGATATTAGCGCCAGGGATATTAGGGCCAGGGATATTAGGGCCAGGGTTATTAGGGCCAGGGATATTAGGGCCAGGGATATTAGGGCGAGGGATATTAGGGCCAGGGATATTAGGGCCAGGGATATTAGGGCCAGGGATATTAGGGCCAGGGATATTAGGGCCAGGGATATTAGGGCCAGGGATTTTAGGGCAAGGGATATTAGGGCCCAGGGATATTAGGGCCAGGGATATTAGAGCCAGGGATATTAGGGCCAGGGATATTAGGGCCAGGGATATTAGGGCCAGGGATATTAGGGCCAGGGATATTAGGGCCAGGGATATCAGGGCCAGGGATATTAGGGCCAGGGATATTAGGGCCAGGGATATTAGGGCCAGGGATATTATGGCCAGGGATATTAGGGCCAGCGATATTAGGGCCAGTGATATTAGAGCTAGGGATATTAGGGCCAGGGATATTAGAGCCAGGGATATTAGGGCCAGGGATATTAGGGCCAGGGATATTAGGGCCAGGGATATTAGGGCCAGGGATTTCAGGGCAAGGGATATTAGGGCCAGGGATATTAGGGCCAGGGATATTAGAGCCAGGGATATTAGGGCCAGGGATATTAGGGCCAGGGATATTAGGGCCACGGATATTAGGGCCAGGGATATCAGGGCCAGGGATATCAGGGCCAGGGATATTAGGGCCAGGGATATTAGGGCCAGGGATATTAGGGCCAGGGATATTAGGGCCAGGGAGATTAGGGCCAGCATTATTAGGGCCAGGGATATTAGGGCCAGGGATATTATGGCCAGGGATATTAGGGCCAGGGTTATTAGGGCCAGGGATATTAGGGCCAGGGATATTAGGGCGAGGGATATTAGGGCCAGGGATATTAGGGCCAGGGATATTAGGGCCAGGGATATTAGGGCCAGGGATATTAGGGCCAGGGATATTAGGGCCAGGGATTTTAGGGCAAGGGATATTAGGGCCCAGGGATATTAGGGCCAGGGATATTAGAGCCAGGGATATTAGGGCCAGGGATATTAGAGCCAGGGATATTAGGGCCAGGGATATTAGGGCCAGGGATATTAGGACCAGGGATATCAGGGCCAGGGATATTAGGGCCAGGGATATTAGGGCCAGGGATATTAGGGCCAGGGATATTATGGCCAGGGATATTAGGGCCAGCGATATTAGGGCCAGGGATATTAGGGCCAGGGATATTAGGGCCAGGGATATTAGGGCCAGGGAGATTAGGGCCAGCATTATTAGAGCCAGGGATATTAGGGCCAGGGATATTATGGCCAGGGATATTAGGGTCAGGGATATTAGGGCCATGGATATTAGGGCCAGGGATATTAGGGCCAGGGATATTAGGGCCAGGGATATTAGGGCCACGGATATTAGGGCCAGGGATATTAGGGCCAGGGATATTAGGGCCAGGGATATTAGCGCCAGGGATATTAGGGCCAGGGATATTAGGGCCAGGGATATAAGGGCCAGGGATATTAGGGCCAGGCATATTATGGCCAGGGATATTAGGGCCAGGGATATTAGGGCCTGGGATATTAGGGCCAGGGATATTAGGGCCAGGGATATTAGGGCCAGGGATATTAGGGCCAGGGATTTTAGGGCCAGGGATATTAGGGGCAGGGATATTAGGGACAGGGATATTAGGGCCAGGGATATTAGGGCCAGGGATATAAGGGCCAGGAATATTAGGGCCAGGCATATTATGCCCAGGGATATTAGGGCCAGGGATATTAGGGCCAGGGATATTAGAGCCAGGGATATTAAGGCCAGGGATATTAGGCCCAGGGATATTAGGGCCAGGGATATTAGGTCCAGCGATGTTAGGGCCAGGGATATTAGGGCCAGGGATATTAGGGCCAGTAATATTAGGGCCAGGGATATTAGGGCAGGGATATTAGGTCCAGGGATATTAGGGCCAGGGATATTAGGGCCAGGGATGTTAGGGCCAGGGATATTAGCGCCAGGGATATTAGGGCCAGGGATATTAGGGCCAGGGTTATTAGGGCCAGGGATATTAGGGCCAGGGATATTAGGGCGAGGGATATTAGGGCCAGGGATATTAGGGCCAGGGATATTAGGGCCAGGGATATTAGGGCCAGGGATATTAGGGCCAGGGATATTAGGGCCAGGGATTTTAGGGCAAGGGATATTAGGGCCCAGGGATATTAGGGCCAGGGATATTAGAGCCAGGGATATTAGGGCCAGGGATATTAGGGCCAGGGATATTAGGGCCAGGGATATTAGGGCCAGGGATATTAGGGCCAGGGATATCAGGGCCAGGGATATTAGGGCCAGGGATATTAGGGCCAGGGATATTATGGCCAGGGATATTAGGGACAGCGATATTAGAGCCAGTGATATTAGAGCCAGGGATATTAGGGCCAGGGATATTAGAGCCAGGGATATTAGGGCCAGGGATATTAGGGCCAGGGATATTAGGGCCAGGGATATTAGGGCCAGGGATTTTAGGGCAAGGGATATTAGGGCCAGGGATATTAGGGCCAGGGATATTAGAGCCAGGGATATTAGGGCATGGGATATTAGGGCCAGGGATGTTAGGGCCAGGGATATTAGCGCCAGGGATATTAGGGCCAGGGATATTAGGGCCAGGGTTATTAGGGCCAGGGATATTAGGGCCAGGGATATTAGGGCGAGGGATATTAGGGCCAGGGATATTAGGGCCAGGGATATTAGGGCCAGGGATATTAGGGCCAGGGATATTAGGGCCAGGGATATTAGGGCCAGGGATTTTAGGGCAAGGGATATTAGGGCCCAGGGATATTAGGGCCAGGGATATTAGAGCCAGGGATATTAGGGCCAGGGATATAAGGGCCAGGGATATTAGGGCCAGGGATATTAGGGCCAGGGATATTAGGGCCAGGGATATCAGGGCCAGGGATATTAGGGCCAGGGATATTAGGGCCAGGGATATTAGGGCCAGGGATATTATGGCCAGGGATATTAGGGCCAGTGATATTAGGGCCAGTGATATTAGAGCCAGGGATATTAGGGCCAGGGATATTAGAGCCAGGGATATTAGGGCCAGGGATATTAGGGCCAGGGATATGAGGGCCAGGGATATTAGGGCCAGGGATTTTAGGGCAAGGGATATTAGGGCCAGGGATAATAGGGCCAGGGATATTAGAGCCAGGGATATTAGGGCCAGGGATATTAGGGCCAGGGATATTAGGGCCAGGGATATTAGGGCCAGGGATATCAGGGCCAGGGATATCAGGGCCAGGGATATTAGGGCCAGGGATATTAGGGCCAGGGATATTAGGGCCAGGGATATTAGGGCCAGGGATATTAGGGCCAGGGATATTAGGGCCAGGGAGATTAGGGCCAGCATTATTAGGGCCAGGGATATTAGGGCCAGGGATATTATGGCCAGGGATATTAGGGCCAGGGTTATTAGGGCCAGGGATATTAGGGCCAGGGATATTAGGGCAAGGGATATTAGGGCCAGGGATATTAGGGCCAGGGATATTAGGGCCAGGGATATTAGGGCCAGGGATATTAAGGCCAGGGATTTTAGGGCAAGGGATATTAGGGCCCAGGGATATTAGGGCCAGGGATATTAGAGCCAGGGATATTAGGGCCAGGGATATTAGGGCCAGGGATATTAGGGCCAGGGATATTAGGGCCAGGGATATTAGGGCCAGGGATATTAGAGCCAGGGATATTAGGGCCAGGGATATTAGGGCCAGGGATATGAGGGCCAGGGATATTAGGGCCAGGGATTTTAGGGCAAGGGATATTAGGGCCAGGGATATTAGGGCCAGGGATATTAGAGCCAGGGATATTAGGGCCAGGGATATTAGGGCCAGGGATATTAGGGCCAGGGATATTAGGGCCAGGGATATCAGGGCCAGGGATATCAGGGCCAGGGATATTAGGGACAGGGATATTAGGGCCAGGGATATTAGGGCCAGGGATATTAGGGCCAGGGATATTAGGGCCAGGGAGATTAGGGCCAGCATTATTAGGGCCAGGGATATTAGGGCCAGGGATATTATGGCCAGGGATATTAGGGCCAGGGTTATTAGGGCCAGGGATATTAGGGCCAGGGATATTAGGGCGAGGGATATTAGGGCCAGGGATATTAGGGCCAGGGATATTAGGGCCTTAGGGATATTAGGGCCAGGGATATTAAGGCCAGGGATTTTAGGGCAAGGGATATTAGGGCCCAGGGATATTAGGGCCAGGGATATTAGAGCCAGGGATATTAGGGCCAGGGATATAAGGGCCAGGGATATTAGGGCCAGGGATATTAGGGCCAGGGATATTAGGGCCAGGGATATCAGGGCCAGGGATATTAGGGCCAGGGATATTAGGGCCAGGGATATTAGGGCCAGGGATATTATGGCCAGGGATATTAGGGCCAGCGATATTAGGGCCAGTGATATTAGAGCCAGGGATATTAGGGCCAGGGATATTAGAGCCAGGGATATTAGGGCCAGGGATATTAGGGCCAGGGATATGAGGGCCAGGGATATTAGGGCCAGGGATTTTAGGGCAAGGGATATTAGGGCCAGGGATATTAGTGCCAGGGATATTAGAGCCAGGGATATTAGGGCCAGGGATATTAGGGCCAGGGATATTAGGGCCAGGGATATTAGGGCCAGGGATATCAGGGCCAGGGATATCAGGGCCAGGGATATTAGGGCCAGGGATATTAGGGCCAGGGATATTAGGGCCAGGGATATTAGGGCCAGGGATATTAGGGCCAGGGATATTAGGGCCAGGGAGATTAGGGCCAGCATTATTAGGGCCAGGGATATTAGGGCCAGGGATATTATGGCCAGGGATATTAGGGCCAGGGTTATTAGGGCCAGGGATATTAGGGCCAGGGATATTAGGGCGAGGGATATTAGGGCCAGGGATATAAGGGCCAGGGATATTAGGGCCAGGCATATTATGGCCAGGGATATTAGGGCCAGGGATATTAGGGCCTGGGATATTAGGGCCAGGGATATTAGGGCCAGGGATATTAGGGCCAGGGATATTAAGGCCAGGGATATTAGGGCCAGGGATTTTAGGGCCAGGGATATTAGGGGCAGGGATATTAGGGACAGGGATATTAGGGCCAGGGATATTAGGGCCAGGGATATAAGGGCCAGGAATATTAGGGCCAGGCATATTATGCCCAGGGATATTAGGGCCAGGGATATTAGGGCCAGGGATATTAGAGCCAGGGATATTAAGGCCAGGGATATTAGGCCCAGGGATATTAGGGCCAGGGATATTAGGTCCAGCGATGTTAAGGCCAGGGATATTAGGGCCAGGGATATTAGGGCCAGGGATATTAGGGCCAGGGATATTAGGGCAGGGATATTAGGTCCAGGGATATTAGGGCCAGGGATATTAGGGCCAGGGATGTTAGGGCCAGGGATATTAGCGCCAGGGATATTAGGGCCAGGGATATTAGGGCCAGGGTTATTAGGGCCAGGGATATTAGGGCCAGGGATATTAGGGCGAGGGATATTAGGGCCAGGGATATTAGGGCCAGGGATATTAGGGCCAGGGATATTAGGGCCAGGGATATCAGGGCCAGGGATATCAGGGCCAGGGATATTAGGGCCAGGGATATTAGGGCCAGGGATATTAGGGCCAGGGATATTAGGGCCAGGGATATTAGGGCCAGGGATATTAGGGCCAGGGAGATTAGGGCCAGCATTATTAGGGCCAGGGATATTAGGGCCAGGGATATTATGGCCAGGGATATTAGGGCCAGGGTTATTAGGGCCAGGGATATTAGGGCCAGGGATATTAGGGCGAGGGATATTAGGGCCAGGGATATTAGGGCCAGGGATATTAGGGCCAGGGATATTAGGGCCAGGGATATTAAGGCCAGGGATTTTAGGGCAAGGGATATTAGGGCCCAGGGATATTAGGGCCAGGGATATTAGAGCCAGGGATATTAGGGCCAGGGATATTAGGGCCAGGGATATTAGGGCCAGGGATATTAGGGCCAGGGATATTAGGGCCAGGGATATTAGAGCCAGGGATATTAGGGCCAGGGATATTAGGGCCAGGGATATGAGGGCCAGGGATATTAGGGCCAGGGATTTTAGGGCAAGGGATATTAGGGCCAGGGATATTAGGGCCAGGGATATTAGAGCCAGGGATATTAGGGCCAGGGATATTAGGGCCAGGGATATTAGGGCCAGGGATATTAGGGCCAGGGATATCAGGGCCAGGGATATCAGGGCCAGGGATATTAGGGCCAGGGATATTAGGGCCAGGGATATTAGGGCCAGGGATATTAGGGCCAGGGATATTAGGGCCAGGGAGATTAGGGCCAGCATTATTAGGGCCAGGGATATTAGGGCCAGGGATATTATGGCCAGGGATATTAGGGCCAGGGTTATTAGGGCCAGGGATATTAGGGCCAGGGATATTAGGGCGAGGGATATTAGGGCCAGGGATATTAGGGCCAGGGATATTAGGGCCAGGGATATTAGGGCCAGGGATATTAAGGCCAGGGATTTTAGGGCAAGGGATATTAGGGCCCAGGGATATTAGGGCCAGGGATATTAGAGCCAGGGATATTAGGGCCAGGGATATAAGGGCCAGGGATATTAGGGCCAGGGATATTAGGGCCAGGGATATTAGGGCCAGGGATATCAGGGCCAGGGATATTAGGGCCAGGGATATTAGGGCCAGGGATATTAGGGCCAGGGATATTATGGCCAGGGATATTAGGGCCAGCGATATTAGGGCCAGTGATATTAGAGCCAGGGATATTAGGGCCAGGGATATTAGAGCCAGGGATATTAGGGCCAGGGATATTAGGGCCAGGGATATGAGGGCCAGGGATATTAGGGCCAGGGATTTTAGGGCAAGGGATATTAGGGCCAGGGATATTAGGGCCAGGGATATTAGAGCCAGGGATATTAGGGCCAGGGATATTAGGGCCAGGGATATTAGGGCCAGGGATATTAGGGCCAGGGATATCAGGGCCAGGGATATCAGGGCCAGGGATATTAGGGCCAGGGATATTAGGGCCAGGGATATTAGGGCCAGGGATATTAGGGCCAGGGATATTAGGGCCAGGGATATTAGGGCCAGGGAGATTAGGGCCAGCATTATTAGGGCCAGGGATATTAGGGCCAGGGATATTATGGCCAGGGATATTAGGGCCAGGGTTATTAGGGCCAGGGATATTAGGGCCAGGGATATTAGGGCGAGGGATATTAGGGCCAGGGATATAAGGGCCAGGGATATTAGGGCCAGGCATATTATGGCCAGGGATATTAGGGCCAGGGATATTAGGGCCTGGGATATTAGGGCCAGGGATATTAGGGCCAGGGATATTAGGGCCAGGGATATTAAGGCCAGGGATATTAGGGCCAGGGATTTTAGGGCCAGGGATATTAGGGGCAGGGATATTAGGGACAGGGATATTAGCGCCAGGGATATTAGGGCCAGGGATATAAGGGCCAGGAATATTAGGGCCAGGCATATTATGCCCAGGGATATTAGGGCCAGGGATATTAGGGCCAGGGATATTAGAGCCAGGGATATTAAGGCCAGGGATATTAGGCCCAGGGATATTAGGGCCAGGGATATTAGGTCCAGCGATGTTACGGCCAGGGATATTAGGGCCAGGGATATTAGGGCCAGGGATATTAGGGCCAGGGATATTAGGTCCAGGGATATTAGGGCCAGGGATATTAGGGCCAGGGATGTTAGGGCCAGGGATATTAGCGCCAGGGATATTAGGGCCAGGGATATTAGGGCCAGGGTTATTAGGGCCAGGGATATTAGGGCCAGGGATTTTAGGGCCAGGGATATTAAGGCCAGGGATATTAGGCCCAGGGATATTAGGGCCAGGGATATTAAGGCCAGGGATATTAGGCCCAGGGATATTAGGGCCAGGGATATTAGGTCCAGCGATGTTACGGCCAGGGATATTAGGGCCAGGGATATTAGGGCCAGGGATATTAGGGCCAGGGATATTAGGGCAGGGATATTAGGTCCAGGGATATTAGGGCCAGGGATATTAGGGCCAGGGATGTTAGGGCCAGGGATATTAGCGCCAGGGATATTAGGGCCAGGGATATTAGGGCGAGGGATATTAGGGCCAGGGATATTAGGGCCAGGGATATTAGGGCCAGGGATATTAGGGCCAGGGATATTAGGGCCAGGGATATTAGGGCCAGGGATTTTAGGGCAAGGGATATTAGGGCCCAGGGATATTAGGGCCAGGGATATTAGAGCCAGGGATATTAGGGCCAGGGATATTAGGGCCAGGGATATTAGGGCCAGGGATATTAGGGCCAGGGATATTAGGGCCAGGGATATCAGGGCCAGGGATATTAGGGCCAGGGATATTAGGGCCAGGGATATTAGGGCCAGGGATATTATGGCCAGGGATATTAGGGCCAGCGATATTTGGGCCAGTGATATTAGTGCCAGGGATATTCGGGCCAGGGATATTAGAGCCAGGGATATTAGGGCCAGGGATATTAGGGCCAGGGATATGAGGGCCAGGGATATTAGGGCCAGGGATTTTAGGGCAAGGGATATTAGGGCCAGGGATATTAGGGCCAGGGATATTAGAGCCAGGGATATTAGGGCCAGGGATATTAGGGCCAGGGATATTAGGGCCAGGGATATTAGGGCCAGGGATATCAGGGCCAGGGATATCAGGGCCAGGGATATTAGGGCCAGGGATATTAGGGCCAGGGATATTAGGGCCAGGGATATTAGGGCCAGGGATATTAGGGCCAGGGATATTAGGGCCAGGGAGATTAGGGCCAGCATTATTAGGGCCAGGGATATTAGGGCCAGGGATATTATGGCCAGGGATATTAGGGCCAGGGTTATTAGGGCCAGGGATATTAGGGCCAGGGATATTAGGGCGAGGGATATTAGGGCCAGGGATATAAGGGCCAGGGATATTAGGGCCAGGCATATTATGGCCAGGGATATTAGGGCCAGGGATATTAGGGCCTGGGATATTAGGGCCAGGGATATTAGGGCCAGGGATATTAGGGCCAGGGATATTAGGGCCAGGGATATTAGGGCCAGGGATTTTAGGGCCAGGGATATTAGGGGCAGGGATATTAGGGACAGGGATATTAGGGCCAGGGATATTAGGGCCAGGGATATAAGGGCCAGGAATATTAGGGCCAGGCATATTATGCCCAGGGATATTAGGGCCAGGGATATTAGGGCCAGGGATATTAGAGCCAGGGATATTAAGGCCAGGGATATTAGGCCCAGGGATATTAGGGCCAGGGATATTAGGTCCAGCGATGTTAGGGCCAGGGATATTAGGGCCAGGGATATTAGGGCCAGGGATATTAGGGCCAGGGATATTAGGGCAGGGATATTAGGTCCAGGGATATTAGGGCCAGGGATATTAGGGCCAGGGATGTTGGGGCCAGGGATATTAGCGCCAGGGATATTAGGGCCAGGGATATTAGGGCCAGGGTTATTAGGGCCAGGGATATTAGGGCCAGGGATATTAGGGTGAGGGATATTAGGGCCAAGGATATTAGGGCCAGGGATATTAGGGCCAGGGATATTAGGGCCAGGGATATTAGGGCCAGGGATATTAGGGCCAGGGATTTTAGGGCAAGGGATATTAGGGCCCAGGGATATTAGGGCCAGGGATATTAGAGCCAGGGATATTAGGGCCAGGGATATTAGGGCCAGGGATATTAGGGCCAGGGATATTAGGGCCAGGGATATTAGGGCCAGGGATATCAGGGCCAGGGATATTAGGGCCAGGGATATTAGGGCCAGGGATATTAGGGCCAGGGATATTATGGCCAGGGATATTAGGGCCAGCGATATTAGGGCCAGTGATATTAGAGCCAGGGATATTAGGGCTAGGGATATTAGAGCCAGGGATATTAGGGCCAGGGATATTAGGGCCAGGGATATTAGGGCCAGGGATATTAGGGCCAGGGATTTTAGGGCAAGGGATATTAGGGCCAGGGATATTAGGGCCAGGGATATTAGAGCCAGGGATATTAGGGCATGGGATATTAGGGCCAGGGATGTTAGGGCCAGGGATATTAGCGCCAGGGATATTAGGGCCAGGGATATTAGGGCCAGGGTTATTAGGGCCAGGGATATTAGGGCCAGGGATATTAGGGCGAGGGATATTAGGGCCAGGGATATTAGGGCCAGGGATATTAGGGCCAGGGATATTAGGGCCAGGGATATTAGGGCCAGGGATATTAGGGCCAGAGATTTTAGGGCAAGGGATATTAGGGCCCAGGGATATTAGGGCCAGGGATATTAGAGCCAGGGATATTAGGGCCAGGGATATAAGGGCCAGGGATATTAGGGCCTGGGATATTAGGGCCAGGGATATTAGGGCCAGGGATATCAGAGCCAGGGATATTAGGGCCAGGGATATTAGGGCCAGGGATATTAGGGCCAGGGATATTATGGCCAGGGATATTAGGGCCAGCGATATTAGGGCCAGTGATATTAGAGCCAGGGATATTAGGGCCAGGGATATTAGAGCCAGGGATATTAGGGCCAGGGATATTAGGGCCAGGGATATGAGGGCCAGGGATATTAGGGCCAGGGATTTTAGGGCAAGGGATATTAGGGCCAGGGATATTAGGGCCAGGGATATTAGAGCCAGGGATATTAGGGCCAGGGATATTAGGGCCAGGGATATTAGGGCCAGGGATATTAGGGCCAGGGATATCAGGGCCAGGGATATCAGGGCCAGGGATATTAGGGCCAGGGATATTAGGGCCAGGGATATTAGGGCCAGGGATATTAGGGCCAGGGATATTAGGGCCAGGGATATTAGGGCCAGGGAGATTAGGG
The DNA here is from genome assembly GCF_048934315.1 of Petromyzon marinus. NCBI lineage: Eukaryota > Metazoa > Chordata > Hyperoartia > Petromyzontiformes > Petromyzontidae > Petromyzon > Petromyzon marinus. The sequence continues at coordinate 4,329,239 of NW_027422684.1, read as the reverse complement.
CCAGCATTATTAGGGCCAGGGATATTAGGGCCAGGGATATTATGGCCAGGGATATTAGGGCCAGGGATATTAGGGCCAGGGATATTAGGGCGAGGGATATTAGGGCCAGGGATATTAGGGCCAGGGATATTAGGGCCAGGGATATTAGGGCCAGGGATATTAAGGCCAGGGATTTTAGGGCAAGGGATATTAGGGCCCAGGGATATTAGGGCCAGGGATATTAGAGCCAGGGATATTAGGGCCAGGGATATTAGGGCCAGGGATATTAGGGCCAGGGATATTAGGACCAGGGATATCAGGGCCAGGGATATTAGGGCCAGAGATATTAGGGCCAGGGATATTAGGGCCAGGGATATTATGGCCAGGGATATTAGGGCCAGCGATATTAGGGCCAGGGATATTAGGGCCAGGGATATTAGGGCCAGGGATATTAGAGCCAGGGATATTAGGGCCAGGGATATTAGGGCCAGGGATATTAGGGCCAGGGATATTAGGACCAGGGATTTTAGGGCAAGGGATATTAGGGCCAGGGATATTAGGGCCAGAGATATTAGAGCCAGGGATATTAGGGCCAGGGATATTAGGGCCAGGGATATTAGGGCCAGGGATATTAGGGCCAGGGATATCAGGGCCAGGGATATCAGGGCCAGGGATATTAGGGCCAGGGATATTAGGGCCAGGGATATTAGGGCCAGGGATATTAGGGCCAGGGATATTAGGGCCAGGGATATTAGGGCCAGGGAGATTAGGGCCAGCGTTGTTAGGGCCAGGGATATTAGGGCCAGGGATATTATGGCCAGGGATATTAGGGCCAGGGATATTAGGGCCAGGGATATTAGGGCCAGGGATATTAGGGCCAGGGATATTAGGGCCAGGGATATTAGGGCCAGGGATATTAGGGCCAGGGATATTAGGGCCAGGGATATTAGGGCCAGGGATATCAGGGCCAGGGATATCAGGGCCAGGGATATTAGGGCCAGGGATATTAGGGCCAGGGATATTACGGCCAGGGATATTAGGGCCAGGGATATTAGGGCCAGGGAGATTAGGGCCAGCGTTATTAGGGCCAGGGATATTAGGGCCAGGGATATTATGGCCAGGGATATTAGGGCCAGGGATATTAGGGCCAGGGATATTAGGGCCATGGATATTAGGGCCAGGGATATTAGGGCCAGGGATATTAGGGCCAGGGATATTAGGGCCAGGGATATTAGGGCCACGGATATTAGGGCCAGGGATATTAGGGCCAGGGATATTAGGGCCAGGGATATTAGGGCCAGGGATATTAGGGCCAGGGATATTAGGGCCAGGGATATTAGGGCCAGGGATATTAGGGCCAGGCATATTATGGCCAGGGATATTAGGGCCAGGGATATTAGGGCAAGGGATATTAGGGCCAGGGATATTATGGCCAGGGATATTAGGGCCAGGGATATTAGGTCCAGGGATATTAGGGCCAGGGATATTAGGGCCAGGGATATTAGGGCCAGGGATATTAGGGCCAGGGATTTTAGGGCAAGGGATATTAGGCCCACGGATATTAGGGCCAGGGATATTAGAGCCAGGGATATTAGGGCCAGGGATATTAGGGCCAGGGATATTAGGGCCAGGGATATTAGGGCCAGGGATATCAGGGCCAGGTATATCAGGGCCAGGGATATTAAGGCCAGGGATATTAGGGCCAGGGATATTAGGGCCAGGGATATTAGGGCCAGGGATATTAGGGCCAGGGATATTAGGGCCAGGGAGATTAGGGCCAGCATTATTAGGGCCAGGGATATTAGGGCCAGGGATATTATGGCCAGGGATATTAGGGCCAGGGATATTAGGGCCAGGGATATTAGGGCCAGGGATATTAGGGCCAGGGATATTAGGGCCAGGGATATTAGGGCCAGGGATATTAGGGCCAGGGATATTAGGGTCAGGGATATTAGGGCCAGGGATATTAGGGCCAGGGATATTAGGGCCAGGGAAATTAGGCCAGGGATATTAGGGCCAGGGATATAAGGGCCAGGGATATTAGGGCCAGGCATATTATGGCCAGGGATATTAGGGCCAGGGATATTAGGGCAAGGGATATTAGGGCCAGGGATATTAGGGCCAGGGATATTAGTGCCAGGGATATTAGGGCCAGCGATATTAGGGCCAGGGATATTAGGGCCAGGGATATTAGGGCCAGGGATATTAGAGCCAGGCATATTAGGGCCAGGGATATTAGGGCCAGGGATATTAGGGCCAGGGATATTAGGGCCAGGGATATTAGGGCCTGGGATATTAGGGCCAGGGATATTAGGGCCAGGGATATTAGGGCCAGGGATATTAGGGCCAGCGATATTAGGGCCAGGGATATTAGGGCCAGGGATATTAGGGCCTGGGATATTAGGGCCAGGGATATTAGGGCCAGGGATATTAGGACCAGGGATATTAGGGCCAGGGATATTAGGGCCAGGGATTTTAGGGCCAGGGATATTAGGGGCAGGGATATTAGGGCCAGGGAAATTAGGGCCAGGGATATTAGGGCCAGGGATATAAGGGCCAGGGATATTAGGGCCAGGCATATTATGCCCAGGGATATTAGGGCCAGGGATATTAGGGCCAGGGATATTAGGGCCAGGGATATTAAGGCCGGGGATATTAGGCCCAGGGATATTAGGGCCAGGGATATTAGGGCCAGCGATGTTAGGGCCAGGGATATTAGGGCCAGGGATATTAGGGCCAGGGATATTAGGGCCAGGGATATTAGGGCAGGGATATTAGTGCCAGGGATATTAGGGCCAGGGATATTAGGGCTAGGGATATTAGGGCCAGGGATATTAGGGCCAGGGATATTAGGGCCAGGGATATTAGGGCCAGGGATATTAGGGCCAGGGATATTAGGGCCAGGGATTTTAGGGCAAGGGATATTAGGGCCAGGGATATTAGGGCCAGGGATATTAGAGCCAGGGATATTAGGGCCAGGGATATTAAGGCCAGGGATATTAGGGCCAGGGATATTAGGGCCAGGGATATTAGGGCCAGGGATATCAGGGCCAGGGATATCAGGGCCAGGTATATGAGGGCCAGGGATATTAGGGCCAGGGATATTAGGGCCAGGGATATTAGGGCCAAGGATATTAGGGCCAGGGATATTAGGGCCAGGGATATTAGGGCCAGGGAGATTAGGGCCAGCGTTATTAGGGCCAGGGATATTAGGGCCAGGGATATTATGGCCAGGGAAATTAGGGCCAGGGATATTAGGGCCAGGGATATTAGGGCCACGGATATTAGGGCCAGGGATATTAGGGCCAGGGATATTAGGGCCACGGATATTAGGGCCAGGGATATTAGGGCCAGGGATATTAGGGCCAGGGATATTAGCGCCAGGGATATTAGGGCCAGGGATATTAGGGCCAGGGATATAAGGGCCAGGGATATTAGGGCCAGGCATATTATGGCCAGGGATATTAGGGCCAGGGATATTAGGGCCTGGGATATTAGGGCCAGGGATATTAGGGCCAGGGATATTAGGGCCAGGGATATTAGGGCCAGGGATATTAGGGCCAGGGATTTTAGGGCCAGGGATATTAGGGGCAGGGATATTAGGGCCAGGGATATTGGGCCAGGAATATTAGGGCCAGGGATATAAGGGCCAGGAATATTAGGGTCAGGCATATTATGCCCAGGGATATTAGGGCCAGGGATATTAGGGCCAGGGATATTAGGGCCAGGGATATTAAGGCCAGGGATATTAGGCCCAGGGATATTAGGGCCAGGGATATTAGGTCCAGCGATGTTAGGGCCAGGGATATTAGGGCCAGGGATATTAGGGCCAGGGATATTAGGGCCAGGGATATTAGGGCAGGGATATTAGGTCCAGGGATATTAGGGCCAGGGATATTAGGGCCAGGGATGTTAGGGCCAGGGATATCAGGGCCAGGGATATTAGGGCCAGGGATATTAGGGCCAGGGTTATTAGGGCCAGGGATATTACGGCCAGGGATATTAGGGCGAGGGATATTAGGGCGAGGGATATTAGGGCCAGGGATATTAGGGCCAGGGATATTAGGGCCAGGGATATTAGGGCCAGGGATATTAGGGCCAGGGATATTAGGGCCAGGGATTTTAGGGCAAGGGATATTAGGGCCCAGGGATATTAGGGCCAGGGATATTAGAGCCAGGGATATTAGGGCCAGGGATATTAGGGCCAGGGATATTAGGGCCAGGGATATTAGGGCCAGGGATATTAGGGCCAGGGATATCAGGGCCAGGGATATTAGGGCCAGGGATATTAGGGCCAGGGATATTAGGGCCAGGGATATTATGGCCAGGGATATTAGGGCCAGCGATATTAGGGCCAGGGATATTAGGGCCAGGGATATTAGGGCCAGGGATATTAGAGCCAGGGATATTAGTGCCAGGGATATTAGGGCCAGGGATATTAGGGCCAGGGATATTAGGGCCAGGGATTTTAGGGCAATGGATATTAGGGCCAGGGATATTAGGGCCAGCGATATTAGAGCCAGGGATATTAGGGCCAGGGATATTAGGGCCAAGGATATTAGGGCCAGGGATATTAGGGCCAGGGATATTAGGGCCAGGGATATCAGTGCCAGGGATATCAGGGCCAGGGATATTAGGGCCAGGGATATTAGGGCCAGGGATATTAGGGCCAGGGAGATTAGGGCCAGCATTATTAGGGCCAGGGATATTAGGGCCAGGGATATTATGGCCAGGGATATTAGGGCCAGGGATATTAGGGCCAGGGATATTAGGGCCAGGGATATTAGGGCCAGGGATATTAGGGCCAGGGATATTAGGGCCACGGATATTAGGGCCACGGATATTAGGGCCAGGGATATTAGGGCCAGGGATATTAGGGCCAGGGATATTAGGGCCAGGGATTTTAGGGCCAGGGATATTAGGGCCAGGGATATTGGGGCCAGGGATATTAGGGCCCCGGATATTAGGGCCAGGGATATTAGGTCCAGAGATATTAGGGCCAGGGATATTAGGGCCAGGGATATTAGGACCAGGGATATTAGGGGCAGGGATATTAGGGCCAGGGATATTAGGGCCAGGGATATTAGGGCCAGGGATATTAGGGCCTGGGATATTAGGGCCAGGGATATTAGGTTCAGGGATATTAGGGCCAGGGATTTTAGGGCCAGGGATATTAGGACCAAGGATATTAGGGCAGGGATATTAGGGCGAGGGATGTTAGGGCCAGGGATATTAGGGCCAGGGATTTTAGGGCCAGGGATATTAGGGCCAGGGATATTAGGGCCAGGGATGTTAGGACCAGGGATATTAGGTCCAGGGTTATTAGGGCCAGGGATATTAGTGCCAGGGATATTAAGGCCAGGGATATTAGGGCCAGGGATATTAGGGCCAGGGATATTAGGGCCAGGTGTATTAGGGCCAGGGATATTAGGGCCAGGGATATTAGGGGCAGGGATATTAGGGCCAGGGATATTAGGGCCAGGGATATTAAGGCCAGGGATATTAAGGCCAAGGATAATAGGGCCAGGGATATTAGGGCCAGGGATATTAGGACAGGGATATTAGGGCCAGGTATATTAGGGCCAGGGATATAAGGGCCAGGACTATTAGGGCCAGGCATATTATGCCCAGGGATATTAGGGCCAGGGATACTAGGGCCAGGGATATTAGGGCCAGGGATATTAGGGCCAGGGATATTAGGACAGGGATATTAGGGCCAGGTATATTAGGGCCAGGGATATAAGGGCCAGGACTATTAGGGCCAGGCATATTATGCCCAGGGATATTAGGGCCAGGGATACTAGGGCCAGGGATATTAGGGCCAGGGATATTAAGGCCAGGGATATTAGGGCCAGGGATATTACGGCCAGGGATATTAGGGCCAGGGATATTAGGGCCAGGGATATTAGGGCCAGGGATTTTAGGGCAAGGGATATTAGGGCCCAGGGATATTAGGGCCAGGGATATTAGAGCCAGGGATATTAGGGCCAGGGATATTAGGGCCAGGGATATTAGGGCCAGGGATATTAGGGCCAGGGATTTTAGGGCCAGGTGTATTAGGGCCAGGGATATTAGGGCCAGGGATATTAGGGGCAGGGATATTAGGGCCAGGGATATTAGGGCCAGGGATATTAAGGCCAGGGATATTAAGGCCAAGGATAATAGGGCCAGGGATATTAGGGCCAGGGATATTAGGACAGGGATATTAGGGCCAGGTATATTAGGGCCAGGGATATAAGGGCCAGGACTATTAGGGCCAGGCATATTATGCCCAGGGATATTAGGGCCAGGGATATTAGGGCCAGGGATATTAGGGCCAGGGATATTAAGGCCAGGGATATTAGGCCCAGGGATATTAGGGCCAGGGATATTAGGTCCAGCGATGTTAGGGCCAGGGATATTAGGGCCAGGGATATTAGGGCCAGGGATATTAGGGCCAGGGATATTAGGGCAGGGATATTAGGTCCAGGGATATTAGGGCCAGGGATATTAGGGCCAGGGATGTTAGGGCCAGGGATATTAGCACCAGGGATATTAGGGCCAGGGATATTAGGGCCAGGGTTATTAGGGCCAGGGATATTAGGGCCAGGGATATTAGGGCGAGGGATATTAGGGCCAGGGATATTACGGCCAGGGATATTAGGGCCAGGGATATTAGGGCCAGGGATATTAGGGCCAGGGATTTTAGGGCAAGGGATATTAGGGCCCAGGGATATTAGGGCCAGGGATATTAGAGCCAGGGATATTAGGGCCAGGGATATTAGGGCCAGGGATATTAGGGCCAGGGATATTAGGGCCAGGGATATTAGGGCCAGGGATATCAGGGCCAGGGATAATAGGGCCAGGGATATTAGGGCCAGGGATATTAAGGCCAGGGATATTAAGGCCAAGGATAATAGGGCCAGGGATATTAGGGCCAGGGATATTAGGACAGGGATATTAGGGCCAGGTATATTAGGGCCAGGGATATAAGGGCCAGGACTATTAGGGCCAGGCATATTATGCCCAGGGATATTAGGGCCAGGGATATTAGGGCCAGGGATATTAGGGCCAGGGATATTAAGGCCAGGGATATTAGGCCCAGGGATATTAGGGCCAGGGATATTAGGTCCAGCGATGTTAGGGCCAGGGATATTAGGGCCAGGGATATTAGGGCCAGGGATATTAGGGCCAGGGATATTAGGGCAGGGATATTAGGTCCAGGGATATTAGGGCCAGGGATATTAGGGCCAGGGATGTTAGGGCCAGGGATATTAGCACCAGGGATATTAGGGCCAGGGATATTAGGGCCAGGGTTATTAGGGCCAGGGATATTAGGGCCAGGGATATTAGGGCGAGGGATATTAGGGCCAGGGATATTACGGCCAGGGATATTAGGGCCAGGGATATTAGGGCCAGGGATATTAGGGCCAGGGATTTTAGGGCAAGGGATATTAGGGCCCAGGGATATTAGGGCCAGGGATATTAGAGCCAGGGATATTAGGGCCAGGGATATTAGGGCCAGGGATATTAGGGCCAGGTGTATTAGGGCCAGGGATATTAGGGCCAGGGATATTAGGGGCAGGGATATTAGGGCCAGGGATATTAGAGCCAGGGATATTAGGGCCAGGGATATTAGGGCCAGGGATATTAGGGCCAGGGATATTAGGGCCAGGGATTTTAGGGCAAGGGATATTAGGGCCAGGGATATTAGGGCCAGGGATATTAGAGCCAGGGATATTAGGGCCAGGGATATTAGGGCCAGGGATATTAGGGCCAGGGATATTAGGGCCAGGGATATTAGGGCCAGGGATATCAGGACCAGGGATATCAGGGCCAGGGATATTAGGGCCAGGGATATTAGGGCCAGGGATATTAAAGTGCCACAATAAGCCCATCCCTCTTGAAACAAGACCCGGAAGAAAATCCCAGCTTGGACACTTTTAAAGGTATCGAGGTGAAATATGAAGAGGTGATGGTGAAGAGGGAAGAAGTGAAGGTGAAGAGGGAAGAAGTGTACACATAGTGTACACACTGTACACACATACAGTGTACACACGTAGTGTACACACAGGGTACACAGTGGACACACACACAGTGTATACACAATAATGTCCACGTTGTTGCTGAGCTCACACACCCAAGGGAGGGAGCAATGTAAAATGAATCTAAATCAACTTAGACTTCAACTCTGTGACGTCACCACTCTGCATTCCCTCATCGGCGTGAAACGCCAGGGGGAGGTGTACCTCGCTAGTGACGTCACTGCGCTCTTGAGCGTGACGTCACCTCCGCTTGTGTCACTGCCGATATCGTTCCAGTGGCAATCCTTATTAGGGCAAAGCAACGCCCAGTGACTGGCGGCTCATTAACATAATGTATCCGTTAAAGCCGTCGCGAGTTTATTGCGACAGGTTGAGCGACCACGCACCCAGCCCTCGACATATGTGCCGGCCTCATTAACATAATTTATTCAGTTACAGAGCCGCTCTTGGGAGAGAAGTGACGTTATACTACTTCCTGCTGTCGCGAGGTAACAGGAAGCTTCCGTGTGCGCGCTTGCACTGAAATCTGAGGTGAGAAATTCTCATCGTTGTGGTGGTGGTTGTGGTGGTGGTTGTTGTTGTTTACCAAAGTAGAGCCTCTCTCTCTCGTAGGGATGTCAGTTGAGTAGCAGCGAGCATGGGAATCGATGTCCAGGTTGGAACTTTACAACGCGGGGCCTAGCCACGCGGGGCCTTGCCTCCTGCCCTCGCCTGATTGCATTCACTTTAATTATCTCTCTTAAGTTTAATTTGTCTTCACCCGGCTTGCCACTTTGTAACTTTGTTTTATTGTAAATATTCACGGAGTTTTTTATTTTCTTTTGTTAGCAGGCCAAGCCCGCTTGAGCTGCTATACCGCTCTTGTTATCAGAAGCGACCTGCCCACAACAACACAAGGTGAGGCTTTGTCAACGTGTGTGAATGTTTTGACTTAAAACTTTGGTGACTGCAGGAATTAATATTCTTGGTTCTTTCGGTAAAGTCACGTAGATAGGAAATAAAATAAAAAATAAAATAAAAAATTAAAATAAAGCAAAAAACCCACGACGTTTCGATCGCAACACAAGTGGTCTTTATCTTATTGAATTTAATCTGTTATTTTTATTTTCTATCTACGTGACTTTACTGAAAGAACCAACAATACGTGCGTCAATGTATCTATCGGTCAAAGACGCTAAGCGCGTGCCGCTGTTGACTCTGAATGTGTGGAAGGGAACACCTTCACCAAGGGGAGAGAGAGACAGAGACACGGATAGCCTCGGCTATGTTGATTGATCCTCGATTCATTACTTGGTGGAGTGAGGAAGAATTAATGCTGAGCAGATGAAGGTGGCCAGGCATGGTTCTGGTCACACCACCACCTGTTTACTCATGGCAGTGTGTGACAGTGTCAAGTTTGTGTTTGCAGTAAAGTCTATTAACTCTGTTAAACACGGAGGTTATATCAAAACAATAGTTTATTTTTCGTTTTCCTCTGGAACTCTTATTAGAATGGAAACAGGAGGTGAACATAGCACACACATTCAGCTGATGTCGGATCTGTTCATCCCAGCATTCAAGGACATCTGAGCCTGGATTCACACCTCTAAGTTGTGATTGAACATTAATTTCTGCATAACACAAATAGTATTGTTTTCATATTCTTAGCTCTTTCGGTAAAGTCACGTTGAAGGAAAACAATAAAATAATAAAATATATATAAAACTATAAAAATTATCATGACGTTTTGACCATAACACAAAAGGTCGTCATCAGGTGTGGCAGTTTATTTTTAAAACGGTGTTTTTATTTATAAAAACGTCAGCGCCATGCGCAGCGATTTGGCAGTTTATTTAGAAGGACGAGTCCATCTATGTTCTGAAAAGAGGAGGGGGGAGACGAAAAATTAATGTATGCTGTCTGAAAGGCACCGTAAGCGTGAACAATAAATTAGGACCTGAAATCGTTTATCAAATCCTTTCAATAATTGCTAAGCCAGAATCCATCTTCTAGGTTGAAATTGTCTCTGTGCTTGTATATGTGGATAGCCTCATGAACGAATCTCTCATGGTAGCCAGATGGCTTACAAAGAACCCCTGTCTTGGAAAAGTCAATGTCATGTGAGCCTACTGAATTATAACAATGATCTGCCACGGCCGAGGTGTTGGTCCTACCGTGGTTAAGGTCTGCTTTGTGTTCACGAATGCGGTCCGAGACATGGCGTTTGGTTTCTCCAATGTAACTACTACCACAGAGGCAACTTAGTTTGTAGACACCAGGGTACTGTATGTCCGGAATCACATCTTTTACAGACGGAACCAGATCACGTATTTTATGTAATGTGTTGAAACGGACCTGGATCTTGTGTTTATTCAAGATTTTGGAGATCTTTTTGTGAGCCCCGCAATGTAGAGTAAAGTGATGGTTTTGAAATGCTCCTCAAGAGGGTCCTTCTTCATGATTTGAGTGATAGCTTTGCGGATTGTATAGGCGGAGTAACCATTAGCCTTAAGAGCTTGGTGTACGTGCTTAGAGCCCAATGCATATCCGACCAGGAACACATAGGCAGTCACTTTACCCTACATTGCGGGGATCACAAAAAAGATCTCCAAATTCTTGAATAAACACAAGATCCAGGTCCGTTTCAACACATTACATAAAATCCGTGATCTGGTTCCGTCTGTAAAAGATGTGATTCCGGGCATACAGTACCCTGGGGTCTACAAACTAAGTTGCCTCTGTGGTAGTAGTTACATTGGAGAAACCAAACGCCATGTCTCGGACCGCATTCGTGAACACAAAGCAGACCTTAAACACGGTAGGACCAACACCTCGGCCGTGGCAGATCATTGTTATAATTCAGTAGGCTCACATGACATTGACTTTTCCAAGACAGAGGTTCTTTGTAAGCCATCTGGCTACCATGAGAGATTCGTTCATGAGGCTATCCACATATACAAGCACAGAGACAATTTCAACCGAGAAGATGGATTCTGGCTTAGCAATCATTGGAAGGATTTGATAAACCATTTCAGGTCTTAATTGATTGTTCACGCTTACGGTGGCTTTCAGACAGCATACATTAATTTTTCGTCTCCCCCCTCCTCTTTTCAGAACATAGATGGACTAGTCCTTCTAAATAAACTGCCAAATCGCTGCGCATGGCGCTGATGGTTTTTTAATAAGTAAATACACCTTTTTAAGAATTAATAAATTAATGCAAACCGACACTTCTTTCTAATGTTTCTTGCCATTGGTTTTTTCACACCTGATGACGACCGTTTGTGTTATGGTAGAAACGTCATGATAATTTTTTTTGTTTTATATATATTGTATTATTTTACTGTTTCCCCTCAACGTGACTTTACCGAAAGAGCTAAGAATATGAATTACTGCACTCACGAAAGCTTTAAATCAAAAAGTATTGTTTTCAACACCCTTTGCTATGTCAGCTGAATTTAGCTTTCATAAATATTCCTTTTGTAGCCAGACAGCCGAAATTGTGTGCTTAGAGTTTTGAGTTAACATTCATCTTGAAGATATGAAGGCTTCCAGGCATATTAATGACATTTTCCCTCTCATTGTGTGACATAACAGCCCGTGGAGAGAAACCCTTCAGGTGCACTCTGTGCGGGAAGGCGTTTGCACGTTCATCAAATCTGATGAATTTGGGAAACTTTTCACTACATCATGAATATATTAATAAGTATAGACGTGTAAGTCACGTGTGCATTCCTCTGTGCCTGACGTGTAGATGGTGTGGATATTATTTTTTTCTGTCTGCGGCTGACGCTTCCTCTGCAGATTTGGTCTGATGAAGCAAAGGCACTCAGCGCAGCTCGGTACGACAAGTCAACAATGCGACCGGCGTGCATACAGCACGGACCGGACTGGAAATTTGACACGGCACCAGAGAACTCGCACAGGAGAGAAACCCTTCAAATGTACTGTGTGTAACAAGGCATTTGCATGGCCATCAGTTTTTCAGAACCACCAGAGAACACACACGGGAGAGAAACCCTTCAGGTGCACGATGTGCGTGAAGGCGTTTGCACAGTCATCTGATCTTGTAAAACACCAGAGAACACACACGGGAGAGAAACCCTTCAGGTGCACGATATGCGCGATGGCGTTTACACAGTCATGTAATCTTGTAACACACCAGAGAACACACACGGGAGAGAAACCCTTCAAGTGTACTCTGTGTGGGAAGGCGTTTACACTTTCATCCTCTCTTGTAATACACCAGAGAACACACACGGGAGAGAAACCCTTCAGGTGCACTCCGTGCGGGAAGGCGTTTGCACAGCAACCACATCTTATAGAACACCGGAAAACACAGAAGCATCAGATGATCCACAAGGAGTGGAGTCTGAAATCAGCTTGTGAAAGTCAAAGTGCCACAATAAGCCCATCCCTCTTGAAACAAGACCCAGAAGAAAATCCCAGCTTGGACACTTTTAAAGGTATCGAGGTGAAATATGAAGAGGTGATGGTGAAGAGGGAAGAAGTGAAGGTGAAGAGGGAAGAAGTGATGGTGAAGAGGGAAGAGGTGATGGTGAAGAGTGAAGAAGTGAAGGTGAAATGTGAAGAAGATGAAACTCTAAAATGGGACCTTCACATCGATGGAGGCAACGTGAAGCAGGAGGAGAATTCTGACTGTGAGGCAGAGCGAGGCAACTCCCAGCAGTTTGTGGAAGTGGAGGTGTGGGTGGACTTCCTAGACAATACAAAGTCAAGTGGAGACCCGGTAGATGTGTAAGCCAGAGACAATGTCGCTACAATAGATGCACCTTTGTCACAGGCCTTTAATGACAAGAACGTGAAGTTGAACACTCTGCTCCTAGTAAGAGCGGCCAGTCTTTGTGGACCTGTGGGTTGGGTCAATCTCTCACCAGGAGCGAGAGACAATAAGCCCCCAAGCATTCACTATGTTATCATAATAATTGCATTTACACGGTGCTTGCTTAACTGCCTCAGCAACTCGGGAGTTTTGTACCTCGTCTGAAGCACTCGAAGAGCATCCCCAAGTAGCAGCTGCCCCTGTGTGGCACAAGGTGGTGGCCCTGCACCGGCCTGCATGTGAACAAGAGCCTGTCAGTAGGGGGCGATGATTGATGCGTCATCTCAGTTGTGTCGTTTATAGGCAATCTTGATTCGAAGCTTTCGTAACTGCAGGAATCCACACTCTTGAGTTCTTTCGGTAAAGTCACCACGTGGGTAGAAACATAACAGATCACGGCGTTTAGATCACAACACAAGCAATCGTCATCAGGTGGGACAACCACAGCAAGAGAAACTGCTGAAGTAGTAGGCGCCTACTCCAGCAGTTTCTTATTGCTGCTGTGCTTGTCCCACCTGATGATGATTGCTTGTGTTGCCATTCGAAACGCCGTGATCTATTATTTGTAGCGTAATGTTTAGAATTTGCTACATTTTGACCCAGACGCCAGCATGCAACGGCCTTCTCGTTTTGAATGACGCAACAATAGTTTGTTGTACATACACTGTTAAGCAGACGGTGCGTATTTGTAAAATTACTTCTTGTTAATACGATGTAACGTGATGCAGTCAATTTCGCTGCAGTAATTCAATGTTGTTAATATGCCCGTCAATGATTTAGAATGAATACTTGTCTGATTGTGCGCGTACATGTATCATTTTGTCTGAGGTCACACATTGAATAAGTGATGTTAGGACAAAGTGTGTGTGTGTGTTTTGGAAGTAACCTGTACAGAGAAGTCAGGTGAGACCCGTTGTTCTTGTGATACAGGTCAAAGGGTACTTTTGTGTTTCACGAAGCGTTTGCCTCTGGAGCAACTCATTTTCCTTGAAATAGGGAGCACGCTCGGATCATTCATCAGTTACAAGGCATACCACTTGAAGGTTACACGTATAGGAGGAGGTACATTCTCTACAACACAAATTGTAGTTTTGTCTTACGTGTTGACGTTGATTTTGTCTAACTGGGACTAGATATGGTCCTTGCTGATTCACGTCTGGATGTTCGTAACCATCGGTTGAAGCAAACCCCACTGCTGTTGTTGAGACGCTGTGCACCAATAAAGGTCCAACACGTTGACGGCCTTCAGGCCAGGAAAGTCACAACATTTGCACACGAAGGACGCATTCAACATTTGCACACGAAGGACGCATTCACGCAAGTACCCCATGCTCCGTTTTGAAGTTTTAGAATGAAACATCTTTGAATTGTGTTGTGTTTTGAGTTAGATGATTTTATTTCTTCATTAAAAGCTTGTATCAATTTACATCTGGAAGACTTCATTTCGTGTGAATTTTCTCTCGTCATTAAGTAGATGGCCTTGCCGGGGGTTCGGTTCAATGCGGACACACACTGTATACACACACACAGTATACACACACAGTGTACACACACACAGTGTACACACACAGTGTACACACAAACAGTGACACAGTGTACACACACACAGTGTACACACACAGTGTATACACAATAATGTCCACGTTGTTGTTGCTGAGCTCACACACCCAAGGGAGGGAGCAGTAGAAAATGAATCTAAATCAACTTAAACTCCAACTCTGTGACGTCACCACTCTGCCATACCTCATCGGCGTGAAACGCAAGGGGGAGGTGTACCTTGCTAGTGACGTCATGTCACCAAGGTATTCACCCCTCCTCCGTCCACCGAGCTCTTGAGCGTGACGTCACCTCCGCCTGGGTCACTGCCGATATCGGTCCAGTGGCAATCCTTATTTGGGCAAAGCTACGCCCAGTGACTGGCGGCTCATTAACATAATGTGTTCGTTAAAGCCGTCGCGAATTTATTGCGACGGGTTCAGCGCCCACGCCCCCATCCCTCGACGTATGGTCTGGTCTCATTAACATAATTTATTCACTTCGAGAGCCGCTCGTGGGAGGGAAGTGACGTCATACTACTTACTGCTGTCGCGAGGCAACAGGAAGCTGCCGTGTGCGCGCTTGCACTGAAATCCGAGGTGAGAAATTCTCATCGTTGTGGTGGTGGTGGTTGTGGTGGTTGTTGTTGTTTACCAAGGTAGAGCCTAGCTCTCTCTCGTAGGGATGTCAGTTGAGTAGCAGCGAGCATGGGAATCGATGTCCAGGTTGGAACTTTACAGCGCGGGGCCTAGCCACGCGGGGCCTTGCCTCCTGCCCTCGCCTGATTACAAAATCTAAACGTGTTGGTTTGTGATGTTTCAAATACTTGTTCATTACCAATGTCCTCAACACTTAATACAACTCTGCAGTACAACTTGAGATGCCTTGCACCAGCTCACCCAAGTGGCACCATGTGAATGAACGCAGCATCACTGGTCACTAAGTGGGCATTAGCGATGTGAGGGGGGGGTGGCAGCAATGGTGCTTTGTCATTTCCCAATTCGCGAGCAATGATGCAGAAATGAAGAGCACACTGCACAGAACAAAAAACGCACAGGCACTGATGCTGGTTCATATACACTTTATTGTGATCTCCCTGGTGTGCTAGGACGGTGGTGTGAGCAGTGTGGGAAGGGTCCCTCGCTGGTCCTTCAGCTCACGCAGGCGGCGGATGGCAGACCTCACTGTGACAGCCGAGGTCGTGCTGAAGGAGGAACGGGCGGTTACACACATTGGGTGACATCGTAATAAACACTTCTAAACCTTCATCCTAATAATACACACCTTGGTCATTTTGAAAATAATTACCTTTGAAAATATTACAGAAAACGATAAGGAACGGTAAAAGCATCTTAGGCTTTGGCTCAACATAGCGTGCAAGACGTACTTGTAGGTCCATGCACCTCCTGCCACGGTCTTCGTGCACGAGCCGCAGTGCCAGATGCCCACCACCCTCCTCTTCATCTTGGTCTGGCTTTCACAAGGACAACACGAGCACCACAGGTACACTGAGCGGAAATCACCGGTCAAGGCACACAGTTAACAAGCGTGAGCACAACACGTGTGCGTGTACTAAAACACGAGGACCCCAATTTGTTAAGGACAACACGAGGGCAATTTATGGGAATTGTGGATGGAAATCTTCACTGGTAGTGCATTTATCATGAGCAACCACGGCAAATTGGTAGGGCAGAGGAAGCGATGGGAGTTGTGTCTAGCAAATGAGAATGTCTAGAAGAGTGTTTAATGAACAGTGATCGGTGTACACAGGCGACAAAACCCTGGGTTAGTCACGTGTAACGTCTGAAATTAAAATTGAAATAAGCCATATCCCATTTACCCAGACAGAAACAGCCACTGCCACTCCTTGGGGTAACGACGTTTAACTTTTTATCGGTCCTTTAAAGTCTTGCTTTATTAGCCGATGACCTGTTATTGTAGTCGGTTTAAGGGTCGAGGCAGTCGTACCTGAGACTGCTTTTTCTGCCCTGCAACTCCAAGGACAGTAGTCCAGGCCCAATTTTATTCGCAAAAAAACCTATTGAGGCAACCATTGCCGGTGACGACCACCACCCAATTGCAATCTTGACCTTTGCAGGCTGGCACTCACAACTTGACCCAACCAGCGCGAGCCACCGGATAACGCCCAGACGTGCCCCTATTGCCACGTGGGTTGGCGCCCCTCACCTTGCCGCAGAAGGAGCACGTGTACTTGGCGTGCTGGCTGATCTAGATTTTCTTCACCATCTTACGCAGGGACGCGCCGTACCGCGTGCCATACTTGCCCACAATGCCAACCTTCTTCGTGCGCTTTGCCTAACGGAGAAAGAGAGCCGAAAGCAAAGACCACACAAAACGTCATTTTCCTGGACACGCAGCGTTTTATATCCGCTCAGATGCTTCGCACCAAGGTCACATTACGACAGACTTCCCAAACAAAACAATATTCAAGTTTATATTTTACTCGCCCTTATAAGAACAATTGCCACCCATAAGTCTACAATTACCTATGGCACGCTTTCAGCACGAAGAGGTTGGGCAAAATCGAATAGGTCGCAGTAGACAAAGGCTAAAGGATAGTTTAACGAACCACACCACCAGAACGGTTTACGTACAACAGTAAACATTAAGGTCTGGTGGCGTGGAATACCCTACACATCGGCAATTTACTGCATTGCAGATTAAACATTAAGTTTAACACGTAGGCTTTCGCGACCACTATCATCCATAGTAGAGTGTTTTGGGTTAGATGGCGTAAATATATAAAAGTGTCGATAAAACCCGCCACCACCCGACAGCCAACTAGTAAGGGTTGTCACGTAAACTGAACATGCCAATTCGTTACTAGTACAGCACTAGTGTATTGTATAGTGTAGTGTATTGTGTAGTATACTAGTACAGCACATCAGTGTTGGAGAGCCAAGCCACAACATTTACAATCTGAGTACGACGTTTTGCCAGTAATTACACCTAGCTTCATCAGGTGACAACCAGATTTGTGCCGTACTAGTAACGAATTGGCATGTTCTGATTACGTGACAAACCTTACTAATCGGCCGGTGGCAGGTTTAACGATACATTTGCATATTTACGCGATCTAATCCAAGAAGACCTGTACGGAGATTAAACATTGTCAACACTCGGGAAATTATTTAAATCCGCACAAAAACGTTAAATATATTATTCAGATGCCTGGTCTCGTGTGTTGAGCCATGTGCACATAAAACCAATCAAGAACCCAGCGAGGAATATTTTTGAAGGGAAACCTGCGGCAACTCTCCAAGCAGGTTTGGGACGCCAACAGTCATCAGGTCAATACACTGCTGGATCAGAGAATGACCGCGCCAACACGCACGTCTCGTGCTGCTGCTACTCTCCCACACCAAGTTGGAAGGTGTCGAGGCATCACAAGCACCGTACAAGGGTAGTACTACTGCACCGATCCCCAACCGAGTCCCGCGGCCTATATGATGCTTATGGCGTTTTCTGTCCACAGCTGCTGGACACGCGGTTTCTTAAGACGCCATCACTTGCGGTGCAACCTGCAGCCAAACCGGCTACTTGCGCGAGCTCGGTGGCGGGTTGAATACATGCTCGTCCAACCGATGAAATAGATCGACACCGTGGCCGTCTAAGCCACACTCGCAACCCAGCGAAGGCGTCTGTCACCATCAATCGTTTCGCCGCGCAACACAAACAGGCGAGTCGCAAGGTCGTTAAAAAGAGGCGGACTGCTTTCATCTAACAGTGGATAGACCACGGCAAAAACAACGCACATATAAAACTCGCACCAATGAATAAAGCAGCGCGGAACGTAATCGGCCCTAATATCCCTGGCCCTAATATCCCTGGCCCTAATATCCCTGGCCCTAACATCGCTGGACCTAATATCCCTGGCCCTAATATCCCTGGGCCTAATATCCCTGGCCTTAATATCCCTGGCCCTAATATCCCTGGCCCTAATATCCCTAGCGAGTGTCCATGTTGGTTAGGTCATTTTTCTAGTGTCCATGTTGGTTAGGTTATTTAGTGAGTGTCCATGTTGGTTAGGTTATTTAGCGAGTGTCCATGATGGTTAGGTTATTTAGCGAGTGTCCATGATGGTTAGGTTATATATTGAGTGTCCATGATGGTTAGGTTATTTATTGAGTGTCCATGATGGTTAGGTTATTTAGCGAGTGTCCATGATGGTGAGGTTATTTAGCGAGTGTCCATGTTGGTTAGGTTAGTTAGTGAGTGTC
Source organism: Petromyzon marinus (assembly GCF_048934315.1). Lineage (NCBI taxonomy): Eukaryota > Metazoa > Chordata > Hyperoartia > Petromyzontiformes > Petromyzontidae > Petromyzon > Petromyzon marinus. The sequence continues at coordinate 4,310,637 of NW_027422684.1, read as the reverse complement.
CATGATAGTTAGGTTATTTATTGAGTGTCCATGATGGTTAGGTTATTTAGCGAGTGTCCCTGATGGTGAGGTTATTTTGTGAGTGTCCATGATGGTTATGTTATTTAGCGAGTGTCCATGTTGGTTAGGTTATTTAGCGAGTGTACATGATGGTTAGGTTATTTTGCAAGTGTCCATGATGGTTAGGTTATTTAGCGAGTGTCCATGATGGTTAGGTTATTTAGCGAGTGTCCATGTTGGTTAGGTTATTTAGCGAGTGTACATGATGGTTAGGTTATTTTGCAAGTGTCCATGATGGTTAGGTTATTTAGCGAGTGTCCATGATGGTTAGGTTATTTAGCGAGTGTCCATGTTGGTTAGGTCATTTTGCAAGTGTCCATGTTGGTTAGGTTATTTAGTGAGTGTCCATGATGGTTAGGTTATTTAGCAAGTTGTCCCTGATGGTTAGGTTACTTATCGAGTGTCCATGTTGGTTAAGTTATTTATCGAGTATCCATGATGGTTAGGTTATTTAGCGAGTGTCCATAATGGTTAGGTTATTTAGCGAGTGTCCATGATGGTTAGGTTATTTAGCGAGTGTCCATGATGGTGAGGTTATTTAGCAGTGTCCATGATGGTTAGGTTATTTTAGCGAGTGTCCATGATGGTTATGTTATTTAGCGATTGTCCAAGATGGTTAAGTTATTTAGCGAGTGTCCAAGATGGTTAAGTTATTTAGCAGTGTCCATGATGGTTAGGTTATTTAGCGAGTGTCCATGATGGTTAGTTAATTTAGCGAGTGTCCATGATGGTTAGGTTGTTTAGCGAGTGTCCATGATGGTTAGGTTATTTAGCGAGTGTCCATGATGGTGAGGTTATTTAGCAGTGTCCATGATGGTTAGGTTATTTTAGCGAGTGTCCATGATGGTTAGTTAATTTAGCGAGTGTTTCATGATGGTTAGGTTATTTAGCGAGTGTCCATGATGGTGAGGTTATTTTGCGACTGTCCATGTTCGTTCGGTTATCTAGCGAGTGTCCATGTTGTTTAGGTTATTTAGCGAGTGTCCATGTTGGTGTGTATGTTGAACTTCTATCACACCGTACATAGCCATCCATGATCATCGGAGGTGCGGGGGAAGGACAACAAACTAAGCACAAAAGCAGTTCTCAAGAAAATGTATTTTCGATCGAGATTTTAAAAATGCGTAGCTCCAGTAACTTCCTAATATCGGAAGAACATTCCAGATGGCTGCAGAAGTGCATCTGAAAACGTGCAATGCAGCGACCGTCTTTATTCGACGACTAGCCAAAAGCTGGTGCGAGGATGACCAGAGTTTGCATGAGCGTTTATGCTTTTTGATGATACCAGCAAGGTATTGTGGTTCATTTGTGGCAAGCGCTTTGTATGTAATGGGTGCAACCTTATAATGAATGAGTTCGGGAACAGGAAGCCAATGCAGTTCAGTGAGCACTGGACAAACATGGTCGGATTTTGCAGTTCCCGTCATGACGCCTGCCAAATAATTTTGTACACACTGCAGCTTGGCAATGTTTTTTGGCAGATGTGCCTAACCCCTAACCTTAAACCCTAACCGCCGACCTTAACCCCTAACCCTAACCTCTAACCCTACCCATAACCCTAACAGCTAACGTTAACAGCTAACCTTATCCCCTAACCATAACCCCGAACGCTAACTCCTAAGCATAACCCTCTAACCCTAAAAATTAACCCTAACCCCTAACCCTTTCCCAACCCCGAATCCAAATGAACCCTAACCCCTAACCGCTAACCCTACTGTTGTATATATAGGTGTTATGAAAATTGATGAAAATAATGAAAATTAAATGAAATTTGAAATGTGCCTAATTTATCCGAAATTATGTTAATCAGTGTAATTATGCACATAAATTATGCAGATTCGAGAGATAATCGTATTAATTTATGAGAGTGGGCGTGGGTATGATAATGCAGGTCGTTATGGATTATGTGGTCGAGCCTCGGTGACGAGGTTTGGTTATGAATTGGAATAACGCAATTGATCGTATGCAGTTCTGTAGGTGTTGTGAGCATGAATGAAAGGGAGTCGATTCATGGTTTTAGTCGCCGGACGTTGACCACCATCTCCCGGCCTCTCTCCCCCCCTTGAATCAGTACCGTCCAGGGGGAGATCTGTCGTCCCACGGTCCAGGGTCCCCGCCAGTAGGTGGTTAGCTTCCCCGCCTGCCCGGCCCTGACGCGAGGGGTGTGCAGCCATACCTTAGAGCCCGCCGAGTAGAAGGAGGGCTCCATTCGGGGTCGGGTCCCCTGCTCCTGCCTCTGGTGTGCGGCCTCGCCTTGCGGGTAGGCCCGGCCCCTCGCTCCTCGTAGGGTCTCCATCAGATGCTCCACGGGGCGGCTCCCTTCCTCCCATTGCGGCGGAGGGACACCGAACAGCAGATCTGTGGGTAGGCGAGACTCACGACCAAACATCATTAGGAACGGGGTCTGTCCCGTAGATGTGTGTACCGTGGTGGTGTAGGCGAACAGAGCATAGGGGAGGTGTTCGTCCCAGTCCCGTTGATTCGGGGCCGCCATGCGTTTAAGCTTCCCGGCTAGAGTCTGGTTCATCCTCTTTACCATCCCATTTGCCTGGGGGTGGTACGCCGTAGTTGGTCCTTCTGGATCCCGAACTCCCGGCACAGCGCCTGGAATAGCTCTGCCTCGAACTCACTACCCTGGTCGGTAATGACTCGTTCGGGGATCCCGTGCTTCAGTACGTAGTGTTCCACGAACGCTCGGGCCACTACGAGGGCTGTCTTATCGGGGATGGCCACCGCTACGGGATAGCGTGTGAAGTACTCCACCGCTACGAGAATATATCGGTTGCCCCGGTGGGATCGCGGGAATGGCCCTTGCAGGTCGATCCCAACCAGCTGATTCGTTCGACTGATGCGGAACGGTCTCAGGGGTACCTGGTATCGCGCTGGTTTCGGCCCGCATTGCTGGCACGCGCGGCAGCCCTGTACCCAGGCGGGCACGTCTTGTGCTAACTTGGGCCAGAGATACTGGCGACGCAGGGTTTCCCGAGTGCGCCATTCCCCATCATGGCCCCCGAGCGGGTGGTCGTGCACCAGTCTTAGCAGCTGGGGTCGCACCTGGGCGGGAACACAGATGCACCCAGGCTGGCCGGCTTCAGTCAGCTCTCGTACTACCCCGTTCTGCATGCACAACCGGGCATACAAACCACTCCAGGGTCCTGGTAGGGCGTCCTTCTTCTCCCGTAGGGCCGCTTCCACCGCCGCCAGATCCGGATCCCGCAGCTGGGTCCGTCTCAGCTGCACGTCGTCCAGGCCCGGAAAGGCGCAGCCGACGTCCTCCTGGATCCGATCGGGTGGGGTTGCGCGACCCGTCGGGCCCCGGGGTGTGGGCCCCGTGCCCGCCGAGTGGTCCGCCAGGTCCCTGGTTCCTCCTACCGGGGTGTCTGTGGCACATACTGCACTGCCTCTCACCGGGGGAGGGTTAGTCTCGGTGCGCTCCTGGGGGCCTGCCACCTGCCGGCAACGCCCCCCCGTGAAGCACGGGCAGACTTCCTCCAACCTTGTCTCGGCGCACACCGCGGGCCGCCTCGACAAGGCGTCCGCGTTTGCGTGCGTACGCCCAGCTCGGTACTCTATTTGCAGGTTGTACTCCTGCAACTGCGCCAGCCATTGCGCCATCTGCCCCCCCCACCCTGCACCTGTGACAGCACCGCGGCCAGCCCACTGCTGCAGGCGTCGGTGTCCAAGATAAAGTCCGTGGTGAAATCTGGGAAAGCTAGGGTGGGGGTGTGGGTGAGGTGGTCTTTGAGGGCGGTGAAGGCCGTCTGGCAGGCCTCCGTCCATCGATAGGGGTTCTTAGGGGAGGTGAGTTGGGTGAGGGGAAGTGCAATCTCGCTGAATCCCTTTACAAATCGACGATAATAGGTGGCGAGTCCCAAGAATGACCTGATCTCCGTCAGATTCCTGGGCCGTGGCCATTCCACTACGGCGCGCACCTTTTCCGGATCGGTGCGCACCCCCGCCTCGCTGACTCGGTGTCCGAGGTACCCTACCTCGCACTGCGCAATGTAGCACTTACGCGGCTTGAGCTTGAGATGGGCTGCTCGTAGTCGCTGGAACACCTCTCGCAACCTGGACCAGTGCTCGGACAGAGATCTGCTGAACACTATCACGTCATCCAGGTAAATCAGGCACTGTTCCCACTGTAAGCCCCGCATTACCAACTCCATCAACCGCTGGAACGTCGCGGGCGCGTTAGTGAGTCCGAACGGAAGCACTCGAAACTCGAACAGCCCCATCGGGGTGGTAAACGCGGTTTTCGGCCGATCCTCCTCCGCCATCTCCACCTGCCAGTACCCGGACGCCAGATCGAGGGTGGAAAAATACCGTGCTCCTGCGAGGCTGTCAAAGGTGTCGTCGATGCGCGGTATGGGGAAGGCGTCGCCGAGGGTGACTGCTTGTTTCGTCACTAGCACCACCGGGGCAGACCAGGGGCTCGTCGAGGGGTGAATTATGTTATCACGTAGCATGTCCACGACTGCCTCCTTGATCTGGGTCCGTTCGGGCACGCCCACCCGGTATGCGGGGAGTTTGATCGGTCGGGCTGCACCTGTGTCAATTTGGTGCTTAACAAGGTCTGTTCGGCCTACATCTGAATCGTGCTCGCTGAACACGTCGGTGTACTCCCGTAACAACCCACACAGCTGATCGGCCTCCCCCTTAGGTAAATCTGCCCAAGGCACATGTAACGCATCATGCAGGGGAGCAATCTCGGCCCGGGGGGTTGGGCCAACCTGCCAGGCCAGATCCTGGTTGTCCTCGGAGTGGCCAGGGTCTTCCGAGTCGTTAGAGTGGCGCGCGTGCAGGGGGTGTATGGTGGCTACTGTGGCGCGTCGTCGTAGCAACGCCGGGGTACTGTGTGGGTTAAACACCCGCATAACGTATATGAACAGTCTAGGACGTATATAAACAGTCTAGAACGTATATGAACAGTCTAGAACGTATATGAACAGTCTAGAACGTATATGAACAGTCTAGAATGTATATGAACAGTCTAGAACGTATATGAACAGTCTAGAACGTATATGAACAGTCTAGAACGTATATGAACAGTCTAGAACGTATATGAACAGTCTAGAACGTATATGAACAGCCTAGAACGTATATGAACAGTCTAGAACGTATATGTTTGCAAGTTGAGGCTTTGCTACCCTGCAACTTTCACGCAAGGCGCTGCAGCGGCTGTTGCTGCCCGCTGCCAAATTCAACTCCCGCTTGCTCGAGTTGCATGAAGACCAAAACAACGAGAACTGATTGCTCTGTTTATGGCCAAAACGCTGCCGTGATGGCAAGCGTCATTCAATTCCTCGCCGTGTTCGCGGTAGCAACTATGTAACGCACGCGTTAACACGTTTGTAATCTTTCACCCTGTCCTGAAATTGTATTTAAATAAAATAATAATAAAATTTACATAAGTGCTTCCGAAATGCTCAATTTTACCAACGCTTACAATGCTGCCTCATTGAGGCCAGACTAACGTGAATTTAACGACTCCATTAAAGTAAAACAGTTGCCGTCCAACAGGAGCAATTTCCATTCGACCGTCGGGTTTTTCTCGCTGGGAAAGACGCAAACGCCTCGCTCGCACAGAGAGGTTCAAAACATTAACAAAGCACCGACAGGCCCCACAGAACGCGACCGACGGTTTGGTACCACGCACCCCGGCGGCCCGTCGCTCCCGTGCGGCAGGTTTTAACGAAACGGAAACTTAACGGGACAGCGAAGATCGGCACGCAAAACAAAAAAGCTGCATTTTAATTGAAAGCTTTCGTGACTGCAAGGATTCATCTTCTTTGGTTCTTTCGGTAAAGTCACGTAGAATGAGAATATTATTGTGTTATTTTATTTTATCAATTTATTATTTTATTCTCATTCTACGTGACTTTACCGAAAGAACCAAAGAACAAAAAAGCTGCATTTGCAAGCTGCATCTTTGCAAAGACTCCACCGCCACGGTAACGTTGAGCACCACAATTTAACTTTGCAGGGGAGGGGGGGGACGAGTGCCGCGTCCGTTCAGAGTCTCGATGTTTTTCCCCGCGGTCGCGGTAGCGGTGCTCCGTTTAGCTCGGCCGGAGGCGACGACGCCGTGGGGCACGCCGTGCACGGGAGCCGGACACGATTGGGGCCTAGTCCCGCTTGGAAGGTTCAGCAGAATCCGCCGAGGATCTTGCAAATGTATGTAGAAATACAATAAGATTATATTGAAACAAAAAACAATCACGACGTTTCGATCACAACGCAAGCGATCTTCATAAGGTGTCAAGAACAAATCACGGCGGTAAATACAGCAAAAAGATGAGAGACGAGAATTCAACAAACCTGAAAAATATTACGTGAAGCACATCCAGTCAGGCCAACAACACAGCTAGACACTTCCTGGCGGACCACGAATTTCAGAAGAGTGTTACATTTCGTGTTCAACCAATGAGTAATTTTATGCAGTCACGAAAGCTTTAATACTTTATGATCTTGCGAACGCCCAACGCGGCCAGACCCGCCACGGCCCCGAACCCCGCGACGGCCACCGGCGTGTTTCTGAGCGAGCTGCCGGGCAGTCCCCCGCCCATACTCCCGCACGAACCACCCGTCCCGCGTCCGGGGGAACGCGAGCGCAGTCCGCCGTCAGTACGGTCGTGCGTGTGCACGGCGTCGGTCCCGGAAATGGCAGTGGCACGGCTAGCGATTGTACAGGCGGTGCAACTGGCGCGCTCAAGAGGCAGATGAAGGCCCAGCTGCCGAAGTTCGAAAAGAGGAGAGTGGGACACATTTGCTCTGCAACGGCGTTTTCGCAAACTTAATATGCAGGTCTTGGATTGACGAATTGGGTTATTTTTTTTGGAAACATTTGACTGCTTCGAACAAACGCTTCTCCTAAAACATGGACCCGCTGAAGACCCCACAGGCAATGGCGAGAAACATATACAGATGGTATAAACGACGGGGCGATTTCTGCCGTCCGAGAGAGGGGATTAGGCGTCTCTCACGATTTAACAAACACACAAGCCGCTCGCTCCCCTGCCAGTCGCTCACTACTCTACACAGAAGCGCCAAGCTGTCTAAGCCGACGACATCTCGCAGCAACTTGGCAAAACTCAAATAAAAAACCAAATTAAATTTCTCTTCAGTCTCGCCTGGTAACAAAAACAACAACCCCCACCTGTTGTATATGAGCCTTTTCGAAAATTGATATTAACAATAATATTTGCCGTTATATATATCATATATTTTTTTAACAAACGAAAAAAATAATCAATAAAACCCGTAAGCCAGGCGCACGAAAAACCAGATGTCGGTCATAAACAGGCCATTAATAAATAAAGAAATAATAAAACTCTCGAAGCGAGGATGTTAGCAGCTATCTGCGAAGATCTCCAGATTAACAAGAGTTTGATGTGCCCTAAGGGAGGTCACGCAGAGGGAAGCCCTCCGCAAGCCAGAAATGAGGACGCCCACGGGTTAAACCATTTTTTTTTAAACAACAGTTAAAATTTAAAATGCAATAACAAGAATAAGCTAAAGTTAGCGGTCCTCGTGCTCACTCCAATTAAGACCAGGCCACCAGATACATCAGTGAATTATTATCCAATAATTAATTCGCTATCAAATGATTTTCACCTTTAATACTTTTACTCTTAAAACAAAGCTTGGAGACAAAATACAGTCACATCAAAGGTTTTCGAGAAGGAATGAGGCGAACGGGCAAACTTACGAAAGAGTTTAAACAATATCCCAAGCAACCCCGACCACCTTTGTCTCTCCCGAAGAGCGCGAGAGCCATCTGTACACACACACGAACTCACACACACAAACCCCACCCCCCCCCCCCCCCCCTTTTCCACTGCGCAGAGAGAATTTTCTTTGAATATAACGGTCAGCCGCATTTTCAAAAGTCAGAGAAGTCAACAGTCAAGAGTGAAGACAGATCAGCGAGTCAAGACGTCCACAGGACGAGCAGTCGCATGGAGCGGCTGGCTCCGAGCCTCGCTGAGTAGCGAGGATCGCATGAGTCGCCATGTATCAACGAAAGTGAGTCATACAGCAGTGGAGAGAAACTGCTATCAGCGAATCAGCGCTGAGAGCGCTCGAGCATCTCCAAAAAGAAAGCACGTGCAACGTGGCTCAACCAGCAGCGGAAAAGCTTGGGCAGCCGCCAACAACTTCAGCTAACCAGTGACCAAGCGCGTGCGACTTGAGTCATACAGCAGTGGAGGAAACCTGCTGTCAGAGAGCCGCCAACAACCTCAACAAAGAGAGCGCGTGCGAATCGGCTCACTCAGCAGAAGAAAAAATTGACCTGTCGCCGGCGAGCGCAGCGTCAGATACTACAGCAGCGGAAAGAGCGCGCGCCGGCGTAGCTCATCCAGCAGTGGAGGAAACTGCTGTCAGCGAATCAGCACGGGCGCGTTCGCGCATCTTCAAGGAGAGGGAGCGCGCGCCACCAGCGTGCCATCAGCACCAGCATCAGCACCAGCGCGTGCCAACAGCGCGCCACCAGCGTGCCATCAGCATCAGCACCAGCACGTGCCAACAGCGTGCCACCAGCGTGCTACAGCACGCAACTTCGCGTCACCGTCGTCGGCGCGACGACGGCGAGCGTCGTGCTGACTCATCCAGCCAGCGGTGGACAGAAACTGGCAGTCGTTCGTATGCCCCTCCCCCACACTCCCTTCTCACTCCCCCACCGCTACACAACGAACAAACATTTTTTTTGGCAAGGAAATCAACCTAGGCGTTTGCTCAACGCAAGAAATCAACAACACTCCCATTAAACATACAAGACTCATGATAACTGCGTCAACTATTAGCTGATAACGAAAAACATCCCCACCCATTGAGTTACGTTGATGAGGCAATCATAATTATTTCAGTAGAACGCTTTAATTGCATAATCGTTGATGAATCAATGAACGAACATCGCCGTGGTACTGTGCTGACGATTTCAAGCATAATAATTTCGCATATCAGAATGTGTTAAGGATTGGATACGAATCAAAGACCGAGTGCCGTGTTGTGTAATCATTCAAGAATACGAGTTTGCATATTATAAGGTCAAGGTTTTGATAGAATAGTTCGCTTGTTTTTAATCTCTCTCTCAACAACCGATCGATTGCGTTACGCGTCGGGAATTAACCACAGGTGCCGCTATCGAGGTGAAACAACGCAATCGTGATGGTATCATGTTAACGCTGTGTTGAAATTCCAACATCCCGAGATTGAGTTTTCATATTATCCAAAAATTAAAGTTAGCTAGAAAATAAAATTGATCAAAGCAGGTTTGTGTGTGATTCTTCCTGAAATTCTGCATAATATTGTTCTGCGTATGAGATCTGAATCCTGGGGACCTATCATAAGCACACTATCACCACACATAATCCATAACACATAATTCATAATGTTCAATCGAGAGTAATCGTATCCTTATCGATAATACGGAATTAAAGAGCAGAGTGGAATCGACTCTCTCTCATTCACGCTCACAACGCCTGCGTCACTGCATACGATTAATTGCGTTATTCCAAATCATAACACAATCCTCGTCACCGAGGCTCGACCTTATAATCCATAATGACCTGAATTATCATAACCATGCCCACTCGCATAAATTAATACGATTATCTCTCGAATCAGCATAATTTATGCGCATAATTACACAATTAACATAATTTCGGATAAATTATGCAAATTTCATTTAATTCTCATTATTTTCATCAATTTTCATAACACCTATATATACAACAGGGGGATGACGTGACTCCCCCCTCCCCCCATCCCCAACGGCTAGAGCGCTCCTAACGGCCGCAAAGAGGATTCGATTGGATGCGTGGGATGACGTCACATGACCCGGGGGGGTTGGGGGGCGGGGTTAAGGGGCTTGCTACATATATAAGTGTGGTGCAGGAGGGAGAATTTGTGGCAGAGTCCTTCTGGAGCGGCGGCAGCGGAGAGAGAGAGGAGCTAGCCGTCCTCAGGGTCCGCGCTCGGGACGCCTGCAGGGTGGAGCTGAGAGCGATCGACGACACAAAGTCCCCCAAGGCGAGAGAGAGAGAGAGAAACATCTCCCTCGGCCCCGTCGGGCAGCGGCGGCAGCGGCCGCAGAGGTGAGCGGCAGACACGGACAAAGGAGGTCAGTTCGGTCGGCTCGGGCTCAGGCAGTGGACGCACTCTGAGACGGGTAGGTGAGAGAGGAGGAAGGGCTGCTGCTGGCTGGAGGGAGACATACACGGGAAATAAATTTTAGCGCAGACTGACTTTGTGACGCGTGTGTGCGTGCGTGTGTGTGTGAAGAGCGGTTACGGCCTTCATAGGTGCTGCTCGCTAACAGCACTTGCCCCTACAGTCTGTTAAGGCTATATGGGGGATCTTTGTGAAGAGCGGTGGGACAGCGATTGGCGTACCACGCTGTGCGTGTGTGTGGGTGGCTTTAATCAGCATAGGCACCCGTAAATAAATAATTAAACAGAGGGACGTTTGACTTTCACCGCAAGCGAGCGCGCAGAGATTAATTAATTAAGTGCTTACCGAGCGCGTGCAGAGATTAATTAATTAATTGCTTACCGAGCGCGCGCAGAGATTAATTAATTAATTGCTTACCCAGCGCGTGCATATTAAACTACCCTACTACGGCTGCCCGCACCCACGCGCGTGGGTGGGGGGGTCACGTGGGTGGGGGAGGGCCGTCCAGCCCCCGTTGGCTGTTGACACAACGGCTTAGTATAAATAAATAATTAACTCTGAGCAGCCGCCAGCGGCGAGTGGGGGGGGTGGAGGGGTGCTGACGTCACACCCCACCCGCTCGCGGGGGAGGGGGGAGGGGAAGATCAGTCCCCCCCCACCTAATGGGGAGTGGGGAGGGGGAGATCAGTCCCCCCCACCTAATGGGGAGTGTGGAGGGGGGCACTAGCCCCCCACAGATGGAACCAGGGGGGTCGGTGTGTAAATGAGAGGCTGTGTGTGTGTAGTGTGAGGCTGTGTGTGTACTGTGAGGCTGTGTGTGTAGTGTGAGGCTGTGTGTGTGGTGTGAGGCGTGTGTTGCCCTGGCTTGCCCTGGCTTGCCCCAGCAACGTCACGTGGTGTGCCTCGTCACTGCTGCTGCTGCTGCTGCCACCACAACACGCTTAGGGCTTTAAGGATTTTCTGTTTATTATGAATCTGTCATTTTCCATGATTAGTCTGTGGTTTTCATTATTAATCTGTCATTGTTGATTATGAGCCTGTCATTAATATGTCATTTTTCATTATTAACCTAATTTGTGTGTATTATTAATCTGTCATTTTTCATTATTAACCTAATTTTTGTTTATTATTAATCTGTCATTTTACGACGGCAAAAACGTGGTAGTCACGGCGACATTTGTCATCAGTGTTGTGAGTAGCCCGCACTGAGAGCACGACTACACACACAGACATACACAAACACACAGGTTGTGTGTCTGTGTGTGTGGGGTGAGGTTGCACAAGAGACACACACACAGACACACACAGACACACAGACACACAGGTTGTGTGTGTGTGTGGGGTGAGGTTGCACAAGAGACACACACACAGACACACACAGAGACACACACACACAGGTTGTGTGTGTGGGGTGAGGTTGCACAAGAGACACACACAGAGACACACAGAGACACACACACAGACACACACAGGTTATTGTGTGTGTATGTGTGGGGTAAGGTTGCACCAAAGACACACACAGACACACACACACAGAGACACAGGTTGTTGTGTGTGTGTGTCTGTGTGTCTGTGTGTATCTGTGTTTGTGTATCTGTGTGTGTGTCTGTGTGTGTGTGTGTCTGTTTGTGTGTCTGTGTGTGTGTGTGTCTGTGTGTGTCTCTGTGTGTGTGTCTGTGTGTGTGTATGTGTGTGTGTGTATCTGTGTGTCTGTATGTGTCTGTCTGTGTGTGTGTTAAGGTTGCACCATGTCGAGCCCATTGAAGCTGATCGTGAGCGCCGATTCCAACCGTGGGGGGCGGCGCTACATGGAGGACATCACAGAGGTGGGCGGAGTCTCTGTGTGTGTGTGTCTCTGTGTGTGTCTGTGTGTGTCTCTGTGTGTGTGTCTGTGTGTGTGTCTCTGTGTGTGTCTGTGTGTGTGTGTCTGTGTGTCTGTGTGTGTGTCTCTGTGTGTGTGTGTCTCTGTGTGTGTGTCTCTGTGTGTCTCTGTGTGTGTCTGTGTGTGTCTCTGTATGTCTCTGTGTGTGTATCTGTGTGTCTGTGTGTGTCTCTGTGTGTGTCTGTGTGTGTCTCTGTGTCTCTGTGTGTGTGTCTCTGTGTGTGTGTGTGTCTGTGTGTGTGTCTGTGTGTCTCTGTGTGTGTGTCTCTGTGTGTGTCTGTGTGTGTCTCTGTGTGTGTGTCTGTGTGTCTCTGTGTGTGTGTCTCTGTGTGTCTCTGTGTGTGTCTGTGTGTGTGTGTCTCTGTGTCTCTGTGTGTGTCTCTGTGTGTGTCTCTGTGTGTGTGGGGAGCGATAGTGTAGCGGTTAGCGCGCTGCACTATGAACCTGGCGACCCCGAGTTCGATTCCCGCTCACGGCCAACACCCAGTGGCGATTATCTGAACCGGTCCTGGGCCTCCCCCTAGGTCGATTCGGCCTCAAACGAGTACCCGGTGCGGTGCGTGAACATCGCCACCGGGGAGACAAAGGCGGCCGGGCGTGGTGCCGGCCACCCACCCCCTCGTGTGCCCTCGCGGCCATCGCTGGCGCCGCTCGCTAACGGCACTCGCCTCTACGGTCCGCCAAGGCTGCACGGGGGATCTTTGTCCGCCGGGTCGCCGGTCGAGGCCTAGGACCGACCCACAATGCACCGCTCGCGTCACGTGACGTTCCCCTCGCCGCCCCGTGCCCGCAGGTCTCCACCGAGGGCGACGGGGACGCCATCTTCCTGGCCGTGTTCGACGGCCACGGCGGCCCCCAGGCCGCTCGATTCGCCCGCCGCTGCCTCTGGCCCTCGATCCGTGCCCAGCCCGGGCTGTGGGGCGCCACCGACCCCGCGGGAGTTTGCCACGCCATCCGTGACGGCTTCCTGGCGTGCCAGCGTGCCATGTGGGAGGAGCTGGGTGGGTCTCACGCGTGCTGCGTTATACACTACACTATACACTACTATACTATACACTACACTATACACTACTAGATATACTACACTATACACTACTATACTATACACTACACTACTATACACTACTATATACACTACACTATACACTACACTATACACTACACTATACATTACTATACACTACACTATACACTACTATACACTACACTATACACTACACTATACACTACACTACTATACACTACACTACTATACACTACTATACACTACACTATACACTACACTATACACTACACTACTATACACTACACTATATACTACACTATACACTACACTATACACTACTATACATTACTATACACTACACTATACACTACACTACTATACACTACTATACACTACACTATACACTACACTATACACTACTATACACTACACTACTATACACTACACTATACACTACACTATACACTACTATACACTACTATACGCTACACTACTATACACTACACTATACACTACACTACTATACACTACACTACTATACACTACACTATACACTATACACTACTATACACTATACACTACACTATACACTACTATACACTACACTACACTATATACTACACACTACACTACACACTACATTACACTATACACTACACTATACACTACACTAAATTAACGTTTTGTTCCACCATTGGAACCTCGTTTGCCTGTAACACAATATGATAATTATTTTTTTTTAACCCTTTCATCTGGCAACAAAACTGACACCATTTTTTTCGTATACAAGGAGTCATTGTTTGTGCATTGAGCACAATACCTGCGGTCGGAATGCAAACACAAAACACGCAGCTCTGATAATGCATTGGCGGTGGAATTGATAAGTCCACACCCGAGACAGCTTCCCTTAGAGCCTCGTCTCACACGCGGTGTTAGACCAGGTGATGATGATGACGTCTCACACGCGGTGTTAGACCAGATGATGATGATGACGTCTCACACTTGCGGTGTTAGACCAGGTGATGATGACGTCTCACACGCGGTGTTAGACCAGGTGATGATGACGTCTCACACGCGGTACTAGTACAGCACACCGCTGTGTTTGAGGGTAAATAGAACGTGGACAATTCCTTACTAGTACAGCACAGCAGTATGTTTCAGTGTAAATAGAACGTGGACAATTCCTTACTAGTACAGCACACCGCTGTGTTTGAGGGTAAATAGAACGTGGACAATTCCTTACTAGTACAGCACACCGCTGTGTTTGAGGGTAAATAGAACGTGGACAATTCCTTACTAGTACAGCACACCGCTGTGTTTGAGTGTAAATAGAATGTGGACAATTCCTTACTAGTACAGCACACCGCTGTGTTTGAGTGTAAATAGAACGTGGACAATTCCTTACTAGTACAGCACACCGCTGTGTTTGAGGGTAAATAGAACCTGGACAATTCTTTACTAGTACAGCACGCCGCTGTGTTTGAGGGTAAATAGAACGTGGACAATTCCTTCATAGTACAGCACACCGCTGTGTTTGAGGATAAATAGAACGTGGAGAATTCCTTACTAGTACAGCGCACCGCTGTGTTTGAGGGTAAACAGAATGTGGACAATTCCGTACTAGTACAGCACACCGCTGTGTTTGAGTGTAAATAGAATGTGGACAATTCCTTACTAGTACAGCACACCGCTGTGTTTGAGTGTAAATAGAACGTGGACAATTCCTTACTAGTACAGCACAGTGGTGTGTGTGAGGGTAAATATAACGTGGACAATTCCTTACTAGTACAGCACACCGCTGTGTTTGAGGGTAGATAGAACGTGGAGAATTCCTTACTAGTACAGCACACCGCTGTGTTTGAGGGTAAATAGAACGTGGACAATTCCTTACTAGTACAGTACACCGCTGTGTTTGAGTGTAAATAGAACGTGGACAATTCCTTACTAGTACGGCACACCATTGTGTTTGAGTGTAAATAGAGCGTGGACAATTCCTTACTAGTACAGCACACCGCTGTGTTTGAGGGTAAATAGAACGTGGACAATTCCTTACTAGTACAGCACACCGCTGTTTTTGAGTGTAAATAGAACGTGGACAATTCCTTACTAGTACAGCACAGCGGTGTGTGTGAGGGTAAATAGAACGTGGACAATTCCTTACTAGTACAGCACACCGTTGTGTTTGAGGGTAAATAGAACGTGGACAATTCCTTACTAGTACAGCACAGCGCTGTGTTTGAGGGTAAATTGAACGTGGACAATTCCTTACTAGTACAGTACACCGCTGTGTTTGAGTGTAAATAGAACGTGGACAATTCCTTACTAGTACAGCACACCGCTGTGTTTGAGGGTAAATAGAACGTGGACAATTCCTTATTAGTACAGTACACCGGTGTGTTTGAGTGTAAATAGAACGTGGACAATTCCTTACTAGTACAGCACAGCGGTGTGTGTGAGGGTAAATAGAACGTGGACAATTCCTTACTAGTACAGCACACCGCTGTGTTTGAGTGTAAATAGAACGTGGACAATTCCTTATTAGTACAGCACACCGCTGTGTTTGAGGGTAAATCCACAACATTTACTATTTGAGGACGACGTTTCACCAGTGATTACAGCCGGCATCGTCAGGCGACAGCCAGATTTGGCTCCCCAACACACAGCCGGTGTCGTGCTGCACTCGTAACGAATTGGCACGTCTTGTTCACGTGACAAACCTCCCTGTTTGGCTGTCGGGTGGTGGCGGGTTTCACGACACACATTTAAGTGATCTAACTCCCCCCCAAAAAAACCCCCTCATGGATAAAATTGGTCGCAAAAGCTTCCTACTTCTACCACGTGTTCAAGTGTTTATACATTTCGTTTATTTTGACGGTAACTTTTTTTTTTTACGTCTGTTGCAGTCGTGAAAAACCGAACATTAAAACGTTAATAACGGACATGAATACCGAGTCTGTGGTTTTCTCTCCCGTGATGGAACGTTCATATATCGCGACAATCGTCGTACCTAATAGCGAGAACTGGTATCGTACCGTGCACAACGACACCACGACAACACTCGTCACAACCCAGCTGGTACAGCAGGTTATGGTTGCAGCTTGTTGTGCTAAGTGCCTCCTGTAAAGCTGCCCTCTTGCATTCCTTGAAGCAATGACAGCTGAAAAGAAATCACTGGAAGTCTTAGAGCAGGGGTGGGGAACATTTTTTCTGCCAAGGGACATTCGGATATTTATAACATCATCATTCGCAGGGCCATACAAAATCATCAACTTAAAAATTTGCCCGTTAATATTTGGTCAAACATTTAATTAACTCGCCCCCTAATGCGATGGGCTGGAACTGCTTCTCTTTGGTGAGGCGTGTGATGATGTTAGCTGGTATTGATGATGTTAGCTGGTATTGATGTTAGCTGGTATTGATGATGTTAGCTGGTATTGATGATGTTAGCTGGTATTGACGATGTTAGCTGGTATTGACGATGTTAGCTGGTATTGATGATGTTAGCTGGTATTGACGATGTTAGCTGGTATTGATGATGTTAGCTGGTATTGATGATGTTAGCTGGTGTTGACGATGTTAGCTGGTATTGACGATGTTAGCTGGTATTGATGATGTTAGCTGGTATTGACGATGTTAGCTGGTATTGACGATGTTAGCTGGTATTGATGATGTTAGCTGGTATTGATGATGTTAGCTGGTATTGATGATGTTAGCTGGTATTGACGATGTTAGCTGGTGTTGACGATGTTAGCTGGTGTTGACGATGTTAGCTGGTATTGACGATGTTAGCTGGTGTTGACGATGTTAGCTGGTATTGACGATGTTAGCTGGTATTGATGATGTTAGCTGGTATTGATGATGTTAGCTGGTGTTGACGATGTTAGCTGGTATTGACGATGTTAGCTGGTATTGATGATGTTAGCTGGTGTTGACGATGTTAGCTGGTGTTGACGATGTTAGCTGGTATTGACGATGTTAGCTGGTATTGATGATGTTAGCTGGTATTGATGATGTTAGCTGGTATTGATGATGTTAGCTGGTGTTGACGATGTTAGCTGGTGTTGACGATGTTAGCTGGTATTGACGATGTTAGCTGGTGTTGACGATGTTAGCTGGTATTGACGATGTTAGCTGGTGTTGATGATGTTAGCTGGTGTTGACGATGTTAGCTGGTATTGACGATGTTAGCTGGTATTGACGATGTTAGCTGGTATTGATGATGTTAGCTGGTATTGATGATGTTAGCTGGTATTGATGATGTTAGCTGGTGTTGACGATGTTAGCTGGTATTGACGATGTTAGCTGGTGTTGACGATGTTAGCTGGTGTTGACGATGTTAGCTGGTATTGACGATGTTAGCTGGTGTTGACGATGTTAGCTGGTATTGACGATGTTAGCTGGTGTTGATGATGTTAGCTGGTGTTGACGATGTTAGCTGGTATTGACGATGTTAGCTGGTATTGACGATGTTAGCTGGTATTAACGACTTAAATTTACAGCACAATTGTGGAGTTCTGACAATACGCCCCCACGTGCACCACCGTCTAAAGTTACAGATGTATTAATTTCCGGCCTGTCTGCTTGCAGGCCAAGGACAGCAAATGTAGCGGAAGCCAACCAACGGGTTTTGGGGCGTGACTGCCTCGCCCAATGGGGGTCATTTAATGGCACGTCAATCAAAACCAAGAGCCGCAAGCCGCCGTGCACTTTGTCTCTCGGGACGGATGATCCCGGTGCACGCAAAAAAACACGGAAATAAACAAAACGAGAGGATCGACGGGGAGACCTGGGAGGGGTCGCGAGGGACACACGAGAGAGAGGGAGGCAAGACGAGCCGGAGGGGTCGAGTCGATGAAGACAGAGGACGAGAGAAGCCGGACCGGCCAAGCTCGCCAGGCTGAGAGTAGCCCTGTGTGGCCCTGCGTAGCTGCCTAGGGTAGGGCCGCTAGGGGGTTAAGCGCGGTCTGTACGTCGGCACGCTTGACCCCCCGGGGGCTGCTGAGACACGGCGAGACACGGCAGCCGGGAGGGGTGAAACGGGGAGAGTAGGGAAGGAGAGCAGTGAATAGGATCGGGAAGGAGAGTAGTGAATAGGATCGTGAAGGAGAGTAGTGAATAGGATCGGGAAGGAGAGTAGTAATAGGATCGGGAAGGAGAGTAGTGAATAGGATCGTGACGGAGGGTAGTAATAGGATTGGGAAGGAGTGTAGTAATAGGATCGTGAAGGAGAGTAGTAATAGAATCGGGAAGGAGAGTAGTGAATAGGATCGTGAAGGAGTGTAGTAATAGGATCGGGAAGGAGTTTAGTAATAGGATCGTGAAGGAGGGTAGTAATAGGATCGTGAAGGAGTGTAGTAATAGGATAAGGACGAGGCGAGTGAGGGAGCGAACGAGCGACGGGCCTAGCAGGTGAGTGTTGTGTAACGAACTGTGATAAAGTGGCCCGGACAGAAGACAAGAAATCGTCTTTATTTTCCACGCTGCAGGTAAGCACGAAGAGGCATACAGCAGCACGCATCAACTGGTTCAAGGCCAGCGTGCTTTGTCAACAATCTCGGCAAAAGCACCGGCGCTTGTGTCGCCGCAGAGTATCTCCTATGGGGATGGAAAAATAAAAAAATTAATGCGGTCAAGCAATTGGCTTATTGCCCCCCCCCCCAATCACTTTCGACTCAAGAGCTCACTCAGCATCTGGCTGTGATCGTGCTGCTGCACGCTGAGCGGCTGTCCAAGAGAAGCAAACAGCGGCTTCTTGACACCACCACCACCACCACCGCTACCCCCAGCACCACCACTCTCGGTGTCAGCGTCGGCTGATTGACGTCGTTTGGATGCTCACCGAGGAGCAGCGGCGGCGGCGGCAGCTTGCCGCTCCGCATGCTCCAGGTCAAGCTCCATCCGCTGCAGCTTGCTGCCACTCCGGATGCTCCAGCTGCTGCTGCCGCTGCTGCTCCCGAAGATCCAGCTGCTCCAGCCGCTGCTGCTCCCGGAGCTCCAGCTGCTGCGGCTGCTGATGCTGCCGGTGCCTCAGCACCAGGTGCAGCTCCAGGTGTGGGTCCAGCTGCTGCTCCTCAAACTCAAGCCGCTGCTGCTGCTGCTGCTGCTCCAGCTGATGCTGCTGCTACAGCAGCTCCAGCTGCTGCTGCAGCTCCAGCTCCAGCTGCTGCGCCAGCTGCTGCTGGTGCCGCAGCTCCAGCGGCTGCTGCTGCTGCTGCCGAAGTTCCAGCGGCTGCTGCTGCAGCTGCTGCTGCAGCTCCAGCTCCTGCTGCTGCTGCTGCTCCAGCGCCTGCTGGTGCCGCAGCTCCAGATGCTGCTGCTGCTCCTGCTGCTGTTGCCGGAGCTCCGCCTGCTCCAGCCACTCGTGGTGCTGAAGCCTCGTCACCAGGTGCAGCTCCAGGCTCGCGTCCAGCTGCTGGAAAAGCAGCTCCTCCTGCTGACGCCTCAGCTGCTGCTGCTGCTGCTGCAGCTCCAGCCGCTGCTGCTGGAATTCCAGCTGCTGCTGCTGCAGCTCCAGCTGCTGCTGCAGCTGCGGGAGATAACGCAGGAGCTCTAGGCAATACACTCCCCTATTCATCATCATCATGCAGTAACAAGCAGCATCATCATCAGCAGCAGCATCCATCATCACCCATCATCATGCAGTAACAAGCATCATCATCAGCAGCAGCATCCATCATCATCATGCAGTAACAAGCAGCATCATCATCATCAGCAGCATCCATCATCACCCATCATCATTCAGTAACAAGCATCATCATCATCATCCATCATCACCCATCATCATTCAGTAACAAGCATCATCATCATCAGCAGCATCATCACCCATCATCACGCAGCAACAAGCAGCATCATCATCAGCAGCAGCAGCAGCACCATCATCACCCATCATCATGCAGTAACAAGCAGCATCATCATCATCAGCAGCAGCATCCATCATCACCCATCATCATGCAGTAACAAGCAGCATCATCATCAGCAGCAGCAGCATCATCATCACCCATCATCATGCAGTAACAAGCAGCATCATCATCAGCAGCAGCATCATCACCCATCATCATGCAGTAACAAGCATCATCATCATCAGCAGCAGCAGCATCGCTGTTTGCCTTTTCCGAAAATGTAACGAAGAATGATTCTGCCCGTTTGGGTGTCATCAGGACGTAGCGCGGGGGCGTGGAGAGGGAGCACACCGCTCACGGCCCGCTGCATCACCCCTCGCCACAGACACAGAGAGATAACACAGAGACAACAACAACAACCGCCGTTCGCCACTAAGTGGCGGTGACATCACCACGACGCTTGTGCCAGGCCATGTGCACCCTGAGGCCACGTGAAGTGTCGAACGCCCGCTGGCAGGGGGTCACGGGGCAGACCCAGCAGGTGCCACGGGTTGACTGACTGAGATGACTGGCTGATGCACCACCTGTGCCTCCTACTGTGCCAACCTGCTGTGCTTTAGCCACCTGGCGCTCCGCTCGTTGTTGTGAGCGTCGTTCCTCCGCCCTCCGTTGTTGTTGGAGGGCGACTACCTCCAACTGCCCAGTAGCGTCCTTCACGAGCCTCCTCCACAGAGGCCGATCTTGACACCGCTGGTACCGGTCATCGGCAAGTCCACTCAGCTCCACGTCTTTCTGTACCACATCACTCCATCTCTTCTCCAGCCCGTGCCGCGCCCGTTTAGCCCCCTCAATCCGTCCGAACAAAAGCTGTTTAGACATGCGGTGGCTGGGCATGCGGGCTACATGACCCAGCTAACGCAGCCTTACCTGCCTGGAGGAACTCACCGATGGGACTTTGTCCAGATCTTTCGAGGATTTGTGAGCTGCTCACACAATCCAGCCTGGTTAAACCCAGGATTGATCGTAGGCAGGCCAGCCTAAATGTTTTTAACCGGCGAAGATATTCCATTAGGGGGGTCCATGTTTCGCAAGCGTAGAGATGCGGAGCGACAGACCATGTAGCTTCCACACAGCGTTATGCAACCGATGAAAAGATAATGCCGCTCGACTGATTCGGAGTGAGACCTCTGCTGTTAAACTGGAGCCGGCCATGAGCACACTGCCCAGGTATGGGAAACTCTCCACTCTCTCCACAACTGTCCCATCACCGATTGTGAGTTTCGGGGGTGGAGTGCCCGATGGTACAAAATACCCAGGCAGGTGCTTAGTTTTGGTGGGGCTGATGGTAAGGCCCCACCTCTTAGTGGCACACTCCAGTTTCAGCAGCAGCACCTCCAACGCCTCCTCTGAGTGAACCCCAATTACCAGGTCGTCGGCATACATAACGTGGTTGACCAATAGGGAGCCATCCCTTGACTGCACCCGGGCATCGATCAGCCTCCGATTGTATCTGTACCAGATGGAAATTCCTCTGGTACAGCTACTGAAGGTTTCACGAACTACGTGGTCAAAATAGATGTTAAATCATGTGGGAGCCAGAGGACATCCCTGTCGCACCCCAAGGTGTACAGGGAATGGCTCTGACTCCCAGCCACGTAGTTTTACCCGGGTCCGCTCACCATCATGAAGGTCCTTAATGATCGTGAGCAGAGGGTCAGGTACTCCAAAAGCACGAAGAACAACCCAGAGCCCAGGATTACTGATGGTATCATAGGCCTTGACCAGGTCAATAAAGCAGAGATGTAGGTCTTGTTGGAATTGCCTACACCACTGCTAACACAGAGACACACAGAGACACACAACATAGACACACAGACAGACACAGAGAGAGAGAGAGACAACACAGAGACACAGAGAGAGAACACAGAGACAGACACAAAGAGAGAGAGAGAGAGACACAGCAACAACACAGAGAGAAACACAGAGAGAGAGAAACACAGCAACAACACAGAGACACAGAGAGAGTTCATAGTTCATAGTTCATTTATTTGGTATAGCCCTGTGAGACATTCGGCTCTTGAATCGGGTGCAACCGCAACAAACAAAAAACATGAACAGGAAAACATCTTAAAGTGATTTTGTGACTGTGCAAACAGAAAATACAGGAAAAAAATATCAAAATATTCCTGAAATAGCACCGTACACCAACGCTGTGTGCAAAAATCCCAGTGGGATGCAGGTCAAACAACAACAACAACCACAAGACAACTAAGATTAAGGCTATCAGTCTAACTCCGTACTACAATAAACAAAAACATGGCCAAAACAAAAAAAACTTTTTGAAATCACCAAAATAAAAGCCATAAATGCAATGTAACAGTGATCATAGGGACTGTGACCGAATTTTTAACAATAAACTCCATAAATAAATTATAACACCAAAATCTAGGGCCATAATTTAGGCCACTGAATAGCAGTGGCAGCTAGGGTTGTACAACTCCTCTAGAGCAGTTTTGAGTGAGAGACAGCAACAACACAGAGACACAGAGAGAGGCACACCACAGAGACACAGATAGAGAGAGACACAGCAATAACACAGAGACACAGATAGAGAGAGACACACAGCAACAACACAGAGACACAGAGAGAGACACAGATAGAGAGAGAGACACACAGCAACAACACAGAGAGAGAGACACAGATAGAGACACACAGCAACAACACAGAGACACAGAGAGAGAGACAGATATAGAGACACAGCAACAACACAGAGACACAGAGAGAGGCACACCACAGAGACACAGATAGAGAGAGACACAGCAACAACACAGAGACACAGATAGAGAGAGACACAGCAACAACACAGAGACACAGAGAGAGAGACAACACAGAGACGCACTTGGCTGCTGAAGTCAAAACTGCGGGAATGAAGGACGCGCGGTACGGGAGGTGGATGGGGGAGAGAGTCGGGGTAGGGGGAGAGAGAGAGAGATGGGGAGAGATGTTGGAGCGCTGAATGAGAGAGAGGGGGGGTTATCTACTCACTTGCAGCGGAGATTTTACATTCTCCATCGCTACACCGGCAGATAAAAAAAATTTTTGTCAGCTGAGAAGCGGAGGAGCAGATTCCACCACCACCACCGTCACCACCACCGCTGCTGTGCGTGTGGGGGTGGGGGTGTCACGTGTCAGTATTTAAATGGCTTAGCCCAGCCACGTGCTGTGTTCAAAGTGCCTAGCTGGTGTGTCACGTGTCAGTATTTAAATGTCTTAGCCCAGCCACGTGCTGTGTTCAAAGTGTCTAGCTGGTGTCACGTGTCAGTATTTAAATGTCTGAGCCCAGCCACGTGCTGTGTTCAAAGTGCCTAGCTGGTGTGTCACGTGTCAGTATTTAAATGTCTTAGCCCAGCCACGTGCTGTGTTCAAAGTGCCTAGCGGGTGTGTCACGTGTCAGTATTTAAATGTCTTAGCCCAGCCACGTGCCTCCACTTAACACCTTAATTAACTGAGTGGTTAATTGCTTTAGCGGGTGGCGCGTGAGCATTTAAATGGTTTAGCCCAGCCACGTGCCTCCACTTAGCACCTTAATTAACTGAGTGGTTAATTGCTTTAGCCAGGTGTGGTGGTGTGTATATAAAATCTCCTCTTGAAATCACGCAATACCCTCCACCCCATTATTTTGGCCAAGTGTAAGAAATACAATTTTAAGACTTAAAACTTTCATGACTGCAGGAATTCATTTTCTTGGTGTTGGGATCGAAACGTCGTAGTTTATTTTATTTCCTTTGAAACCTTTATCCGTGACTTTACCGAATGACCCAAAGTCGCGTGACGTCATTTATGGACGTCCCCTTAATTATTATTTTTGTATAGAGGATTTTACCACGGTCAAGTCGTGCGTGAATGAAATGATCATTATTGCTGGGTTCCCAATCACTCCGTGTTCACACCTCGTCACACCTCGTCATGCTGTGTGTGTGTTCACACCTCGTTCACACCTCGTCACGCTGTGTGTGTGTTCACACCTCGTCACACACTGTGTGATCACACCTCGTTACAATGTGTGTGATCACACCTCGTTACAATGTGTGTGTGTTCACACCTCGTTACAATGTGTGTTCACACCTCGTCACGCTGTGTGTGTTCACACCTCGTCACACACTGTGTGATCACACCTCGTCATCCTGTGTGTTCACACCTCGTCACACTGTGTGTATGTTACACCTCGTCACACTGTGTGTGTTCACACCTCGTCACACTGTGTGTGTCTTCACACCTCGTCACGCTGTGTGTGTGTTCACACCTCGTCACACACTGTGATCACACCTCGTTACAATGTGTGTTACACCTCGTCACACTGTGTGTGTGTTCACACCTCGTCACGCTGTGTGTGTTCACACCTCGTCACACTGTGTGTGTGTTCACACCTCGTCACACACTGTGTGTGTTCACACCTCGTTACAATGTGTGTTCACACCTCGTCACGCTGTGTGTGTGTTACACCTCGTCACACTGTGTGTGTTCACACCTCGTTACAATGTGTGTTCACACCTCGTCACACTGTGTGTGTTCACACCTCGTCACACTGTGTGTGTGTGTTACACCTCGTCACGCTGTGTGTTCACACCTCGTCACACACTGTGTGTGTTCACACCTCGTCACACACTGTGTGTGTTCACACCTCGTCACACACTGTGTGTGTGTGTGTGTTCACACCTCGTCACACTGTGTGTTCACACCTCGTCACACTGTGAGTATTCACACCTCGTCACGCTGTGTGTGTTCACACCTCGTCACGTTGTGTGTGTGACGAGGTATTCTGGCTGTGGTGGGTGGGTGAGGCAGGGCGGGGCCAGGCACACACAAACACAAAGACAAAGATTCCCCACTGTGTAGCCTGTAACAGACTGTAGGGGCAAGTGCTGTTAGCGAGTAGCAGCAGCTATGAAGGCTGCCGGCACTGTGGCACACGAGGGGGTGGGTGGTCAGCACCACGCCCGGCCGCCTTTGTCTCCCTCCTGGCGATGATTACTACACACCGCACCAGGTACTCATTTGAGGTGAGGTGGGTGGTGGTTGTAGTGGTTGCAGTGGTGGCAGTGGTGGTGGTGGCCGTGGTGGTGGTGGTGGTGGTGGCGGTCGTGGCGGTGGTGGCAGTGGTGGTGGTGGCGGTCGTGGCAGTGGTGGCAGTGGTGGTGCGCGTTCACACACTAGGGGGCAGTGGGGGTGGTGTCTGACTTAGTCCACTAGGGGGCAGTGGGGGGTGGTGTCTGACTTAGTTAGTCCACTAGGGGACAGTGGGGGTGGTGTCTGACTTAGTCCACTAGGGGACAGTGGGGGTGGTGTCTGACTTAGTTAGTCCACTAGGGGGCAGTGGGGGGTGGTGTCTGACTTAGTCCACTAGGGGACAGTGGGGGTGGTGTCTGACTTAGTCCACTAGGGGACAGTGGGGGTGGTGTCTGACTTAGTCCACTAGGGGACAGTGGGGGTGGTGTCTGACTTAGTCCACTAGGGGGCAGTGGGGGTGGTGTCTGACTTAGTTAGTCCACTAGGGGGCAGTGGGGGTGGTGTCTGACTTAGTCCACTAGGGGCAGTGGGGGGTGGTGTCTGACTTAGTCCACTAGGGGGCGGTGGGGCGCCACCCCACCAGGCAGCTGGACATGAGAATGATTTTTCAAATAAAAAAGACTTTTCTATAGGTAACATTTTGAGTAGTTCGTATAAGAAACCGCCGCTGTAACGCCGCGCGGTCTGATTTGTGCCTCGTGGGAGGTCTCGAGACCTTTCGCCGTGGGGTTTATATCTTGCAGAACTAACGGACAACCTGAAGTGGCATCACCCTGTTTGGGCCGAAACGTCGTGAGAATTTTATTTGATCAATTTATTATTTTATTCTCATTCTACGTGGTAATGACTTTACCGAAAGAACCAAAGAAGATGAATCCTTGCAGTCACGAAAGCTTTAAATCGGAATTTAATGTTTGTGTTTTTTAATCACGAGTATGTTTGTTCTGTTCTGTATGTACATGGACACAGTTCAACATTCAAAGCATCACAAGGGACAATATCCTCTAAATGCGATGGGTTTTATTCCGCTGTTTAGCCGCTACAAGCAGGCACGGAGGAACAAACGCGGCCGCTCGTGAGCCCCGTACTTAGACCGCTTCGAGTCGCACCTTGGCACAGCGATGAGCAATGTCACCCGATTCCACCAAACGCGGCGTCCAACGTTTTGACCCACGTGCTGTCGTCAGGTGCCGCCAGCCCACGTGACCGTCTGTTGTGACGAGAATGTCGCCCCGATTGTCGGTGTCACTCGCTGAGCCCCGTGCCCCTGCTGGACGTCTTTGCGGGGGGGAAAAATTAATGAGTGGGTGAGTGAGTGGGTGGTTGGGTGGGTGAGTGGATGGGTGAGTGAGTGGGTGGTTGGGTGGGTGAGTGGATGGGTGAGTGAGCGGGTGAGTGGGTGGGTGAGTGGGTGGGTGAGTGAGTGGGTGAGTGGATGGGTGAGTGAGCGGGTGAGTGGTTGGGTAAGTGAGTGGGTGAGTGAGTGGTTGGGTGAGTGGGTGAGTGGATGGGTGAGTGAGTGGGTGAGTGGATGGGTGAGTGAGCGGGTGAGTGAGTGACCGGGTGAGTTAGTGAGTGGGTGAGTGAGCGGGTGAGTGAGTGAGTGGGTGAGTGAGCGGGTGAGTGAGTGAGTTAGTGAGTGGAACGCGAGCCCGCCCGCCCACCCGCACGCCCGCATGCACGACCCTCCCCTGTATGTCCAGTGTGTCCGGCCTTCCACCCCGGCTGGCCGGCGCACAGTTGAATTTGGCTGCTCCTCGCTCGTCGACTCGATGGGCGACGAGGTCATGGAGAGGGAGGAGGAGGAGGAGAGAGAGAGAAGGGCGGGCGGGCGGGCGGGCGGCGATGAGAAAGGAAGATAGCGCGTGAGTCCGTGACGCGGGTCGCTCCACGCGCATCGAACGCACGCGGAGACACGGAGAGACATGGAGAGACGCGGAGAGACACGGAGAGAAGCGGAAACACGCGGAGACACGCGGAGACACGGAGAGACATGGAGAGACACGCAGAGACACGCGGAGACACGGAGAGACACGGAGAGACACGGAAAGACGCGGAGAGACAAGGAGAGACGCGGAGAGACACACGGAGACACGGAGAGACACGGAGAGAGACGGAGAGACGCGGAGAGACACGGAGAGACACGGAGAGACACGGAGAGACACGCGGAGAGACACGGAGAGACAAGGAGAGACACGGAGAGACGCGGAGAGACACGGAGAGACACGGAGAGACACAGAGAGACAAGGAGAGACGTGAAGAGACGTGGAGAGACACGGAGAGACACGGAGAGATGCAGAGAGACACGGAGAGACAAGGAGAGACACGGAGAGAAACGGAGAGACACGCGGAGACAAGGAGAGACACGGAGAGACAAGGAGAGACGCGGAGAGACATGGAGAGACACACGGTGACAAGAGACATGGAGAGGCACGGAGAGACGCGGAGAGACACGGAGAGACGTGGAGAGACACGGACACGGAGAGACACGGAGAGACACGCGGTGACAAGAGACACGGAGAGACGCGGAGAGACGCGGAGAGACACAGAGAGACGAGAGACACGCGGTGACAAGAGACACGGAGAGACACGGAGAGACATGGAGAGACACGCAGAGACACGGAGAGACACGCGGAGACAAGGAGAGACACGGAGAGACAAGGAGAGACAAGGAGAGACACGGAAAGACAAGAGACACGGAGAGACGCAGAGAGACACGGAGAGACAAGGAGAGACGCGGAGAGACACGGAGAGACACGGAGAGACACGCGGAGACAAGGAGAGACACGGAGAGACAAGGAGAGACAAGGAGAGACGCGGAGAGACACGGAGAGACACGCGGTGACAAGAGACACGGAGAGACACGGAGAGACGCGGAGAGACACGGAGAGACACGGAGAGACACGCGGTGACAAGAGACACGGAG
The DNA here is from genome assembly GCF_048934315.1 of Petromyzon marinus. NCBI lineage: Eukaryota > Metazoa > Chordata > Hyperoartia > Petromyzontiformes > Petromyzontidae > Petromyzon > Petromyzon marinus. Next base: position 4,282,684 of record NW_027422684.1, on the reverse strand, counting down.
AGACGCGGAGAGACGCGGAGAGACACGGAGAGACACGGAGAGACACGCGGTGACAAGAGACACGGAGAGACACGGAGACACGGAGAGACACGGAGAGACACGGAGAGACACGCGGAGACACGGAGAGACACGGAGAGACACGGAGAGACACGCAGTGACAAGAGACACGGAGAGACACGGAGAGACGCGGAGAGACACGGAGAGACGTGGAGAGACGCGAGAGACACGGAGAGACACGGAGAGACACGCGGTGACAAGAGACACGGAGAGACGCAGAGAGACACGGAGAGACACGGAGAGACACGCGGAGACACGGAGAGACACGGAGATACACGGAGAGACACGCAGAGACATGGAGAGACACGCGGTGACAAGAGACACGGAGAGACGCGGAGAGACACGCGGAGACACGGAGACACGGAGAGACACGGAGAGACACGGAGAGACAAGGAGAGACATGGAGAGACGTGGAGAGACACGGAGAGAAACGGAGAGACACGGAGAGACGCGGAGAGACACGGAGAGAAACGGAGAGATACGGAGAGACGCGGAGAGACACGGAGAGACACGGAGAGACACGGAGAGACGCGGAGAGACACGGAGAGACACGCGGAGACAAGAGACACGGACACGCGGAGAGACACGGAGAGACACGGAGACACACGGAGACACAGAGAGACGTGGAGAGACACGGAGAGACTCTCTCCCCCTCCTCTGTTCCGACCATGGACGAACTCATCCGTCTGAACGGGGCCCGTAGCTATCCGTGGTGCTAAAGTTGAGGGTAAGAATCCACCCATTTTTTGCCATATAGCATTGTGATATATAACGACTTATTGTTGGTAGCTGAGCTGATTGGAGAATATAGAGTTTATTGATAACATTAAGGTAATTTATATTTTAGTTTTTATTGGGTCACTATATAGTACTGTGAATAGCTCAGATGTGTAGGCCTTGACTTCAACATAGTCATTTCTGTGACCAGTCACTAGCTAATCACTCAGTTATTTCAATGCTAAATTCGCCTAGTTATTTCAATGCTAAATTCTCCTGTTTGATTTGTACTAAGTGCCTCGGTGAATGTGTATGGTCTGACTTTAACGTAGCTATTTCTGTAAGCAGTTACAAGCTAATCACTCAGCTATTTCAATGCTAAATTCTATGCTAATTCCATTGTCAAGGGGTGCCTCTGCGGATGTGTATGCTTTAACTTAGCTATTTCAATGCTAAATTCTATGCTAATTCCATTGTCAAGGGGTGCCTCTGCGGATGTGTATGCTTTAACTTTTAACATAACTATTTCTGTGACCAGTCACAAGCTAATCATTCAGCCATTTCAATGCTAAATTATATGCTAATTCCTTTGTCAAGGCGCTTTGTTCCTCTCACACAGCTTAAAGGCCGTGATCTGAACGTGGCTCTTTCACTCCAGCGCTGTCCTACCAGTCTCGTCCCTTCACCTGATGAAGGCCGCTTGTGTTGTGGCCGAAAGGTCGTGAGAATATTATTGTGTTATTTTATTTTATCAATTTATTATTTTATTCTCATTCCTCGTGACTTTACCGAAAGAACCAAAGAAGACACAGGGTTTTATTAGTGATTCCTGGTCCTTTCTATGAAGTAACGGTAGATAGAAAATAAAAATAACGCGGCAAAAATTAGATAGTAAAAATGTTTAAATAATCACTGGGGAAATAACAAAAGCCAAAAAAGCCCACGACGTTTCGATGGCAACACGAGCGGCCTTCATCAGGCGGAGAGAAGAGTTGTTGTTAGTGTGAGAGCTGTACAGAGCAGCACACGAGGCGTGGCGGGGGGGGGGGGCGACGTTGGGGATTGACCCACTCACCGGCACAGCGACGGCCTCACCACTGGCACAGCGAGAGAGAACAGCTTACCACTGGTACAGCGAGAGAACAGCTCACCACTGGCACACAGAGAGAACAGCTCACCACTGTTACAGAGAGAACAGCTCACCACTGGCACACACTAACAGCTCACCACTGGCACACAGAGAGAACAGCTCACCACTGGCACTGAGAGAGAACAGCTCACCACTGGCACAGAGAAAACAGCTCACCACTGGCACAGAGAACAGCTCACCACTGACACAGTGAGAGAGAACAGCTCACCACTGACACAGTGAGAGAGAACAGCTCACCACTGTCACACACAGAGAGAACAGCTCACCACTGGCACACAGAGAGAGAACAGCTCACCACTGGTACAGAGAGAACAGCTCACCACTGGCACACACTAACAGCTCACCACTGGCACACAGAGAGAACAGCTCACCACTGAAACACAGAGAGAACAGCTCACCACTGGCACACAGAGAGAACAGCTCACCACTGGCACACAGAGAGAGAACAGCTCACCACTGGCACACAGAGAGAGAACAGCTCACCACTGGCACACAGAGAGAGAACAGCTCACCACTGGCACACAGAGAGAACAGCTCACCACTAGCACACAGAGAGAGAACAGCTCACCACTGGCACACACTAACAGCTCACCACTGGTACACAGAGAGAACAGCTCACCACTAGCACACAGAGAGAGAACAGCTCACCACTGGCACACACTAACAGCTCACCACTGGCACACAGAGAGAACAGCTCACCACTGGCACACAGAGAGACAGCTCACCACTGGCACACAGAGAGAGAACAGCTCACCACTGGCACACAGAGAGAGAACAGCTCACCACTGGCACACAGAGAGAGAACAGCTCACCACTGGTACACAGAGAGAACAGCTCACCACTAGCACACAGAGAGAGAACAGCTCACCACTGGCACACACTAACAGCTCACCACTGGCACACAGAGAGAACAGCTCACCACTGGCACACAGAGAGAGAACAGCTCACCACTGGCACACAGAGAGAACAGCTCACCACTGGCACACAGAGAGAGAACAGCTCACCACTGGCACACAGAGAGAACAGCTCACCACTGGCACAGCGAGAGAACAGCTCACCACTGACACAGAGAGAACAGCTCACCACTGGCACAGAGAGAACAGCTCACCACTGGCACTGAGAGAGAACAGCTCACCACTGACACACAGAGAGAGAACAGCTCACCACTGGCACACAGAGAACAGCTCACCACTGGCACAGCGAGAGAACAGCTCACCACTGACACACAGAGAGAACAGCTCACCACTGGCACACAGAGAGAACAGCTCACCACTGGCACACAGAGAGAACAGCTCACCACTAGCACAGAGAGAGAGAACAGCTCACCACTGGCACACAGAGAGACAGCTCACCACTGGCACACAGAGAGAGAACAGCTCACCACTGGCACACAGAGAGAGAACAGCTCACCACTGGCACACAGAGAGAGAACAGCTCACCACTGGTACACAGAGAGAACAGCTCACCACTAGCACACAGAGAGAGAACAGCTCACCACTGGCACACACTAACAGCTCACCACTGGCACACAGAGAGAACAGCTCACCACTGGCACACAGAGAGAGAACAGCTCACCACTGGCACACAGAGAGAACAGCTCACCACTGGCACACAGAGAGAGAACAGCTCACCACTGGCACACAGAGAGAACAGCTCACCACTGGCACAGCGAGAGAACAGCTCACCACTGACACAGAGAGAACAGCTCACCACTGGCACAGAGAGAACAGCTCACCACTGGCACAGAGAGAGAACAGCTCACCACTGACACACAGAGAGAGAACAGCTCACCACTGGCACACAGAGAACAGCTCACCACTGGCACAGCGAGAGAACAGCTCACCACTGACACACAGAGAGAACAGCTCACCACTGGCACACAGAGAGAACAGCTCACCACTGGCACACAGAGAGAGAACAGCTCACCACTGGCACAGAGAGAACAGCTCACCACTGGCACACAGAGAGAACAGCTCACCACTGGCACACAGAGAGAACAGCTCACCACTGAAACACAGAGAGAACAGCTCACCACTGGCACACAGAGACAACAGCTCACCACTGGCACACAGAGAACAGCTCACCACTGATACACAGAGAGAACAGCTCACCACTAGCACACAGAGAGAACAGCTCACCACTGGCACACACTAACAGCTCACCACTGGCACACAGAGAGAACAGCTCACCACTGGCACACAGAGAGAGAACAGCTCACCACTGGCACACAGAGAGAACAGCTCACCACTAGCACAGAGAGAGAGAGAACAGCTCACCACTGGCACACAGAGAGAGAACAGCTCACCACTGGCACACAGAGAGAGAACAGCTCACCACTGGCACACAGAGAACAGCTCACCACTGGCACACAGAGAGAACAGCTCACCCCTAGCACATAGAGAGAGAGAGAACAGCTCACCACTGGCACAGCGAGAGAACAGCTCACCACTGGCAAACACAGAGAGAGAACAGCTCACCACTGGCAAACACAGAGAGAGAACAGCTCACCACTGACACACAGAGAGAACAGCTCACCACTGGCACACAGAGAGAACAGCTCACCACTGGCACACAGAGAGAGAACAGCTCACCACTGGCACACAGAGAGAACAGCTCACCACTGGCACAGCGAGAGAACAGCTCACCACTGACACACAGAGAGAACAGCTCACCACTGGCACACAGAGAGAGAACAGCTCACCACTGGCACACAGAGAGAACAGCTCACCCCTAGCACATAGAGAGAGAGAGAACAGCTCACCACTGGCACAGCGAGAGAACAGCTCACCACTGGCAAACACAGAGAGAGAACAGCTCACCACTGGCAAACACAGAGAGAGAACAGCTCACCACTGACACACAGAGAGAACAGCTCACCACTGGCACACAGAGAGAACAGCTCACCACTGGCACACAGAGAGAGAACAGCTCACCACTGGCACACAGAGAGAACAGCTCACCACTGGCACAGCGAGAGAACAGCTCACCACTGACACACAGAGAGAACAGCTCACCACTGGCACAGAGAGAAAGCTCACCACTGGCACACACAGAGAGAACAGCTCACCACTGACACACAGAGAACAGCTCACCACTGGCACAGAGAGAACAGCTCACCACTGGCACAGAGAGAGAACAGCTCACCACTGACACACAGAGAGAGAACAGCTCACCACTGGCACACAGAGAACAGCTCACCACTGGCACAGCGAGAGAACAGCTCACCACTGACACACAGAGAGAACAGCTCACCACTGGCACACAGAGAGAACAGCTCACCACTGGCACACAGAGAGAGAACAGCTCACCACTGGCACAGAGAGAACAGCTCACCACTGGCACACAGAGAGAGAACAGCTCACCACTGGCACACAGAGAGAACAGCTCACCACTGGCCTACAGAGAGAACAGCTCACCACTGGCACACACACAGAGAGAACAGCTCACCACTGACAGAGAGAGAACAGCTCACCACTGGCACACAGAGAGAACAGCTCACCACTGGCACACAGAAAGAAAAGCTCACCACTGGCACACAGAGAGAGAACAGCTCACCACTGGCACACAGAGAGAACAGCTCACCACTGGCACACAGAGAGAACAGCTCACCACTGACACACAGAGAACAGCTCACCACTGGCACAGAGAGAACAGCTCACCACTGGCACACAGAGAGAACAGCTCACCACTGGCACACAGAGAGAACAGCTCACCACTGGCACACAGAGAGAGAACAGCTCACCACTGGCACACAGAGAGAACAGCTCACCACTAGCACACAGAGAGAACAGCTCACCACTGGCACACACTAACAGCTCACCACTGGCACACAGAGAGAACAGCTCACCACTGGCACACAGAGAGAGAACAGCTCACCACTGGCACACAGAGAGAGAACAGCTCACCACTGGCACACAGAGAGAACAGCTCACCACTAGCACAGAGAGAGAGAACAGCTCACCACTGGCACACAGAGAGAGAACAGCTCACCACTGGCACACAGAGAGAGAACAGCTCACCACTGGCACACAGAGAGAACAGCTCACCACTGGCACAGCGAGAGAACAGCTCACCACTGACACACAGAGAGAACAGCTCACCACTGGCACAGAGAGAAAGCTCACCACTGGCACACAGAGAGAGAACAGCTCACCACTGACAAACAAAGAACAGCTCACCACTGGCACAGAGAGAACAGCTCACCACTGGCACAGAGAGAGAACAGCTCACCACTGACACACAGAGAGAGAACAGCTCACCACTGGCACACAGAGAACAGCTCACCACTGGCACAGCGAGAGAACAGCTCACCACTGACACACAGAGAGAACAGCTCACCACTGGCACACAGAGAGAACAGCTCACCACTGGCACACAGAGAGAGAACAGCTCACCACTGGCACAGAGAGAACAGCTCACCACTGGCACACAGAGAGAACAGCTCACCACTGGCACACAGAGAGAACAGCTCACCACTGAAACACAGAGAGAACAGCTCACCACTGGCACACAGAGACAACAGCTCACCACTGGCACACAGAGACAACAGCTCACCACTGGCACACAGAGAACAGCTCACCACTGATACACAGAGAGAACAGCTCACCACTAGCACACAGAGAGAACAGCTCACCACTGGCACACACTAACAGCTCACCACTGGCACACAGAGAGAACAGCTCACCACTGGCACACAGAGAGAGAACAGCTCACCACTGGCACACAGAGAGAACAGCTCACCACTAGCACAGAGAGAGAGAGAACAGCTCACCAATGGCACACAGAGAGAGAACAGCTCACCACTGGCACACAGAGAGAGAACAGCTCACCACTGGCACACAGAGAACAGCTCACCACTGGCACACAGAGAGAACAGCTCACCCCTAGCACATAGAGAGAGAGAGAACAGCTCACCACTGGCACAGCGAGAGAACAGCTCACCACTGGCAAACACAGAGAGAGAACAGCTCACCACTGGCAAACACAGAGAGAGAACAGCTCACCACTGACACACAGAGAGAACAGCTCACCACTGGCACACAGAGAGAACAGCTCACCACTGGCACACAGAGAGAGAACAGCTCACCACTGGCACACAGAGAGAACAGCTCACCACTGGCACAGCGAGAGAACAGCTCACCACTGACACACAGAGAGAACAGCTCACCACTGGCACACAGAGAGAGAACAGCTCACCACTGGCACACAGAGAGAACAGCTCACCCCTAGCACATAGAGAGAGAGAGAACAGCTCACCACTGGCACAGCGAGAGAACAGCTCACCACTGGCAAACACAGAGAGAGAACAGCTCACCACTGGCAAACACAGAGAGAGAACAGCTCACCACTGACACACAGAGAGAACAGCTCACCACTGGCACACAGAGAGAACAGCTCACCACTGGCACACAGAGAGAGAACAGCTCACCACTGGCACACAGAGAGAACAGCTCACCACTGGCACAGCGAGAGAACAGCTCACCACTGACACACAGAGAGAACAGCTCACCACTGGCACAGAGAGAAAGCTCACCACTGGCACACACAGAGAGAACAGCTCACCACTGACACACAGAGAACAGCTCACCACTGGCACAGAGAGAACAGCTCACCACTGGCACAGAGAGAGAACAGCTCACCACTGACACACAGAGAGAGAACAGCTCACCACTGGCACACAGAGAACAGCTCACCACTGGCACAGCGAGAGAACAGCTCACCACTGACACACAGAGAGAACAGCTCACCACTGGCACACAGAGAGAACAGCTCACCACTGGCACACAGAGAGAGAACAGCTCACCACTGGCACAGAGAGAACAGCTCACCACTGGCACACAGAGAGAGAACAGCTCACCACTGCCACACAGAGAGAACAGCTCACCACTGGCCTACAGAGAGAACAGCTCACCACTGGCACACACACAGAGAGAACAGCTCACCACTGACAGAGAGAGAACAGCTCACCACTGGCACACAGAGAGAACAGCTCACCACTGGCACACAGAAAGAAAAGCTCACCACTGGCACACAGAGAGAGAACAGCTCACCACTGGCACACAGAGAGAACAGCTCACCACTGGCACACAGAGAGAACAGCTCACCACTGACACACAGAGAACAGCTCACCACTGGCACAGAGAGAACAGCTCACCACTGGCACACAGAGAGAACAGCTCACCACTGGCACACAGAGAGAACAGCTCACCACTGGCACACAGAGAGAGAACAGCTCACCACTGGCACACAGAGAGAGAACAGCTCACCACTGGTACACAGAGAGAACAGCTCACCACTAGCACACAGAGAGAACAGCTCACCACTGGCACACACTAACAGCTCACCACTGGCACACAGAGAGAACAGCTCACCACTGGCACACAGAGAGAGAACAGCCTCTTCACTGCTAGCCTGTTCTCTCTCACCCTCCTAGCCTCTCTACTGCTAGCCTGTTCTCTCTCACCCTCCTAGCCTCTCTACTGCTAGCCCGTTCTCTCACACTCCTAGCCTCTCCACTGCTAGCCTGTTCTCTCACGCTCCTAGCCTCTCCACTGCTAGCCTGTTCTCTCACCCTCCTAGCCTCTCCACTGCTAGCCTGTTCTCTCTCCCGCTCCTAGCCTCTCTACTGCTAGCCTGTTCTCTCTCACTCTCCTAGCCTCTCCACTGCCTGCCTGTTCTCTCTCACTCTCCTAGCCTCTCCACTGCTAGCCTGTTCTCTCTCACGCTCCCAGCCTCTCCACTGCTAGCCTGTTCTCTCACCCTCCTAGCCTCTCCACTGCTAGCCTGTTCTCTCTCCCGCTCCTAGCCTCTCTACTGCTAGCCTGTTCTCTCACGCTCCTAGCCTCTCCACTGCTAGCCTGTTCTCTCTCACTCTCCTAGCCTCTCCACTGCTAGCCTGTTCTCTCACCCTCCTAGCCTCTCCACTGCTAGCCTGTTCTCTCTCACTCTCCTAGCCTCTCCACTGCCTGCCTGTTCTCTCTCACTTTCCTAGCCTCTCCACTGCTAGCCTGTTCTCTCACGCTCCTAGCCTCTCCACTGCTAGCCTGTTCTCTCACACTCCTAGCCTCTCCACTGCTAGCCTGTTCTCTCTCACGCTCCTAGCCTCTCTACTGCTAGCCTATTCTCTCACGCTCCTAGCCTCTCCACTGCTAGCCTGTTCTCTCACTCTCCTAGCCTCTCCACTGCTAGCCTGTTCTCTCACTCTCCTAGCCTCTCCCCTGCTAACCTGTTCTCTCTCTCCTAGCCTCTCCACTGCTAGCCTGTTCTCTCTCTCCTAGCCTCTCCACTGCTGCCCTGTTCTCTCTCACTCTCCTAGCCTCTCCACTGCTAGCCTGTTCTCTCTCACTCTCCTAGCCTCTCCACTGCTAGCCTGTTATCTCTCACTCTCCTAGCCTCTCCACTGCTAGCCTGTTCTCTCACGCTCCTAGCCTCTCTACTGCTAGCCTGTTCTCTCACTCTCATAGCCTCTCCACGGCTAGCCTGTTCTCTCTCACCCTCCTAGCCTCTCTACTGCTAGCCCGTTCTCTCACACTCCTAGCCTCTCCACTGCTAGCCCGTTCTCTCACTCTCCAAGCCTCTCCACTGCTAGCCTGTTCTCTCACGCTCCTAGCCTCTCCACTGCTAGCCTGTTCTCTCTCTCCTAGCCTCTCCACTGCTAGCCTGTTCTCTCACGCTCCTAGCCTCTCCACTGCTAGCCTGTTCTCTCACCCTCCTAGCCTCTCCACTGCTAGCCTGTTCTCTCTCACTCTCCTAGCCTCTCCACTGCCTGCCTGTTCTCTCTCACTCTCCTAGCCTCTCCACTGCTAGCCTGTTCTCTCTCACGCTCCTAGCCTCTCCACTGCTAGCCTGTTCTCTCACCCTCCTAGCCTCTCCACTGCTAGCCTGTTCTCTCTCCCGCTCCTAGCCTCTCTACTGCTAGCCTGTTCTCTCACGCTCCTAGCCTCTCCACTGCTAGCCTGTTCTCTCTCACTCTCCTAGCCTCTCCACTGCTAGCCTGTTCTCTCACCCTCCTAGCCTCTCCACTGCTAGCCTGTTCTCTCTCACTCTCCTAGCCTCTCCACTGCCTGCCTGTTCTCTCTCACTCTCCTAGCCTCTCCACTGCTAGCCTGTTCTCTCACGCTCCTAGCCTCTCCACTGCTAGCCTGTTCTCTCACACTCCTAGCCTCTCCACTGCTAGCCTGTTCTCTCTCACGCTCCTAGCCTCTCTACTGCTAGCCTATTCTCTCACGCTCCTAGCCTCTCCACTGCTAGCCTGTTCTCTCACTCTCCTAGCCTCTCCACTGCTAGCCTGTTCTCTCACTCTCCTAGCCTCTCCCCTGCTAACCTGTTCTCTCTCTCCTAGCCTCTCCACTGCTAGCCTGTTCTCTCTCTCCTAGCCTCTCCACTGCTGCCCTGTTCTCTCTCACTCTCCTAGCCTCTCCACTGCTAGCCTGTTCTCTCTCACTCTCCTAGCCTCTCCACTGCTAGCCTGTTCTCTCTCACTCTCCTAGCCTCTCCACTGCTAGCCTGTTCTCTCACGCTCCTAGCCTCTCTACTGCTAGCCTGTTCTCTCACTCTCATAGCCTCTCCACGGCTAGCCTGTTCTCTCTCACCCTCCTAGCCTCTCTACTGCTAGCCCGTTCTCTCACACTCCTAGCCTCTCCACTGCTAGCCTGTTCTCTCACGCTCCTAGCCTCTCCACTGCTAGCCTGTTCTCTCTCTCCTAGCCTCTCCACTGCTAGCCTGTTCTCTCACGCTCCTAGCCTCTCCACTGCTAGCCTGTTCTCTCACCCTCCTAGCCTCTCCACTGCTAGCCTGTTCTCTCTCACTCTCCTAGCCTCTCCACTGCCTGCCTGTTCTCTCTCACTCTCCTAGCCTCTCCACTGCTAGCCTGTTCTCTCTCACGCTCCTAGCCTCTCCACTGCTAGCCTGTTCTCTCACCCTCCTAGCCTCTCCACTGCTAGCCTGTTCTCTCTCCCGCTCCTAGCCTCTCTACTGCTAGCCTGTTCTCTCACGCTCCTAGCCTCTCCACTGCTAGCCTGTTCTCTCTCACTCTCCTAGCCTCTCCACTGCTAGCCTGTTCTCTCACCCTCCTAGCCTCTCCACTGCTAGCCTGTTCTCTCACCCTCCTAGCCTCTCCACTGCTAGCCTGTTCTCTCTCACGCTCCTAGCCTCTCTACTGCTAGCCTATTCTCTCACGCTCCTAGCCTCTCCACTGCTAGCCTGTTCTCTCACTCTCCTAGCCTCTCCACTGCTAGCCTGTTCTCTCTCTCCTAGCCTCTCCACTGCTAGCCTGTTCTCTCTCACTCTCCTAGCCTCTCCACTGCTAGCCTGTTCTCTCTCACTCTCCTAGCCTCTCCACTGCTAGCCTGTTCTCTCTCACGCTCCTAGCCTCTCTACTGCTAGCCTGTTCTCTCACTCTCATAGCCTCTCCACGGCTCGCCTGTTCTCTCTCACCCTCCTAGCCTCTCTACTGCTAGCCTGTTCTCTCACGCTCCTAGCCTCTCCACTGCTAGCCTGTTCTCTCACGCTCCTTAGCCTCTCCACTGCTAGCCTGTTCTCCCTCTCTCACTCTCCTAGCCTTTCCACTGCTAGCCTGTTCTCTCTCACGCTCCTAGCCTCTCTACTGCTAGCCTGTTCTCTCACTCTCCTTAGCCTCTCCACTGCTAGCCTGTTCTCTCACGCTCCTAGCCGCTCCACTGCTAGCCTGTTCTCTCTCACGCTCCTAGCCTCTCCACTGCTGCCCTGTTCTCTCTCTCCAAGCCTCTCCACGGCTCGCCTGTTCTCTCTCACCCTCCTGGCCTCTCCACTGCTAGCCTGTTCTCTCACGCTCCTAGCCTCTCCACTGCTAGCCTGTTCTCTCTCTCCTAGCCTCTCCACTGCTAGCCTGTTCTCTCACGCTCCTAGCCTCTCCACTGCTAGCCTGTTCTCTCACGCTCCTAGCCTCTCCACTGCTAGCCTGTTCTCTCACTCTCCTAGCCTCTCCACTGCCTGCCTGTTCTCTCTCACGCTCCTAGCCTCTCTACTGCTAGCCTGTTCTCTCACGCTCCTAGCCTCTCCACTGCTAGCCTGTTCTCTCACTCTCCTAGTCTCTCCACTGCTAGCCTGTTCTCTCACGCTCCTAGCCTCTCCACTGCTAGCCTGTTCTCTCTCTCCTAGCCTCTCCACTGCTAGCCTGTTCTCACTCACTCTCCTAGCCTCTCCACTGCTCGCCTGTTCTCTCTCTCTCTCCTAGCCTCTCCACTGCTAGCCTGTTCTCTCACCCTGCTGGCCTCTCCACTGCTAGCCTGTTCTCTCACGCTCCTAGCCTCTCCACTGCTAGCCTGTTCTCTCTCTCCTAGCCTCTCCACTGCTAGCCTGTTCTCTCACGCTCCTAGCCTCTCCACTGCTAGCCTGTTCTCTCACCCTCCTAGCCTCTCCACTGCTAGCCTGTTCTCTCTCACGCTCCTAGCCTCTCCACTGCTAGCCTGTTCTCTCACCCTCCTAGCTTCTCCACTGCTAGCCTGTTCTCTCTCACGCTCCTAGCCTCTCTACTGCTAGCCTGTTCTCTCACGCTCCTAGCCTCTCCACTGCTAGCCTGTTCTCTCACTCTCCTAGCCTCTCCACTGCTAGCCTGTTCTCTCACTCTCCTAGCCTCCACTGGTAGCCTGTTCTCTCTCTCCTAGCCTCTCCACTGCTAGCCTGTTCTCTCTCACGCTCCTAGCCTCTCTACTGCTAGCCTGTTCTCTCACTCTCCTTAGCCTCTCCACTGCTAGCCTGTGCTCTCACGCTCCTAGCCTCTCCACTGCTAGCCTGTTCTCTCTCTGCAAGCCTCTCCACTGCTAGCCTGTTCTCTCTCTCCTAGCCTCTCCACTGCTAGCCTGTTCTCTCTCACTCTCCTAGCCTCTCCACTGCTAGCCTGTTCTCTCTCACGCTCCTAGCCTCTCTACTGCTAGCCTGTTCTCTCACTCTCATAGCCTCTCCACGGCTAGCCTGTTCTCTCTCACCCTCCTAGCCTCTCTACTGCTATCCTGTTCTCTCACGCTCCTAGCCTCTCCACTGCTAGCCTGTTCTCTCTCTCACTCTCCTAGCCTCTCCACTGCTAGCCTGTTCTCTCTCACGCTCCTAGCCTCTCCACTGCTAGCCTGTTCTCTCACTCTCCTTAGCCTCTCCACTGCTAGCCTGTTCTCTCACGCTCCTAGCCTCTCCACTGCTGCCCTGTTCTCTCTCTCCAAGCCTCTCCACTGCTAGCCTGTTCTCTCACCCTCCTGGCCTCTCCACTACTAGCCTGTTCTCTCACGCTCCTAGCCTCTCCACTGCTAGCCTGTTCTCTCTCTCCTAGCCTCTCCACTGCTAGCCTGTTCTCTCACGCTCCTCGCCTCTCCACTGCTAGCCTGTTCTCTCACCCTCCTAGCCTCTCCACTGCTAGCCTGTTCTCTCACTCTCCTAGCCTCTCCACTGCTAGCCTGTTCTCTCACCCTCCTAGCCTCTCCACTGCTAGCCTGTTCTCTCTCACTCTCCTAGCCTCTCCACTGCCTGCCTGTTCTCTCACTCTCCTAGCCTCTCCACTGCTAGCCTGTTCTCTCTCATGCTCCTAGCCTCTCCACTGCTAGCCTGTTCTCTCACCCTCCTAGCCTCTCCACTTATAGCCTGTTCTCTCTCACGCTCCTAGCCTCTCTACTGCTAGCCTGTTCTCTCACGCTCCTAGCCTCTCCACTGCTAGCCTGTTCTCTCACTCTCCTAGCCTCTCCACTGCTAGCCTATTCTCTCACTCTCCTAGCCTCTCCACTGCTAGCCTGTTCTCTCACTCTCCTAGCCTCTCCACTGCTAGCCTGTTCTCTCACGCTCCTAGCCTCTCCACTGCTAGCCTGTTCTCTCACTCTCCTAGCCTCTCCACTGCTAGCCTGTTCTCTCTCACGCTCCGAGCCTCTCCACTGCTGCCCTGTTCTCTCTCTCCTAGCCTCTCCACTGCTAGCCTGTTCTCTCTCACTCTCCTAGCCTCTCCACTGCTAGCCTGTTCTCTCTCACGCTCCTAGCCTCTCTACTGCTAGCCTGTTCTCTCACTCTCATAGCCTCTCCACGGCTAGCCTGTTCTCTCTCACCCTCCTAGCCTCTCTACTGCTATCCTGTTCTCTCACGCTCCTAGCCTCTCCACTGCTAGCCTGTTCTCTCTCTCACTCTCCTAGCCTCTCCACTGCTAGCCTGTTCTCTCTCACGCTCCTAGCCTCTCCACTGCTAGCCTGTTCTCTCACTCTCCTTAGCCTCTCCACTGCTAGCCTGTTCTCTCACGCTCCTAGCCTCTCCACTGCTGCCCTGTTCTCTCTCTCCAAGCCTCTCCACTGCTAGCCTGTTCTCTCACGCTCCTAGCCTCTCCACTGCTAGCCTGTTCTCTCTCTCCTAGCCTCTCCACTGCTAGCCTGTTCTCTCACGCTCCTCGCCTCTCCACTGCTAGCCTGTTCTCTCACCCTCCTAGCCTCTCCACTGCTAGCCTGTTCTCTCACTCTCCTAGCCTCTCCACTGCTAGCCTGTTCTCTCACCCTCCTAGCCTCTCCACTGCTAGCCTGTTCTCTCTCACTCTCCTAGCCTCTCCACTGCCTGCCTGTTCTCTCACTCTCCTAGCCTCTCCACTGCTAGCCTGTTCTCTCTCATGCTCCTAGCCTCTCCACTGCTAGCCTGTTCTCTCACCCTCCTAGCCTCTCCACTGCTAGCCTGTTCTCTCTCACGCTCCTAGCCTCTCTACTGCTAGCCTGTTCTCTCACGCTCCTAGCCTCTCCACTGCTAGCCTGTTCTCTCACCCTCCTAGCCTCTCCACTGCTAGCCTGTTCTCTCTCACTCTCCTAGCCTCTCCACTGCTAGCCTGTTCTCTCACCCTCCTAGCCTCTCCACTGCTAGCCTGTTCTCTCTCACTCTCCTAGCCTCTCCACTGCCTGCCTTTTCTCTCTCACTCTCCTAGCCTCTCCACTGCTAGCCTGTTCTCTCTCACGCTCCTAGCCTCTCCACTGCTAGCCTGTTCTCTCACCCTCCAAGCCTCCCCACTGCTAGCCTGTTCTCTCTCCCTCTCCTAGCCTCTCCACTGCTCGCCTGTTCTCTCTCTCTCCTAGCCTCTCCACTGCTAGCCTGTTCTCTCTCACGCTCCTAGCCTCTCCACTGCTAGCCTGTTCTCTCTCTCTCCTAGCCTCTCCACTGCTAGCCTGTTCTCTCTCACGCTCCTAGCCTCTCCACTGCTAGCCTGTTCTCTCACCCTCCTGGCCTCTCCACTGCTAGCCTGTTCTCTCACGCTCCTAGCCTCTCCACTGCTAGCCTGTTCTCTCACCCTCCTAGTCGAAACCTTCTCCTGCCAGGCCACCAAGATTATACGGCTTACCAAAAATACATAAAGTTGATACACCTCTTCGTCCCATAGTCTCTACTATCAGCTCCCCCACCTACAAACTAGTCTAAACCTTCTCCTGCCAGGCCACCAAGATTATACGGCTTACCAAAAATACATAAAGTTGATACACCTCTTCGTCCCATAGTCTCTACTATCAGCTCCCCCACCTACAAACTAGCTCGTTTTTTGTCTGAAATCCTGCGTCCTTTCACTGGAAAGACCACCTCTGCGGTACAAAATTCTACTCACCTGGTATCGACAATCAAGGGTATTTCCCTGTCCCCAGACGACCTGCTTGTCAGTTTTGATATAGTTTCCTTATTCACCAAGGTTCCTGTACCTGACACCATTGCAATCATTGAAGACTTGGTTCATCAAGGACTAAACACTGAGGTACCCCCCCTGGTGAGGCACTGTTTAACCAATACATACTTCACTTGGAATGGAACTTTCTACAAACAAACTGAGGGCACCCCAATGGGCTCCCCCCTTTCTCCAGTTATAGCTAACATTTTCATGGAGAAATTTGAGACTGACGCCATCCAGACTGCCACTCTGCGCCCAACCTTATGGAAGAGGTACGTGGATGACACTTTTGTCATCTGGCCACATGGCCGGCCTGCTCTAGACCAATTCTTCGACCACATCAATTCCATACACCCAGCCATCAGATTTACCATGGAAGTCGAAATAGATGGCAAGATACCTTTTTTGGATGTCCTAATTAAAAAGAGACCTGATGGTTCAATGAGCCACTCTGTCTACAGGAAAGCTACCCATACGGATGCTTATCTGAAACCGGATTCCCACCACCATCCATCACAGAAGAATTCTCTCATCAAGACTCTGTATCATAGAGCCCAATGCATATCCGACCAGGAACACATAAGCAGTGAACTCAAGCACGTACACCAAGCTCTTAGGGCTAATGGTTACTCCGACTATACAATCCGCAAAGCTATCACTCAAACCATGAAGAAGAACCCTCTTGAGGAGCCTTTCAAAACCATCACTTTACCCTACATTGCTGGGATCACAAAAAAGATCTCCAAAATCTTGAATAAACACAAGATCCAGGTCCGTTTCAACACATTACATAAAATCCGTGATCTGGTTCCGTCTGTAAAAGATGTGATTCCGGACATACAATACCCTGGTGTCTACAAACTAAGTTGCCTCTGTGGTAGTAGTTACATTGGAGAAACCAAACGCCATGTCTCGGACCGCATTCGTGAACATAAAGCAGACCTTAAACACGGTAGGACCAACACCTCGGCCGTAGCAGATCATTGTTCTAATTCAGTAGGCTCACATGCCATTGACTTTTCCAAGACGGAGGTTCTTTGTAAGCCATCTGGCTTCCATGAGAGATTCGTTCATGAGGCTATCCACATATACAAGCACAGAGACAATTTCAACCGAGAAGATGGATTCTATCTTAGCAATCATTGGAAAGATTTGATAAACCATTTCAGTTCTTAATTGATTGTTCACGCTTACAGTGGCTTTCAGACAGCATACATTATAAAAAATTTCGTCTCCCCCCTCCTCTTTTAAAAAAAAAATAGATGGACTAGTCCTGGGCAAACTGCCAAATCGCTGCGCGTGACGCCAACGTTTTTTATAAATAAATGCGCTGTTTAAAAATAAATTTATGCAAACCAACACACCTGAAGATGACCGTTTGAGTTATGGTCGAAACGTCGTGAGATTTTTTATTGTTATATATATTTTATTATTTTGTTGTTTCTCTTCAACGTGACTTTACCGAAAAAACTAAGAAGATTAAATTCAATAAGATAAAGACCACTTGTGTTGCGATCGAAACGTCGTGGGTTTATTGTTTTATTTTATTTTTCATTTTATTATTATTTTATTTTCTATCTACGTGACTTTATCGAATAAACCAAGAATATTAATTCCTGCAGTCACCAAAGTTTTAAGTCAAAACATTCACACACGTTGACAAAGCCTCAACTTGTGTTGTTGTGGGCAGGTCGCTTCTGACAACAAGAGCGGTATAGCAGCTCAAGCGGGCTTGGCCTGCTAACAAAAGAAAATAAAAACTGCGTGAATATTTACAATAAAACAAAGTTACAAAGTGGCGAGCCGGGTGAAGACAAATTAAACTTAAGCGAGATAATTAAAGTGAACGCAATCAGGCGAGGGCAGGAGGCAAGGCCCCGCGTGGCTAGGCCCCGCGTTGTAAGGTTCCAACCTGGACATCGATTCCCATGCTCGCTGCTACTCAACTGACATCCCTACGAGAGCGAGGCTCTACCTTGGTAAACAACAACAACAACCACCACCACAACGACCACCACCACAACGATGAGAATTTCTCACCTCGGATTTCAGTGCAAGCGCGCACACGGCAGCTTCCTGTTGCCTCGCGACAGCAGGAAGTAGTATGACGTCACTTCCCTCCCACGAGCGGCTCTCTAAGTGAATAAATTATGTTAATGAGACCAGACCATACGTCGAGGGATGGGGGCGTTGGCGCTGAACCCGTCGCAATAAATTCGCGACGGCTTTAACGGATACATTATGTTAATGAGCCGCCAGTCACTGGGCGTAGCTTTGCCCAAATAAGGATTGCCACTGGACCGATATCGGCAGTGACCCAGGCGGAGGTGACGTCACGCTCAAGAGCTCGGTGGACGGGGGAGGGGTGAATACCTTGGTGACATGACGTCACTAGCAAGTTACACCTCCCCCTTGCGTTTCACGCCGATGAGGTATGGCAGAGTGGTGACGTCACAGAGTTGGAGTTTAAGTTGATTTAGATTCATTTTCTACTGCTCCCTCCCTTGGGTGTGTGAGCTCAGCAACAACAACGTGGACATTATTGTGTATACACTGTGTGTGTACACTGTGTGTGTGTACACTGTGTGTCACTGTTTGTGTGTACACTGTGTGTACACTGTGTGTGTGTACACTGTGTATACTGTGTGTGTGTACACAGTGTGTGTCCGCATTGAACCGAACCCCCGGCAAGGCCATCTACTTAATGACGAGAGAAAATTCACACGAAATGTCCTTTGCAATGAAGTCTTCCAGATGTAAATTGATACAAGCTTTTATTGAAGAAATAAAATCATCTAACTCAAAACACAACACAATTCAAAGATGTTTCATTCTAAAACTTCAAAACGGAGCATGGGGTACTTGCGTGAATGCGTCCTTCGTGTGCAAATGTTGTGACTTTCCTGGCCTGAAGGCCGTCAACGTGTTGGACCTTTATTGGTGCACAGCGTCTCAACAACAGCAGTGGGGTTTGCTTCAACCGATGGTTACGAACATCCAGACGTGAATCAGCAAGGACCATATCTAGTCCCAGTTAGACAAAATCAACGTCAACACGTAAGACAAAACTACAATTTGTGTTGTAGAGAATGTACCTCCTCCTATACGTGTAACCTTCAAGTGGTATGCCTTGTAACTGATGAATGATCCAAGCGTGCTCCCTATTTCAAGGAAAATGAGTTGCTCCAGAGGCAAACGCTTCGTGAAACACAAAAGTACCCTTTGACCTGTATCACAAGAACAACGGGTCTCACCTGACTTCCCTGTACAGGTTACTTCCAAAACACACACACACACTTTGTCCTAACATCACTTATTCAATGTGTGACCTCAGACAAAATGATACATGTACGCGCACAGACAAGTATTCATTATAAATCATTGACGGGCATATTAACAACATTGAATTACTGCAGCGAAATTGACTGCATCACGTTACATCGTATTAACAAGAAGCTATTTTACAAATATGCACCGTCTGCTTAACAGTGTATGTACAACAAACTATTGTTGCGTCATTCAAAACGAGTAGGCCGTTGCATGCTGGCGTCTGGGTCAAAATGTAGCAAATTCTAAACATTACGCTACAAATAATAGATCACGGCGTTTCGAATGGCAACACAAGCAATCATCATCAGGTGGGACAAGCACAGCAGCAATAAGAAACTGCTGGAGTAGGCGCCTACTACTTCAGCAGTTTCTCTTGCTGTGGTTGTCCCACCTGATGACGATTGCTTGTGTTGTGATCTAAACGCCGTCATCTGTTATGTTTCTACCCACGTGGTGACTTTACCGAAATAACTCAAGAGTGTGGATTCCTGCAGTCACGAAAGCTATGAATCAAGATTACCTACAAACTACACAACTGAAATTACGCATCAATCATCGCCCCCTGACAGGCTCTTGTCCACATGCAGGCTGGTGTAGGACCACCACCTTGTGCCACACAGGTGCAGCTGCTACTTGGGGATGCTCTTCGAGTGCTTCAGACGAGATACAAAACTCCGAGTTGCTGAGGCGGTTAAGCAAGCACCGTGTAACTGCAATTATTATAACATAGTGAATGCTTGGGGGCTTATTGTCTCTCGCTCCTGGTTAGAGATCTACCCAACCCACGGGCCCACAAAGACTGGCCGCTCTTACTCTGCAGGTTGAACCTAGGAACTGAGTGTCCAACTTCACGTTCTTGTCATTAAAGGCCTGTGACAAAGGTGCATCTATTGTAGCGACATCGTCTCTGGCTTACACATCTACCGGGTCTCCACTTGACTTTGTATTGTCTAGGAAGTCCACCCACACCTCCACTTCCACAAACTGCTGGGAGTTGCCTCGCTCTGCCTCAGTCAGAATTCTCCTCCTGCTTTACGATGTGAAGGTCCCATTTTGGAGTTGAATCTTCATCTTCACATTTTACCTTCACTTCTTCGCTCATCACTTCTTCCCTCTTCACCATCACTTCTTCACATTTCACCTTCACCTCTTCATATTTCACCTCGATACCTTTAAAAGTGTCCAAGCTGGGATATTCGTCCGGTTCGTGATTCACGAGGGATGGGTTCATTGCGGCACTTTGACTTTCACAAGCTGATTTCAGACTCCACTCCTTGTGGATCTTCTGATGCTTCTGTGTTCTCTGGTGTACTTGAAGATTTGATGAACGTGCAAATGCCTTCCCACACACACTGCACTTGAAGGGTTTCTCTTCTGTATGTGTTCTCTGGTGTTTTAAAAGCAGATGAATCTGAAACTGTCTTCCCACACACACTGCACTTGAAGGGTTTCTCTTCTGTGTGTGTTCTCTGGTGTTTTTTAAGAGCAGATGACCGTGAAAATGCCTTCCCACAAACACTGCACTTGAAGGGTTTCTCTCCCGTGTGTGTTCTCTGGTGTAATACGAGATTATATGACTGTGTAAACGCCATCCCGCACATCGTGCACCTGAAGGGTTTCTCTCCCGTGTGTGTTCTCTGGTGTTTTACAAGATCAGATGACTGTGCAAATGCCTTCACGCACACACTGCACTTGAAGGGTTTCTCTCCTGTGTGTGTTCTCTGGTGTTTTTTAAGAGCAAATGACCGTGTAACCGCCATCCCGCACACACTGCACTTGAAGGGTTTCTCTCCCGTGTGTATTCTCTGGTGTTTTCTAAGAGTAGATAAATCTGAAAATGCCTTCCCACAAACACTGCACTTGAAGGGTTTCTCTCCCGTGTGTGTTCTCTGGTGGTTCTTAAAAACTGATGGCCATGCAAATGCCTTGTTACACACAGTACATTTGAAGGGTTTCTCTCCTGTGCGAGTTCTCTGGTGCCGTGTCAAATTTCCAGTCCGGTCCGTGCTGTATGCACGCTGGTCGCATTGTTGACTTGTCGTACCGAGCTGCGCTGAGTGCCTTTGCTCCATCAGACCAATTCTGCAGAAGAAGCATCAGCTGCAGACAGAAAAAAAGAATATCCACACCATCTACACGTCAGGCACAGAGGAATGCACACGTGACTTACACGTCTATACTTATTAATATATTCATGATGTAGTGAAAAAGTTTCCCAAATTCATCAGATTTGATGAATCTGCAAACGCCTTCACGCACAGAGTGCACCTGAAGGGTTTCTCTCCACGGGCTGCTATGGCACACAATGAGAGGGAAAATGTCATTAATATGCCTGGAAGCCCTCATATCTTCCAGATGAATGTTAACTCAAAACTCTAAGCACACAATTTCGGCTGTCTGACTACAAAAGGAATATTTATGAAAGCTAAATTCAGCTGACATAGCAAAGGGTGTTGAAAACAATACTATTTGTGTTATGCAGAAATGCATAAATTAACGTTCAATCGCAACTTAGAGGTGTGAATCCAGGCTCGGATGTCCTTGAATGCTGGGATGAACAGTTCTGACTTCAGCTGCATGTGTGTGGTGTGTTCACCTCCTGTTTCCATTCTTATAAAGAGTTCCAGATGAAAACAAAAATAAACAATTTTTTTGATACAACCTCCGTGTTCAACAGAGTTAATAGACGTTACTGCAAACACAAACTTGACACTGTCACACACTGCCATGAGTAAACAGGTGGTGGTGTGACCAGAACAATGCCTGGCCACCTTCATCTGCTCAGCATTAATTCTTCCTCACTCCACCAAGTAATGAATCGAGGATCAATCAACATAGCCGAGGCTATCCGTGTCTCTGTCTCTCTCCCCGTGGTGAAGGTGTTCCCCTCCACACATTCAGAGTCAACAGCAGCACGAGCTTAGCGTCTTTGACCGATAGATACATTGACGCACGTATTGTTGGTTCTTTCAGAAAAGTCACATAGATAGAAAATAAAAATAACAGATTAAATTTAATAAGATAAAGACCACTTGTGTTGCGATCGAAACGTCGTGGGTTTTTTGCTTTATTTAAAAAAGATATTTTTCATTTAATTTGATTGCTATTTTTATTTTATTTCATATCTACGTGACTTTACCGAAATAACCAAGAAAATTCATTCCTGCAGTCACCAAAGTTTAAAGTCAAAACATTCACACACGTTGACAAAGCCTCACCTTGTGTTGTTGTGGGCAGGTCGCTTCTGATAACAAGAGCGGTATAGCAGCTCAAGCGGGCTTGGCCTGGTGAAAACAAAAGAAAATAAAAACTGCGTGAATATTGACAATAAAACAAAGTTACAAAGTGGCGAGCCGGGTGAAGACAAATTAAACTTAAGCGAGATAATTAAAGTGAATGCAATCAGGCGAGGGCAGGAGGCAAGGCCCCGCGTGGCTAGGCCCTGCGTTGTAAAGTTCCAACCTGGACATCGATTCCCATGCTCGCTGCTACTCAACTGACATCCCTACGAGAGAGAGGCTCTACCTTGGTAAACAACAACCACCACCACCACAACAACAACCACCACCACCACAACGATGAGAATTTCTCACCTCGGATTTCAGTGCAAGCGCGCACACGGCAGCTTCCTGTTACCTCGCGACAGCAGGAAGTAGTATGACGTCACTTCCCTCCCACGAGCGGCTCTCTAACTGAATAAATTATGTTAATGACGCCGGCCCATATGTCGAGGGATGGGGGCGTGGGCGCTGAACCCGTCGCAATAAACTCGCGACGGCTTTAACGGACACATTATGTTAATGCGCCACCAGTCACTGGGCGTAGCTTTGCCCAAATAAGGATTGCCACTGGAACGATATCGCCAGTGATCCAAGCGGAGGTGACGTCACGCTGAAGAGCGCGGTGGACAGGGGAGGGATGAATACCTTGGTGACATGACGTCACTAGCGAGGTACACCTCACCCTGGCGTTTCATGCCGATGAGGTAATGCTGAGTGGTGACGTCACAGAGTTGGAGTTTAAGTTTATTTAGATTAATTTTCCATTGCTCCCTCCCTTGGGTATGGGAGCTCAGCAACAATGTGGACATACACTGTGTATACACTGTGTGCGTGTGTACACTATGTGTATACACTGTGTCACTGCGTGTCGCTGTGTCACTGAGTACCTGGTGCGGTGTGTAAATATCGCCACTAGGGAGACAAAGGCGGTCGGGCGTGGTGCTGGCCACCCACCCCCTCGTGTACCGTTCCGGCCTTCATAGGTGCTCACTAACAGCACTTGCCCCTACGGTCTGTTAAGGCTACACGGGGGATCTTTGTCTTTGTGTGTCACTGTGCCTGGCACAAGCGTCGTGGTGACGTCACCGTCACTTAGTGGCGAATGGCGGTTGTTGTTGTCACTGTGTCACTGTGTGTGTGTCACTGTGTGTGTGTATATACAGTGTGTGTACCCTGTGTGTACACTATGTGTATACACTGTGTGTGTGTACACTGTGTGTACACTGTGTGTCACTGTGTGTGTGTACATTGTGTATACACTGTGTGTACAGTGTGTGTACACTCTGCACAAAGAGGGTACACTGTGTGTGCACTGTGTGTACATTGTGTACACTTTGTGTGCACACTGTGTGTACACTGTGTGTGTACACTGTGTGTGTACATTGTGTGTGTACACTGTGTGTGTGTACACTGTGTGTGTCCGAACCCCCGGCAAGGCCATCTACTTAATGACGAGAGAAAATTCACACGAAATGTCCTTTTCAATGAAGTCTTCCAGATGTAAATTGATACAAGCTTTTAATGAGGAAATAAAATAATCTCATTCAAAACACAACACAATTCAAAGATGTTTCATTTTAAAACTTCAAAACGGAGCATGGGGTACTTGCGTGGATGCGTCCTTCGTGTGCAAATGTTGTGACTTTCCTGGCCTGAAGGCCGTCAATGTGTTGGACCCTTATTGGTGCACAGCGTCTCAACAACAGCAGTGGGGTTTGCTTCAACCGATAGGTAACGAACATCCAGACGTTAATCAGCAAGGTGCATTTCTAGTCCCAGTTAGACAAAACCTACGTCAACACGTAAGACAAAACTACAATTCGTGTTGTAGAGAATGTACCTCCTCCTATAAGTGTAACGTTCAAGTGGTATGCCTTGTAACTGATGAATGATCCGAGTTTGCTTCCTATTTCAAAGACAATGAGTTGCTCCAGATGCTTCGTGGAACACAAAAACACCATTTGACCTGTATCACAAGAACAACGGGTCCCACCTGAGTTCTCTGTACAGGTTACTTCCAAACAGACACGCACACTTTGTCCTAACATCACTTATTCAATGTTTGACCCTTACAGATCAAATGTTACTTGTATGCACAAAATCAAACAAGAATTCATTCTAAATTATTGACAGGCATATTAACAAAATTGGATTACTTCAGTGAAATATACTGTATCACGTTACATCGTATTAACAAGAAGCTTTTAAAAAAAAGTTGCAGTCTGCTTCACAGTGTATGTAAAACATACTATTGTCATTCAAAACGAGTAGGCCATTGCATGCTGGCGTCTGAGTGAAAATGTAGCAAATTCTAAACATTACCTACAAACTACACAACTGAGATGACACATCAATCATCGCCCCCTACTGACAGGCTCTTGTCCACATGCAGGCCGGTGCAGGGCCACCACCTTGTGCCACACAGGGGCAGCTGTTACTTGGGGATGCTCAAGCGTTTGAGATACAAAACTCCGAGTTGCTGAGGCGATTAAGCAAGCACCATGTAAAAGCAATTATTATAACATAGTGAATGCTTGGGAACTTATTGGCTCTTGCTCCTGGTTAGAGATCTACCCAACCCACGGGCCCACAAAGTGTTCAACTTCACATTCCTGTCATTAAAGGCCTGTGACAAAGGTGCATCTATTGGAGCAACATCATATCAAGCTTACACATCTACCGAGTCTCCACTTGACTTTGTATTGTCTAGGAGCAAGTCCACCCACACCTCCACTTCCACAAACTGCTGGGAGTTGCCTCGCTCTGCCTCAGTCAGAATTCTCCTCCTGCTTTACAATGTGAAGGTCCCATTTTGGAGTTGAACCTTCATCTTCACATTTTACCATCACTTCTTCGCTCATCACTTCTTCACATTTCACCATCACCTCTTCACATTTCACCATCACCTCTTCATATTTCACCTCGATACCTTTAAAAGTGTCCAAGCTGGGATTTTCTTCCGGTTCGTGTTTCATGAGGGATGGGCTTATTGTGGCACTTTGACTTTCACAAGCTGATTTCAGACTACACTCCTTGTGGATCTTCTGATGCTGTGTTCTCTGGTGTACTTGAAGAGTTGATGAACGTGCAAATGCCTTCCCGCACACACTGCACTTGAAGGGTTTCTCTCCTGTGTGTGTTCTCTGGTGTACTTCAAGATTTGATGAACGTGCAAACGCCTTCCCGCACAGAGTGCACCTGAAAGGTTTCTCTCCCGTGTGTGTTCTCTGGTGTGTTTTAAGAGTAGATGACCATGAAAACGCCTTCCCACAAACACTGCACTTGAAGGGTTTCTCTCCCGTGTGTGTTCTCTGGTGTATTACGAGATTATATGACTGTGTAAACGCCATCCCGCACATTGTGCACCGGAAGGGTTTCTCTCCCGTGTGTGTTCTCTGGTGTTTTACAAGCGCAGATGAATGTGCAAATGCCTTCACGCACACACTGCACTTGAAGGGTTTCTCTCCCGTGTGTGTTCTCTGGTGTTCTACAAGAGCAGATGACTGTGCAAATGCTTTCCCACACACACTGCACTTGAAGGGTTTCTTTCCCGTGTGTGTTCTCTGGTGTGTTACAAGATGACATGAATCTGAAAACGCCTTGCCGCACAGAGTACACTTGAAGGGTTTCTCTCCTGTGTGTGTTCTCTGGTGTTTTTTAAGAGCAGATGACCATGAAAATGCCTTCCCACACACACTGCACTTGAAGGGTTTCTCTCCCGTGTGTGTTCTCTGGTGTTTTACAAGATTACATGACTGTGTAAACGCCATCCCGCACATCGTGCACCTGAAGGGTTTCTCTCCCGTGTGTGTACTCTGGTGGTTGTGAAAAACTGATGGCCATGCAAATGCCTTGTTACACACAGTACATTTGAAGGGTTTCTCTCCTGTGTGACTTCTCTGGTGCCGTGTCAAATTTCCAGTCCGGTCCGTGCTGTATGCACGCTGGTCGCATTGTTGACTTGTCGTACCGAGCTGCGCTGAGTGGCTTTGCTCCATCAGACCAATTCTGCAGAGGAAGCGTCAGCTGCAGACATAAAAAAAAGAATATCCACACCATCTACACGTCAGTATCGATGCACAGAGGAAAGCATATATACACAGTAGCACGTGACTTACACGTCTATACTTATTCATATATTCATGATATAGTGGAAAAGTGTCCCAAATTCATCACACGGGCTGTTATGGCACACACTGAGAGGGCAAATGGTCATAAACATGCCTGGAAGCCCTCGAATCTTCAAAATGAATGTTCACCCAAAACTCCGAGCACACAATTTCGGCTGTCTGGCTACAAAAGGAATATTTATGAGAGCTAAATTCAGCTGACATAGCAAAGGGTGTTGAAAACAATACTATTTGTGTTAGGCAGAAATGCATAAATTAACGTTCAATCGCAACTTAGAGGTGTGAATCCAGGCTCAGATGTCCTTAAATGCTGGGATGAACAGTTCCGACTTCAGCTGCATGTGTGTGCTGTGTTAACTTCCTGTTTACATTCATATAAAGAGTTCCAGAGGAAAACAAAAGTAAACAATTGTCATGATATAACCTCCGTGTTCAACAGAGTTAATAGATGTTACTGCAAACACAAACTGTACACTGTCACTGAGTAAACAGGCGGTGACGTGTCTAGAATCATGCCTGGCCACCTTCATCTGCTCGGCATGAATGCTTTCTCACTCCACCAAGTAATTAATTGAGGATCAACGAACATAGCCGTGGCTAACTGGAGTTTGCGTGTCTCTCTCCGTGGTGAGATGTTAACTACCTCACCTGGTATACAGGAAGTCATGGGTTCGATCCCAACCGTGACGCCTGCTGTATATTTGGAGTTTGCGCGTCTCTCCGTATAGCGTCTTTGACCGATAGACATTGACACACGTATTCTTGTTTCTTTCGGTAAAGTTACGTAGATAAAAAATAACAATAACAGATAATACAATTACATTAAATAAAGACCACTTGTGTTGCGATCAAAACGACGTGAGTTGTTTTGCTTTAGTTACAATTTATTTTTTATTTATTTTCATTGTTATTTTTATTAATTTTCTATCTACATGACTTTAACGAAAAAACCAAGAATAATAATTCCTGCAGTCACCAAAGTTTTAAGTCAAAACATTCACACACGTTGACAAAGCCTCACCTTGTGTTGTTGTGGGCAGGTCGCTTCTGATAACAAGAGCGGTATAGCAGCTCAAGCGGGCTTGGCCTGCTAACAAAAAAACGAAAATAAAAACTGCGTGAATATTTACAATAAAACAAAGTTACAAAGTGGCGAGCCGGGTGAAGACAAATTAAACTTAAGCGAGATAATTAAAGCGAACGCAATCAGGTGAGGGCAGGAGGCAAGGCCCCGCGTGGCTAGGCCCCGCGTTGTAAAGTTCCAACCTGGACATCGATTCCCATGCTCGCTGCTACTCAACTGACATCCCTACGAGAGAGAGGCTCTACCTTGGTAAACAACAACAACCACCACAACGATGAGAATTTCTCATCTCGGATTTCAGTGCAAGCGCGGATCGGCAGCCTCCTGTTACCTCGCGACGTCACACGGGTAAGCAGGTAACATGACGTCACTGCCGGGATAAGAGACACGCCCCTCCCACAAAGAGCGGCTCTGTAACTGAATAAATTATGTTAATGAGCCCGGGCCATACGTCGAGGAATGGGGTGTGGCTGCTGAACCTGTCGCAATAAACACTCGACGGCTTCAACGGATACATTATGTTAATGAACCGCCAGTCACTGGGCGTACCTTTGCCCAAATAAGGATTGCCACTGGATTGATATCGGCAGTGACCCAAGCGGAGGTGACGTCACGATCAAGAGCACTGTGGACGGGGTTGGGGGAGTGTGAATACCTTGGTGACATGACGTCACTAGCGAGATACACCTCCCGCTGGCACTTTATGCCGATGAGGTCATGCTGAGTGGTGACGTCACAGAGCGGGGATGGAGTCTAAGTTGATTTAGCTTCATTTTCCATTGCCCCCTCCCTTGGGTGTGTGAACTCAGCAACAACGTGGACATTATTGCGTATGCAGTGTGTGTGTACACTGTGTGTACACACACACTGTATACAAACACACAGTGTGTGTGTGTACACACTCTGTGTGCGTACACGTGCACACACAGTGTGTGTACATGTACACAGTGTGTGTACATGTACACACACTGTGTGTGTGTAGTGGGGGGCAAAGGCGATGCATCGGCCAGTCATCTGAGTCAGTCGACCCATGGCATCTTATAATCAATTATTTTTTTTAATGTATTATTTTTATTTGTTATTTGTATTTTTTCATTTTTTTATCTTTTATTTTGTTTATTTTTTGTTTTCTATCTACGTGACTTTGCCGAAAGAACCAGGAATATGGTAGCGCATTCTTTATTTGTTGCAGAGATTCAAAGTTCAAATCCGACAGGCACACCTGGCAACCCCAGTAACATTCACCACATTATGCGCTGTTCTGCTTCACGGCGGATGTAAAACAGAGTATTGTGTCACTCACAACGCACAGATCATTGCATGTTGGTGTCACGGTCAAAATTGTGGTAATTCCAAAACATTATCCGGAAACTCCACAACGTAGATGACGTGTCAATGATCGCCCCCTACCGACAGACTCATGCCACGTGCAGGCCGGTGGAGGGCCACCTTGTGCCACACAGGGGCAGCTGCCACTTAGGGGCGCCCTTCGATTGTTTGAGATGAGATTCGATACGAAACACCAAGTTGCTGAGGCAATTAGGCAAGTGACTTATGAGTGTAAATATGTTGTGTATAACGTAGTGAATGCTTGGGAGCTTAATTGTCTCTCGCTCCTGCTCACAGATTTACCCAGCCCACAGATCTTACATATGAAAAGCTAATGGTCAGTGAGGTCAGCAGCACTGTAGACATGGGCCTGCATTCGCTGGTCCACTGCTATATAGTCCAGCGGATGTTCTTGCTTGGACCCGGCGTGAATCCATGATGTTGTCTGGATGCACAGATGCCAGAACAGCGTGTTGGCAATGACAAGCCCACAGGCTGCACAGAAGTCTAACAGCCTCCTACCATTGTTATTGAGTTGATCTGGCCCATGCCTTCCAATCGCTCCAGACCAGGTGCCAGCATCATGACCAACTCGGGCATTGAAGTCACCCAACAGGATGACTCTATCCCGAGGGGCCACTTTTAGCTAACACCTGTCACAGGAGGTTATAGAAGGAATCTGAATCCACGGGCTTGCCTGCATCCCTCCACTGATGTTCATCTTCGGTGGGGGCGTAAGCAGCCACCACCACCACCATTCTCTGCCTCCTGTTGATGGGGAGGCGAGCCCAAAGTAGCCTGGGGCTTACAGCTTCCCACACCTCGCCGCCACCTTCCCACGCCGCCTTCATTCTTTTATTCAGAATAAGAGCCACTCCTTGTTGTTTGGCAGTCTCCTGCCCCGAGTGGAGGACTCTGCACCCTCATGAGGAACCCCAAGGGTAAGGATTCAGGCATTGCTCCTCACAATGTTATCGTCTGGCATCACAACCACCAACAACACACCTGTATTTGAATTGCAAGTAACTTTAAAGAACACAACGCAACCCAAACAACCGTTCGTTTGAAAAACATATCCTAAAGAATCGTCACTGGGTGTTGGCTGTGAGCGAGAATCAAACTCGGGTCGTCATGTTTGTAGAGCAGCGCACTAACCGCTAGACTACTGCAACACACGTTACACACGGTACACACACACACAGTGTACACACACACACACAGTACACACACACACGCATGGTACACACACACACGCATGGTACACACACATGCACAGTACACACGCACACGCACAGTACACACACACACGCACGGTACACACACATGCACAGTACACACGCACAGTATACACACGCACAGTACACACACACGGTACACACGCACACGCACAGTACACACACACGCACAGTACACACGCACAGTACACACGCACAGTACACACACACGCACGGTACATGCACGGTACACACACACAGTACACACGCACAGTACACACACACGCACAGTACAAACACACACGGTACACACACACACACAGTACACGACACACACGCACGGCACGCCCACACTCCTTCAGTCACGTGACTAAGGTTGACGCGCCGCCCCATCTAACGAGGTGACCTCTTGGCTCTCTCGTCTCGCCTCGACACGTAGATTAATTTCTTACTCTTACCTAGAAACGTCATTGTCTGTCTGTCTGTCTCTGTGGACGCAACTTGCGAGGAATTTAACTCACACACTGTGGGGTTTACGTTTCAAATAAAGTGCCCAGATACCATGCGACAAGCCCCGTGGTGAGCCAGTGCTATTCCTATTTCCAATCAGTCAGCTTGAAAGTAGTTAAATTAACAATTTATTACCAATCTCCATATATATCAAAGGCAAAGTTGTGAATGTGTGCGTCTGTTCAAAATGTTTAGCGTACTTCCCGACACGCACCAAGCTTTAAATTTGCCATGTGGGTAATTTCCAGACTGTACACCGTGCAAACATTATAAAAATAGACTTTTGTATATTTTTGGGGGGGGGCACGCAATAATGGATATGCATGAAAACACCACGATACATAGGACTTACTTTGATTAGAATCTTGGAATTGATTGTGTACATGTTGAAATTGTTAAATGAGCATTTTGAGCACACTGCTGTTTTAATAAATGTTCATGATTCTGAGAATATAACTAATTCTGAGCATCATAATGACCATATTGGAATTGTCATCATGAATGGGGGTACAATGATTTTTTATAACAATAGGAATGCGGTTTTGAGCATGACTATTGATATTTCGGACTCATTTATGACAATAGATTCACGATTAAATTGCGATTTTGTTTAGCTCATCAATCAGGATACTGTTAATAATGCGCATGCCCATAAATTGTTGAAATGACTAGAAATGCAAGTTGTGTATACTCTCCAACCCCATTCCTCTACCTACCCATTCCCTTGACGGGCTCCGTGCCCACTTAAACCCATGACGATGGCGGTGATGATTCCACCTCTCGCTGTAACAATCAAAGCACCTCCAACTTCTGAATGCAAAGGTGCTGGTTGGTGTAACGCCAAAACACATCGTCAACGCCGCTCCCAAGCCCGCCCTACGTTAATTCAATCGTTAGAATCAACAAAATAAAAAGTTCCACAGAGGAAACTAAAATGACATTACGCAATCCCCAAAGTGGCACGCGGTAGGCTACACGACTCGGAGAACAACGTCAGACTTCAAGACTTGCATCGCCATCATCAGCATCATTCTTCCTCTCCACAAGTCATCGCACGTCAATATTCAACAAGCTGCACACACGTGCAAGTAACCTCTCGACCCGCCACCTGCACAGTTAACGCGATCAGACCCGGGGGTCAAATTAAAATTGTGTCTTTGGTGACGTATTGCAATCGGTGTAATTTTAATGATGTACGTACAGCAACTGCTGCAACTGCTGTACGTACATCGAATTATATCATTGACAACGGGGTCCGCTTTTGCGGTATCTGCGTGCGGTCTTATAATTATATAGATACGTAGTCAGTTCATTAGTATGGGGTTCCTCTATAAGGAATTGTAAAATGTATTACTTAATACGCTTCCAGGCCGCACTTAGCTTGTAGCAGTCAGAGCAGTTAAAATGACTGTACATGTGTAGGTATGAAATAAAATAAATTTAATTAAAAGAAAATAAATTTTAGTTATTAAAACATTTAACTTAACGTAGGTATAAAATAAATGTAATTTAAATAAAATAAATGTAATTTATTTTAAAAAATGTATTTAAATAAAATAAGATAATTTATAAAAAATGTAATTTAACGTAGGTATAAAATTAATTTAAATAAAATAATGTAATTTATTTTAAAAATTAAATTAAACGTAGGTATTAAATGAAATAAATGTAATTTAAATAAAATAAATTTAATTTATTAAAACATTTAATTTAACGTAGGTATAAGATAAAATAAATGTAAAAAGAATAATTTATAAAAAAAAATTACGTAGGTATAAAATAAATGTAATTAAAATAAATTTAATTTATAAAAAATTGATTTAACGTAGGTATAAAATAAAATTCATTGAAATAAATGTAATTAATACAAATTTTCAATTAAATTTTACGTAGGTATGAAATAAAATAAATTAAAAATTTTAATTTATTACAAAATTAAATTAAACGTAGATATAACAAAATAAATTTAATTTAAATTATAAAAAATATTCATTCATAAAAAAATACATAGGTATAAAATGAATTTTAATTTACTTCATTAAAATTTTAAATTAAATTTAACGTAGGTATAAAATAAAATGTAATTAAATTAAATAATAAATACATTTTATTTTCTACCTCCGTGACTTTACCGAAAGACGCAAAGAGTGTGGACCCACGTGACATCAAGGCTGTCCTAGTCTTAGTCTAGGCAAGGCCTCAGGGTGTACCGGGCCTTTCACAACAACCGCAGCCGCAGCAACAACGGTTCTCTTGAGAAAATGCTTTAAAAAAGTCAACGTAGCTTACCTTGACACTCGCGAACTTTAATGATTAAAATAATTAAAACAAAAACTAAACATTCACACGCACATGGGCGCGCGGCGTTCAGCGTGTAGGGCATTAAAAACGGTAGCGTCCTCCCGCGATCTTATTGGTCGCCGTGTGCCAAAGTGGGGAGGGGGGAGGGCCAGCGATCCGATTGGTCGAGAGGCAAACCTGGGCGCGTCTCCGGCGATGGTGCGCAGCGATTGGTCAACGGTTGTCCTATGCTAATTTTGGTATGCTAATTAATTTTAATATGTATACTAATACAGTATATTTATTAATACTCATTAAGTTTAATGTTTATCCTAAATTAGTTAAAAATTTATGCTCGTTTAGTTAACATTCTATGATAGTATCGTTATATTTTTTTATGCTATGATTACAGCAGTACATACTAACCGTAGTGGTACATGCTATGATTACAGCAGGTATACTGACTGTGGTGGTACCTGATATGATTACAGCAGGTATAGTGACTGTGGTGGTACCTGCTATGATAGCAGGCATACTGACTAGTGGTACCTGCTATAATTACATCAGTGCATACTGACTGTGGTGGTACCTGCTATGATTACAGCAGGCATACTGACTGTGGTGGTACCTGCTAAGGTTACAGCAGTGCATACTGTGGTGGTACCTGCTATGATAACAGCAGGCATACTGACTAGTGGTACCTGCTATAATTACATCAGTGCATACTGTGGTGGTACCTGATTTCACTACAGCAGTGCATACTGACTGTGGTGGGTACCTGCTAAGGTTACAGCAGTGCATACTGTGGTGGTACCTGCTATGATAACAGCAGGCATACTGACTAGTGGTACCTGCTATAATTACATCAGTGCATGCTGTGGTGGTACCTGATTTCACTACAGCAGTGCATACTGACTGTGGTGGGTATCTGCTAAGGTTACAGCAGTGCATACTGCTTATATGCTTTATCACGTGTCGTGAATGTGATAGTTTCATCCCAGAAATGGTGCCCTTGACCGGCCCAGAGCAGACATTTCACTTTGCCTTAGAACCTGAGGTGGCACAGCATTAGCAATTCCAAGTTCTTTATGTGACCAATAGCAACGAATTATGTGGCAAGCATTTGAAATGAGTGGGTTATGACGTACTGTACTTCACTCTTATCGACCATTAACATAAGTCTGTGTTACTGGCGTTGTGCTGCCTTGGCCGGTACCAACTTCTTCTTTGACCACGTGGACCACGCGGATGAATGGTCTACGCGAGTCGAGCGACCGATGGAGAAGACCTATGGGGGCACGCGGCGGGAGACTCTCAGGCGAAATCGTGGAAGCCGCGTGACAGAAGCCACGAGTGGAGGATAGACGCATGCTGGCGAGACGTCGTCTTCAGTTTAATTTGTTTCACGTGTCAGGTGTAGAGTCCTGTGAGCCGTGCGGCCCTTGACTCGGGTGCAACCGCAACAAACAAAAGCGTGAACATACTCATGTTGTGGGTCACTGTTGACGATGTGGGTCCCTTCTGACGAGGTGAGTGTCCATATTCATGTTGTGGGTCACTGTTGACGATCTGGGTCCCTACTGACGAGGTGAGTGTGCATATTCATGTTGTGGGTCACTGTTGACGATGTGGGTCCCTACTGACGAGGTGAGTGTCCATATTCATGTTGTGGGTCACTGTTGACGATGTGGGTCCTGATTGAAGATATGGGTCCGGATTAAAGAGGTGAGCGTCCCTTTTGATGTGGGTCTCTATTGACGCGGCGAGCATCCCTGTTGACGATGTTGGTCGCTGATGACGATCTGGGTCCGTGTTACCGATGTTAGCACTGAATTGGTCCTCGTCTAATATCATATATGTTCTACCATATGTATACTGTTGTATATGTAGGTGTTATGAAAATTGATGAAAATAATGAAAATTAAATGAAATTTGAAATTAGCATAATTTATCCGAAATTATGTTAATTAGTGTAATTATGTGCATAAATTATGCGGATTCAAGAGATAATCGTATTAATTTATGCGAGTGGGCGTGGTTAGGATAATGCAGGTCGTTATGGATTATCAGGTCGAGCCTCAGTGACGAGGATTGTGTTATGAATTGGAATAACGCAATTAATCGTATGCAGTGACGCATGCGTTGTGAGCGTGAATGAGAGAGAGTCGATTCGACTCTGCTCTTTAATTCCGTATTATCGATAAGAATACGATTACTCTCGATTGAACATTACGGATTATGTGTGTTATGGATCATGTGGTGATAGTGTGCTTATGATAGGTCCCCAGGATTCAGATCTCATACGCAGAACAATATTATGCAGAATTTCAGGAAGAATCACACACAAACCTTCTGCTTTAATCAATTTTATTTCTAGCTAACTTTAATTTTTGGATAATATGAAAACTCAATCTCGGGATTTTGGAATTTCAACACAGCGTGAACATGATACCATCACGATTGCGTTGTTTCACCTCGATAGCGGCACCTGTGGTTAATTCCCGACGCGTAACGCAATTGATCGGTTGTTGAGAGAGAGATTAAAAACATGCGAACTATTCTATCAAACCTTAACTTTATAATATGCAAACTCGTATGCTTGAATTGTTACACAACACGGCACTTGGTCTTTGATTCGTATCCAATCCTTAATACATCCTGATATGCGAAGCTATTATGCTTGAAATCGTCAGCACAGTACCACGTTGATGTTCGTTCATTGATTCATAATGATTATGCATTTAAAGCGTTCGACTGAAATACTTCGAATTGCCTTATCAACACCACTCGTTGGCCACAATGCTTCGTTACTTGAATTGTCAGACAAAACAGCATTCGGTCATTGATCATGCGCGGCCCTTAATGCAATTATTGTCACGTTGTTAACAATAGGATGACTGATTATTATGCAACGCTACTCGTTGACAGGGCACTCCAACCAGTATTATTCTTGGAGGCACAAATATGCGTTTGAATTCGTTATTTCATTCGTGGATACCGGCAAGATTATGCAGAAAGACAAATATTAACGAACGACTCAAGTATTCCTAATCAACTTCTCAACGCGACTCAATGGGTGGCGATGTTTCCTTTTGAGATCCTTATCTCGGGCCAATCTTTTAATTGATTGTGGCCAGACCCCTGGCAGGGAACCGGTTGAACCCGCTCTTCAACCCCGCGAGCGGCGCTCCGTGGTGAGGTGCCAAGAACGAATCCTTGTTAATGGGTCAGTTGGTAATTTATGCGGTTAGAAGTACAGCCCCAGCACAACATTACAGAGAAAATTATGAACACTCTTAAAAACGATAGATTATTCACTCGGTCGTTGCGATGTTTCCACAATCACGGATGGTTCAATGGCTTGAGGTTTTTAGGCTTTGTTAATGACCCGTGTGTGTGTGTGTTGAATGGTGTGAGTGGTGAAAGAGTAGGCCAATGTTCGGAATCGATTCTTTGCGTCAAGCAGACGTCTGGTTTGTGTGTAGTGGGGGGCAGTGTATCATACGTATCAGTTGATTCTTCTTTCAGTAGTTGGTTCGGACTCGACGGACGTTGGTGAACGAGTAGATGCGTTGTTGTAGCTGAGATGACCGTCTGGTAGACGGCGTTAGAAGCACGCCCGCAGCGGCACGCTGGTGCTCCGTCGTCGGCGGTTGTAGATTGCAGGCTCACGATTCGCTCGTGGTGGCGCTGGTGCTGGTTCTGGTGGCACGCTGGTGGCGCGCTGTTGGCACGCTCTGGTGCTGATGCTGGTGCTGATGGCACGCTGGTGGCGCGCGCTCCCTCTCCTTGAAGATGCGCGAACGCGCCCGTGCTGGTTCGCTGATAGCAGTTTCTCTCCACTGCTGGCTGAGCTGCTGCACGCTCTTGCTTGGCGTTGCTGGCCGCGCTCTTTCTCCTTGAAGATGCGCGAAAGCGCCCGTGCTGGTTCGCTGACAGCAGTTTCCTCCACTGCTGGATGAGCTACGCCGGCGCGCGCTCTTTCCGCTGCTGTAGTATCTGACGCTGCTGTAGTATCTGACGCTGCGCTCGCGAGCGACAGGTCAAGTTTTTCTTCTGCTGAGTTGAGTTGAGATGAGTCTTCTTCTGTTGAGCTGAGTTGAGATGAGTCTTCTTCTGTTGAGCTGCCCCCGAGGGCTGATGAGTTGATTTCAATGCTGAAACGGCTCCTTTTTATGCCAAAAATCTCTCCCCTTCTCGGCTCCCCCTCACGAGGTGGAGCTATCTTTGATCTGATCGTATGTCGGTGGGGGGGGTTCGTGTGTCGGTGGTGGGGGGGGGTTCGTGTGTCAGTGTGTATGTTTGTGTGTGTGTCATTTATGACATGGCTCTGTTCGGGTCTTTCCTCAAGCCATAAACATCAAGACAACAGACACCTCGATTCATCTTGGTGGCGTCTGGTTGTCTAATCCCTCCACCCAGAGAGAGGGGCGGGTTCCCCCCCCCCTTTTCCGTACGCGTTCCGACGCACAAAGAAATGGTTAAGATTTTTTTTTAAGTTTAACATTTCACATCACAGTTGGTATCTTATCATACACAGTTATGATCCTGCTTGTGATTCATAGTATTTGATTTATTTCCAAGTGAAGATGCTCTTCCGAGCATATGCATTTTATCACGTGCTGCAGGGAAAGACAAAGGTGGCCGGGAGCACCTCTTTATACTTTTGACTTATATTTCTCAAATACCATTTGGTCCCATGTTCGCCAAGACTCGTGTTTGTAACTACGTCCTCCCGACACCTCTCGGTTTTACCGAGGTTCGAATTGTTATGATGGAATTATTAAAAAGAAAAATAATTATCATCCTGAGTTTAAGAGGTCCATTTCTTGATTGTTGGAATCCATATCCCTTGGTTCTGTAAGGTTCTATAATGGAATGTCGTGTAAGGTTAACACGTTGTTATTATTAATATTATTTTGCAATTTTCTTTAAAACTTTCTTTGCCTGGTTGCCGTGTGTGGGGTGGGTGTGTCTCCTCATCAAACCCGGCTGGCTTTTCCAGATGGCCCCTTGTGATAAGGTGTAATTCCTGCTTCTCCGCGCTGTGAGAGAGACAAATGTGGTCGGGGTTGCTTGGAATATTGTTTAAACTCTTTCGCAAGTTTGCTCGTTGTCTCATTCCTTCTCGATAACCTTTGATGTGACTCGGTTTTCTTGCTCCCAGCTTTGTTTTAACAGTAAAAGTATTAAAGGTGAAAATCATTTGATAGCGAATTAATCATTGGATAATAATTCACTGATGTGTCTGGTGGCCTGTTCTTAATTGGAGTGAGCGTTAGGCTCGCTACTTTTATCTTATTCTTGTTGTTGCCTTTTAATTTTTTTGTTGTTGTTTTACTGGAAAATAAGGAAAAGAATATGTATACGATTTACCCTGTTGGCGTCTGGTGTCTGCTCTCTTGGTATTCTGACCTCGGGCCAGGGATATTAGGGCCAGGGATATTAGGGCCAGGGATATTAGGGCCTGGGATATTAGGGCCAGGGATGTTAGGGCCAGGGATATTAGGGCCAGGGATATTAGGGCCAGGGATATTAGGGCCAAGGATATTAGGGCCAGGGATATTAGGGCCAGTGATATTAGGGCCAGGGATATTAGGGCCAGGGATATTAGGGCCAGGGATATTAGAGCCAGGGATATTAGGGCCAGGGATATTAGGACCAGGGATATTAAGGCCAGGGATATTAGGGCCATGGATATTAGGGACAGGGATATTAGGGCCAGGGATATTAGGGCCAGGGTTATTAGAGCCAGGGATATTAGGGCCAGGGATATTAGGGCCAGGGATATTAGGGCCAGGGATATTAGTGCCAGGGATATTAGGGCCAAGGATATTAGGGCCTGGGATATTATGGCCAGGAATATTAGGGCCAGGGATATTAGGGCCAAGGATATTAGGGCCAAGGATATTAGGGCCAGGGATATTAGAGCCAGGGATATTACGGCCAGGGATATTAGGGCCAGGGATTTTAGGGCCAGGAATATTAGGGCCAAGGATATTAGGGCCTGGGATATTAGGGCCAGGGATATTAGGGCCAGTGATATTATGGCCAGGGATTTTATGGCCAGGGATGTTAGGGCCAGGGATATTAGGGCCAGGGATTTTAGGGCCAGGGATATTAGGGCCAGGGATATTAGGGCCAGGGATTTTAGGGCCAGGGATATTACGGCCAGGGATATTAGGGACAGGGATATTAGAGCCAGGGATATTAGGGCCAGGGATATTAGGGCCAGAGATATTATGGCCAGGGATATTAGGGCCAGGGATATTAGGGCCAGGGATATTAGGGCCAGGGATATTAGGGCCAGGGGTATTAGGGCCAGGGGTAATAGGGCCAAGGGTATTATGGCCAGGGATATTAGGGCCAGGGATGATAGGGCCAGAGATATTAGAGCCAGGGATATTAGGGCCAGGGATATTAGGGCCAGGGGTATTAGGGCCAGGGATATTAGGGCCAGGCATATTAGGGCCAGGGATATTAGGGCCAGGAATATTAGGGCCAGGGATATTAGTGCCAGGGATATTAGGGCTAGGGATATTAGGGCCAGGGATATTAGGGCCAGGAATATAAGGGCCAAGGATATTAGGGCCAGGGATATTAGGGCCAGGGATATTAGGGCCAGGGATATTAGGGCCAGGGATTTTAGGTCCAGGGATATTAGGGCCAGGGATATTAGGGCCAGGGATTTTAGGGCCAGGGATATTAGGGCCAGGGATATTAGGGCCAGTGATATTAGGGCCAGGGATAATAGGGCCAGGGATATTAGGGCCAGGGATATTAGGGCCAGGGATATTAGGGCCAGGGATATTACGGCCAGGGATATTAGGACCAGGGATATTAAGGCCAGGGATATTAGGGCCAGGGATATTAGGGCCAGGGATGTTAGGGCCAGGGATATTAGGGCCAGGGATGTTAGGGCCAGGGATATTAGGGCCAGGAATTTTAGGGCCAGGGATATTAGGGCCAGGGATATTAGGGCCAGGGATATTAGGGCCAGGGATATTAGGGCCAGGGATATTAGGGCCAGGGATATTAGGGCCAGGGATATTAGGGCCAGGGATATTAGGGCCAGGGATAGTAGGGCGAGGGATATTAGGGCCAAGGATATTAGGGCCTGGGATATTACGGCCAGGAATATTAGGGCCAGGGATATTAGGGCCAGGGATATTAGGGCCAGGGATATTAGGGCCAGGGATATTAGGGCAAGGGATATTAGGGCCAGGGATTTTATGGCAAGGGATATCAGGGCCAGGGATATTAGGGCCAGGGATATTAGGGCCAGGGATATTAGGGCCAAGGATATTAGGGCCAGGGATATTAGGGTCATGGATATTAGAGCCAGGGATATTACGGCCAGGGATATTAGGGCCAGGGATATTAGGGCCAAGGATATTAGCGCCTGGGATATTAGGGCCAGGGATATTAGGGCCAGTGATATTATGGCCAGCGATTTTAGGGCCAGGGATGTTAGGGCCAGGAATATTAGGGCCAGGGATTTTAGGGCCAGGGATATTAGGGCCAGGGATATTAGGGCCAGGGATTTTAGGGCCAGGGATATTACGGCCAGGGATATTAGGGACAGGGATATTAGAGCCAGGGATATTAGGGCCAGGGATATTAGGGCCAGGGATATTAGGGCCAGGGATATTAGGGCCAGGGATATTAGGGCCAGGGATATTAGGGCCAGGGATATTAGGGCCAGGGGTATTAGGGCCAGGGGTAATAGGGCCAAGGGATATTAGGGCCAGGGATATTAGGGCCAGGGATATTAAGGCCAGGGTTATTAGGGCCAGGGATATTAGGGCCAGGGATATTAGGGCGAGGGATATTAGGGCCAGGGATATTAGGGCCAGGGATATTAGGGCCAGGGATATTAGGGCCAGGGGTATTAGGGCCAGGGATATTAGGGCCAGGCATATTAGGGCCAGGGATATTAGGGCCAGGAATATTAGGGCCAGGGATATTAGTGCCAGGGATATTATGGCCAGGGATATTAGGGCCATGGATATTAGGGCCAGAGATATTAGAGCCAGGGATATTAGGGCCAGGGATATTAGGGCCAGGGGTATTAGGGCCAGGGATATTAGGGCCAGGGATATTAGGGCCAGGGATATTAGGGCCAGGGATATTAGGGCCAGGGATTTTAGGGCCATGGATATTAGGGCCAGGGATATTAGGGCCATGGATATTAGGGCCAGGGATATTAGGGCCAGGGATATTAGGGCCAGGGATATTAGGGCCAGGGATATTAGGGCCTGGGATATTAGGGCCAGGGATATTAGGTCCAGGGATATTAGGGCCAGGGATATTAGTGCCAAGGATATTAGGGCCAGGGATATTAGGGCCAGGGATATTAGGGCCAGGGATATTAGGGCCAGGTTTGTTAGGGCCAGGGATATTAGCGCCAGGGATTTTAGGGCCAGGGATATTAGGGCCAGGGATATTAGGGCCAGGGATGTTAGGGCCAGGGATATTAAGGCCAAGGTTATTAGGGCCAGGGATTTTAGGGCCAGGGATTTTAGGGCCAGGGATATTAGGGCCAGGGATATTAGGGCCAGGGATATTAGGGCCAGCGATATTAGGGCCAGGGGTATTAGGGCCAGGGATATTAGGGCCCGGGATATTAGGGCCAGGGATATTAGGGCCAGGAATATTAGGGCCAGGGATATTAGTGCCAGGGATATTAGGGCCAGTGATATTAGGGCCAGGGATATTAGGGCCAGGGATATTAGGGCCAGGGATATTAGGGCCAGGGATATTAGGGCCAGGGATTTTAGGGCCAGGGATATTAGGGCCAGGGATATTAGGGCCAGGGATATTAGGGCCAGGGATATTAAGGCCAGGGTTATTAGGGCCAAGGATATTAGGGCCAGGGATATTAGGGCCAGGGATATTAGGGCCAGGGATTTTAGGGCCATGGATATTAGGGCCAGGGATATTAGGGCCAGGGATATTAGGGCCAGGGATATTAGGGCCAGGGATATTAGGGCCAGGGATATTAGGGCCTGGGATATTAGGGCCAGGGATATTAGGTCCAGGGATATTAGGGCCAGGGATATTAGTGCCAAGGATATTAGGGCCAGGGATATTAGGGCCAGGGATATTAGGGCCAGGGATATTAGGGCCAGGGATGTTAGGGCCAGGGATATTAGGGCCAGGGATTTTAGGGCCAGGGATATTAGGGCCAGGGATATTAGGGCCAGGGATGTTAGGGCCAGGGATATTA
The DNA here is from genome assembly GCF_048934315.1 of Petromyzon marinus. Classification (NCBI taxonomy): domain Eukaryota; kingdom Metazoa; phylum Chordata; class Hyperoartia; order Petromyzontiformes; family Petromyzontidae; genus Petromyzon; species Petromyzon marinus. The sequence goes on along the minus strand of NW_027422684.1, from coordinate 4,240,737 downwards.
ATGCCAGGGTTATTAGGGCCAGGGATTTTAGGGCCAGGGATTTTAGGGCCAGGGATATTAGGGCCAGGGATATTAGGGCCAGGGATATTAGGGCCAGCGATATTAGGGCCAGGGGTATTAGGGCCAGGGATATTAGGGCCCGGGATATTAGGGCCAGGGATATTAGGGCCAGGAATATTAGGGCCAGGGATATTAGTGCCAGGGATATTAGGGCCAGGGATATTAGGGCCAGGGATATTAGGGCCAGGGATATTAGCGCCAGGGATATTAGGGCCAGGGATATTAGGGCCAGGGATTTTAGGGCCAGGGATATTAGGGCCAGGGATATTAGGGCCAGGGATATTAGGGCCAGGGATATTAAGGACAGGGTTATTAGGGCCAGGGATATTAGGGCCAGGGATATTAGGGCCAGGGATATTAGGGCCAGGAATATAAGGGCCAGGGATATTAGGGCCAGGGATATTAGGGCCAGGGATATTAGGGCCAGGGATATTAGGGCCAGGGATTTTAAGGGCCAGGGATATTAGGGCCATGGATATTAGGGCCAGGGATATTAGGGCCAGGGATATTAGGGCCAGGGATATTAGGGCCAGAGATATTAGGGCCTGGGATATTAGGGCCAGGGATATTAGGTCCAGGGATATTAGGGCCAGGGATATTAGTGCCAAGGATATTAGGGCCAGGGATATTAGGGCCAGGGATATTAGGGCCAGGGATATTAGGGCCAGGGATGTTAGGGCCAGGGATATTAGGGCCAGGGATTTTAGGGCCAGGGATATTAGGGCCAGGGATATTAGGGCCAGGGATATTAAGGCCAGGGTTATTAGGGCCAGGGATTTTAGGGCCAGGGATATTAGGGCCAGGGATATTAGGGCCCGGGATATTAGGGCCAGGAATATTAGGGCCAGGGATATTAGTGCCAGGGATATTAGGGCCAGGGATATTAGGGCCAGGGATATTAGGGCCAGGGATATTAGCACCAGGGATATTAGGGCCAGGGATATTAGGGCCAGGGATTTTAGGGCCAGGGATATTAGGGCCAGGGATATTAGGGCCAGGGATATTAGGGCCAGGGATATTAAGGCCAGGGTTATTAGGGCCAGGGATATTAGGGCCAGGGATATTAGGGCCAGGGATATTAGGGCCAGGAATATAAGGGCCAGGGATATTAGGGCCAGGGATATTAGGGCCAGGGATATTAGGGCCAGGGATTTTAGGGCCAGGGATATTAGGGCCATGGATATTAGGGCCAGGGATATTAGGGCCAGGGATATTAGGGCCAGGGATATTAGGGCCAGAGATATTAGGGCCTGGGATATTAGGGCCAGGGATATTAGGTCCAGGGATATTAGGGCCAGGGATATTAGTGCCAAGGATATTAGGGCCAGGGATATTAGGGCCAGGGATATTAGGGCCAGGGATATTAGGGCCAGGGATGTTAGGGCCAGGGATATTAGGGCCAGGGATTTTAGGGCCAGGGATATTAGGGCCAGGGATATTAGGGCCAGGGATATTAATGCCAGGGTTATTAGGGCCAGGGATTTTAGGGCCAGGGATTTTAGGGCCAGGGATATTAGGGCCAGGGATATTAGGGCCAGGGATATTAGGGCCAGCGATATTAGGGCCAGGGGTATTAGGGCCAGGGATATTAGGGCCTGGGATATTAGGGCCAGGGATATTAGGGCCAGGAATATTAGGGCCAGGGATATTAGTGCCAGGGATATTAGGGCCAGGGATATTAGGGCCAGGGATATTAGGGCCAGGGATATTAGGGCCAGGGATATTAGGGCCAGGGATATTAGGCCAGGGATTTTAGGGCCAGGGATATTAGGGCCAGGGATATTAGGGCCAGGGATATTAGGGCCAGGGATATTAAGGCCAGGGTTATTAGGGCCAGGGATATTAGGGCCAGGGATATTAGGGCCAGGGATATTAGGGCCAGGGATATTAGGGCCAGGGATATTAGGACCAGGGATATTAGGGCCAGGGATATTAGGGCCAGGGATATTAGGGCCAGGGATATTAGGGCCAGGGATATTAGGGCCTGGGATATTAGGGCCAGGGATGTTAGGGCCAGGGATATTAGGGCCAGGGATATTAGGGCCAGGGATATTAGGGCCAAGGATATTAGGGCCAGGGATATTAGGGCCAGTGATATTAGGGCCAGGGATATTAGGGCCAGGGATATTAGGGCCAGGGATATTAGAGCCAGGGATATTAGGGCCAGGGATATTAGGGCCAGGGATATTAGGGCCTGGGATATTAGGGCCAGGGATGTTAGGGCCAGGGATATTAGGGCCAGGGATATTAGGGCCAGGGATATTAGGGCCAAGGATATTAGGGCCAGGGATATTAGGGCCAGTGATATTAGGGCCAGGGATATTAGGGCCAGGGATATTAGGGCCAGGGATATTAGAGCCAGGGATATTAGGGCCAGGGATATTAGGGCCAGGGATATTAGGGCCAGGGATATTAGGGCCAGGGATATTATGGCCAGGGATATTAGGACCAGGGATATTAGGGCCAGGGATATTAGGGCCAGGGATATTAGGGCCAGGGATATTAGGGCCATGGATATTAGGGCCAGGGATATTAGGGCCAGGGATATTAGGGCCAGGGATATTAGGGCCAGAGATATTAGGGCCTGGGATATTAGGGCCAGGGATATTAGGTCCAGGGATATTAGGGCCAGGGATATTAGTGCCAAGGATATTAGGGCCAGGGATATTAGGGCCAGGGATATTAGGGCCAGGGATATTAGGGCCAGGGATGTTAGGGCCAGGGATATTAGGGCCAGGGATTTTAGGGCCAGGGATTTTAGGGCCAGGGATATTAGGGCCAGGGATATTAATGCCAGGGTTATTAGGGCCAGGGATTTTAGGGCCAGGGATTTTAGGGCCAGGGATATTAGGGCCAGGGATATTAGGGCCAGGGATATTAGGGCCAGCGATATTAGGGCCAGGGGTATTAGGGCCAGGGATATTAGGGCCTGGGATATTAGGGCCAGGGATATTAGGGCCAGGAATATTAGGGCCAGGGATATTAGTGCCAGGGATATTAGGGCCAGGGATATTAGGGCCAGGGATATTAGGGCCAGGGATATTAGGGCCAGGGATATTAGGGCCAGGGATATTAGGCCAGGGATTTTAGGGCCAGGGATATTAGGGCCAGGGATATTAGGGCCAGGGATATTAGGGCCAGGGATATTAAGGCCAGGGTTATTAGGGCCAGGGATATTAGGGCCAGGGATATTAGGGCCAGGGATTTTAGGGCAAGGGATATTAGGACCAGGGATATTAGGGCCAGGGATATTAGGGCCAGGGATATTAGGTCCAGGGATATTAGGGCCAGGGATATTAGGGCCAGGGATATTAGGGCCAGGGATATTAGGGCCAGGGATATTAGGGCCTGGGATATTAGGGCCAGGGATGATAGGGCCAGGGATATTAGGGCCAGGGATATTAGGGCCAGGGATATTAGGGCCAAGGATATTAGGGCCAGGGATATTAGGGCCAGTGATATTAGGGCCAGGGATATTAGGGCCAGGGATATTAGGGCCAGGGATATTAGAGCCAGGGATATTAGGGCCAGGGATATTAGGACCAGGGATATTAGGGCCAGGGATATTAGGGCCAGGGATATTACGGCCAGGGATATTAGGACCAGGGATATTAGGGCCAGGGATATTAGGGCAGGGATATTAGGGCCAGGGATATTAGGGCCTGGGATATTAGGGCCAGGGATGTTAGGGCCAGGGATATTAGGGCCAGGGATATTAGGGCCAGGGATATTAGGGCCAAGGATATTAGGGCCAGGGATATTAGGGCCAGTGATATTAGGGCCAGGGATATTAGGGCCAGGGATATTAGGGCCAGGGATATTAGAGCCAGGGATATTAGGGCCAGGGATATTAGGGCCAGGGATATTAGGGCCAGGGATATTAGGGCCAGGGATATTACGGCCAGGGATATTAGGACCAGGGATATTAAGGCCAGGGATATTAGGGCCATGGATATTAGGGACAGGGATATTAGGGCCAGGGATATTAGGGCCAGGGTTATTAGAGCCAGGGATATTAGGGCCAGGGATATTAGGGCCAGGGATATTAGGGCCAGGGATATTAGTGCCAGGGATATTAGGGCCAAGGATATTAGGGCCTGGGATATTAGGGCCAGGAATATTAGGGCCAGGGATATTAGGGCCAAGGATATTAGGGCCAAGGATATTAGGGCCAGGGATATTAGAGCCAGGGATATTACGGCCAGGGATATTAGGGCCAGGGATTTTAGGGCCAGGAATATTAGGGCCAAGGATATTAGGGCCTGGGATATTAGGGCCAGGGATATTAGGGCCAGTGATATTATGGCCAGGGATTTTATGGCCAGGGATGTTAGGGCCAGGGATATTAGGGCCAGGGATTTTAGGGCCAGGGATATTAGGGCCAGGGATATTAGGGCCAGGGATTTTAGGGCCAGGGATATTACGGCCAGGGATATTAGGGACAGGGATATTAGAGCCAGGGATATTAGGGCCAGGGATATTAGGGCCAGGGATATTATGGCCAGGGATATTAGGGCCAGGGATATTAGGGCCAGGGATATTAGGGCCAGGGATATTAGGGCCAGGGGTATTAGGGCCAGGGGTAATAGGGCCAAGGGTATTATGGCCAGGGATATTAGGGCCAGGGATGTTAGGGCCAGAGATATTAGAGCCAGGGATATTAGGGCCAGGGATATTAGGGCCAGTTGTATTAGGGCCAGGGATATTAGGGCCAGGCATATTAGGGCCAGGGATATTAGGGCCAGGAATATTAGGGCCAGGGATATTAGTGCCAGGGATATTAGGGCCAGGGATATTAGGGCCAGGGATATTACGGCCAGGGATATTAGGGCCAAGGATATTAGGGCCAGGGATATTAGGGCCAGGGATATTAGGGCCAGGAATATAAGGGCCAGGGATATTAGGGCCAGGGATATTAGGGCCAGGGATATTAGGGCCAGGGATATTAGGGCCAGGGATTTTAGGGCCAGGGATATTAGGGCCAGGGATATTAGGGCCAGGGATTTTAGGGCCAGGGATATTAGGGCCAGGGATATTAGGGCCAGTGATATTAGGGCCAGGGATAATAGGGCCAGGGATATTAGGGCCAGGGATATTAGGGCCAGGGATATTAGGGCCAGGGATATTACGGCCAGGGATATTAGGACCAGGGATATTAAGGCCAGGGATATTAGGGCCAGGGATATTAGGGCCAGGGATGTTAGGGCCAGGGATATTAGGGCCAGGGATGTTAGGGCCAGGGATATTAGGGCCAGGAATTTTAGGGCCAGGGATATTAGGGCCAGGGATATTAGGGCCAGGGATATTAGGGCCAGGGATATTAGGGCCAGGGATATTAGGGCCAGGGATATTAGGGCCAGGGATATTAGGGCCAAGGATATTAGGGCCTGGGATATTACGGCCAGGAATATTAGGGCCAGGGATATTAGGGCCAGGGATATTAGGGCCAGGGATATTAGGGCCAGGGATATTAGGGCAAGGGATATTAGGGCCAGGGATTTTATGGCAAGGGATATCAGGGCCAGGGATATTAGGGCCAGGGATATTAGGGCCAGGGATATTAGGGCCAAGGATATTAGGGCCAGGGATATTAGGGCCATGGATATTAGAGCCAGGGATATTACGGCCAGGGATATTAGGGCCAGGGATATTAGGGCCAAGGATATTAGGGCCTGGGATATTAGGGCCAGGGATATTAGGGCCAGTGATATTATGGCCAGCGATTTTAGGGCCAGGGATGTTAGGGCCAGGAATATTAGGGCCAGGGATTTTAGGGCCAGGGATATTATGGCCAGGGATATTAGGGCCAGGGATTTTAGGGCCAGGGATATTACGGCCAGGTATATTAGGGACAGGGATATTAGAGCCAGGGATATTAGGGCCAGGGATATTAGGGCCAGGGATATTAGGGCCAGGGATATTAGGGCAAGGGATATTAGGGCCAGGGATATTAGGGCCAGGGATATTAGGGCCAGGGGCATTAGGGCCAGGGGTAATAGGGCCAAGGGTATTATGGCCAGGGATATTAGGGCCAGAGATATTAGGGCCAGAGATATTAGAGCCAGGGATATTAGGGCCAGGGATTTTAGGGCCAGGGATATTGGGGCCAGGGATATTAGGGCCAGGGATATTAGGGCCAGGGATATTAAGGCCAGGGTTATTAGGGCCAGGGATATTAGGGCCAGGGATATTAGGGCGAGGGATATTAGGGCCAGGGATATTAGGGCCAGGGATTTTAGGGCCAGGGATATTAGGGCCAGGGGTATTAGGGCCAGGGATATTAGGGCCAGGCATATTAGGGCCAGGGATATTAGGGCCAGGAATATTAGGGCCAGGGATATTAGTGCCAGGGATATTATGGCCAGGGATATTAGGGCCATGGATATTAGGGCCAGAGATATTAGAGCCAGGGATATTAGGGCCAGGGATATTAGGGCCAGGGGTATTAGGGCCAGGGATATTAGGGCCAGGGATATTAGGGCCAGGGATATTAGGGCCAGGGATATTAGGGCCAGGGATTTTAGGGCCATGGATATTAGGGCCAGGGATATTAGGGCCATGGATATTAGGGCCAGGGATATTAGGGCCAGGGATATTAGGGCCAGGGATATTAGGGCCAGGGATATTAGGGCCTGGGATATTAGGGCCAGGGATATTAGGTCCAGGGATATTAGGGCCAGGGATATTAGTGCCAAGGATATTAGGGCCAGGGATATTAGGGCCAGGGATATTAGGGCCAGGGATATTAGGGCCAGGGATGTTAGGGCCAGGGATATTAGGGCCAGGGATTTTAGGGCCAGGGATATTAGGGCCAGGGATATTAGGGCCAGGGATGTTAGGGCCAGGGATTTTAGGGCCAGGGATTTTAGGGCCAGGGATATTAGGGCCAGGGATATTAGGGCCAGGGATATTAGGGCCAGCGATATTAGGGCCAGGGATATTAGGGCCAGGGATATTAGGGCCAGGGATATTAGTGCCAGGGATATTAGGGCCAGGGATATTAGGGCCAGGGATATTAGGGCCAGGGATATTAGGGCCAGGGATATTAGGGCCAGGGATATTAGGGCCAGGGATATTAGGGCCAGGGGTATTAGGGCCAGGGGTAATAGGGCCAGGGATATTATGGCCAGGGATATTAGGGCCAGGGATATTAGGGCCAGAGATATTAGAGCCAGGGATATTAGGGCCAGGGATATTAGGGCCAGGGGTATTAGGGCCAGGGATATTAGGGCCAGGGATATTAGGGCCAGGGATATTAGGGCCAGGGATTTTAGGGTCAGGGATATTAGGGCCAGGGATATTAGGGCCATGGATATTAGGGCCAGGGATATTAGGGCCAGGGATATTAGGGCCAGGGATATTAGGGCCAGGGATATTAGGGCCTGGGATATTAGGGCCAGGGATATTAGGTGCAGGGATATTAGGGCCAGGGATATTAGTGCCAAGGATATTAGGGCCAGGGATATTAGGGCCAGGGATATTAGGGCCAGGGATATTAGGGCCAGGGATGTTAGGGCCAGGGATATTAGGGCCAGGGATTTTTGGGCCAGGGATATTAGGGCCAGGGATATTAGGGCCAGGGATATTAGGGCAAGGGATATTAGGGCCAGGGATTTTATGGCAAGGGATATCAGGGCCAGGGATATTAGGGCCAGGGATATTAGGGCCAGGGATATTAGGGCCAAGGATATTAGGGCCAGGGATATTAGGGCCATGGATATTAGAGCCAGGGATATTACGGCCAGGGATATTAGGGCCAGGGATATTAGGGCCAAGGATATTAGGGCCTGGGATATTATTGCCAGGGATATTAGGGCCAGTGATATTATGGCCAGCGATTTTAGGGCCAGGGATGTTAGGGCCAGGAATATTAGGGCCAGGGATTTTAGGGCCAGGGATATTATGGCCAGGGATATTAGGGCCAGGGATTTTAGGGCCAGGGATATTACGGCCAGGGATATTAGGGACAGGGATATTAGAGCCAGGGATATTAGGGCCAGGGATATTAGGGCCAGGGATATTAGGGCCAGGGATATTAGGGCCAGGGATATTAGGGCCAGGGATATTAGGGCCAGGGATATTAGGGCCAGGGGTATTAGGGCCAGGGGTAATAGGGCCAAGGGTATTATGGCCAGGGATATTAGGGCCAGGGATATTAGGGCCAGAGATATTAGAGCCAGGGATATTAGGGCCAGGGATTTTAGGGCCAGGGATATTGGGGCCAGGGATATTAGGGCCAGGGATATTAGGGCCAGGGATATTAAGGCCAGGGTTATTAGGGCCAGGGATATTAGGGCCAGGGATATTAGGGCGAGGGATATTAGGGCCAGGGATATTAGGGCCAGGGATATTAGGGCAGGGATATTAGGGCCAGGGATATTAGGGCCTGGGATATTAGGGCCAGGGATGTTAGGGCCAGGGATATTAGGGCCAGGGATATTAGGGCCAGGGATATTAGGGCCAAGGATATTAGGGCCAGGGATATTAGGGCCAGTGATATTAGGGCCAGGGATATTAGGGCCAGGGATATTAGGGCCAGGGATATTAGAGCCAGGGATATTAGGGCCAGGGATATTAGGGCCAGGGATATTAGGGCCAGGGATATTAGGGCCAGGGATATTACGGCCAGGGATATTAGGACCAGGGATATTAAGGCCAGGGATATTAGGGCCATGGATATTAGGGACAGGGATATTAGGGCCAGGGATATTAGGGCCAGGGTTATTAGAGCCAGGGATATTAGGGCCAGGGATATTAGGGCCAGGGATATTAGGGCCAGGGATATTAGTGCCAGGGATATTAGGGCCAAGGATATTAGGGCCTGGGATATTAGGGCCAGGAATATTAGGGCCAGGGATATTAGGGCCAAGGATATTAGGGCCAAGGATATTAGGGCCAGGGATATTAGAGCCAGGGATATTACGGCCAGGGATATTAGGGCCAGGGATTTTAGGGCCAGGAATATTAGGGCCAAGGATATTAGGGCCTGGGATATTAGGGCCAGGGATATTAGGGCCAGTGATATTATGGCCAGGGATTTTATGGCCAGGGATGTTAGGGCCAGGGATATTAGGGCCAGGGATTTTAGGGCCAGGGATATTAGGGCCAGGGATATTAGGGCCAGGGATTTTAGGGCCAGGGATATTACGGCCAGGGATATTAGGGACAGGGATATTAGAGCCAGGGATATTAGGGCCAGGGATATTAGGGCCAGGGATATTATGGCCAGGGATATTAGGGCCAGGGATATTAGGGCCAGGGATATTAGGGCCAGGGATATTAGGGCCAGGGGTATTAGGGCCAGGGGTAATAGGGCCAAGGGTATTATGGCCAGGGATATTAGGGCCAGGGATGTTAGGGCCAGAGATATTAGAGCCAGGGATATTAGGGCCAGGGATATTAGGGCCAGTTGTATTAGGGCCAGGGATATTAGGGCCAGGCATATTAGGGCCAGGGATATTAGGGCCAGGAATATTAGGGCCAGGGATATTAGTGCCAGGGATATTAGGGCCAGGGATATTAGGGCCAGGGATATTACGGCCAGGGATATTAGGGCCAAGGATATTAGGGCCAGGGATATTAGGGCCAGGGATATTAGGGCCAGGAATATAAGGGCCAGGGATATTAGGGCCAGGGATATTAGGGCCAGGGATATTAGGGCCAGGGATATTAGGGCCAGGGATTTTAGGGCCAGGGATATTAGGGCCAGGGATATTAGGGCCAGGGATTTTAGGGCCAGGGATATTAGGGCCAGGGATATTAGGGCCAGTGATATTAGGGCCAGGGATAATAGGGCCAGGGATATTAGGGCCAGGGATATTAGGGCCAGGGATATTAGGGCCAGGGATATTACGGCCAGGGATATTAGGACCAGGGATATTAAGGCCAGGGATATTAGGGCCAGGGATATTAGGGCCAGGGATGTTAGGGCCAGGGATATTAGGGCCAGGGATGTTAGGGCCAGGGATATTAGGGCCAGGAATTTTAGGGCCAGGGATATTAGGGCCAGGGATATTAGGGCCAGGGATATTAGGGCCAGGGATATTAGGGCCAGGGATATTAGGGCCAGGGATATTAGGGCCAGGGATATTAGGGCCAGGGATATTAGGGCCAAGGATATTAGGGCCTGGGATATTACGGCCAGGAATATTAGGGCCAGGGATATTAGGGCCAGGGATATTAGGGCCAGGGATATTAGGGCCAGGGATATTAGGGCAAGGGATATTAGGGCCAGGGATTTTATGGCAAGGGATATCAGGGCCAGGGATATTAGGGCCAGGGATATTAGGGCCAGGGATATTAGGGCCAAGGATATTAGGGCCAGGGATATTAGGGCCATGGATATTAGAGCCAGGGATATTACGGCCAGGGATATTAGGGCCAGGGATATTAGGGCCAAGGATATTAGGGCCTGGGATATTAGGGCCAGGGATATTAGGGCCAGTGATATTATGGCCAGCGATTTTAGGGCCAGGGATGTTAGGGCCAGGAATATTAGGGCCAGGGATTTTAGGGCCAGGGATATTATGGCCAGGGATATTAGGGCCAGGGATTTTAGGGCCAGGGATATTACGGCCAGGTATATTAGGGACAGGGATATTAGAGCCAGGGATATTAGGGCCAGGGATATTAGGGCCAGGGATTTTAGGGCCAGGGATATTAGGGCCAGGGATATTAGGGCCAGGGATATTAGGGCCAGGGATATTAGGGCCAGGGGTATTAGGGCCAGGGGTAATAGGGCCAAGGGTATTATGGCCAGGGATATTAGGGCCAGAGATATTAGGGCCAGAGATATTAGAGCCAGGGATATTAGGGCCAGGGATTTTAGGGCCAGGGATATTGGGGCCAGGGATATTAGGGCCAGGGATATTAGGGCCAGGGATATTAAGGCCAGGGTTATTAGGGCCAGGGATATTAGGGCCAGGGATATTAGGGCGAGGGATATTAGGGCCAGGGATATTAGGGCCAGGGATTTTAGGGCCAGGGATATTAGGGCCAGGGGTATTAGGGCCAGGGATATTAGGGCCAGGCATATTAGGGCCAGGGATATTAGGGCCAGGAATATTAGGGCCAGGGATATTAGTGCCAGGGATATTATGGCCAGGGATATTAGGGCCATGGATATTAGGGCCAGAGATATTAGAGCCAGGGATATTAGGGCCAGGGATATTAGGGCCAGGGGTATTAGGGCCAGGGATATTAGGGCCAGGGATATTAGGGCCAGGGATATTAGGGCCAGGGATATTAGGGCCAGGGATTTTAGGGCCATGGATATTAGGGCCAGGGATATTAGGGCCATGGATATTAGGGCCAGGGATATTAGGGCCAGGGATATTAGGGCCAGGGATATTAGGGCCAGGGATATTAGGGCCTGGGATATTAGGGCCAGGGATATTAGGTCCAGGGATATTAGGGCCAGGGATATTAGTGCCAAGGATATTAGGGCCAGGGATATTAGGGCCAGGGATATTAGGGCCAGGGATATTAGGGCCAGGGATGTTAGGGCCAGGGATATTAGGGCCAGGGATTTTAGGGCCAGGGATATTAGGGCCAGGGATATTAGGGCCAGGGATGTTAGGGCCAGGGATTTTAGGGCCAGGGATTTTAGGGCCAGGGATATTAGGGCCAGGGATATTAGGGCCAGGGATATTAGGGCCAGCGATATTAGGGCCAGGGATATTAGGGCCAGGGATATTAGGGCCAGGGATATTAGTGCCAGGGATATTAGGGCCAGGGATATTAGGGCCAGGGATATTAGGGCCAGGGATATTAGGGCCAGGGATATTAGGGCCAGGGATATTAGGGCCAGGGATATTAGGGCCAGGGGTATTAGGGCCAGGGGTAATAGGGCCAGGGATATTATGGCCAGGGATATTAGGGCCAGGGATATTAGGGCCAGAGATATTAGAGCCAGGGATATTAGGGCCAGGGATATTAGGGCCAGGGGTATTAGGGCCAGGGATATTAGGGCCAGGGATATTAGGGCCAGGGATATTAGGGCCAGGGATTTTAGGGTCAGGGATATTAGGGCCAGGGATATTAGGGCCATGGATATTAGGGCCAGGGATATTAGGGCCAGGGATATTAGGGCCAGGGATATTAGGGCCAGGGATATTAGGGCCTGGGATATTAGGGCCAGGGATATTAGGTGCAGGGATATTAGGGCCAGGGATATTAGTGCCAAGGATATTAGGGCCAGGGATATTAGGGCCAGGGATATTAGGGCCAGGGATATTAGGGCCAGGGATGTTAGGGCCAGGGATATTAGGGCCAGGGATTTTTGGGCCAGGGATATTAGGGCCAGGGATATTAGGGCCAGGGATATTAGGGCAAGGGATATTAGGGCCAGGGATTTTATGGCAAGGGATATCAGGGCCAGGGATATTAGGGCCAGGGATATTAGGGCCAGGGATATTAGGGCCAAGGATATTAGGGCCAGGGATATTAGGGCCATGGATATTAGAGCCAGGGATATTACGGCCAGGGATATTAGGGCCAGGGATATTAGGGCCAAGGATATTAGGGCCTGGGATATTAGGGCCAGGGATATTAGGGCCAGTGATATTATGGCCAGCGATTTTAGGGCCAGGGATGTTAGGGCCAGGAATATTAGGGCCAGGGATTTTAGGGCCAGGGATATTATGGCCAGGGATATTAGGGCCAGGGATTTTAGGGCCAGGGATATTACGGCCAGGGATATTAGGGACAGGGATATTAGAGCCAGGGATATTAGGGCCAGGGATATTAGGGCCAGGGATATTAGGGCCAGGGATATTAGGGCCAGGGATATTAGGGCCAGGGATATTAGGGCCAGGGATATTAGGGCCAGGGGTATTAGGGCCAGGGGTAATAGGGCCAAGGGTATTATGGCCAGGGATATTAGGGCCAGGGATATTAGGGCCAGAGATATTAGAGCCAGGGATATTAGGGCCAGGGATTTTAGGGCCAGGGATATTGGGGCCAGGGATATTAGGGCCAGGGATATTAGGGCCAGGGATATTAAGGCCAGGGTTATTAGGGCCAGGGATATTAGGGCCAGGGATATTAGGGCGAGGGATATTAGGGCCAGGGATATTAGGGCCAGGGATTTTAGGGCCAGGGATATTAGGGCCAGGGGTATTAGGGCCAGGGATATTAGGGCCAGGCATATTAGGGCCAGGGATATTAGGGCCAGGAATATTAGGGCCAGGGATATTAGTGCCAGGGATATTATGGCCAGGGATATTAGGGCCATGGATATTAGGGCCAGAGATATTAGAGCCAGGGATATTAGGGCCAGGGATATTAGGGCCAGGTGTATTAGGGCCAGGGATATTAGGGCCAGGGATATTAGGGCCAGGGATATTAGGGCCAGGGATATTAGGGCCAGGGATTTTAGGGCCATGGATATTAGGGCCAGGGATATTAGGGCCATGGATATTAGGGCCAGGGATATTAGGGCCAGGGATATTAGGGCCAGGGATATTAGGGCCAGGGATATTAGGGCCTGGGATATTAGGGCCAGGGATATTAGGTCCAGGGATATTAGGGCCAGGGATATTAGTGCCAAGGATATTAGGGCCAGGGATATTAGGGCCAGGGATATTAGGGCCAGGGATATTAGGGCCAGGGATGTTAGGGCCAGGGATATTAGGGCCAGGGATTTTAGGGCCAGGGATATTAGGGCCAGGGATATTAGGGCCAGGGATGTTAGGGCCAGGGATTTTAGGGCCAGGGATTTTAGGGCCAGGGATATTAGGGCCAGGGATATTAGGGCCAGGGATATTAGGGCCAGCGATATTAGGGCCAGGGATATTAGGGCCAGCGATATTAGGGCCAGGGATATTAGTGCCAGGGATATTAGGGCCAGGGATATTAGGGCCAGGGATATTAGGGCCAGGGATATTAGGGCCAGGGATATTAGGGCCAGGGATATTAGGGCCAGTGATATTATGGCCAGCGATTTTAGGGCCAGGTATGTTAGGGCCAGGAATATTAGGGCCAGGGATTTTAGGGCCAGGGATATTATGGCCAGGGATATTAGGGCCAGGGATTTTAGGGCCAGGGATATTACGGCCAGGTATATTAGGGACAGGGATATTAGAGCCAGGGATATTAGGGCCAGGGATATTAGGGCCAGGGAGATTAGGGCCAGGGATATTAGGGCCAGGGATATTAGGGCCAGGGATATTAGGGCCAGGGATATTAGGGCCAGGGGTATTAGGGCCAGGGGTAATAGGGCCAAGGGTATTATGGCCAGGGATATTAGGGCCAGAGATATTAGGGCCAGAGATATTAGAGCCAGGGATATTAGGGCCAGGGATTTTAGGGCCAGGGATATTGGGGCCAGGGATATTAGGGCCAGGGATATTAGGGCCAGGGATATTAAGGCCAGGGTTATTAGGGCCAGGGATATTAGGGCCAGGGATATTAGGGCGAGGGATATTAGGGCCAGGGATATTAGGGCCAGGGATTTTAGGGCCAGGGATATTAGGGCCAGGGGTATTAGGGCCAGGGATATTAGGGCCAGGCATATTAGGGCCAGGGATATTAGGGCCAGGAATATTAGGGCCAGGGATATTAGTGCCAGGGATATTATGGCCAGGGATATAAGGGCCATGGATATTAGGGCCAGAGATATTAGAGCCAGGGATATTAGGGCCAGGGATATTAGGGCCAGGGATTTTAGGGCCAGGGATATTGGGGCCAGGGATATTAGGGCCAGGGATATTAGGGCCAGGGATATTAAGGCCAGGGTTATTAGGGCCAGGGATATTAGGGCCAGGGATATTAGGGCGAGGGATATTAGGGCCAGGGATATTAGGGCCAGGGATTTTAGGGCCAGGGATATTAGGGCCAGGGGTATTAGGGCCAGGGATATTAGGGCCAGGCATATTAGGGCCAGGGATATTAGGGCCAGGAATATTAGGGCCAGGGATATTAGTGCCAGGGATATTATGGCCAGGGATATTAGGGCCATGGATATTAGGGCCAGAGATATTAGAGCCAGGGATATTAGGGCCAGGGATATTAGGGCCAGGTGTATTAGGGCCAGGGATATTAGGGCCAGGGATATTAGGGCCAGGGATATTAGGGCCAGGGATATTAGGGCCAGGGATTTTAGGGCCATGGATATTAGGGCCAGGGATATTAGGGCCATGGATATTAGGGCCAGGGATATTAGGGCCAGGGATATTAGGGCCAGGGATATTAGGGCCAGGGATATTAGGGCCTGGGATATTAGGGCCAGGGATATTAGGTCCAGGGATATTAGGGCCAGGGATATTAGTGCCAAGGATATTAGGGCCAGGGATATTAGGGCCAGGGATATTAGGGCCAGGGATATTAGGGCCAGGGATGTTAGGGCCAGGGATATTAGGGCCAGGGATTTTAGGGCCAGGGATATTAGGGCCAGGGATATTAGGGCCAGGGATGTTAGGGCCAGGGATTTTAGGGCCAGGGATTTTAGGGCCAGGGATATTAGGGCCAGGGATATTAGGGCCAGGGATATTAGGGCCAGCGATATTAGGGCCAGGGATATTAGGGCCAGCGATATTAGGGCCAGGGATATTAGTGCCAGGGATATTAGGGCCAGGGATATTAGGGCCAGGGATATTAGGGCCAGGGATATTAGGGCCAGGGATATTAGGGCCAGGGATATTAGGGCCAGTGATATTATGGCCAGCGATTTTAGGGCCAGGGATGTTAGGGCCAGGAATATTAGGGCCAGGGATTTTAGGGCCAGGGATATTATGGCCAGGGATATTAGGGCCAGGGATTTTAGGGCCAGGGATATTACGGCCAGGTATATTAGGGACAGGGATATTAGAGCCAGGGATATTAGGGCCAGGGATATTAGGGCCAGGGATATTAGGGCCAGGGATATTAGGGCCAGGGATATTAGGGCCAGGGATATTAGGGCCAGGGATATTAGGGCCAGGGGTATTAGGGCCAGGGGTAATAGGGCCAAGGGTATTATGGCCAGGGATATTAGGGCCAGAGATATTAGGGCCAGAGATATTAGAGCCAGGGATATTAGGGCCAGGGATTTTAGGGCCAGGGATATTGGGGCCAGGGATATTAGGGCCAGGGATAATAGGGCCAGGGATATTAAGGCCAGGGTTATTAGGGCCAGGGATATTAGGGCCAGGGATATTAGGGCGAGGGATATTAGGGCCAGGGATATTAGGGCCAGGGATTTTAGGGCCAGGGATATTAGGGCCAGGGGTATTAGGGCCAGGGATATTAGGGCCAGGCATATTAGGGCCAGGGATATTAGGGCCAGGAATATTAGGGCCAGGGATATTAGTGCCAGGGATATTATGGCCAGGGATATTAGGGCCATGGATATTAGGGCCAGAGATATTAGAGCCAGGGATATTAGGGCCAGGGATATTAGGGCCAGGGGTATTAGGGCCAGGGATATTAGGGCCAGGGATATTAGGGCCAGGGATATTAGGGCCAGGGATATTAGGGCCAGGGATTTTAGGGCCATGGATATTAGGGCCAGGGATATTAGGGCCATGGATATTAGGGCCAGGGATATTAGGGCCAGGGATATTAGGGCCAGGGATATTAGGGCCAGGGATATTAGGGCCTGGGATATTAGGGCCAGGGATATTAGGTCCAGGGATATTAGGGCCAGGGATATTAGTGCCAAGGATATTAGGGCCAGGGATATTAGGGCCAGGGATATTAGGGCCAGGGATATTAGGGCCAGGGATGTTAGGGCCAGGGATATTAGGGCCAGGGATTTTAGGGCCAGGGATATTAGGGCCAGGGATATTAGGGCCAGGGATGTTAGGGCCAGGGATTTTAGGGCCAGGGATTTTAGGGCCAGGGATATTAGGGCCAGGGATATTAGGGCCAGGGATATTAGGGCCAGCGATATTAGGGCCAGGGATATTAGGGCCAGGGATATTAGGGCCAGGGATATTAGTGCCAGGGATATTAGGGCCAGGGATATTAGGGCCAGGGATATTAGGGCCAGGGATATTAGGGCCAGGGATATTAGGGCCAGGGATATTAGGGCCAGGGATATTAGGGCCAGGGGTATTAGGGCCAGGGGTAATAGGGCCAGGGATATTATGGCCAGGGATATTAGGGCCAGGGATATTAGGGCCAGAGATATTAGAGCCAGGGATATTAGGGCCAGGGATATTAGGGCCAGGGGTATTAGGGCCAGGGATATTAGGGCCAGGGATATTAGGGCCAGGGATATTAGGGCCAGGGATTTTAGGGCCAGGGATATTAGGGCCAGGGATATTAGGGCCAGGGATATTAGGGCCAAGGATATTAGGGCCTGGGATATTAGGGCCAGGGATATTAGGGCCAGTGATATTATGGCCAGCGATTTTAGGGCCAGGGATGTTAGGGCCAGGAATATTAGGGCCAGGGATTTTAGGGCCAGGGATATTATGGCCAGGGATATTAGGGCCAGGGATTTTAGGGCCAGGGATATTACGGCCAGGGATATTAGGGACAGGGATATTAGAGCCAGGGATATTAGGGCCAGGGATATTAGGGCCAGGGATATTAGGGCCAGGGATATTAGGGCCAGGGATATTAGGGCCAGGGATATTAGGGCCAGGGATATTAGGGCCAGGGGTATTAGGGCCAGGGGTAATAGGGCCAAGGGTATTATGGCCAGGGATATTAGGGCCAGGGATATTAGGGCCAGAGATATTAGAGCCAGGGATATTAGGGCCAGGGATTTTAGGGCCAGGGATATTGGGGCCAGGGATATTAGGGCCAGGGATATTAGGGCCAGGGATATTAAGGCCAGGGTTATTAGGGCCAGGGATATTAGGGCCAGGGATATTAGGGCGAGGGATATTAGGGCCAGGGATATTAGGGCCAGGGATTTTAGGGCCAGGGATATTAGGGCCAGGGGTATTAGGGCCAGGGATATTAGGGCCAGGCATATTAGGGCCAGGGATATTAGGGCCAGGAATATTAGGGCCAGGGATATTAGTGCCAGGGATATTATGGCCAGGGATATTAGGGCCATGGATATTAGGGCCAGAGATATTAGAGCCAGGGATATTAGGGCCAGGGATATTAGGGCCAGGTGTATTAGGGCCAGGGATATTAGGGCCAGGGATATTAGGGCCAGGGATATTAGGGCCAGGGATATTAGGGCCAGGGATTTTAGGGCCATGGATATTAGGGCCAGGGATATTAGGGCCATGGATATTAGGGCCAGGGATATTAGGGCCAGGGATATTAGGGCCAGGGATATTAGGGCCAGGGATATTAGGGCCTGGGATATTAGGGCCAGGGATATTAGGTCCAGGGATATTAGGGCCAGGGATATTAGTGCCAAGGATATTAGGGCCAGGGATATTAGGGCCAGGGATATTAGGGCCAGGGATATTAGGGCCAGGGATGTTAGGGCCAGGGATATTAGGGCCAGGGATTTTAGGGCCAGGGATATTAGGGCCAGGGATATTAGGGCCAGGGATGTTAGGGCCAGGGATTTTAGGGCCAGGGATTTTAGGGCCAGGGATATTAGGGCCAGGGATATTAGGGCCAGGGATATTAGGGCCAGCGATATTAGGGCCAGGGATATTAGGGCCAGCGATATTAGGGCCAGGGATATTAGTGCCAGGGATATTAGGGCCAGGGATATTAGAGCCAGGGATATTAGGGCCAGGGATATTAGGGCCAGGGATATTAGGGCCAGGGATATTAGGGCCAGTGATATTATGGCCAGCGATTTTAGGGCCAGGGATGTTAGGGCCAGGAATATTAGGGCCAGGGATTTTAGGGCCAGGGATATTATGGCCAGGGATATTAGGGCCAGGGATTTTAGGGCCAGGGATATTACGGCCAGGTATATTAGGGACAGGGATATTAGAGCCAGGGATATTAGGGCCAGGGATATTAGGGCCAGGGATATTAGGGCCAGGGATATTAGGGCCAGGGATATTAGGGCCAGGGATATTAGGGCCAGGGATATTAGGGCCAGGGGTATTAGGGCCAGGGGTAATAGGGCCAAGGGTATTATGGCCAGGGATATTAGGGCCAGAGATATTAGGGCCAGAGATATTAGAGCCAGGGATATTAGGGCCAGGGATTTTAGGGCCAGGGATATTGGGGCCAGGGATATTAGGGCCAGGGATATTAGGGCCAGGGATATTAAGGCCAGGGTTATTAGGGCCAGGGATATTAGGGCCAGGGATATTAGGGCGAGGGATATTAGGGCCAGGGATATTAGGGCCAGGGATTTTAGGGCCAGGGATATTAGGGCCAGGGGTATTAGGGCCAGGGATATTAGGGCCAGGCATATTAGGGCCAGGGATATTAGGGCCAGGAATATTAGGGCCAGGGATATTAGTGCCAGGGATATTATGGCCAGGGATATTAGGGCCATGGATATTAGGGCCAGAGATATTAGAGCCAGGGATATTAGGGCCAGGGATATTAGGGCCAGGGGTATTAGGGCCAGGGATATTAGGGCCAGGGATATTAGGGCCAGGGATATTAGGGCCAGGGATATTAGGGCCAGGGATTTTAGGGCCATGGATATTAGGGCCAGGGATATTAGGGCCATGGATATTAGGGCCAGGGATATTAGGGCCAGGGATATTAGGGCCAGGGATATTAGGGCCAGGGATATTAGGGCCTGGGATATTAGGGCCAGGGATATTAGGGCCAGGGATTTTAGGGCCAGGGATATTAGGGCCAGGGATATTAGGGCCAGGGATGTTAGGGCCAGGGATTTTAGGGCCAGGGATTTTAGGGCCAGGGATATTAGGGCCAGGGATATTAGGGCCAGGGATATTAGGGCCAGCGATATTAGGGCCAGGGATATTAGGGCCAGGGATATTAGGGCCAGGGATATTAGTGCCAGGGATATTAGGGCCAGGGATATTAGGGCCAGGGATATTAGGGCCAGGGATATTAGGGCCAGGGATATTAGGGCCAGGGATATTAGGGCCAGGGATATTAGGGCCATGGGTATTAGGGCCAGGGGTAATAGGGCCAGGGATATTATGGCCAGGGATATTAGGGCCAGGGATATTAGGGCCAGAGATATTAGAGCCAGGGATATTAGGGCCAGGGATATTAGGGCCAGGGGTATTAGGGCCAGGGATATTAGGGCCAGGGATATTAGGGCCAGGGATATTAGGGCCAGGGATTTTAGGGCCAGGGATATTAGGGCCAGGGATATTAGGGCCAGGGATATTAGGGCCAAGGATATTAGGGCCTGGGATATTAGGGCCAGGGATATTAGGGCCAAGGATATTAGGGCCAGGGATATTAGGGCCAAGGATATTAGGGCCAAGGGTATTATGGCCAGGGATATTAGGGCCAGGGATATTAGGGCCAGAGATATTAGAGCCAGGGATATTAGGGTCAGGGATATTAGGGCCAGGGGTATTAGGGCCAGGGATATTAGGGCCAGGCATATTAGGGCCAGGGATATTAGGGCCAGGAATATTAGGGCCAGGGATATTAGTGCCAGGGATATTATGGCCAGGGATATTAGGGCCATGGATATTAGGGCCAGAGATATTAGAGCCAGGGATATTAGGGCCAGGGATATTAGGGCCAGGGGTATTAGGGCCAGGGATATTAGGGCCAGGGATATTAGGGCCAGGGATATTAGGGCCAGGGATTTTAGGGCCAGGGATATTAGGGCCAGGGATATTAGGGCCATGGATATTAGGGCCAGGGATATTAGGGCCAGGGATATTAGGGCCAGGGATATTAGGGCCAGGGATATTAGGGCCTGGGATATTAGGGCCAGGGATATTAGGTGCAGGGATATTAGGGCCAGGGATATTAGTTCCAAGGATATTAGGGCCAGGGATATTAGGGCCAGGGATATTAGGGCCAGGGATATTAGGGCCAGGGATGTTAGGGCCAGGGATATTAGGGCCAGGGATTTTCGGGCCAGGGATATTAGGGCCAGGGATATTAGGGCCAGGGATGTTAGGGCCAGGGATATTAAGGCCAGGGTTATTAGGGCCAGGGATTTTAGGGCCAGGGATTTTAGGGCCAGGGATATTAGGGCCAGGGATATTAGGGCCAGGGATATTAGGGCCAGCGATATTAGGGCCAGGGGTATTAGGGCCAGGGATATTAGGGCCCGGGATATTAGGGCCAGGGATATTAGGGCCAGGAATATTAGGGCCAGGGATATTAGTGCCAGGGATATTAGGGCCAGGGATATTAGGGCCAGGGATATTAGGGCCAGGGATATTAGGGCCAGGGATATTAGGGCCAGGGATATTAGGGCCAGGGATTTTAGGGCCAGGGATATTGGGGCCAGGGATATTAGGGCCAGGGATATTAGGGCCAGGGATATTAAGGCCAGGGTTATTAGGGCCAGGGATATTTGGGCCAGGGATATTAGGGCGAGGGATATTAGGGCCAGGGATATTAGGGCCAGGGATATTAGGGCCAGGGATATTAGGGCCAGGGATATTAGGGCCAGCGATATTAGGGCCAGGGATATTAGGGCCAGGGATATTAGGGCCAGGGATATTAGGGCCAGGGATATTAGGGCCAGGGATATTAGGGCCAGGGATATTAGGGCCAGGGATATTAGGGCCAGGGATATTAGGGCCAGGGGTATTAGGGCCAGGGGTAATAGGGCCAAGGGTATTATGGCCAGGGATATTAGGGCCAGGGATATTAGGGCCAGAGATATTAGAGCCAGGGATATTAGGGCCAGGGATATTAGGGCCAGGGGTATTAGGGCCAGGGATATTAGGGCCAGGCATATTAGGGCCAGGGATATTAGGGCCAGGAATATTAGGGCCAGGGATATTAGTGCCAGGGATATTATGGCCAGGGATATTAGGGCCATGGACATTAGGGCCAGGGATATTAGGGCCAGGGGTATTAGGGCCAGGGATATTAGGGCCAGGGATATTAGGGCCAGGGATATTAGGGCCAGGGATTTTAGGGCCAGGGATATTAGGGCCAGGGATATTAGGGCCATGGATATTAGGGCCAGGGATATTAGGGCCAGGGATATTAGGGCCAGGGATATTAGGGCCAGGGATATTAGGGCCTGGGATATTAGGGCCAGGGATATTAGGTGCAGGGATATTAGGGCCAGGGATATTAGTGCCAAGGATATTACGGCCAGGGATATTAGGGCCAGGGATATTAGGGCCAGGGATATTAGGGCCAGGGATATTAGGGCCAGGGATTTTAGGGCCAGGGATATTAGGGCCAGGGATATTAGGGCCATGGATATTAGGGCCAGGGATATTAGGGCCAGGGATATTAGGGCCAGGGATATTAGGGCCAGGGATATTAGGGCCTGGGATATTAGGGCCAGGGATATTAGGTGCAGGGATATTAGGGCCAGGGATATTAGTGCCAAGGATATTAGGGCCAGGGATATTAGGGCCAGGGATATTAGGGCCAGGGATATTAGGGCCAGGGATGTTAGGGCCAGGGATATTAGGGCCAGGGATTTTCGGGCCAGGGATATTAGGGCCAGGGATATTAGGGCCAGGGATGTTAGGGCCAGGGATATTAAGGCCAGGGTTATTAGGGCCAGGGATTTTAGGGCCAGGGATTTTAGGGCCAGGGATATTAGGGCCAGGGATATTAGGGCCAGGGATATTAGGGCCAGCGATATTAGGGCCAGGGATATTAGGGCCAGGGATATTAGGGCCAGGGATATTAGGGCCAGGGATATTAGGGCCAGGGATATTAGGGCCAGGGGTATTAGGGCCAGGGGTAATAGGGCCAAGGGTATTATGGCCAGGGATATTAGGGCCAGGGATATTAGGGCCAGAGATATTAGAGCCAGGGATATTAGGGCCAGGGATATTAGGGCCAGGGGTATTAGGGCCAGGGATATTAGGGCCAGGCATATTAGGGCCAGGGATATTAGGGCCAGGAATATTAGGGCCAGGGATATTAGTGCCAGGGATATTATGGCCAGGGATATTAGGGCCATGGACATTAGGGCCAGGGATATTAGGGCCAGGGGTATTAGGGCCAGGGATATTAGGGCCAGGGATATTAGGGCCAGGGATATTAGGGCCAGGGATTTTAGGGCCAGGGATATTAGGGCCAGGGATATTAGGGCCATGGATATTAGGGCCAGGGATATTAGGGCCAGGGATATTAGGGCCAGGGATATTAGGGCCAGGGATATTAGGGCCTGGGATATTAGGGCCAGGGATATTAGGTGCAGGGATATTAGGGCCAGGGATATTAGTGCCAAGGATATTACGGCCAGGGATATTAGGGCCAGGGATATTAGGGCCAGGGATATTAGGGCCAGGGATATTAGGGCCAGGGATTTTAGGGCCAGGGATATTAGGGCCAGGGATATTAGGGCCATGGATATTAGGGCCAGGGATATTAGGGCCAGGGATATTAGGGCCAGGGATATTAGGGCCAGGGATATTAGGGCCTGGGATATTAGGGCCAGGGATATTAGGTGCAGGGATATTAGGGCCAGGGATATTAGTGCCAAGGATATTAGGGCCAGGGATATTAGGGCCAGGGATATTAGGGCCAGGGATATTAGGGCCAGGGATGTTAGGGCCAGGGATATTAGGGCCAGGGATTTTCGGGCCAGGGATATTAGGGCCAGGGATATTAGGGCCAGGGATGTTAGGGCCAGGGATATTAAGGCCAGGGTTATTAGGGCCAGGGATTTTAGGGCCAGGGATTTTAGGGCCAGGGATATTAGGGCCAGGGATATTAGGGCCAGGGATATTAGGGCCAGCGATATTAGGGCCAGGGGTATTAGGGCCAGGGATATTAGGGCCTGGGATATTAGGGCCAGGGATATTAGGGCCAGGAATATTAGGGCCAGGGATATTAGTGCCAGGGATATTAGGGCCAGGGATATTAGGGCCAGGGATATTAGGGCCAGGGATATTAGGGCCATGGATATTAGGGCCAGGGATATTAGGGCCAGGGATTTTAGGGCCAGGGATATTGGGGCCAGGGATATTAGGGCCAGGGATATTAGGGCCAGGGATATTAAGGCCAGGGTTATTAGGGCCAGGGATATTAGGGCCAGGGATATTAGGGTGAGGGATATTAGGGCCAGGGATATTAGGGCCAGGGATATTAGGGCCAGGGATATTAGGGCCAGGGGTATTAGGGCCAGGGATATTAGGGCCAGGCATATTAGGGCCAGGGATATTAGGGCCAGGAATATTAGGGCCAGGGATATTAGTGCCAGGGATATTATGGCCAGGGATATTAGGGCCATGGATATTAGGGCCAGAGATATTAGAGCCAGGGATATTAGGGCCAGGGATATTAGGGCCAGGGGTATTAGGGCCAGGGATATTAGGGCCAGGGATATTAGGGCCAGGGATATTAGGGCCAGGGATATTAGGGCCAGGGATTTTAGGGCCATGGATATTAGGGCCAGGGATATTAGGGCCATGGATATTAGGGCCAGGGATATTAGGGCCAGGGATATTAGGGCCAGGGATATTAGGGCCAGGGATATTAGGGCCTGGGATATTAGGGCCAGGGATATTAGGTCCAGGGATATTAGGGCCAGGGATATTAGTGCCAAGGATATTAGGGCCAGGGATATTAGGGCCAGGGATATTAGGGCCAGGGATATTAGGGCCAGGGATGTTAGGGCCAGGGATATTAGGGCCAGGGATTTTAGGGCCAGGGATATTAGGGCCAGGGATATTAGGGCCAGGGATGTTAGGGCCAGGGATATTAAGGCCAGGGTTATTAGGGCCAGGGATTTTAGGGCCAGGGATTTTAGTGCCAGGGATATTAGGGCCAGGGATATTAGGGCCAGGGATATTAGGGCCAGCGATATTAGGGCCAGGGGTATTAGGGCCAGGGATATTAGGGCCCAGGATATTAGGGCCAGGGATATTAGGGCCAGGAATATTAGGGCCAGGGATATTAGTGCCAGGGATATTAGGGCCAGTGATATTAGGGCCAGGGATATTAGGGCCAGGGATATTAGGGCCAGGGATATTAGGGCCAGGGATATTAGGGCCAGGGATTTTAGGGCCAGGGATATTAGGGCCAGGGATATTAGGGCCAGGGATATTAGGGCCAGGGATATTAAGGCCAGGGTTATTAGGGCCAGGGATATTAGGGCCAGGGATATTAGGGCCAGGGATATTAGGGCCAGGGATTTTAGGGCCATGGATATTAGGGCCAGGGATATTAGGGCCAGGGATATTAGGGCCAGGGATATTAGGGCCAGGGATATTAGGGCCAGGGATATTAGGGCCTGGGATATTAGGGCCAGGGATATTAGGTCCAGGGATATTAGGGCCAGGGATATTAGTGCCAAGGATATTAGGGCCAGGGATATTAGGGCCAGGGATATTAGGGCCAGGGATATTAGGGCCAGGGATGTTAGGGCCAGGGATATTAGGGCCAGGGATTTTAGGGCCAGGGATATTAGGGCCAGGGATATTAGGGCCAGGGATGTTAGGGCCAGGGATGTTAAGGCCAGGGTTATTAGGGCCAGGGATTTTAGGGCCAGGGATTTTAGGGCCAGGGATATTAGGGCCAGGGATATTAGGGCCAGGGATATTAGGGCCAGCGATATTAGGGCCAGGGGTATTAGGGCCAGGGATATTAGGGCCCGGGATATTAGGGCCAGGGATATTAGGGCCAGGAATATTAGGGCCAGGGATATTAGTGCCAGGGATATTAGGGCCAGGGATATTAGGGCCAGGGATATTAGGGCCAGGGATATTAGCGCCAGGGATATTAGGGCCAGGGATATTAGGGCCAGGGATTTTAGGGTCAGGGATATTAGGGCCAGGGATATTAGGGCCAGGGATATTAGGGCCAGGGATATTAAGGCCAGGGTTATTAGGGCCAGGGATATTAGGGCCAGGGATATTAGGGCCAGGGATATTAGGGCCAGGAATATAAGGGCCAGGAATATTAGGGCCAGGGATATTAGGGCCAGGGATATTAGGGCCAGGGATATTAGGGCCAGGGATTTTAGGGCCAGGGATATTAGGGCCATGGATATTAGGGCCAGGGATATTAGGGCCAGGGATATTAGGGCCAGGGATATTAGGGCCAGAGATATTAGGGCCTGGGATATTAGGGCCAGGGATATTAGGTCCAGGGATATTAGGGCCAGGGATATTAGTGCAAGGATATTAGGGCCAGGGATATTAGGGCCAGGGATATTAGGGCCAGGGATATTAGGGCCAGGGATGTTAGGGCCAGGGATATTAGGGCCAGGGATTTTAGGGCCAGGGATATTAGGGCCAGGGATATTAGGGCCAGGGATATTAAGGCCAGGGTTATTAGGGCCACGGATTTTAGGGCCAGGGATTTTAGGGCCAGGGATATTAGGGCCAGGGATATTAGGGCCAGGGATATTAGGGCCAGCGATATTAGGGCCAGGGGTATTAGGACCAGGGATATTAGGGCCTGGGATATTAGGGCCAGGGATATTAGGGCCAGGAATATTAGGGCCAGGGACATTAGTGCCAGGGATATTAGGGCCAGGGATATAAGGGCCAGGGATATTAGGGCCAGGGATATTAGGGCCAGGGATGTTAGGGCCAGGGATATTAGGCCAGGGATTTTAGGGCCAGGGATATTAGGGCCAGGGATATTAGGGCCAGGGATATTAGGGCCAGGGATATTAAGGCCAGGGTTATTAGGGCCAGGGATATTAGGGCCAGGGATATTAGGGCCAGGGATTTTAGGGCAAGGGATATTAGGGCCAGGGATATTAGGTCCAGGGATATTAGGGCCAGGGATATTAGGGCCAGGGATATTAGGACCAGGGATATTAGGGCCAGGGATATTAGGGCCAGGGATATTAGGGCCAGGGATATTAGGGCCTGGGATATTAGGGCCAGGGATGTTAGGGCCAGGGATATTAGGGCCAGGGATATTAGGGCCAGGGATATTAGGGCCAAGGATATTAGGGCCAGGGATATTAGGGCCAGTGATATTAGGGCCAGGGATATTAGGGCCAGGGATATTAGGGCCAGGGATATTAGAGCCAGGGATATTAGGGCCAGGGATATTAGGGCCAGGGATATTAGGGCCAGGGATATTAGGGCCAGGGATATTACGGCCAGGGATATTAGGACCAGGGATATTAAGGCCAGGGATATTAGGGCCATGGATATTAGGGACAGGGATATTAGGGCCAGGGATATTAGGGCCAGGGTTATTAGAGCCAGGGATATTAGGGCCAGGGATATTAGGGCCAGGGATATTAGGGCCAGGGATATTAGTGCCAGGGATATTAGGGCCAAGGATATTAGGGCCTGGGATATTAGGGCCAGGAATATTAGGGCCAGGGATATTAGGGCCAAGGATATTAGGGCCAAGGATATTAGGGCCAGGGATATTAGAGCCATGGATATTACGGCCAGGGATATTAGGGCCAGGGATTTTAGGGCCAGGAATATTAGGGCCAAGGATATTAGGGCCTGGGATATTAGGGCCAGGGATATTAGGGCCAGTGATATTATGGCCAGGGATTTTATGGCCAGGGATGTTAGGGCCAGGGATATTAGGGCCAGGGATTTTAGGGCCAGGGATATTAGGGCCAGGCATATTAGGGCCAGGGATTTTAGGGCCAGGGATATTACGGCCAGGGATATTAGGGACAGGGATATTAGAGCCAGGGATATTAGGGCCAGGGATATTAGGGCCAGGGATATTATGGCCAGGGATATTAGGGCCAGGGATATTAGGGCCAGGGATATTAGGGCCAGGGATATTAGGGCCAGGGGTATTAGGGCCAGGGGTAATAGGGCCAAGGGTATTATGGCCAGGGATATTAGGGCCAGGGATGTTAGGGCCAGAGATATTAGAGCCATGGATATTAGGGCCAGGGATATTAGGGCCAGGGGTATTAGGGCCAGGGATATTAGGGCCAGGCATATTAGGGCCAGGGATATTAGGGCCAGGAATATTAGGGCCAGGGATATTAGTGCCAGGGATATTAGGGCCAGGGATATTAGGGCCAGGGATATTACGGCCAGGGATATTAGGGCCAAGGATATTAGGGCCAGGGATATTAGGGCCAGGGATATTAGGGCCAGGAATATAAGGGCCAGGGATATTAGGGCCAGGGATATTAGGGCCAGGGATATTAGGGCCAGGGATATTAGGGCCAGGGATTTTAGGGCCAGGGATATTAGGGCCAGGAATATTAGGGCCAGGGATTTTAGGGCCAGGGATATTAGGGCCAGGAATATTAGGGCCAGGGATTTTAGGGCCAGGGATATTAGGGCCAGGGATATTAGGGCCAGTGATATTAGGGCCAGGGATATTAGGGCCAGGGATATTAGGGCCAGGGATATTAGGGCCAGGGATATTACGGCCAGGGATATTAGGACCAGGGATATTAAGGCCAGGGATATTAGGGCCAGGGATATTAGGGCCAGGGATGTTAGGGCCAGGGATATTAGGGCCAGGGATGTTAGGGCCAGGGATATTAGGGCCAGGAATTTTAGGGCCAGGGATATTAGGGCCAGGGATATTAGGGCCAGGGATATTAGGGCCAGGGATATTAGGGCCAGGGATATTAGGGCCAGGGATATTAGGGCCAGGGATATTAGGGCCAGGGATATTAGGGCCAGGGATAGTAGGGCGAGGGATATTAGGGCCAAGGATATTAGGGCCTGGGATATTACGGCCAGGAATATTAGGGCCAGGGATATTAGGGTCAGGGATATTAGGGCCAGGGATATTAGGGCCAGGGATATTAGGGCAAGGGATATTAGGGCCAGGGATTTTATGGCAAGGGATATCAGGGCCAGGGATATTAGGGCCAGGGATATTAGGGCCAGGGATATTAGGGCCAAGGATATTAGGGCCAGGGATATTAGGGCCATGGATATTAGAGCCAGGGATATTACGGCCAGGGATATTAGGGCCAGGGATATTAGGGCCAAGGATATTAGGGCCTGGGATATTAGGGCCAGGGATATTAGGGCCAGTGATATTATGGCCAGCGATTTTAGGGCCAGGGATGTTAGGGCCAGGAATATTAGGGCCAGGGATTTTAGGGCCAGGGATATTAGGGCCAGGGATATTAGGGCCAGGGATTTTAGGGCCAGGGATAATACGGCCAGGGATATTAGGGACAGGGATATTAGAGCCAGGGATATTAGGGCCAGGGATATTAGGGCCAGGGATATTAGGGCCAGGGATATTAGGGCCAGGGATATTAGGGCCAGGGATATTAGGGCCAGGGATATTAGGGCCAGGGGTATTAGGGCCAGGGGTAATAGGGCCAAGGGTATTATGGCCAGGGATATTAGGGCCAGGGATATTAGGGCCAGAGATATTAGAACCAGGGATATTAGGGCCAGGGATATTAGGGCCAGGGGTATTAGGGCCAGGGATATTAGGGCCAGGCATATTAGGGCCAGGGATATTAGGGCCAGGAATATTAGGGCCAGGGATATTAGGGCCAGGGATATTAGGGCCAGGGATATTAGGGCCAGGGATATTACGGCCAGGGATATTAGGGCCAGGGATATTAGGGCCAGGGATATTAGGGCCAGGGATATTAGGGCCAGGAATATTAGGGCCAGGGATATTAGGGCCAGGGATATTAGGGCCAGGGATATTAGGGCCAGGCATATTAGGGCCAGGGATTTTAGGGCCAGGGATATTAGGGCCAGGGCTATTAGGGCCAGGGATTTTAGGGCCAGGGATATTAGGGCCAGTGATATTATGGCCAGGGATTTTAGGGCCAGGGATGTTAGGGCCAGGGATATTAGGGGCAGGGATTTTAGGGCCAGGGATATTAGGGCCAGGGATATTAGGGCCAGGGATTTTAGGGCCACGGATATTACGGCCAGGGATATTAGGGACAGGGATAGTAGAGCCAGGGATATTAGGGCCAGGGATATTAGGGCCAGGGATATTAGGGCCAGGGATATTAGGGCCAGGGATATTAGGGCCAGGGGTATTAGGGCCAGGGGTAATAGGGCCAAGGGTATTATGGCCAGGGATATTAGGGCCAGGGATATTAGGGCCAGAGATATTAGAGCAAGGGATATTAGGGCCAGGGATATTAGGGCCAGGGGTATTAGGGCCAGGCATATTAGGGCCAGGCATATTAGGGCCAGGGATATTAGGGCCAGGAATATTAGGGCCAGGGATATTAGGGCCAGAGATATTAGGGCCAGGGATATTAGGGCCAGGGATATTACGGCCAGGGATATTAGGGCCAGGGATATTAGGGCCAGGGATATTAGGGCCAGGGATATTAGGGCCTGGGATATTAGGGCCAGGGATATTAGGGCCAGGAATATTAGGGCCAGGGATATTAGTGCCAGGGATATTAGGGCCAGGGATATTAGGGCCAGGGATATTAGGGCCAGGGATATTAGGGCCAGGGATATTAGGGCCAGGGATATTAGGCCAGGGATTTTAGGGCCAGGGATATTAGGGCCAGGGATATTAGGGCCAGGGATATTAGGGCCAGGGATATTAAGGCCAGGGTTATTAGGGCCAGGGATATTAGGGCCAGGGATATTAGGGCCAGGGATTTTAGGGCAAGGGATATTAGGGCCAGGGATATTAGGTCCAGGGATATTAGGGCCAGGGATATTAGGGCCAGGGATATTAGGACCAGGGATATTAGGGCCAGGGATATTAGGGCCAGGGATATTAGGGCCAGGGATATTAGGGCCTGGGATATTAGGGCCAGGGATGTTAGGGCCAGGGATATTAGGGCCAGGGATATTAGGGCCAGGGATATTAGGGCCAAGGATATTAGGGCCAGGGATATTAGGGCCATTGATATTAGGGCAGGGATATTACGGCCAGGGATATTAGGGCCAGGGATATTAGAGCCAGGGATATTAGGGCCAGGAATATTAGGGCCAGGGATATTAGGGCCAGGGATATTAGGGCCAGGGATATTACGGCCAGGGATATTAGGACCAGGGATATTAAGGCCAGGGATATTAGGGCCATGGATATTAGGGACAGGGATATTAGGGCCAGGGATATTAGGGCCAGGGTTATTAGAGCCAGGGATATTAGGGCCAGGGATATTAGGGCCAGGGATATTAGGGCCAGGGATATTAGTGCCAGGGATATTAGGGCCAAGGATATTAGGGCCTGGGATATTAGGGCCAGGAATATTAGGGCCAGGGATATTAGGGCCAAGGATATTAGGGCCAAGGATATTAGGGCCAGGGATATTAGAGCCAGGGATATTACGGCCAGGGATATTAGGGCCAGGGATTTTAGGGCCAGGAATATTAGGGCCAAGGATATTAGGGCCTGGGATATTAGGGCCAGGGATATTAGGGCCAGTGATATTATTGCCAGGGATTTTATGGCCAGGGATGTTAGGGCCAGGGATATTAGGGCCAGGGATTTTAGGGCCAGGGATATTAGGGCCAGGGATATTAGGGCCAGGGATTTTAGGGCCAGGGATATTACAGCCAGGGATATTAGGGACAGGGATATTAGAGCCAGAGATATTAGGGCCAGGGATATTAGGGCCAGGGATATTATGGCCAGGGATATTAGGGCCAGGGATATTAGGGCCAGGGATATTAGGGCCAGGGATATTAGGGCCAGGGATATTAGGGCCAGGGGTATTAGGGCCAGGGATATTAGGGCCAGGCATATTAGGGCCAGGGATATTAGGGCCAGGAATATTAGGGCCAGGGATATTAGTGCCAGGGATATTAGGGCCAGGGATATTAGGGCCAGGGATATTACGGCCAGGGATATTAGGGCCAAGGATATTAGGGCCAGGGATATTAGGGCCAGGGATATTAGGGCCAGGAATATAAGGGCCAGGGATATTAGGGCCAGGGATATTAGGGCCAGGGATATTAGGGCCAGGGATATTAGGGCCAGGGATTTTAGGGCCAGGGATATTAGGGCCAGGGATATTAGGGCCAGGGATTTTAGGGCCAGGGATATTAGGGCCAGGGATATTAGGGCCAGTGATATTAGGGCCAGGGATATTAGGGCCAGGGATATTAGGGCCAGGGATATTAGGGCCAGGGATATTACGGCCAGGGATATTACGGCCAGGGATATTAGGACCAGGGATATCAAGGCCAGGGATATTAGGGCCAGGGATATTAGGGCCAGGGATGTTAGGGCCAGGGATATTAGGGCCAGGGATGTTAGGGCCAGGGATATTAGGGCCAGGAATTTTAGGGCCAGGGATATTAGGGCCAGGGATATTAGGGCCAGGGATATTAGGGCCAGGGATATTAGGGCCAGGGATATTAGGGCCAGGGATATTAGGGCCAGGGATATTAGGGCCAGGGATATTAGGGCCAGGGATAGTAGGGCGAGGGATATTAGGGCCAAGGATATTAGGGCCTGGGATATTACGGCCAGGAATATTAGGGCCAGGGATATTAGGGTCAGGGATATTAGGGCCAGGGATATTAGGGCCAGGGATATTAGGGCAAGGGATATTAGGGCCAGGGATTTTATGGCAAGGGATATCAGGGCCAGGGATATTAGGGCCAGGGATATTAGGGCCAGGGATATTAGGGCCAAGGATATTAGGGCCAGGGATATTAGGGCCATGGATATTAGAGCCAGGGATATTACGGCCAGGGATATTAGGGCCAGGGATATTAGGGCCAAGGATATTAGGGCCTGGGATATTAGCGCCAGGGATATTAGGGCCAGTGATATTATGGCCAGCGATTTTAGGGCCAGGGATGTTAGGGCCAGGAATATTAGGGCCAGGGATTTTAGGGCCAGGGATATTAGGGCCAGGGATATTAGGGCCAGGGATTTTAGGGCCAGGGATATTACGGCCAGGGATATTAGGGACAGGGATATTAGAGCCAGGGATATTAGGGCCAGGGATATTAGGGCCAGGGATATTAGGGCCAGGGATATTAGGGCCAGGGATATTAGGGCCAGGGATATTAGGGCCAGGGATATTAGGGCCAGGGGTATTAGGGCCAGGGGTAATAGGGCCAAGGGTATTATGGCCAGGGATATTAGGGCCAGGGATATTAGGGCCAGAGATATTAGAGCCAGGGATATTAGGGCCAGGGATATTAGGGCCAGGGGTATTAGGGCCAGGGATATTAGGGCCAGGCATATTAGGGCCAGGGATATTAGGGCCAGGAATATTAGGGCCAGGGATATTAGGGCCAGGGATATTAGGGCCAGGGATATTAGGGCCAGGGATATTACGGCCAGGGATATTAGGGCCAGGGATATTAGGGCCAGGGATATTAGGGCCAGGGATATTAGGGCCAGGAATATTAGGGCCAGGGATATTAGGGCCAGGGATATTAGGGCCAGGGATATTAGGGCCAGGGATTTTAGGGCCAGGGATTTTAGGGCCAGGGATATTAGGGCCAGGGATATTAGGGCCAGGGATTTTAGGGCCAGGGACATTAGGGCCAGTGATATTATGGCCAGGGATTTTAGGGCCAGGGATGTTAGGGCCAGGGATATTAGGGCCAGGGATTTTAGGGCCAGGGATATTAGGGCCAGGGATATTAGGGCCAGGGATTTTAGGGCCAGGGATATTACAGCCAGGGATATTAGGGACAGGGATAGTAGAGCCAGGGATATTAGGGCCAGGGATATTAGGGCCAGGGATATTAGGGCCAGGGATATTAGGGCCAGGGATATTAGGGCCAGGGGTATTAGGGCCAGGGGTAATAGGGCCAAGGGTATTATGGCCAGGGATATTAGGGCCAGGGATATTAGGGCCAGAGATATTAGAGCAAGGGATATTAGGGCCAGGGATATTAGGGCCAGGGGTATTAGGGCCAGGCATATTAGGGCCAGGCATATTAGGGCCAGGGATATTAGGGCCAGGAATATTAGGGCCAGGGATATTAGGGCCAGGGATATTAGGGCCAGGGATTTTAGGGCAAGGGATATTAGGGCCAGGGATATTAGGTCCAGGGATATTAGGGCCAGGGATATTAGGGCCAGGGATATTAGGACCAGGGATATTAGGGCCAGGGATATTAGGGCCAGGGATATTAGGGCCAGGGATATTAGGGCCTGGGATATTAGGGCCAGGGATGTTAGGGCCAGGGATATTAGGGCCAGGGATATTAGGGCCAGGGATATTAGGGCCAAGGATATTAGGGCCAGGGATATTAGGGCCATTGATATTAGGGCAGGGATATTACGGCCAGGGATATTAGGGCCAGGGATATTAGAGCCAGGGATATTAGGGCCAGGAATATTAGGGCCAGGGATATTAGGGCCAGGGATATTAGGGCCAGGGATATTACGGCCAGGGATATTAGGACCAGGGATATTAAGGCCAGGGATATTAGGGCCATGGATATTAGGGACAGGGATATTAGGGCCAGGGATATTAGAGCCAGGGTTATTAGAGCCAGGGATATTAGGGCCAGGGATATTAGGGCCAGGGATATTAGGGCCAGGGATATTAGTGCCAGGGATATTAGGGCCAAGGATATTAGGGCCTGGGATATTAGGGCCAGGAATATTAGGGCCAGGGATATTAGGGCCAAGGATATTAGGGCCAAGGATATTAGGGCCAGGGATATTAGAGCCAGGGATATTATGGCCAGGGATATTAGGGCCAGGGATTTTAGGGCCAGGAATATTAGGGCCAAGGATATTAGGGCCTGGGATATTAGGGCCAGGGATATTAGGGCCAGTGATATTATTGCCAGGGATTTTATGGCCAGGGATGTTAGGGCCAGGGATATTAGGGCCAGGGATTTTAGGGCCAGGGATATTAGGGCCAGGGATATTAGGGCCAGGGATTTTAGGGCCAGGGATATTACAGCCAGGGATATTAGGGACAGGGATATTAGAGCCAGAGATATTAGGGCCAGGGATATTAGGGCCAGGAATATTATGGCCAGGGATATTAGGGCCAGGGATATTAGGGCCAGGGATATTAGGGCCAGGGATATTAGGGCCAGGGATATTAGGGCCAGGGGTATTAGGGCCAGGGATATTAGGGCCAGGCATATTAGGGCCAGGGATATTAGGGCCAGGAATATTAGGGCCAGGGATATTAGTGCCAGGGATATTAGGGCCAGGGATATTAGGGCCAGGGATATTACGGCCAGGGATATTAGGGCCAAGGATATTAGGGCCAGGGATATTAGGGCCAGGGATATTAGGGCCAGGAATATAAGGGCCAGGGATATTAGGGCCAGGGATATTAGGGCCAGGGATATTAGGGCCAGGGATATTAGGGCCAGGGATTTTAGGGCCAGGGATATTAGGGCCAGGGATATTAGGGCCAGGGATTTTAGGGCCAGGGATATTAGGGCCAGGGATATTAGGGCCAGTGATATTAGGGCCAGGGATATTAGGGCCAGGGATATTAGGGCCAGGGATATTAGGGCCAGGGATATTACGGCCAGGGATATTACGGCCAGGGATATTAGGACCAGGGATATCAAGGCCAGGGATATTAGGGCCAGGGATATTAGGGCCAGGGATGTTAGGGCCAGGGATATTAGGGCCAGGGATGTTAGGGCCAGGGATATTAGGGCCAGGAATTTTAGGGCCAGGGATATTAGGGCCAGGGATATTAGGGCCAGGGATATTAGGGCCAGGGATATTAGGGCCAGGGATATTAGGGCCAGGGATATTAGGGCCAGGGATATTAGGGCCAGGGATATTAGGGCCAGGGATAGTAGGGCGAGGGATATTAGGGCCAAGGATATTAGGGCCTGGGATATTACGGCCAGGAATATTAGGGCCAGGGATATTAGGGTCAGGGATATTAGGGCCAGGGATATTAGGGCCAGGGATATTAGGGCAAGGGATATTAGGGCCAGGGATTTTATGGCAAGGGATATCAGGGCCAGGGATATTAGGGCCAGGGATATTAGGGCCAGGGATATTAGGGCCAAGGATATTAGGGCCAGGGATATTAGGGCCATGGATATTAGAGCCAGGGATATTGCGGCCAGGGATATTAGGGCCAGGGATATTAGGGCCAAGGATATTAGGGCCTGGGATATTAGCGCCAGGGATATTAGGGCCAGTGATATTATGGCCAGCGATTTTAGGGCCAGGGATGTTAGGGCCAGGAATATTAGGGCCAGGGATTTTAGGGCCAGGGATATTAGGGCCAGGGATATTAGGGCCAGGGATTTTAGGGCCAGGGATATTACGGCCAGGGATATTAGGGACAGGGATATTAGAGCCAGGGATATTAGGGCCAGGGATATTAGGGCCAGGGATATTAGGGCCAGGGATATTAGGGCCAGGGATATTAGGGCCAGGGATATTAGGGCCAGGGATATTAGGGCCAGGGGTATTAGGGCCAGGGGTAATAGGGCCAAGGGTATTATGGCCAGGGATATTAGGGCCAGGGATATTAGGGCCAGAGATATTAGAGCCAGGGATATTAGGGCCAGGGATATTAGGGCCAGGGGTATTAGGGCCAGGGATATTAGGGCCAGGCATATTAGGGCCAGGGATATTAGGGCCAGGAATATTAGGGCCAGGGATATTAGGGCCAGGGATATTAGGGCCAGGGATATTAGGGCCAGGGATATTACGGCCAGGGATATTAGGGCCAGGGATATTAGGGCCAGGGATATTAGGGCCAGGGATATTAGGGCCAGGAATATTAGGGCCAGGGATATTAGGGCCAGGGATATTAGGGCCAGGGATATTAGGGCCAGGGATTTTAGGGCCAGGGATTTTAGGGCCAGGGATATTAGGGCCAGGGATATTAGGGCCAGGGATTTTAGGGCCAGGGACATTAGGGCCAGTGATATTATGGCCAGGGATTTTAGGGCCAGGGATGTTAGGGCCAGGGATATTAGGGCCAGGGATTTTAGGGCCAGGGATATTAGGGCCAGGGATATTAGGGCCAGGGATTTTAGGGCCAGGGATATTACAGCCAGGGATATTAGGGACAGGGATAGTAGAGCCAGGGATATTAGGGCCAGGGATATTAGGGCCAGGGATATTAGGGCCAGGGATATTAGGGCCAGGGATATTAGGGCCAGGGGTATTAGGGCCAGGGGTAATAGGGCCAAGGGTATTATGGCCAGGGATATTAGGGCCAGGGATATTAGGGCCAGAGATATTAGAGCAAGGGATATTAGGGCCAGGGATATTAGGGCCAGGGGTATTAGGGCCAGGCATATTAGGGCCAGGCATATTAGGGCCAGGGATATTAGGGCCAGGAATATTAGGGCCAGGGATATTAGGGCCAGGGATTTTAGGGCCAGGGATATTAGGGCCAGGGATATTAGGGCCAGGGATTTTAGGGCCAGGGATATTACGGCCAGGGATATTAGGGACAGGGATATTAGAGCCAGGGATATTAGGGCCAGGGATATTAGGGCCAGGGATATTAGGGCCAGGGATATTAGGGCCAGGGATATTAGGGCCAGGGATATTAGGGCCAGGGATATTAGGGCCAGGGGTATTAGGGCCAGGGGTAATAGGGCCAAGGGTATTATGGCCAGGGATATTAGGGCCAGGGATATTAGGGCCAGAGATATTAGAGCCAGGGATATTAGGGCCAGGGATATTAGGGCCAGGGGTATTAGGGCCAGGGATATTAGGGCCAGGCATATTAGGGCCAGGGATATTAGGGCCAGGAATATTAGGGCCAGGGATATTAGGGCCAGGGATATTAGGGCCAGGGATATTAGGGCCAGGGATATTACGGCCAGGGATATTAGGGCCAGGGATATTAGGGCCAGGGATATTAGGGCCAGGGATATTAGGGCCAGGAATATTAGGGCCAGGGATATTAGGGCCAGGGATATTAGGGCCAGGGGTATTAGGGCCAGGGATTTTAGGGCCAGGGATTTTAGGGCCAGGGATATTAGGGCCAGGGATATTAGGGCCAGGGATTTTAGGGCCAGGGACATTAGGGCCAGTGATATTATGGCCAGGGATTTTAGGGCCAGGGATGTTAGGGCCAGGGATATTAGGGCCAGGGATTTTAGGGCCAGGGATATTAGGGCCAGGGATATTAGGGCCAGGGATTTTAGGGCCAGGGATATTACAGCCAGGGATATTAGGGACAGGGATAGTAGAGCCAGGGATATTAGGGCCAGGGATATTAGGGCCAGGGATATTAGGGCCAGGGATATTAGGGCCAGGGATATTAGGGCCAGGGGTATTAGGGCCAGGGGTAATAGGGCCAAGGGTATTATGGCCAGGGATATTAGGGCCAGGGATATTAGGGCCAGAGATATTAGAGCAAGGGATATTAGGGCCAGGGATATTAGGGCCAGGGGTATTAGGGCCAGGCATATTAGGGCCAGGCATATTAGGGCCAGGGATATTAGGGCCAGGAATATTAGGGCCAGGGATATTAGGGCCAGAGATATTAGGGCCAGGGATATTAGGGCCAGGGATATTACGGCCAGGGATATTAGGGCCAGGGATATTAGGGCCAGGGATATTAGGGCCAGGGATATTAGGGCCAGGAATATTAGGGCCAGGGATATTAGGGCCAGGGATATTAGGGCCAAGGATATTAGGGCCTGGGATATTAGGGCCAGGAATATTAGGGCCAGGGATATTAAGGCCAGGGATATTAGGGCCAGGGATATTAGGGCCAGGGATATTAGGGCAAGGGATATTAGGGCCAGGGATTTTAGGGCAAGGGATATCAGGGCCAGGGATATTAGGGCCAGGGATATTAGGGCAAGGGATATTAGGGCCAGGGATTTTAGGGCAAGGGATATCAGGGCCAGGGATATTAGGGCCAGGGATATTAGGGCCAGGGATATTAGGGCCAGGGATATTAAGGCCAGGGATATTAGGGCCAGGGATATTAAGGCCAGGGATATTAGGGCCAAGGATATTAGGGCCAGGGATATTAGGGCCAGGGATATTAGAGCCAGGGATATTACGGCCAGGGATTTTAGGGCCAGGGATATTACGGCCAGGGATATTGGGGACAGGGACATTAGAGCCAGGGATATTAGGGCCAGGGATATTAGGGCCAGGGATATTAGGGCCAGGGATATTAGGGCCAGGGATATTAGGGCTAGGGATATTAGGGCCAGGGATATTAGGGCCAGGGGTATTAGGGCCAGTGATATTATGGCCAGGGATTTTAGGGCCAGGGATGTTAGGGCCAGGGATATTAGGGCCAGGGATTTTAGGGCCAGGGATATTAGGGCCAGGGATATTAGGGCCAGGGATTTTAGGGCCAGGGATATTACGGCCAGGGATATTAGGGACAGGGACATTAGAGCCAGGGATATTAGGGCCAGGGATATTAGGGCCAGGGATATTAGGGCCAGGGATATTAGGGCCAGGGATATTAGGGCTAGGGATATTAGGGCCAGGGGTATTAGGGCCAGGGGTATTAGGGCCAGGGGTAATAGGGCCAAGGGTATCATGGCCAGGGATATTAGGGCCAGGGATATTAGGGCCAGGGATATTAGGGCCAGGGTTATTAGGGCCAGGGATATTAGGGCCAGGGATATTATGGCCAGGGATATTAGGGCCAGGGATATTAGGGCCAGGGATATTAGGGCCAGGGATATTAGGGCCAGGAATATTAGGGCCAGGGATATTAGGGCCAGGGATATTAGGGCCAGGGATATTAGGGCCAGGGATATTAGGGCCAGGGATATTAGGGCCAGGGATATTAGGACCAGGGATATTAGGGGCAGGGATATTAGGGCCAGGGATATTAGGGCCAGGGATATTAGGGCCAGGGATATTAGGGCCTGGGATATTAGGGCCAGGGATGTTAGGTCCAGGGATATTAGGGCCAGGGATTTTAGGGCCAGGGATATTAGGACCAGGGATATTAGGGCCAGGGATATTAGGGCCAGGGATATTAGGGCCAGGGATATTAGGGCCAGGGATGTTAGGGCCAGGGATATTAGGGCCAGGGATTTTAGGGCCAGGGATATTAGGGCCAGGGATATTAGGGCCAGGGATATTAGGGCCAGGGATATTAGGGCCAGGGATATTAGGGCCAGGGATATTAGGGCCAGGGATATTAGTGCCAGGGATATTAGGGCCAGGGATTTAAGGGCCAGGGATATTAGGGCCAGGGATATTAGGGCCAGGGATATTAGGGCCAGGGATATTAGGGCCAGGGATATTAGGGCCAGGGATATTAGGGCCTGGGATATTAGGGCCAGGGATATTAGGTCCAGGGATATTAGGGCCAGGGATATTAGGGCCAGGGATATTTGGACCAGGGATATTAGGGCCAGGGATATTAGGGCCAGGGATATTAGGGCCAGGGATGTTAGGGCCAGGGATATTAGGGCCAGGGATTTTAGGGCCAGGGATATTAGGGCCAGGGATATTAGGGCCAGGGATGTTAGGGCAAGGGATATTAGGGCCAGGGTTATTAGGGCCAGGGATTTTAGGGCCAGGGATTTTAGGGCCAGGGATATTAGGGCCAGGGATATTAGGGCCAGGGATATTAGGGCCAGCGATATTAGGGCCAGGGGTATTAGGGCCAGGGATATTAGGGCCCGGGATATTAGGGCCAGGGATATTAGGGCCAGGAATATTAGGGCCATGGATATTAGTGCCAGGGATATTAGGGCCAGGGATATTAGGGCCAGGGATATAAGGGCCAGGGATATTAGGGCCAGGGATATTAGGGCCAGGGATATTAGGGCCAGGGATATTAGGGCCAGGGATTTTAGGGCCAGGGATATTAGGGCCAGGGATATTAGGGCCAGGGATATTAGGGCCAGGAATATTAAGGCCAGGGTTATTAGGGCCAGGGATATTAGGGCCAGGGATATTAGGGCGAGGGATATTAGGGCCAGGGATATTAGGGCCAGGGATATTAGGGCCAGGGATATTAGGGCCAGGGATTTTAGGGCAAGGGATATTATGGCCAGGGATATTAGGTCCAGGGATATTAGGGCCAGGGATATTAGGGCCAGGGATATTAGGACCAGGGATATTAGGGCCAGGGATATTAGGGCCAGGGATATTAAGGCCAGGGATATTAGGGCCTGGGATATTAGGGCCAGGGATGTTAGGGCCAGGGATATTAGGGCCAGGGATATTAGGGCCAGGGATATTAGGGCCAAGGATATTAGGGCCAGGGATATTAGGGCCAGTGATATTAGGGCCAGGGATATTAGGGCCAGGGATATTAGGGCCAGGGATATTAGAGCCAGGGATATTAGGGCCAGGGATATTAGGGCCAGGGATATTAGGGCCAGGGATATTAGGGCCAGGGATATTACGGCCAGGGATATTAGGACCAGGGATATTAAGGCCAGGGATATTAGGGCCAGGGATATTAGGGCCAGGGATATTAGGGCCAGGGATATTAGGGCCAGGGATGTTAGGGCCAGGGATATTAGGGCCAGGAATTTTAGGGCCAGGGATATTAGGGCCAGGGATATTAGGGCCAGGGATATTAGGGCCAGGGATATTAGGGCCAGGGATATTAGGGCCAGGGATATTAGGGCCAGCGATATTAGGGCCAGGGATATTAGGGCCAGGGATATTAGAGCCAGGGATATTAGGGCCAGGGATATTAGGGCCAGGGATATTAGGGCCAGGGATATTAGGGCCAGGGATATTAGGGCCAAGGATATTAGGGCCTGGGATATTAGGGCCAGGAATATTAGGGCCAGGGATATTAGGGCCAGGGATATTAGGGCCAGGGATATTAGGGCCAGGGATATTAGGGCAAGGGATATCAGGGCCAGGGATTTTAGGGCAAGGGATATCAGGGCCAGGGATATTAGGGCCAGGGATATTAGGACCAGGGATATTAAGGCCAGGGATATTAGGGCCAGGGATATTAGGGACAGGGATATTAGGGCCAGGGATATTAGGGCCAGGGATATTAGGGCCAGGGATATTAAGGCCAGGGATATTAGGGCCAGGGATATTAGGGCCAGGGATATTAGGGCCAAGGATATTAGGGCCAAGGATATTAGGGCCAGGGATATTAGAGCCAGGGATATTACGGCCAGGGATATTAGGGCCAGGGATTTTAGGGCCAGGAATATTAGGGCCAAGGATATTAGGGCCTGGGATATTAGGGCCAGGGATATTATGGCCAGTGATATTATGGCCAGGGATTTTAGGGCCAGGGATATTAGGGACAGGGATATTAGAGCCAGGGATATTAGGGCCAGGGATATTAGGGCCAGAAATATTAGGGTTAGGGAAATTAGGGCCAGGGATATTAGGGCCAGGGATATTAGGGCCAGGGATATTAGGGCCAGGGGTATTAGGGCCAGGGGTAATAGGGCCAAGGGTATTATGGCCAGGGATATTAGGGCCAGGGATATTAGGGCCAGAGATATTAGAGCCAGGGATATTAGGGCCAGGGATATTAGGGCCAGGGGTATTAGGGCCAGGGATATTAGGGCCAGGCATATTAGGGCCAGGGATATTAGGGCCAGGAATATTAGGGCCAGGGATATTAGGGCCAGGGATATTAGGGCCAGGGATATTAGGGCCAGGGATATTACGGCCAGGGATATTAGGGCCAGGGATATTAGGGCCAGGGATATTAGGGCCAGGGATATTAGGGCCAGGAATATAAGGGCCAGGGATATTAGGGCCAGGGATATTAGGGCCAGGGATATTAGGGCCAGGGATTTTAGGGCCAGGGATATTAGGGCCAGGGATTTTAGGGCCAGGGATTTTAGGGCCAGGGATATTAGGGCCAGTGATATTAGGGACAGGGATATTAGGGACAGGGATATTAGGGCCAGGGATATTAGAGCCAGGGATATTAGGGCCAGGGATATTAGGGCCAGGGATATTAGGGCCAGGGATATTAGGGCCAGGGATATTACAGCCAGGGATATTAGGACCAGGGATATTAGGGCCAGGGATATTAGGGCCAGGGATATTAGGGCCAGGGATATTAGGGCCAGGGATATTAGGGCAGGGATGTTAGGGCCAGGGATATTAGGGCCAGGAATTTTACGGCCAGGGATATTAGGGCCAGGGATATTAGGGCCAGGGATATTAGGGCCAGGGATATTAGGGCCAGGGATATTAGGGCCAGGGATATTAGGGCCAGCGATATTAGGGCCAGGGATATTAGGGCCAGGGATATTAGGGCCAGGGATACTAGAGCCAGGGATATTACGGCCAGGGATATTAGGGCCAGGGATATTAGGGCCAAGGATATTAGGGCCTGGGATATTAGGGCCAGGGATATTAGGGCCAGTGATATTATGGCCAGGGATTTTAGGGCCAGGGATGTTAGGGCCAGGGATATTAGGGCCAAGGATTTTAGGGCCAGGGATATTAGGGCCAGGGATATTAGGGCCAGGGATTTTAGGGCCAGGGAAATTACAGCCAGTGATATTAGGGACAGGGATATTAGAGCCAGGGATATTAGGGCCAGGGATATTAGGGCCAGGGATATTAGGGCCAGGGATATTAGGGCCAGGGATATTAGGGCCAGGGATATTAGGGCCAGGGATATTAGGGCCAGGGGTATTAGGGCCAGGGGTAATAGGGCCAAGGGTATTATGGCCAGGGATATTAGGGCCAGGGATATTAGGGCCAGAGATATTAGAGCCAGGGATATTAAGGCCAGGGATATTAGGGCCAGGGGTATTAGGGCCAGGGATATTAGGGCCAGGCATATTAGGGCCAGGGATATTAGGGCCAGGAATATTAGGGCCAGGGATATTAGGGCCAGGGATATTAGGGCCAGGGATATTAGGGCCAGGGATATTACGGCCAGGGATATTAGGGCCAGGGATATTAGGGCCAGGGATATTAGGGCCAGGGATATTAGGGCCAGGAATATTAGGGCCAGGGATATTAGGGCCAGGGATATTAGGGCCAGGGATATTAGGGCCAGGGATATTAGGGCCAGGGATTTTAGGCCCAGGGATATTAGGGCCAGGGATATTAGGGCCAGGGATTTTAGGGCCAGGGATATTAGGGCCAGTGATGTTA
Source organism: Petromyzon marinus (assembly GCF_048934315.1). Classification (NCBI taxonomy): domain Eukaryota; kingdom Metazoa; phylum Chordata; class Hyperoartia; order Petromyzontiformes; family Petromyzontidae; genus Petromyzon; species Petromyzon marinus. The sequence continues at coordinate 4,196,901 of NW_027422684.1, read as the reverse complement.
TGGCCAGGGATTTTAGGGCCACGGATGTTAGGGCCAGGGATATTAGGGCCAGGGATTTTAAGGCCAGGGATATTAGGGCCAGGGATATTAGGGCCAGGGATTTTAGGGCCAGGGATATTACGGCCAGGGATTTTAGGGACAGGGATATTAGAGCCAGGGATATTAGGGCCAGGGATATTAGGGCCAGGGATATTAGGGCCAGGGATATTAGGGCCAGGGATATTAGGGCCAGGGATATTAGGGCCAGGGGTATTAGGGCCAGGGGTAATAGGGCCAAGGGTATTATGGCCAGGGATATTAGGGCCAGGGATATTAGGGCCAGAGATATTAGAGCCAGGGATATTTAGGGCCAGGGATATTAGGGCCAGGGGTATTAGGGCCAGGCATATTAGGGCCAGGCATATTAGGGCCAGGAATATTAGGGCCAGGGATATTAGGGCCAGGGATATTAGGGCCAGGGATATTACGGCCAGGGATATTAGGGCCAGGGATATTAGGGCCAGGGATATTAGGGCCAGGGATATTAAGGCCAGTGATGTTATGGCCAGGGATTTTAGGGCCATGGATGTTAGGGCCAGGGATATTAGGGCCAGGGATTTTAGGGCCAGGGATATTAGGGCCAGGGATATTAGGGCCAGGGATTTTAGGGCCAGGGATATTACGGCCAGGGATTTTAGGGACAGGGATATTAGAGCCAGGGATATTAGGGCCAGGGATATTAGGGCCAGGGATATTAGGGCCAGGGATATTAGGGCCAGGGATATTAGTGCCAGGGATATTAGGGCCAGGGGTATTAGGGCCAGGGGTAATAGGGCCAAGGGTATTATGGCCAGGGATATTAGGGCCAGGGATATTAGGGCCAGAGATATTAGAGCCAGGGATATTTAGGGCCAGGGATATTAGGGCCAGGGGTATTAGGGCCAGGCATATTAGGGCCAGGCATATTAGGGCCAGGAATATTAGGGCCAGGGATATTAGGGCCAGGGATATTAGGGCCAGGGATATTACGGCCAGGGATATTAGGGCCAGGGATATTAGGGCCAGGGATATTAGGGCCAGGGATATTAGAGCCAGGGATATTAGGGCCAGGGATATTAGGGCCAGGGATATTAGGGCCAGGGATATTAGGGCCAGGGATATTAGGGCCAAGGATATTAGGGCCTGGGATATTAGGGCTAGGAATATTAGGACCAGGGATATTAGGGCCAGGGATATTAGGGCCAGGGATATTAGGGCCAGGGATATTAGGGCAAGGGATATTAGGGCCAGGGATTTTAGGGCAAGGGATATCAGGGCCAGGGATATTAGGGCCAGGAATATTAGGGCCAGGGATATTAGGGCCAGGGATATTAGGGCCAGGGATATTAGGGACAGGGATATTAGGGCCAGGGATATTAGGGCCAGGGATATTAGGGCCAGGGATATTAAGGCCAGGGATATTAGGGCCAGGGATATTAGGGCCAGGGATATTAGGGCCAAGGATATTAGGGCCAAGGATATTAGGGCCAGGGATATTAGAGCCAGGGATATTACGGCCAGGGATATTAGGGCCAAGGATTTTAGGGCCAGGAATATTAGGGCCAAGGATATTAGGGCCTGGGATATTAGGGCCAGGGATATTATGGCCAGTGATATTATGGCCAGGGATTTTAGGGCCAGGGATGTTATGGCCAGGGATATTAGGGCCAGGGATTTTAGGGCCAGGGATATTAGGGCCAGGGATATTAGGGCCAGGGATTTTAGGGCCAGGGATATTACGGCCAGGGATATTAGGGACAGGGATATTAGAGCCAGGGATATTAGGGCCAGGGATATTAGGGCCAGGGATATTAGGGCCAGGGATATTAGGGCCAGGGATATTAGGGCCAGGGATATTACGGCCAGGGATATTAGGGCCAGGGATATTAGGGCCAGGGATATTAGGGCCAGGGATATTAGAGCCAGGGATATTAGGGCCAGGGATATTAGGGCCAGGGATATTAGGGCCAGGGATATTAGGGCCAGGGATATTAGGGCCAAGGATATTAGGGCCTGGGATATTAGGGCTAGGAATATTAGGACCAGGGATATTAGGGCCAGGGATATTAGGGCCAGGGATATTAGGGCCAGGGATATTAGGGCAAGGGATATTAGGGCCAGGGATTTTAGGGCAAGGGATATCAGGGCCAGGGATATTAGGGCCAGGAATATTAGGGCCAGGGATATTAGGGCCAGGGATATTAGGGCCAGGGATATTAGGGACAGGGATATTAGGGCCAGGGATATTAGGGCCAGCGATATTAGGGCCAGGGATATTAAGGCCAGGGATATTAGGGCCAGGGATATTAGGGCCAGGGATATTAGGGCCAAGGATATTAGGGCCAAGGATATTAGGGCCAGGGATATTAGAGCCAGGGATATTACGGCCAGGGATATTAGGGCCAAGGATTTTAGGGCCAGGAATATTAGGGCCAAGGATATTAGGGCCTGGGATATTAGGGCCAGGGATATTATGGCCAGTGATATTATGGCCAGGGATTTTAGGGCCAGGGATGTTATGGCCAGGGATATTAGGGCCAGGGATTTTAGGGCCAGGGATATTAGGGCCAGGGATATTAGGGCCAGGGATTTTAGGGCCAGGGATATTACGGCCAGGGATATTAGGGACAGGGATATTAGAGCCAGGGATATTAGGGCCAGGGATATTAGGGCCAGGGATATTAGGGCCAGGGATATTAGGGCCAGGGATATTAGGGCCTGGGATATTAGGGCCAGGGATGTTAGGGCCAGGGATATTAGGGCCAGGGATATTAGGGCCAGGGATATTAGGGCCAAGGATATTAGGGCCAGGGATATTAGGGCCAGTGATATTAGGGCCAGGGATATTAGGGCCAGGGATATTAGGGCCAGGGATATTAGAGCCAGTGATATTAGGGCCAGGGATATTAGGGCCAGGGATATTAGGGCCAGGGATATTAGGGCCAGGGATATTACGGCCAGGGATATTAGGACCAGGGATATTAAGGCCAGGGATATTAGGGCCAGGGATATTAGGGCCAGGGATATTAGGGCCAGGGATATTAGGGCCAGGGATGTTAGGGCCAGGGATATTAGGGCCAGGAATTTTAGGGCCAGGGATATTAGGGCCAGGGATATTAGGGCCAGGGATATTAGGGCCAGGGATATTAGGGCCAGGGATATTAGGGCCAGGGATATTAGGGCCAGCGATATTAGGGCCAGGGATATTAGGGCCAGAGATATTAGAGCCAGGGATATTAGGGCCAGGGATATTAGGGCCAGGGATATTAGGGCCAGGGATATTAGGGCCAGGGATATTAGGGCCAAGGATATTAGGGCCTGGGATATTAGGGCCAGGAATATTAGGGCCAGGGATATTAGGGCCAGGGATATTAGGGCCAGGGATATTAGGGCAAGGGATATCAGGGCCAGGGATTTTAGGGCAAGGGATATCAGGGCCAGGGATATTAAGGCCAGGGATATTAGGGCCAGGGATATTAAGGCCAGGGATATTAGGGCCAGGGATATTAGGGACAGGGATATTAGGGCCAGGGATATTAGGGCCAGGGATATTAGGGCCAGGGATATTAAGGCCAGGGATATTAGGGCCAGGGATATTAGGGCCAGGGATATTAGGGCCAAGGATATTAGGGCCAAGGATATTAGGTCCAGGGATATTAGAGCCAGGGATATTACGGCCAGGGATATTAGGGCCAGGGATTTTAGGGCCAGGAATATTAGGGCCAAGGATATTAGGGCCTGGGATATTAGGGGCAGGGATATTATGGCCAGTGATATTATGGCCAGGGATTTTAGGGCCAGGGATGTTAGGGCCAGGGATATTAGGGCCAGGGATTTTAGGGCCAGGGATATTAGGGCCAGGGATATTAGGGCCAGGGATTTTAGGGCCAGGGATATTACGGCCAGGGATATTAGGGACAGGGATATTAGAGCCAGGGATATTAGGGCCAGGGATATTAGGGCCAGGGATATTAGGGTTAGGGATATTAGGGCCAGGGATATTAGGGCCAGGGATATTAGGGCCAGGGATATTAGGGCCAGGGGTATTAGGGCCAGGGGTAATAGGGCCAAGGGTATTATGGCCAGGGATATTAGGGCCAGGGATATTAGGGCCAGAGATATTAGAGCCAGGGATATTAGGGCCAGGGATATTAGGGCCAGGGGTATTAGGGCCAGGGATATTAGGGCCAGGCATATTAGGGCCAGGGATATTAGGGCCAGGAATATTAGGGCCAGGGATATTAGGGCCAGGGATATTAGGGCCAAGGATATTAGGGCCAAGGATATTAGGGCCAGGGATATTAGAGCCAGGGATATTACGGCCAGGGATATTAGGGCCAAGGATTTTAGGGCCAGGAATATTAGGGCCAAGGATATTAGGGCCTGGGATATTAGGGCCAGGGATATTATGGCCAGTGATATTATGGCCAGGGATTTTAGGGCCAGGGATGTTAGGGCCAGGGATATTAGGGCCAGGGATTTTAGGGCCAGGGATATTAGGGCCAGGGATATTAGGGCCAGGGATTTTAGGGCCAGGGATATTACGGCCAGGGATATTAGGGACAGGGATATTAGAGCCAGGGATATTAGGGCCAGGGATATTAGGGCCAGGGATATTAGGGCCAGTGATATTAGGGCCAGGGATATTAGGGCCAGGGATATTAGGGCCAGGGATATTAGAGCCAGGGATATTAGGGCCAGGGATATTAGGGCCAGGGATATTAGGGCCAGGGATATTAGGGCCAGGGATATTACGGCCAGGGATATTAGGACCAGGGATATTAAGGCCAGGGATATTAGGGCCAGGGATATTAGGGCCAGGGATATTAGGGCCAGGGATATTAGGGCCAGGGATGTTAGGGCCAGGGATATTAGGGCCAGGAATTTTAGGGCCAGGGATATTAGGGCCAGGGATATTAGGGCCAGGGATATTAGGGCCAGGGATATTAGGGCCAGGGATATTAGGGCCAGGGATATTAGGGCCAGCGATATTAGGGCCAGGGATATTAGGGCCAGGGATATTAGAGCCAGGGATATTAGGGCCAGGGATATTAGGGCCAGGGATATTAGGGCCAGGGATATTAGGGCCAGGGATATTAGGGCCAAGGATATTAGGGCCTGGGATATTAGGGCCAGGAATATTAGGGCCAGGGATATTAGGGCCAGGGATATTAGGGCCAGGGATATTAGGGCCAGGGATATTAGGGCAAGGGATATCAGGGCCAGGGATTTTAGGGCAAGGGATATCAGGGCCAGGGATATTAGGGCCAGGGATATTAGGGCCAGGGATATTAAGGCCAGGGATATTAGGGCCAGGGATATTAGGGACAGGGATATTAGGGCCAGGGATATTAGGGCCAGGGATATTAGGGCCAGGGATATTAAGGCCAGGGATATTAGGGCCAGGGATATTAGGGCCAGGGATATTAGGGCCAAGGATATTAGGGCCAAGGATATTAGGGCCAGGGATATTAGAGCCAGGGATATTACGGCCAGGGATATTAGGGCCAGGGATTTTAGGGCCAGGAATATTAGGGCCAAGGATATTAGGGCCTGGGATATTAGGGCCAGGGATATTATGGCCAGTGATATTATGGCCAGGGATTTTAGGGCCAGGGATGTTAGGGCCAGGGATATTAGGGCCAGGGATTTTAGGGCCAGGGATATTAGGGCCAGGGATATTAGGCCAGGGATTTTAGGGCCAGGGATATTACGGCCAGGGATATTAGGGACAGGGATATTAGAGCCAGGGATATTAGGGCCAGGGATATTAGGGCCAGGGATATTAGGGTTAGGGATATTAGGGCCAGGGATATTAGGGCCAGGGATATTAGGGCCAGGGATATTAGGGCCAGGGGTATTAGGGCCAGGGGTAATAGGGCCAAGGGTATTATGGCCAGGGATATTCGGGCCAGGGATATTAGGGCCAGAGATATTAGAGCCAGGGATATTAGGGCCAGGGATATTAGGGCCAGGGGTATTAGGGCCAGGGATATTAGGGCCAGGCATATTAGGGCCAGGGATATTAGGGCCAGGAATATTAGGGCCAGGGATATTAGGGCCAGGGATATTAGGGCCAGGGATATTAGGGCCAGGGATATTACGGCCAGGGATATTAGGGCCAGGGATATTAGGGCCAGGGATATTAGGGCCAGGGATATTAGGGCCAGGAATATAAGGGCCAGGGATATTAGGGCCAGGGATATTAGGGCCAGGGATATTAGGGCCAGGGATTTTAGGGCCAGGGATATTAGGGCCAGGGATATTAGGGCCAGGGATTTTAGGGCCAGGGATATTAGGGCCAGGGATATTAGGGTCAGTGATATTAAGGCCAGGGATATTAGGGCCAGGGATATTAGGGCCAGGGATATTAGAGCCAGGGATATTAGGGCCAGGGATATTAGGGCCAGGGATATTAGGGCCAGGGATATTAGGGCCAGGGATATTACAGCCAGGGATATTAGGACCAGGGATATTAGGGCCAGGGATATTAGGGCCAGGGATATTAGGGCCAGGGATATTAGGGCCAGGGATATTAGGGCAGGGATGTTAGGGCCAGGGATATTAGGGCCAGGAATTTTAGGGCCAGGGATATTAGGGCCAGGGATATTAGGGCCAGGGATATTAGGGCCAGGGATATTAGGGCCAGGGATATTAGGGCCAGGGATATTAGGGCCAGCGATATTAGGGCCAGGGATATTAGGGCCAGGGATATTAGGGCCAGGGATACTAGAGCCAGGGATATTACGGCCAGGGATATTAGGGCCAGGGATATTAGGGCCAAGGATATTAGGGCCTGGGATATTAGGGCCAGGGATATTAGGGCCAGTGATATTATGGCCAGGGATTTTAGGGCCAGGGATATTACGGCCAGGGATTTTAGGGACAGGGATATTAGAGCCAGGGATATTAGGGCCAGGGATATTAGGGCCAGGGATATTAGGGCCAGGGATATTAGGGCCAGGGATATTAGGGCCAGGGATATTAGGGCCAGGGGTATTAGGGCCAGGGGTAATAGGGCCAAGGGTATTATGGCCAGGGATATTAGGGCCAGGGATATTAGGGCCAGAGATATTAGAGCCAGGGATATTTAGGGCCAGGGATATTAGGGCCAGGGGTATTAGGGCCAGGCATATTTGGGCCAGGCATATTAGGGCCAGGAATATTAGGGCCAGGGATATTAGGGCCAGGGATATTAGGGCCAGGGATATTAGGGCCACGGATATTACGGCCAGGGATATTAGGGCCAGGGATATTAGGGCCAGGGATATTAGGGCCAGGGATATTAAGGCCAGTGATGTTATGGCCAGGGATTTTAGGGCCATGGATGTTAGGGCCAGGGATATTAGGGCCAGGGATTTTAGGGCCAGGGATATTAGGGCCAGGGATATTAGGGCCAGGGATTTTAGGGCCAGGGATATTACGGCCAGGGATTTTAGGGACAGGGATATTAGAGCCAGGGATATTAGGGCCAGGGATATTAGGGCCAGGGATATTAGGGCCAGGGATATTAGGGCCAGGGATATTAGGGCCAGGGATATTAGGGCCAGGGGTATTAGGGCCAGGGGTAATAGGGCCAAGGGTATTATGGCCAGGGATATTAGGGCCAGGGATATTAGGGCCAGAGATATTAGAGCCAGGGATATTTAGGGCCAGGGATATTAGGGCCAGGGGTATTAGAGCCAGGCATATTAGGGCCAGGCATATTAGGGCCAGGAATATTAGGGCCAGGGATATTAGGGCCAGGGATATTAGGGCCAGGGATATTACGGCCAGGGATATTAGGGCCAGGGATATTAGGGCCAGGGATATTAGGGCCAGGGATATTAGAGCCAGGGATATTAGGGCCAGGGATATTAGGGCCAGGGATATTAGGGCCAGGGATATTAGGGCCAGGGATATTAGGGCCAAGGATATTAGGGCCTGGGATATTAGGGCTAGGAATATTAGGGCCAGGGATATTAGGGCCAGGGATATTAGGGCCAGGGATATTAGGGCCAGGGATATTAGGGCAAGGGATATTAGGGCCAGGGATTTTAGGGCAAGGGATATCAGGGCCAGGGATATTAGGGCCAGGAATATTAGGGCCAGGGATATTAGGGCCAGGGATATTAGGGCCAGGGATATTAGGGACAGGGATATTAGGGCCAGGGATATTAGGGCCAGGGATATTAGGGCCAGGGATATTAAGGCCAGGGATATTAGGGCCAGGGATATTAGGGCCAGGGATATTAGGGCCAAGGATATTAGGGCCAAGGATATTAGGGCCAGGGATATTAGAGCCAGGGATATTACGGCCAGGGATATTAGGGCCAAGGATTTTAGGGCCAGGAATATTAGGGCCAAGGATATTAGGGCCTGGGATATTAGGGCCAGGGATATTATGGCCAGTGATATTATGGCCAGGGATTTTAGGGCCAGGGATGTTATGGCCAGGGATATTAGGGCCAGGGATTTTAGGGCCAGGGATATTAGGGCCAGGGATATTAGGGCCAGGGATTTTAGGGCCAGGGATATTACGGCCAGGGATATTAGGGACAGGGATATTAGAGCCAGGGATATTAGGGCCAGGGATATTAGGGCCAGGGATATTAGGGCCAGGGATATTAGGGCCAGGGATATTAGGGCCTGGGATATTAGGGCCAGGGATGTTAGGGCCAGGGATATTAGGGCCAGGGATATTAGGGCCAGGGATATTAGGGCCAAGGATATTAGGGCCAGGGATATTAGGGCCAGTGATATTAGGGCCAGGGATATTAGGGCCAGGGATATTAGGGCCAGGGATATTAGAGCCAGGGATATTAGGGCCAGGGATATTAGGGCCAGGGATATTAGGGCCAGGGATATTAGGGCCAGGGATATTACGGCCAGGGATATTAGGACCAGGGATATTAAGGCCAGGGATATTAGGGCCAGGGATATTAGGGCCAGGGATATTAGGGCCAGGGATATTAGGGCCAGGGATGTTAGGGCCAGGGATATTAGGGCCAGGAATTTTAGGGCCAGGGATATTAGGGCCAGGGATATTAGGGCCAGGGATATTAGGGCCAGGGATATTAGGGCCAGGGATATTAGGGCCAGGGATATTAGGGCCAGCGATATTAGGGCCAGGGATATTAGGGCCAGAGATATTAGAGCCAGGGATATTAGGGCCAGGGATATTAGGGCCAGGGATATTAGGGCCAGGGATATTAGGGCCAGGGATATTAGGGCCAAGGATATTAGGGCCTGGGATATTAGGGCCAGGAATATTAGGGCCAGGGATATTAGGGCCAGGGATATTAGGGCCAGGGATATTAGGGCAAGGGATATCAGGGCCAGGGATTTTAGGGCAAGGGATATCAGGGCCAGGGATATTAGGGCCAGGGATATTAGGGCCAGGGATATTAAGGCCAGGGATATTAGGGCCAGGGATATTAGGGACAGGGATATTAGGGCCAGGGATATTAGGGCCAGGGATATTAGGGCCAGGGATATTAAGGCCAGGGATATTAGGGCCAGGGATATTAGGGCCAGGGATATTAGGGCCAAGGATATTAGGGCCAAGGATATTAGGTCCAGGGATATTAGAGCCAGGGATATTACGGCCAGGGATATTAGGGCCAGGGATTTTAGGGCCAGGAATATTAGGGCCAAGGATATTAGGGCCTGGGATATTAGGGGCAGGGATATTATGGCCAGTGATATTATGGCCAGGGATTTTAGGGCCAGGGATGTTAGGGCCAGGGATATTAGGGCCAGGGATTTTAGGGCCAGGGATATTAGGGCCAGGGATATTAGGGCCAGGGATTTTAGGGCCAGGGATATTACGGCCAGGGATATTAGGGACAGGGATATTAGAGCCAGGGATATTAGGGCCAGGGATATTAGGGCCAGGGATATTAGGGTTAGGGATATTAGGGCCAGGGATATTAGGGCCAGGGATATTAGGGCCAGGGATATTAGGGCCAGGGGTATTAGGGCCAGGGGTAATAGGGCCAAGGGTATTATGGCCAGGGATATTAGGGCCAGGGATATTAGGGCCAGAGATATTAGAGCCAGGGATATTAGGGCCAGGGATATTAGGGCCAGGGGTATTAGGGCCAGGGATATTAGGGCCAGGCATATTAGGGCCAGGGATATTAGGGCCAGGAATATTAGGGCCAGGGATATTAGGGCCAGGGATATTAGGGCCAAGGATATTAGGGCCAAGGATATTAGGGCCAGGGATATTAGAGCCAGGGATATTACGGCCAGGGATATTAGGGCCAAGGATTTTAGGGCCAGGAATATTAGGGCCAAGGATATTAGGGCCTGGGATATTAGGGCCAGGGATATTATGGCCAGTGATATTATGGCCAGGGATTTTAGGGCCAGGGATGTTAGGGCCAGGGATATTAGGGCCAGGGATTTTAGGGCCAGGGATATTAGGGCCAGGGATATTAGGGCCAGGGATTTTAGGGCCAGGGATATTACGGCCAGGGATATTAGGGACAGGGATATTAGAGCCAGGGATATTAGGGCCAGGGATATTAGGGCCAGGGATATTAGGGCCAGTGATATTAGGGCCAGGGATATTAGGGCCAGGGATATTAGGGCCAGGGATATTAGAGCCAGGGATATTAGGGCCAGGGATATTAGGGCCAGGGATATTAGGGCCAGGGATATTAGGGCCAGGGATATTACGGCCAGGGATATTAGGACCAGGGATATTAAGGCCAGGGATATTAGGGCCAGGGATATTAGGGCCAGGGATATTAGGGCCAGGGATATTAGGGCCAGGGATGTTAGGGCCAGGGATATTAGGGCCAGGAATTTTAGGGCCAGGGATATTAGGGCCAGGGATATTAGGGCCAGGGATATTAGGGCCAGGGATATTAGGGCCAGGGATATTAGGGCCAGGGATATTAGGGCCAGCGATATTAGGGCCAGGGATATTAGGGCCAGGGATATTAGAGCCAGGGATATTAGGGCCAGGGATATTAGGGCCAGGGATATTAGGGCCAGGGATATTAGGGCCAGGGATATTAGGGCCAAGGATATTAGGGCCTGGGATATTAGGGCCAGGAATATTAGGGCCAGGGATATTAGGGCCAGGGATATTAGGGCCAGGGATATTAGGGCCAGGGATATTAGGGCAAGGGATATCAGGGCCAGGGATTTTAGGGCAAGGGATATCAGGGCCAGGGATATTAGGGCCAGGGATATTAGGGCCAGGGATATTAAGGCCAGGGATATTAGGGCCAGGGATATTAGGGACAGGGATATTAGGGCCAGGGATATTAGGGCCAGGGATATTAGGGCCAGGGATATTAAGGCCAGGGATATTAGGGCCAGGGATATTAGGGCCAGGGATATTAGGGCCAAGGATATTAGGGCCAAGGATATTAGGGCCAGGGATATTAGAGCCAGGGATATTACGGCCAGGGATATTAGGGCCAGGGATTTTAGGGCCAGGAATATTAGGGCCAAGGATATTAGGGCCTGGGATATTAGGGCCAGGGATATTATGGCCAGTGATATTATGGCCAGGGATTTTAGGGCCAGGGATGTTAGGGCCAGGGATATTAGGGCCAGGGATTTTAGGGCCAGGGATATTAGGGCCAGGGATATTAGGCCAGGGATTTTAGGGCCAGGGATATTACGGCCAGGGATATTAGGGACAGGGATATTAGAGCCAGGGATATTAGGGCCAGGGATATTAGGGCCAGGGATATTAGGGTTAGGGATATTAGGGCCAGGGATATTAGGGCCAGGGATATTAGGGCCAGGGATATTAGGGCCAGGGGTATTAGGGCCAGGGGTAATAGGGCCAAGGGTATTATGGCCAGGGATATTCGGGCCAGGGATATTAGGGCCAGAGATATTAGAGCCAGGGATATTAGGGCCAGGGATATTAGGGCCAGGGGTATTAGGGCCAGGGATATTAGGGCCAGGCATATTAGGGCCAGGGATATTAGGGCCAGGAATATTAGGGCCAGGGATATTAGGGCCAGGGATATTAGGGCCAGGGATATTAGGGCCAGGGATATTACGGCCAGGGATATTAGGGCCAGGGATATTAGGGCCAGGGATATTAGGGCCAGGGATATTAGGGCCAGGAATATAAGGGCCAGGGATATTAGGGCCAGGGATATTAGGGCCAGGGATATTAGGGCCAGGGATTTTAGGGCCAGGGATATTAGGGCCAGGGATATTAGGGCCAGGGATTTTAGGGCCAGGGATATTAGGGCCAGGGATATTAGGGCCAGTGATATTAAGGCCAGGGATATTAGGGCCAGGGATATTAGGGCCAGGGATATTAGAGCCAGGGATATTAGGGCCAGGGATATTAGGGCCAGGGATATTAGGGCCAGGGATATTAGGGCCAGGGATATTACAGCCAGGGATATTAGGACCAGGGATTTTAGGGCCAGGGATATTAGGGCCAGGGATATTAGGGCCAGGGATATTAGGGCCAGGGATATTAGGGCAGGGATGTTAGGGCCAGGGATATTAGGGCCAGGAATTTTAGGGCCAGGGATATTAGGGCCAGGGATATTAGGGCCAGGGATATTAGGGCCAGGGATATTAGGGACAGGGATATTAGGGCCAGGGATATTAGGGCCAGCGATATTAGGGCCAGGGATATTAGGGCCAGGGATATTAGGGCCAGGGATACTAGAGCCAGGGATATTACGGCCAGGGATATTAGGGCCAGGGATATTAGGGCCAAGGATATTAGGGCCTGGGATATTAGGGCCAGGGATATTAGGGCCAGTGATATTATGGCCAGGGATTTTAGGGCCAGGGATGTTAGGGCCAGGGATATTAGGGCCAAGGATTTTAGGGCCAGGGATATTAGGGCCAGGGATATTAGGGCCAGGGATTTTAGGGCCAGGGAAATTACAGCCAGGGATATTAGGGACAGGGATATTAGAGCCAGGGATATTAGGGCCAGGGATATTAGGGCCAGGGATATTAGGGCCAGGGATATTAGGGCCAGGGATATTAGGGCCAGGGATATTAGGGCCAGGGATATTAGGGCCAGGGGTATTAGGGCCAGGGGTAATAGGGCCAAGGGTATTATGGCCAGGGATATTAGGGCCAGGGATATTAGGGCCAGAGATATTAGAGCCAGGGATATTAAGGCCAGGGGTATTAGGGCCAGGGGTATTAGGGCCAGGGATATTAGGGCCAGGCATATTAGGGCCAGGGATATTAGGGCCAGGAATATTAGGGCCAGGGATATTAGGGCCAGGGATATTAGGGCCAGGGATATTAGGGCCAGGGATATTACGGCCAGGGATATTAGGGCCAGGGATATTAGGGCCAGGGATATTAGGGCCAGGGATATTAGGGCCAGGAATATTAGGGCCAGGGATATTAGGGCCAGGGATATTAGGGCCAGGGATATTAGGGCCAGGGATATTAGGGCCAGGGATTTTAGGGCCAGGGATATTAGGGCCAGGGATATTAGGGCCAGGGATTTTAGGGCCAGGGATATTAGGGCCAGTGATGTTATGGCCAGGGATTTTAGGGCCACGGATGTTAGGGCCAGGGATATTAGGGCCAGGGATTTTAGGGCCAGGGATATTAGGGCCAGGGATATTAGGGCCAGGGATTTTAGGGCCAGGGATATTACGGCCAGGGATTTTAGGGACAGGGATATTAGAGCCAGGGATATTAGGGCCAGGGATATTAGGGCCAGGGATATTAGGGCCAGGGATATTAGGGCCAGGGATATTAGGGCCAGGGATATTAGGGCCAGGGGTATTAGGGCCAGGGGTAATAGGGCCAAGGGTATTATGGCCAGGGATATTAGGGCCAGGGATATTAGGGCCAGAGATATTAGAGCCAGGGATATTTAGGGCCAGGGATATTAGGGCCAGGGGTATTAGGGCCAGGCATATTAGGGCCAGGCATATTAGGGCCAGGAATATTAGGGCCAGGGATATTAGGGCCAGGGATATTAGGGCCAGGGATATTAGGGCCAGGGATATTAGGGCCAGGGATATTAGGGCCAGGGATATTAGGGCCAGGGATATTAGGGCCAGTGATGTTATGGCCAGGGATTTTAGGGCCACGGATGTTAGGGCCAGGGATATTAGGGCCAGGGATTTTAGGGCCAGGGATATTAGGGCCAGGGATATTAGGGCCAGGGATTTTAGGGCCAGGGATATTACGGCCAGGGATTTTAGGGACAGGGATATTAGAGCCAGGGATATTAGGGCCAGGGATATTAGGGCCAGGGATATTAGGGCCAGGGATATTAGGGCCAGGGATATTAGGGCCAGGGATATTAGGGCCAGGGGTATTAGGGCCAGGGGTAATAGGGCCAAGGGTATTATGGCCAGGGATATTAGGGCCAGGGATATTAGGGCCAGAGATATTAGAGCCAGGGATATTTAGGGCCAGGGATATTAGGGCCAGGGGTATTAGGGCCAGGCATATTAGGGCCAGGCATATTAGGGCCAGGAATAATAGGGCCAGGGATATTAGGGCCAGGGATATTAGGGCCAGGGATATTAGGGCCAGGGATATTACGGCCAGGGATATTAGGGCCAGGGATATTAGGGCCAGGGATATTAGGGCCAGGGATATTAGAGCCAGGGATATTAGGGCCAGGGATATTAGGTCCAGGGATATTAGGGCCAGGGATATTAGGGCCAGGGATATTAGGGCCAAGGATATTAGGGCCTGGGATATTAGGGCCAGGAATATTAGGGCCAGGGATATTAGAGCCAGGGATATTAGGGCCAGGGATATTAGGGCCAGGGATATTAGGGCAAGGGATATTAGGGCCAGGGATTTTAGGGCAAGGGATATCAGGGCCAGGGATATTAGGGCCAGGGATATTAGGGCCAGGGATATTAGGGCCAGGGATATTAGGGCCAGGGATATTAGGGACAGGGATATTAGGGCCAGGGATATTAGGGCCAGGGATATTAGGGCCAGGGATATTAAGGCCAGGGATATTAGGGCCAAGGATATTAGGCCAGGGATATTAGGGCCAAGGATATTAGGGCCAAGGATATTAGGGCCAGGGATATTAGAGCCAGGGATATTACGGCCAGGGATATTAGGGCCAAGGATTTTAGGGCCAGGAATATTAGGGCCAAGGATATTAGGGCCTGGGATATTAGGGCCAGGGATATTATGGCCAGTGATATTATGGCCAGGGATTTTAGGGCCAGGGATGTTAGGGCCAGGGATATTAGGGCCAGGGATTTTAGGGCCAGGGATATTAGGGCCAGGGATATTAGGGCCAGGGATTTTAGGGCCAGGGATATTACAGCCAGGGATATTAGGGCCAGGGATATTAGGGCCAGGGATATTAGGGCCAGGGATTTTAGGGCCACGGATGTTAGGGCCAGGGATATTAGGGCCAGGGATTTTAGGGCCAGGGATATTAGGGCCAGGGATATTAGGGCCAGGGATATTAGGGCCAGGGATATTAGGGCCAGGGATATTAGGGCCAGGGATAATACGGCCAGGGATATTAGGGCCAGGGATATTAGGGCCAGGGATATTAGGGCCAGGGATATTAGGGCCAGGGATTTTAGGGCCAGGGATATTAGGGCCAGGGATATTAGGGCCAGGGATTTTAGGGCCAGGGATATTAGGGCCAGTGATGTTATGGCCAGGGATTTTAGGGCCACGGATGTTAGGGTCAGGGATATTAGGGCCAGGGATTTTAGGGCCAGGGATATTAGGGCCAGGGATATTAGGGCCAGGGATTTTAGGGCCAGGGATATTACGGCCAGGGATTTTAGGGACAGGGATATTAGAGCCAGGGATATTAGGGCCAGGGATATTAGGGCCAGGGATATTAGGGCCAAGGATATTAGGGCCAGGGATATTAGGGCCAGGGATATTAGGGCCAGGGGTATTAGGGCCAGGGGTAATAGGGCCAAGGGTATTATGGCCAGGGATATTAGGGCCAGGGATATTAGGGCCAGAGATATTAGAGCCAGGGATATTTAGGGCCAGGGATATTAGGGCCAGGGGTATTAGGGCCAGGCATATTAGGGCCAGGCATATTAGGGCCAGGAATATTAGGGCCAGGGATATTAGGGCCAGGGATATTAGGGCCAGGGATATTAGGGCCAGGGATATTAGAGCCAGGGATATTAGGGCCAGGGATATTAGGGCCAGGTATATTAGGGCCAGGGATATTAGGGCCAGGGATATTAGGGCCAAGGATATTAGGGCCTGGGATATTAGGGCCAGGAATATTAGGGCCAGGGATATTAGGGCCAGGGATATTAGGGCCAGGGATATTAGGGCCAGGGATATTAGGGCAAGGGATATTAGGGCCAGGGATTTTAGGGCAAGGGATATCAGGGCCAGGGATATTAGGGCCAGGGATATTAGGGCCAGGGATATTAGGGCCAGGGATATTAAGGCCAGGGATATTAGGGACAGGGATATTAGGGCCAGGGATATTAGGGCCAGGGATATTAGGGCCAGGGATATTAAGGCCAGGGATATTAGGGCCAGGGATATTAGGGCCAGGGATATTAGGGCCAAGGATATTAGGGCCAAGTATATTAGGTCCAGGGATATTACAGCCAGGGATATTACGGCCAGGGATATTAGGGCCAAGGATTTTAGGGCCAGGAATATTAGGGCCAAGGATATTAGGGCCTGGGATATTAGGGCCAGGGATATTATGGCCAGTGATATTATGGCCAGGGATTTTAGGGCCAGGGATGTTAGGGCCAGGGATATTAGGGCCAGGGATTTTAGGGCCAGGGATATTAGGGCCAGGGATATTAGGGCCAGGGATTTTAGGGCCAGGGATATTACGGCCAGGGATATTAGGGACAGGGATATTAGAGCCAGGGATATTAGGGCCAGGGATATTAGGGCCAGGGATATTAGGGCCAGGGATATTAGGGCCAGGGATATTAGGGCCAGGGATATTAGGGCCAGGGATATTAGGGCCAGGGATATTAGGGCCAGGGATATTAGGGCCAGGGATATTAGGGCCAGGGATATTAGGGCCAGGGGTATTAGGGCCAGGGGTAATAGGGCCAAGGGAATTATGGCCAGGGATATTAGGGCCAGGGATATTAGGGCCAGAGATATTAGAACCAGGGATATTAGGGCCAGGGATATTAGGGCCAGGGGTATTAGGGCCAGGGATATTAGGGCCAGGCATATTAGGGCCAGGGATATTAGGGCCAGGAATATTAGGGCCAGGGATATTAGGGCCAGGGATATTAGGGCCAGGGATATTATGGCCAGGGATATTAGGGCCAGGGATATTAGGGCCAGGGATATTAGGGCCAGGGATATTAGGGCCAGGAATATTAGGGCCAGGGATATTAGGGCCAGGGATATTAGGGCCAGGGATATTAGGGCCAGGGATTTTAGGGCCAGGAATATTAGGGCCAGGGATATTAGGGCCAAAGATTTTAGGGCCAGGGATATTAGGGCCAGGGATATTAGGGCCAGTGATATTAGGGCCAGGGATATTAGGGCCAGGGATATTAGGGCCAGGGATATTAGAGCCAGGGATATTAGGGCCAGGGATATTAGGGCCAGGGATATTAGGGCCAGGGATATTAGGGCCAGGGATATTACGGCCAGGGATATTAGGACCGGGGATATTAGGGCCAGGGATATTAGGGCCAGGGATATTAGGGCCAGGGATATTAGGGCCAGGGATGTTAGGGCCAGGGATATTAGGGCCAGGAATTTTAGGGCCAGGGATATTAGGGCCAGGGATATTAGGGCCAGGGATATTAGGGCCAGGGATATTAGGGCCAGGGATATTAGGGCCAGGGATATTAGGGCCAGCGATATTAGGGCCAGGGATATTAGGGCCAGGGATATTAGGGCCAGGGATATTAGATCCAGGGATATTAGGGCCAGGGATATTAGGGCCAGGGATATTAGGGCCAGGGATATTAGGGCCAGGGATATTAGGGCCAGGGATATTAGGGCCAAGGATATTAGGGCCTGGGATATTAGGGCCAGGAATATTAGGGCCAGGGATATTGGGGCCAGGGATATTAGGGCCAGGGATATTAGGGCCAGGGATATTAGGGCAAGGGATATTAGGGCCAGGGATTTTAGGGCAAGGGATATCAGGGCCAGGGATATTAGGGCCAGGGATATTAGGGCCAGGGATATTAGGGCCAAGGATATTAGGGCCAGAGATATTAGGGCCAGGGATATTAGAGCCAGGGATATTACGGCCAGGGATATTAGGGCCAGGGATATTAGGGCCAAGGATATTAGGGCCTGGGATATTAGGGCCAGGGATATTAGGGCCAGTGATATTATGGCCAGGGATTTTAGGGCCAGGGATGTTAGGGCCAGGGATATTAGGGCCAGGGATTTTAGGGCCAGGGATATTAGGGCCAGGGATATTAGGGCCAGGGATTTTAGGGTCAGAGAAATTACAGCCAGGGATATTAGGGACAGGGATATTAGAGCAAGGGATATTAGGGCCAGGGATATTAGGGCCAGGGATATTAGGGCCAGCGATATTAGGGCCAGGGATATTAGGGCCAGGGATATTAGGGCCAGGGATATTAGGGCCAGGGGTATTAGGGCCAGGGGTAATAGGGCCAAGGGTATTATGGCCAGGGATATTAGGGCCAGGGATATTAGGGCCAGAGATATTAGAGCCAGGGATATTAAGGCCAGGGATATTAGGGCCAGGGGTATTAGGGCCAGGGATATTAGGGCCAGGCATATTAGGGCCAGGGATATTAGGGCCAGGAATATTAGGGCCAGGGATATTAGGGCCAGGGATATTAGGGCCAGGGATATTAGGGCCAGGGATTTTACGGCCAGGGATATTAGGGCCAGGGATATTAGCGCCAGGGATATTAGGGCCAGGGATATTAGGGCCAGGAATATTAGGGCCAGGGATATTAGGGCCAGGGATATTAGGGCCAGGGAGATTAGGGCCAGGGATTTTAGGGCCAGGGATATTAGGGCCAGGGATATTAGGGCCAGGGATTTTAGGGCCAGGGATATTAGGGCCAGTGATATTATGGCAAGGGATTTTAGGGCCACGGATGTTAGGGCCAGGGATATTAGGGCCAGGGATTTTAGGGCCAGGGATATTAGGGCCAGGGATATTAGGGCCAGGGATTTAAGGGCCAGGGATATTACGGCCAGGGATATTAGGGACAGGGATATTAGAGCCAGGGATATTAGGGCCAGGGATATTAGGGCCAGGGATATTAGGGCCAGGGATATTAGGGCCAGGGATATTAGGGCCAGGGATATTAGGGCCAGGGGTATTAGGGCCAGGGGTAATAGGGCCAAGGGTATTATGGCCAGGGATATTAGGGCCAGGGATATTAGGGCCAGAGATATTAGAGCCAGGGATATTTAGGGCCAGGGATATTAGGGCCAGGGGTATTAGGGCCAGGCATATTAGGGCCAGGCATATTAGGGCCAGGAATATTAGGGCCAGGGATATTAGGGCCAGGGATATTAGGGCCAGGGATATTAGGGCCAGGGATATTACGGCCAGGGATATTAGGGCCAGGGATATTAGGGCCAGGGATATTAGGGCCAGGAATATTAGGGCCAGGGATATTAGGGCCAGGGATATTAGGGCCAGGGATATTAGGGCCAGGAATATTACGGCCAGGGATATTAGGGCCAGGGATATTAGGGCCAGGGATATTAGTGCCAGGGATATTAGGGCCAGGAATATTAGGGCCAGGGATATTAGGGCCAGGGATATTAGGGTCAAGGATATTAGGGCCTGGGATATTAGGGCCAGGAATATTAGGGCCAGAGATATTAGGGCCAGGGATATTAGGGCCAGGGATATTAGGGCCAGGGATATTAGGGCCAGGGATATTAGGGCCAGGGATATTAGGGCCAGGGATATTAGGGCCAGGGATAATAGGGCCAGGGATATTAGGGCCAGGGATATTAGGGCCAGGGATATTAAGGCCAGGGATATTAGGGCCAGGGATATTAGGGCCAGGGATATTAGGGCCAAGGATATTAGGGCCAGGGATATTAGGGCCAGGGATATTAGAGCCAGGGATATTACGGCCAGGGATATGAGGGCCAGGGATATTAGGGCCAGGGATATTACGGCCAAGGATATTAGGGCCTGGGATATTAGGGCCAGGGATATTAGGGCCAGTGATATTATGGCCAGGGATTTTAGGGCCAGGGATGTTAGGGCCAGGGATATTAGGGCCAGGGATTTTAGTGCCAGGGATATTAGGGCCAGGGATATTAGGGCCAGGGATTTTAGGGCCAGGGATATTACGGCCAGGGATATTAGGGAAAGGGATATTAGGGCCAGGGGTATTAGGGCCAGGGGTAATAGGGCCAAGGGTATTATGGCCAGGGATATTAGGGCCAGGGATATTAGGGCCAGGGGTATTAGGGCCAGGGATATTAGGGCCAGGCATATTAGTGCCAGGGATATTAGGGCCAGGAATATTAGGGCCAGGGATATTAGGGCCAGGGTTATTAGGGCCAGGGATATTAGGGCCAGGGATATTACGGCCAGGGATATTAGGGCCAGGGATATTAGGGCCAGGGATATTAGGGCCAGGGATATTAGGGCCAGGGATATTAGGGCCAGGGATATTAGGGCCAGGGATATTAGGGCCAGGGATATTAGGGCCAGGGATTATTAGGGCCAGGGATATTAGGGCCAGGGATATTGGGGCCAGGGATATTAGGGCCCTGGATATTAGGGCCAGGGATATTAGGTCCAGAGATATTAGGGCCAGGGATATTAGGGCCAGGGATATTAGGACCAGGGATATTAGGGGCAGGGATATTAGGGCCAGGGATATTAGGGCCAGGGAACTTAGGGCCATGGATATTAGGGCCTGGGATATTAGGGCCAGGGATATTAGATCCAGGGATATTAGGGCCAGGGATTTTAGGGCCAGGGATATTAGGACCAGGTATATTAGGACCAGGGATATTAGGGCCAGGGATATTAGGGCCAGGGATATTAGGGCCAGGGATGTTAGGGCCAGGGATATTAGGGCCAGGGATTTTAGGGCCAGGGATATTAGGGCCAGGGATATTAGTGCCAGGGATATTAAGGCCAGGGATATTAGGGCCAGGGAAATTAGGGCCAGGGATTTTAGGGCCAGGGATATTAGGGCCAGGGATACTAGGGCCAGGGATATTAAGGCCAGGGATATTAAGGCCAAGGATAATAGGGCCAGGGATATTAGGGCCAGGGATATTAGGACAGGGATATTAGGGCCAGGTATATTAGGGCCAGGGATATTAGGGCCAGGGATATTAGGGTCAAGGATATTAGGGCCTGGGATATTAGGGCCAGGAATATTAGGGCCAGAGATATTAGGGCCAGGGATATTAGGGCCAGGGATATTAGGGCCAGGGATATTAGGGCCAGGGATATTAGGGCCAGGGATATTAGGGCCAGGGATATTAGGGCCAGGGATAATAGGGCCAGGGATATTAGGGCCAGGGATATTAGGGCCAGGGATATTAAGGCCAGGGATATTAGGGCCAGGGATATTAGGGCCAGGGATATTAGGGCCAAGGATATTAGGGCCAGGGATATTAGGGCCAGGGATATTAGAGCCAGGGATATTACAGCCAGGGATATGAGGGCCAGGGATATTAGGGCCAGGGATATTACGGCCAAGGATATTAGGGCCTGGGATATTAGGGCCAGGGATATTAGGGCCAGTGATATTATGGCCAGGGATTTTAGGGCCAGGGATGTTAGGGCCAGGGATATTAGGGCCAGGGATTTTAGTGCCAGGGATATTAGGGCCAGGGATATTAGGGCCAGGGATTTTAGGGCCAGGGATATTACGGCCAGGGATATTAGGGAAAGGGATAT
Source organism: Petromyzon marinus (assembly GCF_048934315.1). Lineage (NCBI taxonomy): Eukaryota > Metazoa > Chordata > Hyperoartia > Petromyzontiformes > Petromyzontidae > Petromyzon > Petromyzon marinus. The sequence continues at coordinate 4,175,090 of NW_027422684.1, read as the reverse complement.
TAGGGCCAGGGGTATTAGGGCCAGGGGTAATAGGGCCAAGGGTATTATGGCCAGGGATATTAGGGCCAGGGATATTAGGGCCAGGGGTATTAGGGCCAGGGATATTAGGGCCAGGCATATTAGTGCCAGGGATATTAGGGCCAGGAATATTAGGGCCAGGGATATTAGGGCCAGGGTTATTAGGGCCAGGGATATTAGGGCCAGGGATATTACGGCCAGGGATATTAGGGCCAGGGATATTAGGGCCAGGGATATTAGGGCCAGGGATATTAGGGCCAGGGATATTAGGGCCAGGGATATTAGGGCCAGGGATATTAGGGCCAGGGATATTAGGGCCAGGGATTATTAGGGCCAGGGATATTAGGGCCAGGGATATTGGGGCCAGGGATATTAGGGCCCTGGATATTAGGGCCAGGGATATTAGGTCCAGAGATATTAGGGCCAGGGATATTAGGGCCAGGGATATTAGGACCAGGGATATTAGGGGCAGGGATATTAGGGCCAGGGATATTAGGGCCAGGGAACTTAGGGCCATGGATATTAGGGCCTGGGATATTAGGGCCAGGGATATTAGATCCAGGGATATTAGGGCCAGGGATTTTAGGGCCAGGGATATTAGGACCAGGTATATTAGGACCAGGGATATTAGGGCCAGGGATATTAGGGCCAGGGATATTAGGGCCAGGGATGTTAGGGCCAGGGATATTAGGGCCAGGGATTTTAGGGCCAGGGATATTAGGGCCAGGGATATTAGTGCCAGGGATATTAAGGCCAGGGATATTAGGGCCAGGGAAATTAGGGCCAGGGATTTTAGGGCCAGGGATATTAGGGCCAGGGATACTAGGGCCAGGGATATTAAGGCCAGGGATATTAAGGCCAAGGATAATAGGGCCAGGGATATTAGGGCCAGGGATATTAGGACAGGGATATTAGGGCCAGGTATATTAGGGCCAGGGATATTAGGGCCAGGTGTATTAGGGCCAGGGATATTAGGGCCAGGGATATTAGGGGCAGGGATATTAGGGCCAGGGATATTAGGGCCAGGGATATTAGGGCCAGGGATATTAGGGCAAGGGATATTAGTGTCAGGGTTATTAGGGCCAGGTATATTAGGGCCAGGGATGATAGGGCCAGGGATATTAGGGCCAGGGATATTAGGGCCAGGGATATTAGGGCCAGGGATATTAGGGCGAGGGATATTAGGGCGAGGGATATTAGGGCCAGGGATATTAGGGCCAGGGATATTAGGGCCAGGGATATTAGTGCCAGGGATATTAGGGCCAGGGATATTAGGGCCAGGGATATTAGGGCCAGGGATATTAGGGCCAGGGATTTTAGGGCAAGGGATATTAGGACCAGAGATATTAGGGCCAGGGCTTTAGGGCCAGGGATATTAGGGCCAGGGATATTAGGGCCAGGGATATTAGGGCCAGGGATATTAGGGCCAGGGATATTCGGGCCAGGGATATTAGGGCCAGGGATATTAGGGCCAGGGATATTATGGCCAGGGATATTAGGGCCAGCAATATTAGGGCCAAGGATATTAGGGCCAGGTATATTAGGGCCAGGGATATTAGAGCCAGGGATATTAGGGCCAGGGATATTAGGGCCAGGGATATTAGGGCCAGGGATATTAGGGCCAGGGATATTAGGGCCAGGGATATTAGGGCCTGGGATATTAGGGCCAGGGATATTAGGGCCAGTGATATTATGGCCAGGGATTTTAGGGCCAGGGATATTAGGGCCAGGGATATTAGGGCCAGGGATTTTAGGGCCAGGGATATTAGGGCCAGTGATATTAGGGCCAGGAATATTAGGGACAGGGATATTAGGGCCACGGATATTAGGGCAAGGGATATTAGGGCCAGGGATATTAGGGCCAGGGATATTAGGGCCAGGGATATTAGGGCCAGGGATATTAAGGCCAGGGATATTAGTGCCAGGGATATTAGGGCCAGGGATATTAGGGCCAGGGATATTAGGGCCAGGGATATTAGGGCCAGTGATATTAGGGCCAGGGATTTTAGGGCAAGAGATATTAGGGCCAGGGATATTAGGGCCAGGGATATTAAGGCCAGGGATATTAAGGCCAGGGATATTAGGGCCAGGGATATTAGGGCCAGGGATATTAGGGCCAGGGATATTAGGGCCAGGTATATTAGGGCCAGGGATATTAGGGCCAGGGATATTAGGGCCAGGGATATTAGGGCCAGGGATATTAGGGCCAGGGATATTACAGCCAGGGATATTAGGGCCAGGGATATTAGGGCCAGGGATATTAGGGCCAGGGATATTAGGGCCAGGGATATTAGGGCCCAGGATATTAGGGCCAGGGATATTAGGGCCAGGAATATTAGGGCCAGGGATATTAGTGCCAGGGATATTAGGGCCAGGGATATTAGGGCCAGGGATATTAGGACCAGGGAAATTAGGGCCAGCGATATTAGGGCCAGGGATTTTAGGGCAAGAGATATTAGGGCCAGGGATATTAGAGCCAGGGATATTAAGGCCAGGGATATTAGGGTCAGGGATATTAGGGCCAGGGATATTAGGGCCAGGGATATTAGGGCCAGGTATATTAGGGCCAGGGATATTAGGGCCAGGGATATTAGTGCCAGGGATATTAGGGCCAGGGATATTAGGGCCAGGGATATTACGGCCAGGGATATTAGGGCCAGGGATATTAGGGCCAGGGATATTAAGGCCAGGCATATTAGGGCCAGGGATATTAGGGCCAGGGATATTAGGGCCAGGGATATTAGGGCCAGGGATATTAGGGCCAGGGATATTGGGGACAGGGATATTACGGCCATGGATATTAGGTCCAGGGATATCATGGCCAGGGATGTTAGGGCCAGGGATATTAGAGGCCAGGAATATTAGTGCCAGGGATATTAGGGCCAGGGATATTACGGCCAGGGATATTAGGGCCAGGGATATCATGGCCAAGGATGTTAGGGCCAGGGATATTAGAGGCCAGGAATATTAGGGCCAGGGATATTAGGGCCAGGGATATTAGGGCCAGGGATATTAGGGCCAGGGATATTAAGGCCAGGGATATTAAGGCCAAGGATAATAGGGCCAGGGATAATAGGGCCAGGGATATTAGGGCCAGGGATATTAGGGCCAGGTATATTAGGGCCAGGGATATTAGGGCCAGGTGTATTAGGGCCAGGGATATTAGAGCCAGGGATATTAGGGGCAGGTATATTAGGGCCAGGGATAATAGGGCCAGGGATATTCGGGCCAGGGATATTAGGGCTAGGGATATTAGGGGCAGGAATATTAGGGCCAAGGATATTAGGGCCAGGGATTTTAGGGCCAGGGATATTAGAGCCAGGGATATTAGGGCCAGGGATATTAGGGCCAGGGATATTAGGGCCAGGGATATTAGGGCCAGAGATATTAGGGCCAGGAATACTAGGGCCAGGGATATTAGGGCCAGGGATTTTAGTGCCAGGGATATTAGGGCCAGGGATATTAGGGTCAGGGATATTAGGGCCAGGGATATCAGGGCCAGGGATATCAGGGCCAGGGATATTAGGGCCAGGGATATTAGCACCAGGGATATTAGGGCCAGGGATATTAGGGCCAGGGATTTTAGGGCCAGGGATTTTAGGGCCAGGGAGATTAGGGCCAGCGTTATTAGGGCCAGGGCTATTAGGGCCAGGGATATTATGGCCAGGGATATTATGGCTAGGGATATGAGGGCCAGGGATATTAGGGCCAGGGATATTAGGGCCAGGGATTTTAGGGCCAGGGATACTAGGGCCAGGGATATTAGGGCCAGGGATATTATGGCCAGGGATATTAGGGCCAGGGATATTAGGGCCAGGGATATTAGGGCCAGGGATATTAGGGCCAGGGATATTAGGGCCAGGGATATTAGGGCCAGGGATATTAGAGCCAGTGATATTAGGGCCAGGGATATTAGGGCCAGGGATATTAGGGCCAGGGATATTAGGGCCAGGGATATTAGGGCCAGGGATATTAGGGCCTGGGATATTAGGGCCAGGGATATTAGGGCCAGTGATATTATGGCCAGGGATTTTAGGGCCAGGGATATTAGGGCCAGGGATATTAGGGCCAGGGATTTTAGGGCCAGGGATATTAGGGCCAGTGATATTAGGGCCAGGAATATTAGGGACAGGGATATTAGGGCCACGGATATTAGGGCAAGGGATATTAGGGCCAGGGATATTAGGGCCAGGGATATTAGGGCCAGGGATATTAGGGCCAGGGATATTAAGGCCAGGGATATTAGTGCCAGGGATATTAGGGCCAGGGATATTAGGGCCAGGGATATTAGGGCCAGGGATATTAGGGCCAGTGATATTAGGGCCAGGGATTTTAGGGCAAGAGATATTAGGGCCAGGGATATTAGGGCCAGGGATATTAAGGCCAGGGATATTAAGGCCAGGGATATTAGGGCCAGGGATATTAGGGCCAGGGATATTAGGGCCAGGGATATTAGGGCCAGGTATATTAGGGCCAGGGATATTAGGGCCAGGGATATTAGGGCCAGGGATATTAGGGCCAGGGATATTAGGGCCAGGGATATTACAGCCAGGGATATTAGGGCCAGGGATATTAGGGCCAGGGATATTAGGGCCAGGGATATTAGGGCCAGGGATATTAGGGCCCAGGATATTAGGGCCAGGGATATTAGGGCCAGGAATATTAGGGCCAGGGATATTAGTGCCAGGGATATTAGGGCCAGGGATATTAGGGCCAGGGATATTAGGACCAGGGAAATTAGGGCCAGCGATATTAGGGCCAGGGATTTTAGGGCAAGAGATATTAGGGCCAGGGATATTAGAGCCAGGGATATTAAGGCCAGGGATATTAGGGTCAGGGATATTAGGGCCAGGGATATTAGGGCCAGGGATATTAGGGCCAGGTATATTAGGGCCAGGGATATTAGGGCCAGGGATATTAGTGCCAGGGATATTAGGGCCAGGGATATTAGGGCCAGGGATATTACGGCCAGGGATATTAGGGCCAGGGATATTAGGGCCAGGGATATTAAGGCCAGGCATATTAGGGCCAGGGATATTAGGGCCAGGGATATTAGGGCCAGGGATATTAGGGCCAGGGATATTAGGGCCAGGGATATTGGGGACAGGGATATTACGGCCATGGATATTAGGTCCAGGGATATCATGGCCAGGGATGTTAGGGCCAGGGATATTAGAGGCCAGGAATATTAGTGCCAGGGATATTAGGGCCAGGGATATTACGGCCAGGGATATTAGGGCCAGGGATATCATGGCCAAGGATGTTAGGGCCAGGGATATTAGAGGCCAGGAATATTAGGGCCAGGGATATTAGGGCCAGGGATATTAGGGCCAGGGATATTAGGGCCAGGGATATTAAGGCCAGGGATATTAAGGCCAAGGATAATAGGGCCAGGGATAATAGGGCCAGGGATATTAGGGCCAGGGATATTAGGGCCAGGTATATTAGGGCCAGGGATATTAGGGCCAGGTGTATTAGGGCCAGGGATATTAGAGCCAGGGATATTAGGGGCAGGTATATTAGGGCCAGGGATAATAGGGCCAGGGATATTCGGGCCAGGGATATTAGGGCTAGGGATATTAGGGGCAGGAATATTAGGGCCAAGGATATTAGGGCCAGGGATTTTAGGGCCAGGGATATTAGAGCCAGGGATATTAGGGCCAGGGATATTAGGGCCAGGGATATTAGGGCCAGGGATATTAGGGCCAGAGATATTAGGGCCAGGAATACTAGGGCCAGGGATATTAGGGCCAGGGATTTTAGTGCCAGGGATATTAGGGCCAGGGATATTAGGGTCAGGGATATTAGGGCCAGGGATATCAGGGCCAGGGATATCAGGGCCAGGGATATTAGGGCCAGGGATATTAGCACCAGGGATATTAGGGCCAGGGATATTAGGGCCAGGGATTTTAGGGCCAGGGATTTTAGGGCCAGGGAGATTAGGGCCAGCGTTATTAGGGCCAGGGCTATTAGGGCCAGGGATATTATGGCCAGGGATATTATGGCTAGGGATATGAGGGCCAGGGATATTAGGGCCAGGGATATTAGGGCCAGGGATTTTAGGGCCAGGGATACTAGGGCCAGGGATATTAGGGCCAGGGATATTATGGCCAGGGATATTAGGGCCAGGGATATTAGGGCCAGGGATATTAGGGCCAGGGATATTAGGGCCAGGGATATTAGGGCCAGGGATATTAGGGCCAGGGAGATTAGGGCCAGCATTATTAGGGACAGGGATATTAGTGCCAGGGATATTATGGCCAGGGATATTAGGGCCAGGGATATTAGGGCAAGGGATATTAGGGCCAGGGATATTAGGGTCAGGGATATTAGTGTCAGGGATATTAGGGCCAGGGATATTAGGGCCAGGGATATTTGGGCCAGGGATATTAGGGCCACGGATATTAGGGCCAGGGATAATAGGGCCAGGGATATTAGGGCCAGAGATATTAGGGCCAGGGATATTAGGGCCAGGGATATTACGGTCAGGGATATTAGGGCCAGGGATATAATGGCTAGGGATATTAGCGCCAGGCATATTATGGCCAGGGATATTAGGGCCAGGGATATTAGGGCCAGGGATATTAGGGCCAGGGATATTAGGGCAAGGGATATTAATGCCAGGGATATGAGGGCCAGGGATATTAGGGCCAGGGATATTAGGGCCAGGGATATTAGGGCCAGGGATTTTAGGGCCAGGGATATTAGGACCAGGGATATTAGGGCCAGGGATATTAGAGCCAGGGATATTAGGGCCAGGGATATTAGGGCCAGGGATATTAGGGCCAGGGATATTAGGGCCAGGGATATAAGGACCAGGGATATTAGGGCCAGGGATATTATGGCCAGGGATATTAGGGCAAGGGATATTAGGGCCAGGGATATTAGGGCCAGGGATATTAGGGCCAGGGATATTAGGGCCAGAGATATTAGGTCCAGTGATATTAGGGCCAGGGATATTAGGGCCAGGGATATTAGGGCCGGGGATATTAGGGCCGGGGATATTAGGGCCAGGGATATTAGGGCCAGGGATATTAGGTCCAGGGATATTAGGGCCAGGGATATTAGGGCCAGGGATATTAGGGCCAGGGATATTAGGGCCAGGGTTATTAGGGCCAGGGATATTAGGGCCAGGGATATTAGGGCCAGGGATATTAGGGCCAGGGATATTAGGGCCAGGGATATTAGGGCCAGGGATATTAGGCCCAGTGATATTAGGGCCAGGGATTTTAGGGCAAGGGATATTGGGGACAGGGATATTAGGGCCAGGGATATTAGGGCCAGGGATGTTAGGTCCAGGGATATTAGGGCCAGGGATATTAGGGCCAGGGATATTAGGTCCAGGGATATTAGGGCCAGGGATTTTAGGGCCAGGGTTATTAGGGCCAGGGATATTAGGGCCAGGGATATTAGGGCCAGGGATATTAGGTCCAGGGATATTAGGGCCAGGGATATTAGGGCCAGGGATATTAGGGCCAGGGATATTAGGGCCAAGGATATTAGGGCCAGGGATTTTAGGGCAAGGGATATTAGGGCCAGGGATATTAGGGCCATGGATATTAGGGCCAGGGATATTAGGGCCAGGGATATCAGGGCCAGGAATATTAGGGCCAGGGATATTAGGGCCAGGGATATTAGGGCCAGGGATATTAGGGCCAGGGATATTAGGGCCAGGGATATTAGGGCCAGGGATATTAGGGCCAGGGATATTAGGGCCAGGGAGATTAGGGCCAGCATTATTAGGGATAGGGATATTAGTGCCAGGGATATTATGGCCAGGGAAATTAGGGCCAGGGATATTAGGGCAAGGGATATTAGGGCCAAGGATATTAAGGCCAGGGATATTAGTGTCAGGGATATTAGGGCCAGGGATATTAGGGCCAGGGATATTTGGGCCAGGGATATTAGGGCCATGGATATTAGGGCCAGGGATATTAGGGCCAGGGATATTAGGGCCAGAGATATTAGGGCCAGGGATATTAGGGCCAGGGATATTATGGTCAGGGATATTAGGGCCAGGGATATAATGGCTAGGGATATTAGGGCCAGGCATATTATGGCCAGGGATATTAGGGCCAGGGATATTAGGGCCAGGGATATTAGGGCCAGGGATATTAGGGCAAGGGATATTAATGCCAGGGATATTAGGGCCAGGGATATTAGGTCCAGGGATATTAGGGCCAGGGATATTAGGGCCAGGGATATTAGGGCCAGGGATATTAGGGCCAAGGATATTAGGGCCAGGGATTTTAGGGCAAGGGATATTAGGGCCAGGGATATTAGGGCCATGGATATTAGGGCCAGGGATATTAGGGCCAGGGATATCAGGGCCAGGAATATTAGGGCCAGGGATATTAGGGCCAGGGATATTAGGGCCAGGGATATTAGGGCCAGGGATATTAGGGCCAGGGATATTAGGGCCAGGGATATTAGGGCCAGGGATATTAGGGCCAGGGAGATTAGGGCCAGCATTATTAGGGATAGGGATATTAGTGCCAGGGATATTATGGCCAGGGAAATTAGGGCCAGGGATATTAGGGCAAGGGATATTAGGGCCAAGGATATTAAGGCCAGGGATATTAGTGTCAGGGATATTAGGGCCAGGGATATTAGGGCCAGGGATATTTGGGCCAGGGATATTAGGGCCATGGATATTAGGGCCAGGGATATTAGGGCCAGGGATATTAGGGCCAGAGATATTAGGGCCAGGGATATTAGGGCCAGGGATATTATGGTCAGGGATATTAGGGCCAGGGATATAATGGCTAGGGATATTAGGGCCAGGCATATTATGGCCAGGGATATTAGGGCCAGGGATATTAGGGCCAGGGATATTAGGGCCAGGGATATTAGGGCAAGGGATATTAATGCCAGGGATATTAGGGCCAGGGATATTAGGGCCAGGGATATTATGGCCAGCGATATTAGGGCCAGGGATATTAGGGCCAGGGATATTAGGGCCAGGGATATTAGGTCCAGGGATATTAGGGCCAGGGATATTAGGGCCAGGGATATTAGGGCCAGGGATATTAGGGCCAGGGATATTAGGTCCACGGATATTACGGCCAGAGATATTAGGGCCAGGGATATTAGGGCCAGGGATATTAGGGCCAGGGATATTAGGGCCAGGGATATTAGGGCCAGGGATATTAGGGCCAGGGATGTTAGGGCCAGGGATGTTAGGGCCAGGGATATTAGGGCCAGGGATATTAGGGCCAGGGATATTATGGCCAGGGATATTAGGGCAAGGGATATTAGGGCCAGGGATATTAGGGCCAGGTATATTAGGGCCAGGGATATTAGGGGCAGAGATATTAGGGCCAGCGATATTAGGGCCAGGGATATTAGGGCCAGGGATATTAGGGCCAGGGATATTAGGGCCAGGGATATTAGGGCCAGGGATATTAGGTCCAGGGATATTAGCGCCAGGGATATTAGGGCCAGGGATATTAGGGCCAGGGACATTAGGGCCAGGGATATTAGGGCCAGGGATATTAGGGCCAGGGTTATTAGGGCCAGGGATATTAGGGCCAGGAATTTTAGGGCCAGGGATATTAGGGCCAGGGATATTAGGGCCAGGGATATTAGGCCCAGTGATATTAGGCCAGGGATTTTAGGGCAAGGGATTTTAGGGCCAGGGATATTAGGGCCAGGGATATTAGGGCCAGGGATGTTAGGTCCAGGGATATTAGGGCCAGGGATATTAGGGCCAGGGATATTAGGGCCAGGGATATTAGGGCCAGGGATATTAGGGCCAGGGTTATTAGGGCCAGGGATATTAGGGCCAGGGATATTAGGGCCAGGGATATTAGGGCCAGGGATATTAGGGTCAGGGATATTAGGGCCAGGGATATTAGGGCCAGGGATATTTGGGCCAGGGATATTAGGGCTACGGATATTAGGGCCAGGGATATTAGGGCCAGGGATATTAGGGCCAGAGATATTAGGGCCAGGGATATTAGGGCCAGGGATATTATGGTCAGGGATATTAGGGCCAGGGATATAATGGCCAGGGATATTAGGGCCAGGCATATTATGGCCAGGGATATTAGGGCCAGGGTTATTAGGGCCAGGGATGTTATGGCCAGCGATATTAGGGCCAGGGATATTAGGGCCAGGGATATTAGGGCCAGGGATATTAGTGCCAGGGATATTAGGGCCAGGGATATTAGGGCCAGGGATATTAGGGCCAGGGATATTAGGGCCCGGGATATTAGGGCCAGGGATATTAGGTCCACGGATATTACGGCCAGGGTTATTAGGGCCAGGGATATTAGGGCCAGGGATATTAGGGCCAGGGATATTAGGGCCAGGGTTATTAGGGCCAGGGTTATTAAGGCCAGGGATATAATAGGGCCAGGGATATTAGGGCCAGGGATATTAGGGCCAGGGATATTAGGGCCAGGGATATTAGGGCCAGGGATATTATGGCCAGGGATATTAGGGCTAGGGACATTAGGGCCAGGGATATTAGGGCCAGGGATTTTAGGGCAAGGGATATTAGGGCCAGGGATATTAGGGCCAGGGATATTAGTGCCAGGGTTATTAGGGCCAGGGATATTAGGTCCAGGGATATTAGGGCCAGGGATATTAGGTCCAGGGATATTAGGGCCAGGGATATTAGGGCCATGGATATTAGGGCCAGGGAAATTAGGGCCAGGGATATTAGGGCCAGGGATATTAGGGCCAGGGATATTAGGGCCAGCGATATTAGGGCCAGGGATATTAGGGCCAGGGATATTAGGGCCAGGGATATTAGAGCCAGGCATATTAGGGCCAGGGATATTAGGACCAGGTATATTAGGGCCAGGGATATTAGGGCCAGGGATATTATGGCCAGGGATATTAGGGCAAGGGATATTAGGGCCAGGGATATTAGGGCCAGGGATATTAGGGCCAGGGATATTAGGGCCAGAGATATTAGGTCCAGTGATATTAGGGCCAGGGATATTAGGGCCAGGGATATTAGGGCCGGGGATATTAGGGCCGGGGATATTAGGGCCAGGGATATTAGGGCCAGGGATATTAGGTCCAGGGATATTAGGGCCAGGGATATTAGGGCCAGGGATATTAGGGCCAGGGATATTAGGGCCAGGGATATTAGGGCCAGGGATATTAGGGCCAGGGATATTAGGGCCAGGGATATTAGGGCCAGGGATATTAGGGCCAGGGATATTAGGGCCAGGGATATTAGGCCCAGTGATATTAGGGCCAGGGATTTTAGGGCAAGGGATATTAGGGACAGGGATATTAGGGCCAGGGATATTAGGGCCAGGGATGTTAGGTCCAGGGATATTAGGGCCAGGGATATTAGGGCCAGGGATATTAGGTCCAGGGATATTAGGGCCAGGGATATTAGGGCCAGGGTTATTAGGGCCAGGGATATTAGGGCCAGGGATATTAGGGCCAGGGATATTAGGTCCAGGGATATTAGGGCCAGGGATATTAGGGCCAGGGATATTAGGGCCAGGGATATTAGGGCCAAGGATATTAGGGCCAGGGATTTTAGGGCAAGGGATATTAGGGCCAGGGATATTAGGGCCATGGATATTAGGGCCAGGGATATTAGGGCCAGGGATATCAGGGCCAGGAATATTAGGGCCAGGGATATTAGGGCCAGGGATATTAGGGCCAGGGATATTAGGGCCAGGGATATTAGGGCCAGGGATATTAGGGCCAGGGATATTAGGGCCAGGGATATTAGGGCCAGGGAGATTAGGGCCAGCATTATTAGGGATAGGGATATTAGTGCCAGGGATATTATGGCCAGGGATATTAGGGCCAGGGATATTAGGGCAAGGGATATTAGGGCCAAGGATATTAAGGCCAGGGATATTAGTGTCAGGGATATTAGGGCCAGGGATATTAGGGCCAGGGATATTTGGGCCAGGGATATTAGGGCCATGGATATTAGGGCCAGGGATATTAGGGCCAGGGATATTAGGGCCAGAGATATTAGGGCCAGGGATATTAGGGCCAGGGATATTATGGTCAGGGATATTAGGGCCAGGGATATAATGGCTAGGGATATTAGGGCCAGGCATATTATGGCCAGGGATATTAGGGCCAGGGATATTAGGGCCAGGGATATTAGGGCCAGGGATATTAGGGCAAGGGATATTAATGCCAGGGATATTAGGGCCAGGGATATTAGGGCCAGCGATATTATGGCCAGCGATATTAGGGCCAGGGATATTAGGGCCAGGGATATTAGGGCCAGGGATATTAGGTCCAGGGATATTAGGGCCAGGGATATTAGGGCCAGGGATATTAGGGCCAGGGATATTAGGGCCAGGGATATTAGGTCCACGGATATTACGGCCAGAGATATTACGGCCAGGGATATTAGGGCCAGGGATATTAGGGCCAGGGATATTAGGGCCAGGGATATTAGGGCCAGGGATATTAGGGCCAGGGATGTTAGGGCCAGGGATGTTAGGGCCAGGGATATTAGGGCCAGGGATATTAGGGCCAGGGATATTATGGCCAGGGATATTAGGGCAAGGGATATTAGGGCCAGGGATATTAGGGCCAGGGATATTAGGGCCAGGGATATTAGGGGCAGAGATATTAGGGCCAGCGATATTAGGGCCAGGGATATTAGGGCCAGGGATATTAGGGCCAGGGATATTAGGGCCAGGGATATTAGGGCCAGGGATATTAGGGCCAGGGATATTAGGTCCAGGGATATTAGCGCCAGGGATATTAGGGCCAGGGATATTAGGGCCAGGGACATTAGGGCCAGGGATATTAGGGCCAGGGATATTAGGGCCAGGGTTATTAGGGCCAGGGATATTAGGGCCAGGAATTTTAGGGCCAGGGATATTAGGGCCAGGGATATTAGGGCCAGGGATATTAGGCCCAGTGATATTAGGCCAGGGATTTTAGGGCAAGGGATTTTAGGGCCAGGGATATTAGGGCCAGGGATATTAGGGCCAGGGATGTTAGGTCCAGGGATATTAGGGCCAGGGATATTAGGGCCAGGGATATTAGGGCCAGGGATATTAGGGCCAGGGATATTAGGGCCAGGGTTATTAGGGCCAGGGATATTAGGGCCAGGGATATTAGGGCCAGGGATATTAGGGCCAGGGATATTAGGGTCAGGGATATTAGGGCCAGGGATATTAGGGCCAGGGATATTTGGGCCAGGGATATTAGGGCTACGGATATTAGGGCCAGGGATATTAGGGCCAGGGATATTAGGGCCAGAGATATTAGGGCCAGGGATATTAGGGCCAGGGATATTACGGTCAGGGATATTAGGGCCAGGGATATAATGGCCAGGGATATTAGGGCCAGGCATATTATGGCCAGGGATATTAGGGCCAGGGTTATTAGGGCCAGGGATGTTATGGCCAGCGATATTAGGGCCAGGGATATTAGGGCCAGGGATATTAGGGCCAGGGATATTAGGGCCAGGGATATTAGGGCCAGGGATATTAGGGCCAGGGATATTAGGGCCAGGGATATTAGGGCCCGGGATATTAGGGCCACGGATATTAGGTCCACGGATATTACGGCCAGGGTTATTAGGGCCAGGGATATTAGGGCCAGGGATATTAGGGCCAGGGATATTAGGGCCAGGGTTATTAGGGCCAGGGTTATTAAGGCCAGGGATATAATAGGGCCAGGGATATTAGGGCCAGGGATATTAGGGCCAGGGATATTAGGGCCAGGGATATTAGGGCCAGGGATATTATGGCCAGGGATATTAGGGCTAGGGATATTAGGGCCAGGGATATTAGGGCCAGGGATTTTAGGGCAAGGGATATTAGGGCCAGGGATATTAGGGCCAGGGATATTAGTGCCAGGGTTATTAGGGCCAGGGATATTAGGTCCAGGGATATTAGGGCCAGGGATATTAGGTCCAGGGATATTAGGGCCAGGGATATTAGGGCCATGGATATTAGGGCCAGGGAAATTAGGGCCAGGGATATTAGGGCCAGGGATATTAGGGCCAGGGATATTAGGGCCAGCGATATTAGGGCCAGGGATATTAGGGCCAGGGATATTAGGGCCAGGGATATTAGAGCCAGGCATATTAGGGCCAGGGATATTAGGACCAGGTATATTAGGGCCAGGGATATTAGGGCCAGGGATATTAGGGCCTGGGATATTAGGGCCAGTGATATTAGGGCCAGGGATATTAGGGCCAGGGATATTAGGGCCAGGGATATTAGGGCCAGGGATATTTGGGCCAGGGATATTAGGGCCACGGATATTAGGGCCAGGGATATTAGGGCCAGGGATATTAGGGCCAGAGATATTAGGGCCAGGGATATTAGGGCCAGGGATATTACGGTCAGGGATATTAGGGCCAGGGATATAATGGCCAGGGATATTAGGGCCAGGCATATTATGGCCAGGGATATTAGGGCCAGGGATATTAGGGCCAGGGATATTAGGGCCAGGGATATTAGGGCCAGGGATATTAAGGCCAGGGATATTAGGGCCAGGGATATTAGGGCCAGGGATACTATGGCCAGGGATATTCGGGCCAGGGATATTAGGGCCAGGGATATTAGGGCCAGGGATATTAGTGCCAGGGTTATTAGGGCCAGGGATCTTAGGTCCAGGGATATTAGGGCCAGGGATATTAGGTCCAGGGATATTAGGGCCAGGGATATTAGGGCCATGGATATTAGGGCCAGGGAAATTAGGGCCAGGGATATTAGGGCCAGGGATGTTAGGGCCAGGGATTTTAGGGCCAGCGATATTAGGGCCAGGGATATTAGGGCCAGGGATATTAGGGCCAGGGATATTAGAGCCAGGCATATTAGGGCCAGGGATATTAGGACCAGGTATATTAGGGCCAGGGATATTAGGGCCAGGGATATTAGGGCCTGGGATATTAGGGCCAGTGATATTAGGGCCAGGGATATTAGGGCCAGGGATATTAGGGCCAGGGATATTAGGGCCAGGGATATTAGGGCCAGGGATATTTGGGCCAGGGATATTAGGGCCACGGATATTAGGGCCAGGGATATTAGGGCCAGGGATATTAGGGCCAGAGATATTAGGGCCAGGGATATTAGGGCCAGGGATATTACGGTCAGGGATATTAGGGCCAGGGATATAATGGCCAGGGATATTAGGGCCAGGCATATTATGGCCAGGGATATTAGGGCCAGGGATATTAGGGCCAGGGATATTAGGGCCAGGGATATTAGGGCCAGGGATATTAAGGCCAGGGATATTAGGGCCAGGGATATTAGGGCCAGGGATATTATGGCCAGGGATATTCGGGCCAGGGATATTAGGGCCAGGGATATTAGGGCCAGGGATATTAGGGCCAGGGATTTTAGGGCCAGGGATATTAGGGCCAGGGATATTAGGGCCAGGGATATTAGGGCCAGGGATATTAGGGCCAGGGATATTAGGGCCAGGGATATTAGGGCCAGGGATATTATGGAAGGGATATTAAGCCTGGGATATTAGGGCCAGGTATATTAGGGCCAGGGATATATGGGCCAGGGATATAAGGGCCAGGGATATTAGGGCCAGGGATATTATGGCCAGGGATATTAGGGCCAGGGATATTAGGGCCAGAGATATTAGGGCCAGGGATATTAGGGCCAGGGATATTAGGGCCAGGGATATTAGGGCCAGGGATATTAGGGCCCGGGATATTAGGGCCAGGGATATTAGGTCCACGGATATTACGGCCAGGGTTATTAGGGCCAGGGATATTAGGGCCAGGGATATTAGGGCCAGGGATATTAGGGCCAGGGATATTAGGGCTAGGGATATTAGGGCCCGGGATATTAGGGCCAGGGATATTAGGTCCACGGATATTACGGCCAGGGTTATTAGGGCCAGGGATATTAGGGCCAGGGATATTAGGGCCAGGGATATTAGGGCCAGGGTTATTAGGGCCAGGGTTATTAAGGCCAGGGATATAATAGGGCCAGGGATATTAGGGCCAGGGATATTAGGGCCAGGGATATTAGGGCCAGGGATATTAGGGCCAGGGATATTATGGCCAGGGATATTAGGGCTAGGGATATTAGGGCCAGGGATATTAGGGCCAGGGATTTTAGGGCAAGGGATATTAGGGCCAGGGATATTAGGGCCAGGGATATTAGTGCCAGGGTTATTAGGGCCAGGGATATTAGGTCCAGGGATATTAGGGCCAGGGATATTAGGTCCAGGGATATTAGGGCCAGGGATATTAGGGCCATGGATATTAGGGCCAGGGAAATTAGGGCCAGGGATATTAGGGCCAGGGATATTAGGGCCAGGGATATTAGGGCCAGCGATATTAGGGCCAGGGATATTAGGGCCAGGGATATTAGGGCCAGGGATATTAGAGCCAGGCATATTAGGGCCAGGGATATTAGGACCAGGTATATTAGGGCCAGGGATATTAGGGCCAGGGATATTAGGGCCTGGGATATTAGGGCCAGTGATATTAGGGCCAGGGATATTAGGGCCAGGGATATTAGGGCCAGGGATATTAGGGCCAGGGATATTAGGGCCAGGGATATTTGGGCCAGGGATATTAGGGCCACGGATATTAGGGCCAGGGATATTAGGGCCAGGGATATTAGGGCCAGAGATATTAGGGCCAGGGATATTAGGGCCAGGGATATTACGGTCAGGGATATTAGGGACAGGGATATAATGGCCAGGGATATTAGGGCCAGGCATATTATGGCCAGGGATATTAGGGCCAGGGATATTAGGGCCAGGGATATTAGGGCCAGGGATATTAGGGCCAGGGATATTAAGGCCAGGGATATTAGGGCCAGGGATATTAGGGCCAGGGATACTATGGCCAGGGATATTCGGGCCAGGGATGTTAGGGCCATGGATATTAGGGCCAGGGAAATTAGGGCCAGGGATATTAGGGCCAGGGATGTTAGGGCCAGGGATATTAGGGCCAGCGATATTAGGGCCAGGGATATTAGGGCCAGGGATATTAGGGCCAGGGATATTAGAGCCAGGCATATTAGGGCCAGGGATATTAGGACCAGGTATATTAGGGCCAGGGATATTAGGGCCAGGGATATTAGGGCCTGGGATATTAGGGCCAGTGATATTAGGGCCAGGGATATTAGGGCCAGGGATATTAGGGCCAGGGATATTAGGGCCAGGGATATTAGGGCCAGGGATATTTGGGCCAGGGATATTAGGGCCACGGATATTAGGGCCAGGGATATTAGGGCCAGGGATATTAGGGCCAGAGATATTAGGGCCAGGGATATTAGGGCCAGGGATATTATGGTCAGGGATATTAGGGCCAGGGATATAATGGCCAGGGATATTAGGGCCAGGCATATTATGGCCAGGGATATTAGGGCCAGGGATATTAGGGCCAGGGATATTAGGGCCAGGGATATTAGGGCCAGGGATATTAAGGCCAGGGATATTAGGGCCAGGGATATTAGGGCCAGGGATATTATGGCCAGGGATATTCAGGCCAGGGATATTAGGGCCAGGGATATTAGGGCCAGGGATATTAGGGCCAGGGATTTTAGGGCCAGGGATATTAGGGCCAGGGATATTAGGGCCAGGGATATTAGGGCCAGGGATATTAGGGCCAGGGATATTAGGGCCAGGGATATTATGGAAGGGATATTAAGCCTGGGATATTAGGGCCAGGTATATTAGGGCCAGGGATATTAGGGCCAGGGATATAAGGGCCAGGGATATTAGGACCAGGGATATTATGGCCAGGGATATTAGGGCCAGGGATATTAGGGCCAGAGATATTAGGGCCAGGGATATTAGGGCCAGGGATATTAGGGCCAGGGATATTAGGGCCAGGAATATTAGGGCCAGGGATATTAGGGCCAGGGATTTTAGGGCCAGGGATATTAGGGCCAGGGATATTAGGGCCAGGGATATTAGGGCCAGGGATATCAGGGCCAGGGATATCAGGGCCAGGGATATTAGGGCCAGGGATATTAGCACCAGGGATATTAGGGCCAGGGATTTTAGGGCCAGGGATATTAGGGCCAGGGAGATTAGGGCCAGGGATATTAGGGCCAGGGATATTAGGGCCAGGGATATTAGGGCCAGGGATATTAGGGCCAGGGATATTAGGGCCAGGGATATTAGGGCCAGGGATATTAGGGCCAGGGATATTAGGCCCAGTGATATTAGGGCCAGGGATTTTAGGGCAAGGGATATTAGGGCCAGGGATATTAGGGCCAGGGTTATTAGGGCCAGGGATATTAGGGCCAGGGATATTAGGGCCAGGGATATTAGGGCCAGGGATATTAGGGCCAGGGATATTAGGTCCAGGGATATTAGGGCCAGGGATATTAGGGCCAGGGATATTAGGGCAAGGGATATTAGGGCCAGGGATATTAGGGCCAGGGATATTAGGGCCAGGGATATTAGGTCCAGGGATATTAGGGCCAGGGATATTAGGGCCAGGGATATTAGGACCAGGGATATCAGGGCCAGGAATATTAGGGCCAGGGATATTAGGGCCAGGGATATTAGGGCCAGGGATATTAGAGCCAGGCATATTAGGGCCAGGGATATTAGGACCAGGTATATTAGGGCCAGGGATATTAGGGCCAGGGATATTAGGGCCTGGGATATTAGGGCCAGTGATATTAGGGCCAGGGATATTAGGGCCAGGGATATTAGGGCCAGGGATATTAGGGCCAGGGATATTAGGGCCAGGGATATTTGGGCCAGGGATATTAGGGCCACGGATATTAGGGCCAGGGATATTAGGGCCAGGGATATTAGGGCCAGAGATATTAGGGCCAGGGATATTAGGGCCAGGGATATTACGGTCAGGGATATTAGGGCCAGGGATATAATGGCCAGGGATATTAGGGCCAGGCATATTATGGCCAGGGATATTAGGGCCAGGGATATTAGGGCCAGGGATATTAGGGCCAGGGATATTAGGGCCAGGGATATTAAGGCCAGGGATATTAGGGCCAGGGATATTAGGGCCAGGGATATTATGGCCAGGGATATTCGGGCCAGGGATATTAGGGCCAGGGATATTAGGGCCAGGGATATTAGGGCCAGGGATTTTAGGGCCAGGGATATTAGGGCCAGGGATATTAGGGCCAGGGATATTAGGGCCAGGGATATTAGGGCCAGGGATATTAGGGCCAGGGATATTATGGAAGGGATATTAAGCCTGGGATATTAGGGCCAGGTATATTAGGGCCAGGGATATTAGGGCCAGGGATATAAGGGCCAGGGATATTAGGGCCAGGGATATTATGGCCAGGGATATTAGGGCCAGGGATATTAGGGCCAGAGATATTAGGGCCAGGGATATTAGGGCCAGGGATATTAGGGCCAGGGATATTAGGGCCAGGAATATTAGGGCCAGGGATATTAGGGCCAGAGATTTTAGGGCCAGGGATATTAGGGCCAGGGATATTAGGGCCAGGGATATCAGGGCCAGGGATATCAGTGCCAGGGATATTAGGGCCAGGGATATTAGCACCAGGGATATTAGGGCCAGGGATTTTAGGGCCAGGGATATTAGGGCCAGGGAGATTAGGGCCAGGGATATTAGGGCCAGGGATATTAGGGCCAGGGATATTAGGGCCAGGGATATTAGGGCCAGGGATATTAGGGCCAGGGATATTAGGGCCAGGGATATTAGGGCCAGGGATATTAGGCCCAGTGATATTAGGGCCAGGGATTTTAGGGCAAGGGATATTAGGGCCAGGGATATTAGGGCCAGGGTTATTAGGGCCAGGGATATTAGGGCCAGGGATATTAGGGCCAGGGATATTAGGGCCAGGGATATTAGGGCCAGGGATATTAGGTCCAGGGATATTAGGGCCAGGGATATTAGGGCCAGGGATATTAGGGCAAGGGATATTAGGGCCAGGGATATTAGGGCCAGGGATATTAGGGCCAGGGATATTAGGTCCAGGGATATTAGGGCCAGGGATATTAGGGCCAGGGATATTAGGACCAGGGATATCAGGGCCAGGAATATTAGGGCCAGGGATATTAGGGCCAGGGATATTAGGGCCAGGGATATTAGGGCCAGGGATATTAGGGCCAGGGATATTAGGGCCAGGGATATTAGGGCCAGGGATATTAGGGCCAGGGATATTAGGGCCAGGGATATTAGGGCCAGGGATTTTAGGGCAAGGGATATTAGGGCCAGGGATATTAGGGCCAGGGATATTAGGGCCAGGGATATTACGTCCAGGGATATTAGGGCCAGGGATATTAGGGCCAGGGATATTAGGACCAGGGATATCAGGGCCAGGAATATTAGGGCCAGGGATATTAGGGCCAGGGATATTAGGGCCAGGGATATTAGGGCCAGGGATATTAGGGCCAGGGATATTAGGGCCAGGGATATTAGGGCCAGCGAGATTAGGGCCAGCATTATTAGGGACAGGGATATTAGTGCCAGGGATATTATGGCCAGGGATATTAGGCGCCAGGGATATTAGGGCAAGGGATATTACGGCCAGGGATATTAGGGCCAGGGATATTAGGGTCAGGGATATTAGGGCCAGGGATATTAGGGCCAGGGATATTTGGGCCAGGGATATTAGGGCCACGGATATTAGGGCCAGGGATATTAGGGCCAGGGATATTAGGGCCAGAGATATTAGGGCCAGGGATATTAGGGCCACGGATATTACGGTCAGGGATATTAGGGCCAGGGATATAATGGCTAGAGATATTAGGGAAAGGCATATTATGGCCAGGGATATTAGGGCCGGGGATATTAGGGCCAGGGATATTAGGGCCAGGGATATTAGGGCCAGGGATATTAATGCCAGGGATATTAGGGCCAGGGATATTAGGGCCAGGGATATTATGGCCAGTGATATTAGGGCCAGGAATATTAGGGCCAGGGATATTAGGGCCAGGGATATTAGGGCCAGGGATTTTAGGGCAAGGGATATTAGGGCCAGGGATATTAGGGCCAGGGATATTAGGGCCAGGGATATTAGGGCCAGGGATATTAGGTCCACGGATATTACGGCCAGAGATATTAGGGCGAGGGATATTAGGGCCAGGGATATTAGGGCCAGGGATATTAGGGTCAGGGATATTAGGGCCATGGATATTAGGGCCAGGGATATTTGGGCCAGGGATATTAGGGCCACGGATATTAGGGCCAGGGATATTAGGGCCAGGGATATTAGGGCCAGAGATATTAGGGCCAGGGATATTAGGGCCAGGGATATTACAGTCAGGGATATTAGGGCCAGGGATATAATGGCCAGGGATATTAGGGCCAGGCATATTATGGCCAGGGATATTAGGGCCAGGGATATTAGGGCCAGGGATATTAGGGCCAGGGATATTAGGGCCAGGGATATTAAGGCCAGGGATATTAGGGCCAGGGATATTAGGGCCAGGGATATTAGGGCCAGGGATATTAGGGCCAGGGATATTAGGGCCAGGGATATTAGGGCCAGGGATATTAGGTCCAGGGATATTAGGGCCAGGGATATTAGGGCCAGGGATATTAGGGCCAGGGATATTAGGGCCAGGGATATTAGGGCCAGGGATATTAGGGCCAGGGATATTAGGGCCAGGGATATTACGGCCAGGGATATTAGGGCCAGGGATATTAGGGCCAGGGATATTAGGGCCAGGGATATTAGGCCCAGTGATATTAGGGCCAGGGATTTTAGGGCCAGGGATATTAGGGCCAGGGATATTAGGGCCAGGGATATTAGGTCCAGGGATATTAGGGCCAGGGATATTAGGGCCAGGGATATTAGGGCCAGGGATATTAGGGCCAGGGATATTAGGTCCACGGATATTACGGCCAGAGATATTAGGGCGAGGGATATTAGGGCCAGGGATATTAAGGCCAGGGATATTAGGGTCAGGGATATTAGGGCCATGGATATTAGGGCCAGGGATATTTGGGCCAGGGATATTAGGGCCACGGATATTAGGGCCAGGGATATTAGGGCCAGGGATATTAGGGCCAGAGATATTAGGGCCAGGGATATTAGGGCCAGGGATATTACGGTCAGGGATATTAGGGCCAGGGATATAATGGCCAGGGATATTAGGGCCAGGCATATTATGGCCAGGGATATTAGGGCCAGGGATATTAGGGCCAGGGATATTAGGGCCAGGGATATTAGGGCCAGGGATATTAGGGCCAGGGATATTAGGTCCAGGGATATTAGGGCCAGGGATATTAGGGCCAGGGATATTAGGGCCAGGGATATTAGGGCCAGGGATATTAGGTCAACGGATATTACGGCCAGAGATATTAGGGCGAGGGATATTAGGGCCAGGGATATTAGGGCCAGGGATATTAGGGTCAGGGATATTAGGGCCATGGATATTAGGGCCAGGGATATTTGGGCCAGGGATATTAGGGCCACGGATATTAGGGCCAGGGATATTAGGGCCAGGGATATTAGGGCCAGAGATATTAGGGCCAGGGATATTAGGGCCAGGGATATTACGGTCAGGGATATTAGGGCCAGGGATATAATGGCCAGGGATATTAGGGCCAGGCATATTATGGCCAGGGATATTAGGGCCAGGGATATTAGGGCCAGGGATATTAGGGCCAGGGATATTAGGGCCAGGGATATTAAGGCCAGGGATATTAGGGCCAGGGATATTAGGGCCAGGGATATTAGGGCCAGGGATATTAGGGCCAGGGATATTAGGGCCAGGGATATTAGGGCCAGGGATATTAGGTCCAGGGATATTAGGGCCAGGGATATTAGGGCCAGGGATATTAGGGCCAGGGATATTAGGGCCAGGGATATTAGGGCCAGGGATATTAGGGCCAGGGATATTAGGGCCAGGGATATTAGGGCCAGGGATATTAGGGCCAGGGATATTAGGGCCAGGGATATTAGGGCCAGGGATATTAGGCCCAGTGATATTAGGGCCAGGGATTTTAGGGCAAGGGATATTAGGGACAGGGATATTAGGGCCAGGGATATTAGGGCCAGGGATGTTAGGTCCACGGATATTAGGGCCAGGGATATTAGGGCCAGGGATATTAGGGCCAGGGATATTAGGGCCAGGGATATTAGGGCCAGGGTTATTAGGGCCAGGGATATTAGGGCCAGGGATATTAGGGCCAGGGATATTAGGGCCAGGGATATTAGGGCCAGGGATATTAGGGCCAGGGATATTAGGGCCAGGGATATTAGGGCCAGGGATTTTAGGGCAAGGGATATTAGGGCCAGGGATATTAGGGCCAGGGATATTAGGGCCAGGGATATTAGGTCCAGGGATATTAGGGCCAGGGATATTAGGGCCAGGGATATTAGGACCAGGGATATCAGGGCCAGGAATATTAGGGCCAGGGATATTAGGGCCAGGGATATTAGGGCCAGGGATATTAGGGCCAGGGATATTAGGGCCAGGGATACTAGGGCCAGGGATATTAGGGCCAGGGATATTAGGGCCAGGGATATTAGGGCCAGGGATATTAGGGCCAGGGATTTTAGGGCAAGGGATATTAGGGCCAGGGATATTAGGGCCAGGGATATTAGGGCCAGGGATATTAGGTCCAGGGATATTAGGGCCAGGGATATTAGGGCCAGGGATATTAGGACCAGGGATATCAGGGCCAGGAATATTAGGGCCAGGGATATTAGGGTCAGGGATATTAGGGCCATGGATATTAGGGCCAGGGATATTTGGGCCAGGGATATTAGGGCCACGGATATTAGGGCCAGGGATATTAGGGCCAGGGATATTAGGGCCAGAGATATTAGGGCCAGGGATATTAGGGCCAGGGATATTACAGTCAGGGATATTAGGGCCAGGGATATAATGGCCAGGGATATTAGGGCCAGGCATATTATGGCCAGGGATATTAGGGCCAGGGATATTAGGGCCAGGGATATTAGGGCCAGGGATATTAGGGCCAGGGATATTAAGGCCAGGGATATTAGGGCCAGGGATATTAGGGCCAGGGATATTAGGGCCAGGGATATTAGGGCCAGGGATATTAGGGCCAGGGATATTAGGGCCAGGGATATTAGGTCCAGGGATATTAGGGCCAGGGATATTAGGGCCAGGGATATTAGGGCCAGGGATATTAGGGCCAGGGATATTAGGGCCAGGGATATTAGGGCCAGGGATATTAGGGCCAGGGATATTACGGCCAGGGATATTAGGGCCAGGGATATTAGGGCCAGGGATATTAGGGCCAGGGATATTAGGCCCAGTGATATTAGGGCCAGGGATTTTAGGGCCAGGGATATTAGGGCCAGGGATATTAGGGCCAGGGATATTAGGTCCAGGGATATTAGGGCCAGGGACATTAGGGCCAGGGATATTAGGGCCAGGGATATTAGGGCCAGGGATTTTAGGTCCACGGATATTACGGCCAGAGATATTAGGGCGAGGGATATTAGGGCCAGGGATATTAAGGCCAGGGATATTAGGGTCAGGGATATTAGGGCCATGGATATTAGGGCCAGGGATATTTGGGCCAGGGATATTAGGGCCACGGATATTAGGGCCAGGGATATTAGGGCCAGGGATATTAGGGCCAGAGATATTAGGGCCAGGGATATTAGGGCCAGGGATATTACGGTCAGGGATATTAGGGCCAGGGATATAATGGCCAGGGATATTAGGGCCAGGCATATTATGGCCAGGGATATTAGGGCCAGGGATATTAGGGCCAGGGATATTAGGGCCAGGGATATTAGGGCCAGGGATATTAGGGCCAGGGATATTAGGTCCAGGGATATTAGGGCCAGGGATATTAGGGCCAGGGATATTAGGGCCAGGGATATTAGGGCCAGGGATATTAGGTCCACGGATATTACGGCCAGAGATATTAGGGCGAGGGATATTAGGGCCAGGGATATTAGGGCCAGGGATATTAGGGTCAGGGATATTAGGGCCATGGATATTAGGGCCAGGGATATTTGGGCCAGGGATATTAGGGCCACGGATATTAGGGCCAGGGATATTAGGGCCAGGGATATTAGGGCCAGAGATATTAGGGCCAGGGATATTAGGGCCAGGGATATTACGGTCAGGGATATTAGGGCCAGGGATATAATGGCCAGGGATATTAGGGCCAGGCATATTATGGCCAGGGATATTAGGGCCAGGGATATTAGGGCCAGGGATATTAGGGCCAGGGATATTAGGGCCAGGGATATTAAGGCCAGGGATATTAGGGCCAGGGATATTAGGGCCAGGGATATTAGGGCCAGGGATATTAGGGCCAGGGATATTAGGGCCAGGGATATTAGGGCCAGGGATATTAGGTCCAGGGATATTAGGGCCAGGGATATTAGGGCCAGGGATATTAGGGCCAGGGATATTAGGGCCAGGGATATTAGGGCCAGGGATATTAGGGCCAGGGATATTAGGGCCAGGGATATTAGGGCCAGGGATATTAGGGCCAGGGATATTAGGGCCAGGGATATTAGGGCCAGGGATATTAGGGCCAGGGATATTAGGCCCAGTGATATTAGGGCCAGGGATTTTAGGGCAAGGGATATTAGGGACAGGGATATTAGGGCCAGGGATATTAGGGCCAGGGATGTTAGGTCCACGGATATTAGGGCCAGGGATATTAGGGCCAGGGATATTAGGGCCAGGGATATTAGGGCCAGGGATATTAGGGCCAGGGTTATTAGGGCCAGGGATATTAGGGCCAGGGATATTAGGGCCAGGGATATTAGGGCCAGGGATATTAGGGCCAGGGATATTAGGGCCAGGGATATTAGGGCCAGGGATATTAGGGCCAGGGATTTTAGGGCAAGGGATATTAGGGCCAGGGATATTAGGGCCAGGGATATTAGGGCCAGGGATATTAGGTCCAGGGATATTAGGGCCAGGGATATTAGGGCCAGGGATATTAGGACCAGGGATATCAGGGCCAGGAATATTAGGGCCAGGGATATTAGGGCCAGGGATATTAGGGCCAGGGATATTAGGGCCAGGGATATTAGGGCCAGGGATACTAGGGCCAGGGATATTAGGGCCAGGGATATTAGGGCCAGGGATATTAGGGCCAGGGATATTAGGGCCAGGGATTTTAGGGCAAGGGATATTAGGGCCAGGGATATTAGGGCCAGGGATATTAGGGCCAGGGATATTAGGTCCAGGGATATTAGGGCCAGGGATATTAGGGCCAGGGATATTAGGACCAGGGATATCAGGGCCAGGAATATTAGGGCCAGGGATATTAGGGCCAGGGATATTAGGGCCAGGGATATTAGGGCCAGGGATATTAGGGCCAGGGATATTAGGGCCAGGGATATTAGGGCCAGGGAGATTAGGGCCAGCATTATTAGGGACAGGGATATTAGTGCCAGGGATATTATGGCCAGGGATATTAGGCGCCAGGGATATTAGGGCAAGGGATATTAGGGCCAGGGATATTAGGGCCAGGGATATTAGGGTCAGGGATATTAGGGCCAGGGATATTAGGGCCAGGGATATTTGGGCCAGGGATATTAGGGCCACGGATATTAGGGCCAGGGATATTAGGGCCAGGGATATTAGGGCCAGAGATATTAGGGCCAGGGATATTAGGGCCACGGATATTACGGTCAGGGATATTAGGGCCAGGGATATAATGGCTAGAGATATTAGGGAAAGGCATATTATGGCCAGGGATATTAGGGCCGGGGATATTAGGGCCAGGGATATTAGGGCCAGGGATATTAGGGCCAGGGATATTAATGCCAGGGATATTAGGGCCAGGGATATTAGGGCCAGGGATATTATGGCCAGTGATATTAGGGCCAGGGATATTAGGGCCAGGGATATTAGGGCCAGGGATATTAGGGCCAGGGATATTAGGTCCAGGGATATTAGGGCCAGGGATATTAGGGCCAGGGATATTAGGGCCAGGGATATTAGGGCCAGGGATATTAGGTCCACGGATATTACGGCCAGAGATATTAGGGCGAGGGATATTAGGGCCAGGGATATTAGGGCCAGGGATATTAGGGTCAGGGATATTAGGGCCATGAATATTAGGGCCAGGGATATTTGGGCCAGGGATATTAGGGCCACGGATATTAGGGCCAGGGATACTAGGGCCAGGGATATTAGGGCCAGAGATATTAGGGCCAGGGATATTAGGGCCAGGGATATTACGGTCAGGGATATTAGGGCCAGGGATATTAGGGCCAGGGATATTAGGGCCAGAGATATTAGGGCCAGGGATATTAGGGCCAGGGATATTAGGGCCAGGGTTATTAGGGCCAGGGTTATTAAGGCCAGGGATATTAGGGCCAGGGATATTAGGGCCAGGGATATTAGGGCCAGGGATATTAGGGCCAGGGATATTAGGGCCAGGGATATTAGGGCCAGGGATATTAGGGCCAGGGATATTAGGGCCAGGGATTTTAGGGCAAGGGATATTAGGGCCAGGGATATTAGGGCCAGGGATATTAGTGCCAGGGATATTAGGGCCAGGGATATTAGGTCCAGGGATGTTAGGGCCAGGGATATTAGGTCCAGGGATATTAGGGCCAGGGATATTAGGGCCAGGGATATTAGGGCCAGGGATATTAGGTCCAGGGATATTAGGGCCAGGGATATTAGGGCCAGGGATATTAGGGCCAGGGATATTAGGGCCAGGGATATTAGGTCCACAGATATTACGGCCAGAGATATTAGGGCGAGGGATATTAGGGCCAGGGATATTAGGGCCAGGGATATTAGGGTCAGGGATATTAGGGCAAGGGATATTAGGGCCAGGGATATTTGGGCCAGGGATATTAGGGCCACGGATATTAGGGCCAGGGATATTAGGGCCAGGGATATTAGGGCCAGAGATATTAGGGCCAGGGATATTAGGGCCACGGATATTACGGTCAGGGATATTAGGGCCAGGGATATAATGGCTAGAGATATTAGGGAAAGGCATATTATGGCCAGGGATATTAGGGCCGGGGATATTAGGGCCAGGGATATTAGGGCCAGGGATATTAGGGCCAGGGATATTAATGCCAGGGATATTAGGGCCAGGGATATTAGGGCCAGGGATATTATGGCCAGTGATATTAGGGCCAGGGATATTAGGGCCAGGGATATTAGGGCCAGGGATATTAGGTCCACGGATATTACGGCCAGAGATATTAGGGCGAGGGATATTAGGGCCAGGGATATTAGGGCCAGGGATATTAGGGTCAGGGATATTAGGGCCATGGATATTAGGGCCAGGGATATTTGGGCCAGGGATATTAGGGCCACGGATATTAGGGCCAGGGATATTAGGGCCAGGGATATTAGGGCAAGAGATATTAGGGCCAGGGATATTAGGGACAGGGATATTACGGTCAGGGATATTAGGGCCAGGGATATAATGGCCAGGGATATTAGGGCCAGGCATATTATGGCCAGGGATATTAGGGCCAGGGATATTAGGGCCAGGGATATTAGGGCCAGGGATATTAGGGCCAGGGATATTAAGGCCAGGGATATTAGGGCCAGGGATATTAGGGCCAGGGATATTAGGGCCAGGGATATTAGGGCCAGGGATATTAGGGCCAGGGATATTAGGGCCAGGGATATTAGGTCCAGGGATATTAGGGCCAGGGATATTAGGGCCAGGGATATTATGGCCAGGGATATTAGGGCCAGGGATATTAGGGCCAGGGATATTAGGGCCAGGGATATTAGGGCCAGGGATATTAGGGCCAGGGATATTAGGGCCAGGGATATTAGGGCCAGGGATATTAGGGCCAGGGATATTAGGCCCAGTGATATTAGGGCCAGGGATTTTAGGGCAAGGGATATTAGGGACAGGGATATTAGGGCCAGGGATATTAGGGCCAGGGATGTTAGGTCCACGGATATTAGGGCCAGGGATATTAGGGCCAGGGATATTAGGGCCAGGGATATTAGGGCCAGGGATATTAGGGCCAGGCTTATTAGGGCCAGGGATATTAGGGCCAGGGATATTAGGGCCAGGGATATTAGGGCCAGGGATATTAGGGCCAGGGATATTAGGGCCAGGGATATTAGGGCCAGGGATATTAGGGCCAGGGATATTAGGGCCAGGGATATTAGGGCCAGGGATTTTAGGGCAAGGGATATTAGGGCCAGGGATATTAGGGCCAGGGATATTAGGGCCAGGGATATTAGGTCCAGGGATATTAGGGCCAGGGATATTAGGGCCAGGGATATTAGGACCAGGGATATCAGGGCCAGGAATATTAGGGCCAGGGATATTAGGGCCAGGGATATTAGGGCCAGGGATATTAGGGCCAGGGATATTAGGGCCAGGGATATTAGGGCCAGGGATATTAGGGCCAGGGATATTAGGGCCAGGGATATTAGTGCCAGGGATATTAGGGCCAGGGATATTAGGGCCAGGGATTTTAGGGCAAGGGATATTAGGGCCAGGGATATTAGGGCCAGGGATATTAGGGCCAGGGATATTAGGTCCAGGGATATTAGGGCCAGGGATATTAGGGCCAGGGATATTAGGACCAGGGATATCAGGGCCAGGAATATTAGGGCCAGGGATATTAGGGCCAGGGATATTAGGGCCAGGGATATTAGGGCCAGGGATATTAGGGCCAGGGATATTAGGGCCAGGGATATTAGGGCCAGGGAGATTAGGGCCAGCATTATTAGGGACAGGGATATTAGTGCCAGGGATATTATGGCCAGGGATATTAGGCGCCAGGGATATTAGGGCAAGGGATATTAGGGCCAGGGATATTAGGGCCAGGGATATTAGGGTCAGGGATATTAGGGCCAGGGATATTAGGGCCAGGGATATTTGGGCCAGGGATATTAGGGCCACGGATATTAGGGCCAGGGATATTAGGGCCAGGGATATTAGGGCCAGAGATATTAGGGCCAGGGATATTAGGGCCACGGATATTACGGTCAGGGATATTAGGGCCAGGGATATAATGGCTAGAGATATTAGGGAAAGGCATATTATGGCCAGGGATATTAGGGCCGGGGATATTAGGGCCAGGGATATTAGGGCCAGGGATATTAGGGCCAGGGATATTAATGCCAGGGATATTAGGGCCAGGGATATTAGGGCCAGGGATATTATGGCCAGTGATATTAGGGCCAGGGATATTAGGGCCAGGGATATTAGGGCCAGGGATATTAGGGCCAGGGATATTAGGTCCAGGGATATTAGGGCCAGGGATATTAGGGCCAGGGATATTAGGGCCAGGGATATTAGGGCCAGGGATATTAGGTCCACGGATATTACGGCCAGAGATATTAGGGCGAGGGATATTAGGGCCAGGGATATTAGGGCCAGGGATATTAGGGTCAGGGATATTAGGGCTATGGATATTAGGGCCAGGGATATTTGGGCCAGGGATATTAGGGCCACGGATATTAGGGCCAGGGATATTAGGGCCAGGGATATTAGGGCCAGAGATAATAGGGCCAGGGATATTAGGGCCAGGGATATTACGGTCAGGGATATTAGGGCCAGGGATATAATGGCCAGGGATATTAGGGCCAGGCATATTATGGCCAGGGATATTAGGGCCAGGGATATTAGGGCCAGGGATATTAGGGCCAGGGATATTAGGGCCAGGGATATTAAGGCCAGGGATATTAGGGCCAGGGATATTAGGGCCAGGGATATTATGGCCAGCGATATTAGGGCCAGGGATATTAGGGCCAAGGATATTAGGGCCAGGGATATTAGTGCCAGAAATATTAGGGCCAGGGATATTAGGGCCAGGGATATTAGGGCCAGGGATATTAGGGCCAGGGATATTAGGGCCAGGGATATCAGGTCCACGGATATTACAGCCAGGGATATTAGGGCCAGGGATATTAGGGCCAGAGATATTAGGGCCAGGGATATTAGGGCCAGGGATATTAGGGCCAGGGTTATTAGGGCCAGGGTTATTAAGGCCAGGGATATTAGGGCCAGGGATATTAGGGCCAGGGATATTAGGGCCAGGGATATTAGGGCCAGGGATATTAGGGCCAGGGATATTAGGGCCAGGGATATTAGGGCCATGGATATTAGGGCCAGGGATATTAGGGCCAGGGATATTAGGTCCAGGGATATTAGGGCCAGGGATATTAGGGCCAGGGATATTAGGGCCAGGGATATTAGGGCCAGGGATATTAGGTCCACAGATATTACGGCCAGAGATATTAGGGCGAGGGATATTAGGGCCAGGGATATTAGGGCCAGGGAGATTAGGGTCATGGATATTAGGGCCAGGAATATTAGGGCCAGGGATATTTGGGCCAGGGATATTAGGGCCACGGATATTAGGGCCAGGGATATTAGGGCCAGGGATATTAGGGCCAGAGATATTAGGGCCAGGGATATTAGGGCCAGGGATATTACGGTCAGGGATATTAGGGCCAGGGATATAATGGCCAGGGATATTAGGGCCAGGCATATTATGGCCAGGGATATTAGGGCCAGGGATATTAGGGCCAGGGATATCAGGTCCACGGATATTACAGCCAGGGATATTAGGGCCAGGGATATTAGGGCCAGGGATATTAGGGCCAGGGATATTAGGTCCAGGGATATTAGGGCCAGGGATATTAGGGCCAGGGATATTAGGACCAGGGATATCAGGGCCAGGAATATTAGGGCCAGGGATATTAGGGCCAGGGATATTAGGGCCAGGGATATTAGGGCCAGGGATATTAGGGCCAGGGATACTAGGGCCAGGGATATTAGGGCCAGGGATATTAGGGCCAGGGATATTAGGGCCAGGGATATTAGGGCCAGGGATTTTAGGGCAAGGGATATTAGGGCCAGGGATATTAGGGCCAGGGATATTAGGGCCAGGGATATTAGGTCCAGGGATATTAGGGCCAGGGATATTAGGGCCAGGGATATTAGGACCAGGGATATCAGGGCCAGGAATATTAGGGCCAGGGATATTAGGGCCAGGGATATTAGGGCCAGGGATATTAGGGCCAGGGATATTAGGGCCAGGGATATTAGGGCCAGGGATATTAGGGCCAGGGAGATTAGGGCCAGCATTATTAGGGACAGGGATATTAGTGCCAGGGATATTATGGCCAGGGATATTAGGCGCCAGGGATATTAGGGCAAGGGATATTAGGGCCAGGGATATTAGGGCCAGGGATATTAGGGTCAGGGATATTAGGGCCAGGGATATTAGGGCCAGGGATATTTGGGCCAGGGATATTAGGGCCACGGATATTAGGGCCAGGGATATTAGGGCCAGGGATATTAGGGCCAGAGATATTAGGGCCAGGGATATTAGGGCCACGGATATTACGGTCAGGGATATTAGGGCCAGGGATATAATGGCTAGAGATATTAGGGAAAGGCATATTATGGCCAGGGATATTAGGGCCGGGGATATTAGGGCCAGGGATATTAGGGCCAGGGATATTAGGGCCAGGGATATTAATGCCAGGGATATTAGGGCCAGGGATATTAGGGCCAGGGATATTATGGCCAGTGATATTAGGGCCAGGGATATTAGGGCCAGGGATATTAGGGCCAGGGATATTAGGGCCAGGGATATTAGGTCCAGGGATATTAGGGCCAGGGATATTAGGGCCAGGGATATTAGGGCCAGGGATATTAGGGCCAGGGATATTAGGTCCACGGATATTACGGCCAGAGATATTAGGGCGAGGGATATTAGGGCCAGGGATATTAGGGCCAGGGATATTAGGGTCAGGGATATTAGGGCCATGAATATTAGGGCCAGGGATATTTGGGCCAGGGATATTAGGGCCACGGATATTAGGGCCAGGGATACTAGGGCCAGGGATATTAGGGCCAGAGATATTAGGGCCAGGGATATTAGGGCCAGGGATATTACGGTCAGGGATATTAGGGCCAGGGATATTAGGGCCAGGGATATTAGGGCCAGAGATATTAGGGCCAGGGATATTAGGGCCAGGGATATTAGGGCCAGGGTTATTAGGGCCAGGGTTATTAAGGCCAGGGATATTAGGGCCAGGGATATTAGGGCCAGGGATATTAGGGCCAGGGATATTAGGGCCAGGGATATTAGGGCCAGGGATATTAGGGCCAGGGATATTAGGGCCAGGGATATTAGGGCCAGGGATTTTAGGGCAAGGGATATTAGGGCCAGGGATATTAGGGCCAGGGATATTAGTGCCAGGGATATTAGGGCCAGGGATATTAGGTCCAGGGATGTTAGGGCCAGGGATATTAGGTCCAGGGATATTAGGGCCAGGGATATTAGGGCCAGGGATATTAGGGCCAGGGATATTAGGTCCAGGGATATTAGGGCCAGGGATATTAGGGCCAGGGATATTAGGGCCAGGGATATTAGGGCCAGGGATATTAGGTCCACAGATATTACGGCCAGAGATATTAGGGCGAGGGATATTAGGGCCAGGGATATTAGGGCCAGGGATATTAGGGTCAGGGATATTAGGGCCAGGGATATTAGGGCCAGGGATATTTGGGCCAGGGATATTAGGGCCACGGATATTAGGGCCAGGGATATTAGGGCCAGGGATATTAGGGCCAGAGATATTAGGGCCAGGGATATTAGGGCCACGGATATTACGGTCAGGGATATTAGGGCCAGGGATATAATGGCTAGAGATATTAGGGAAAGGCATATTATGGCCAGGGATATTAGGGCCGGGGATATTAGGGCCAGGGATATTAGGGCCAGGGATATTAGGGCCAGGGATATTAATGCCAGGGATATTAGGGCCAGGGATATTAGGGCCAGGGATATTATGGCCAGTGATATTAGGGCCAGGGATATTAGGGCCAGGGATATTAGGGCCAGGGATATTAGGTCCACGGATATTACGGCCAGAGATATTAGGGCGAGGGATATTAGGGCCAGGGATATTAGGGCCAGGGATATTAGGGTCAGGGATATTAGGGCCATGGATATTAGGGCCAGGGATATTTGGGCCAGGGATATTAGGGCCACGGATATTAGGGCCAGGGATATTAGGGCCAGGGATATTAGGGCAAGAGATATTAGGGCCAGGGATATTAGGGACAGGGATATTACGGTCAGGGATATTAGGGCCAGGGATATAATGGCCAGGGATATTAGGGCCAGGCATATTATGGCCAGGGATATTAGGGCCAGGGATATTAGGGCCAGGGATATTAGGGCCAGGGATATTAGGGCCAGGGATATTAAGGCCAGGGATATTAGGGCCAGGGATATTAGGGCCAGGGATATTAGGGCCAGGGATATTAGGGCCAGGGATATTAGGGCCAGGGATATTAGGGCCAGGGATATTAGGTCCAGGGATATTAGGGCCAGGGATATTAGGGCCAGGGATATTATGGCCAGGGATATTAGGGCCAGGGATATTAGGGCCAGGGATATTAGGGCCAGGGATATTAGGGCCAGGGATATTAGGGCCAGGGATATTAGGGCCAGGGATATTAGGGCCAGGGATATTAGGGCCAGGGATATTAGGCCCAGTGATATTAGGGCCAGGGATTTTAGGGCAAGGGATATTAGGGACAGGGATATTAGGGCCAGGGATATTAGGGCCAGGGATGTTAGGTCCACGGATATTAGGGCCAGGGATATTAGGGCCAGGGATATTAGGGCCAGGGATATTAGGGCCAGGGATATTAGGGCCAGGCTTATTAGGGCCAGGGATATTAGGGCCAGGGATATTAGGGCCAGGGATATTAGGGCCAGGGATATTAGGGCCAGGGATATTAGGGCCAGGGATATTAGGGCCAGGGATATTAGGGCCAGGGATATTAGGGCCAGGGATATTAGGGCCAGGGATTTTAGGGCAAGGGATATTAGGGCCAGGGATATTAGGGCCAGGGATATTAGGGCCAGGGATATTAGGTCCAGGGATATTAGGGCCAGGGATATTAGGGCCAGGGATATTAGGACCAGGGATATCAGGGCCAGGAATATTAGGGCCAGGGATATTAGGGCCAGGGATATTAGGGCCAGGGATATTAGGGCCAGGGATATTAGGGCCAGGGATATTAGGGCCAGGGATATTAGGGCCAGGGATATTAGGGCCAGGGATATTAGTGCCAGGGATATTAGGGCCAGGGATATTAGGGCCAGGGATTTTAGGGCAAGGGATATTAGGGCCAGGGATATTAGGGCCAGGGATATTAGGGCCAGGGATATTAGGTCCAGGGATATTAGGGCCAGGGATATTAGGGCCAGGGATATTAGGACCAGGGATATCAGGGCCAGGAATATTAGGGCCAGGGATATTAGGGCCAGGGATATTAGGGCCAGGGATATTAGGGCCAGGGATATTAGGGCCAGGGATATTAGGGCCAGGGATATTAGGGCCAGGGAGATTAGGGCCAGCATTATTAGGGACAGGGATATTAGTGCCAGGGATATTATGGCCAGGGATATTAGGCGCCAGGGATATTAGGGCAAGGGATATTAGGGCCAGGGATATTAGGGCCAGGGATATTAGGGTCAGGGATATTAGGGCCAGGGATATTAGGGCCAGGGATATTTGGGCCAGGGATATTAGGGCCACGGATATTAGGGCCAGGGATATTAGGGCCAGGGATATTAGGGCCAGAGATATTAGGGCCAGGGATATTAGGGCCACGGATATTACGGTCAGGGATATTAGGGCCAGGGATATAATGGCTAGAGATATTAGGGAAAGGCATATTATGGCCAGGGATATTAGGGCCGGGGATATTAGGGCCAGGGATATTAGGGCCAGGGATATTAGGGCCAGGGATATTAATGCCAGGGATATTAGGGCCAGGGATATTAGGGCCAGGGATATTATGGCCAGTGATATTAGGGCCAGGGATATTAGGGCCAGGGATATTAGGGCCAGGGATATTAGGGCCAGGGATATTAGGTCCAGGGATATTAGGGCCAGGGATATTAGGGCCAGGGATATTAGGGCCAGGGATATTAGGGCCAGGGATATTAGGTCCACGGATATTACGGCCAGAGATATTAGGGCGAGGGATATTAGGGCCAGGGATATTAGGGCCAGGGATATTAGGGTCAGGGATATTAGGGCTATGGATATTAGGGCCAGGGATATTTGGGCCAGGGATATTAGGGCCACGGATATTAGGGCCAGGGATATTAGGGCCAGGGATATTAGGGCCAGAGATAATAGGGCCAGGGATATTAGGGCCAGGGATATTACGGTCAGGGATATTAGGGCCAGGGATATAATGGCCAGGGATATTAGGGCCAGGCATATTATGGCCAGGGATATTAGGGCCAGGGATATTAGGGCCAGGGATATTAGGGCCAGGGATATTAGGGCCAGGGATATTAAGGCCAGGGATATTAGGGCCAGGGATATTAGGGCCAGGGATATTATGGCCAGCGATATTAGGGCCAGGGATATTAGGGCCAAGGATATTAGGGCCAGGGATATTAGTGCCAGAAATATTAGGGCCAGGGATATTAGGGCCAGGGATATTAGGGCCAGGGATATTAGGGCCAGGGATATTAGGGCCAGGGATATCAGGTCCACGGATATTACAGCCAGGGATATTAGGGCCAGGGATATTAGGGCCAGAGATATTAGGGCCAGGGATATTAGGGCCAGGGATATTAGGGCCAGGGTTATTAGGGCCAGGGTTATTAAGGCCAGGGATATTAGGGCCAGGGATATTAGGGCCAGGGATATTAGGGCCAGGGATATTAGGGCCAGGGATATTAGGGCCAGGGATATTAGGGCCAGGGATATTAGGGCCATGGATATTAGGGCCAGGGATATTAGGGCCAGGGATATTAGGTCCAGGGATATTAGGGCCAGGGATATTAGGGCCAGGGATATTAGGGCCAGGGATATTAGGGCCAGGGATATTAGGTCCACAGATATTACGGCCAGAGATATTAGGGCGAGGGATATTAGGGCCAGGGATATTAGGGCCAGGGAGATTAGGGTCATGGATATTAGGGCCAGGAATATTAGGGCCAGGGATATTTGGGCCAGGGATATTAGGGCCACGGATATTAGGGCCAGGGATATTAGGGCCAGGGATATTAGGGCCAGAGATATTAGGGCCAGGGATATTAGGGCCAGGGATATTACGGTCAGGGATATTAGGGCCAGGGATATAATGGCCAGGGATATTAGGGCCAGGCATATTATGGCCAGGGATATTAGGGCCAGGGATATTAGGGCCAGGGATATTAGGGCCAGGGATATTAGGGCCAAGGATATTAAGGCCAGGGATATTAGGGCCAGGGATATTAGGGCCAGGGATATTATGGCCAGCGATATTAGGGCCAGGGATATTAGGGCCAGGGTTATTAGGGCCAGGGATATTAGGGCCAGAAATATTAGGGCCAGGGATATTAGGGCCAGGGATATTAGGGCCAGGGATATTAGGGCCAGGGATATTAGGTCCACAGATATTACGGCCAGGGATATTAGGGCCAGGGATATTAGGGCCAGAGATATTAGGGCCAGGGATATTAGGGCCAGGGATATTAGGGCCAGGGTTATTAGGGCCAGGGTTATTAAGGCCAGGGATATTAGGGCCAGGGATATTAGGGCCAGGGATATTAGGGCCAGGGATATTAGGGCCAGGGATATTAGGGCCAGGGGTATTGGGGCCAGGGATATTAGGGCCAGGGATTTTAGGGCAAGGGATATTAGGGCCAGGGATATTAGGGCCAGGGATATTAGTGCCAGGGATATTAGGGCCAGGGATATTAGGTCCTGGGATATTAGGGCCAGGGATATTAGGTCCAGGGATATTAGTGCCAGGGATATTAGGGCCATGGATATTAGGGCCAGGGATATTAGGGCCAGGGATATTAGGTCCAGGGATATTAGGGCCAGGGATATTAGGGCCAGGGATATTAGGGCCAGGGATATTAGGGCCAGGGATATTAGGTCCACGGATATTATGGCCAGAGATATTAGGGCGAGGGATATTAGGGCCAGGGATATTAGGGCCAGGGATATTAGGGTCAGGGATATTAGGGCCAGGGATATTAGGGCCAGGGATATTTGGGCCAGGGATATTAGGGCCACGGATATTAGGGCCAGGGATATTAGGGCCAGGGAAATTAGGGCCAGAGATATTAGGGCCAGGGATATTAGGGCCAGGGATATTACGGTCAGGGATATTAGGGCCAGGGATATAATATCCAGGGATATTAGGGCCAGGCATATTATGGCCAGGGATATTAGGGCCAGGGATATTAGGGCCAGGGATATTAGGGCCAGGGATATTAGGGCCAGGGATATTAAGGCCAGGGATATTAGGGCCAGGGATATTAGGGCCAGAGATATTATGGCCAGCAATATTAGGGCCAGGGATATTAGGGCCAGGGATATTAGGGCCAGGGATATTAGGGCCAGAAATATTAGGGCCAGGGATATTAGGGCCAGGGATATTAGGGCCAGGGATATTAGGGCCAGGGATATTAGGTCCACGGATATTACGGCCAGGGATATTACGGCCAGGGATATTAGGGCCAGAGATATTAGGGCCAGGGATATTAGGGCCAGGGATATTAGGGCCAGGGTTATTAGGGCCAGGGTTATTAAGGCCAGGGATATTAGGGCCAGGGATATTAGGTCCAGGGATATTAGGGCCAGGGATATTAGGGCCAGGGATATTAGGGCCAGGGATATTAGGTCCACGGATATTACGGCCAGAGATATTAGGGCGAGGGATATTAGGGCCAGGGATATTAGGGCCAGGGATATTAGGGTCAGGGATATTAGGGCCAGGGATATTAGGGCCAGGGATATTTGGGCCAGGGATATTAGGGCCACGGATATTAGGGCCAGGGATATTAGGGCCAGGAAAATTAGGGCCAGAGATATTAGGGCCAGGGATATTAGGGCCAGGGATATTACGGTCAGGGATATTAGGGCCAGGGATATAATGGCCAGGGATATTAGGGCCAGGCATATTATGGCCAGGGATATTAGGGCCAGGGATATTAGGGCCAGGGATATTAGGGCCAGGGATATTAGGGCCAGGGATATTAAGGCCAGGGATATTAGGGCCAGGGATATTAGGGCCAGGGATATTATGGCCAGCAATATTAGGGCCAGGGATATTAGGGCCAGGGATATTAGGGCCAGGGATATTAGGGCCAGAAATATTAGGGCCAGGGATATTAGGGCCAGGGATATTAGGGCCAGGGATATTAGGGCCAGGGATATTAGGTCCACGGATATTACGGCCAGGGATATTAGGGCCAGGGATATTAGGGCCAGAGATAATAGGGCCAGGGATATTAGGGCCAGGGATATTAGGGCCAGGGTTATTAGGGCCAGGGTTATTAAGGCCAGGGATATTAGGGCCAGGGATATTAGGGCCAGGGATATTAGGGCCAGGGATATTAGGGCCAGGGACATTAGGGCCAGGGATATTAGGGCCAGGGATATTTGGGCCAGGGATATTAGGGCCAGGGATATTAGGGCCAGGGATTTTAGGGTAAGGAATATTAGGGCCAGGGATATTAGGGCCAGGGATATTAGTGCCAGGGATATTAGGGCCAGGGATATTAGGTCCAGGGATATTAGGGCCAGGGATATTAGGTCCACTGATATTAGGGCCAGGGATATTAGGGCCATGGATATTAGGGCCAGGGATATTAGGGCCAGGGATATTAGGGCCAGGGATATTAGGGCCAGGGATATTAGGTCCAGGGATATTAGGGCCAGGGATATTAGGGCCAGGGATATTAGGGCCAGGGATATTAGGGCCAGGGATATTAGGGCCAGAGATATTAGGGCCAGGGATATTAGGGCCAGGGATATTATGGTCAGGGATATTAGGGCCAGGGATATAATGGCCAGGGATTATAGGGCCAGGCATATTATGGCCAGAGATATTAGGGCCAGGGATATTAGGGCCAGGGATATTAGGGCCAGGGATATTAGGGCCAAGGATATTAAGGCCAGGGATATTAGGGCTAGGGATATTAGGGCCAGGGATATTATGGCCAGCGATATTAGGGCCAGGGATATTAGGGCCAGGGATATTAGGGCCAGGGATATTAGGGCCAGAAATATTAGGGCCAGGGATATTAGGGCCAGGGATATTAGGGCCAGGGATATTAGGTCCACAGATATTACGGCCAGGGATATTAGGGCCAGGGATATTAGGGCCAGAGATATTAGGGCCAGGGATATTAGGGCCAGGGATATTAGGGCCAGGGTTATTAGGGCCAGGGTTATTAAGGCCAAGGATATTAGGGCCAGGGATATTAGGGCCAGGGATATTAGGGCCAGGGATATTAGGGCCAGGGATATTAGGGCCAGGGATATTGGGGCCAGGGATATTAGGGCCAGGGATTTTAGGGCAAGGGATATTAGGGCCAGGGATATTAGGGCCAGGGATATTAGTGCCAGGGATATTAGGGCCAGGGATATTAGGTTCTGGGATATTAGGGCCAGGGATATTAGGTCCAGGGATATTAGTGCCAGGGATATTAGGGCCATGGATATTAGGGCCAGGGATATTAGGGCCAGGGATATTAGGTCCAGGGATATTAGGGCCAGGGATATTAGGGCCAGGGATATTAGGGCCAGGGATATTAGGGCCAGGGATATTAGGTCCACGGATATTACGGCCAGAGATATTAGGGCGAGGGATATTAGGGCCAGGGATATTAGGGCCAGGGATATTAGGGTCAGGGATATTAGGGCCAGGGATATTAGGGCCAGGGATATTTGGGCCAGGGATATTAGGGCCACGGATATTAGGGCCAGGGATATTAGGGCCAGGGAAATTAGGGCCAGAGATATTAGGGCCAGGGATATTAGGGCCAGGGATATTACGGT
Organism: Petromyzon marinus; assembly: GCF_048934315.1. NCBI lineage: Eukaryota > Metazoa > Chordata > Hyperoartia > Petromyzontiformes > Petromyzontidae > Petromyzon > Petromyzon marinus. The sequence continues at coordinate 4,134,443 of NW_027422684.1, read as the reverse complement.
CAGGGATATTAGGGCCAGGGATATAATATCCAGGGATATTAGGGCCAGGCATATTATGGCCAGGGATATTAGGGCCAGGGATATTAGGGCCAGGGATATTAGGGCCAGAGATATTAGGGCCAGGGATATTAAGGCCAGGGATATTAGGGCCAGGGATATGAGGGCCAGAGATATTATGGCCAGCAATATTAGGGCCAGGGATATTAGGGCCAGGGATATTAGGGCCAGGGATATTAGGGCCAGAAATATTAGGGCCAGGGATATTAGGGCCAGGGATATTAGGGCCAGGGATATTAGGGCCAGGGATATTAGGTCCACGGATATTACGGCCAGGGATATTAGGGCCAGGGATATTAGGGCCAGAGATATTAGGGCCAGGGATATTAGGGCCAGGGATATTAGGGCCAGGGTTATTAGGGCCAGGGTTATTAAGGCCAGGGATATTAGGGCCAGGGATATTAGGTCCAGGGATATTAGGGCCAGGGATATTAGGGCCAGGGATATTAAGGCCAGGGATATTAGGGCCAGGGATATTAGGTCCACGGATATTACGGCCAGAGATATTAGGGCGAGGGATATTAGGTCCAGGGATATTAGGGCCAGGGATATTAGGGTCAGGGATATTAGGGCCAGGGATATTAGGGCCAGGGATATTTGGGCCAGGGATATTAGGGCCACGGATATTAGGGCCAGGGATATTAGGGCCAGGAAAATTAGGGCCAGAGATATTAGGGCCAGGGATATTAGGGCCAGGGATATTACGGTCAGGGATATTAGGGCCAGGGATATAATGGCCAGGGATATTAGGGCCAGGCATATTATGGCCAGGGATATTAGGGCCAGGGATATTAGGGCCAGGGATATTAGGGCCAGGGATATTAGGGCCAGGGATATTAAGGCCAGGGATATTAGGGCCAGGGATATTAGGGCCAGGAATATTATGGCCAGCAATATTAGGGCCAGGGATATTAGGGCCAGGGATATTAGGGCCAGGGATATTAGGGCCAGAAATATTAGGGCCAGGGATATTAGGGCCAGGGATATTAGGGCCAGGGATATTAGGGCCAGGGATTTTAGGTCCACGGATATTACGGCCAGGGATATTAGGGCCAGGGATATTAGGGCCAGAGATAATAGGGCCAGGGATATTAGGGCCAGGGATATTAGGGCCAGGGTTATTAGGGCCAGGGTTATTAAGGCCAGGGATATTAGGGCCAGGGATATTAGGGCCAGGGATATTAGGGCCAGGGATATTAGGGCCAGGGACATTAGGGCCAGGGATATTAGGGCCAGGGATATTTGGGCCAGGGATATTAGGGCCAGGGATATTAGGGCCAGGGATTTTAGGGTAAGGGATATTAGGGCCAGGGATATTAGGGCCAGGGATATTAGTGCCAGGGATATTAGGGCCAGGGATATTAGGTCCAGGGATATTAGGGCCAGGGATATTAGGTCCACTGATATTAGGGCCAGGGATATTAGGGCCAGGGATATTAGGGCCAGGGATATTAGGGCCAGGGATATTAGGGCCAGGGATATTAGGTCCAGGGATATTAGGGCCAGGGATATTAGGGCCAGGGATATTAGGGCCAGGGATATTAGGGCCAGGGATATTAGGTCCACGGATATTACGGCCAGAGATATTAGGGCGAGGGATATTAGGGCCAGGGATATTAGGGCCAGGGATATTAGGGTCAGGGATATTAGGGCCATGGATATTAGGGCCAGGGATATTTGGGCCAGGGATATTAGGGCCACGGATATTAGGGCCAGGGATATTAGGGCCAGGGATATTAGGGCCAGAGATATTAGGGCCAGGGATATTAGGGCCAGGGATATTACGGTCAGGGATATTAGGGCCAGGGATATAATGGCCAGGGATATTAGGGCCAGGCATATTATGGCCAGGGATATTAGCGCCAGGGATATTAGGGCCAGGGATATTAGGGCCAGGGATATTAGGGCCAGGGATATTAAGGCCAGGGATATTAGGGCCAGGGATATTAGGGCCAGGGATATTAGGGCCAGGGATATTAGGGCCAGGGATATTAGGGCCAGGGATATTAGGGCCAGGGATATTAGGTCCAGGGATATTAGGGCCAGGGATATTAGGGCCAGGGATATTAGGGCCAGGGATATTAGGGCCAGGGATATTAGGGCCAGGGATATTAGGGCCAGGGATATTAGGGCCAGGGATATTAGGGCCAGGGATATTAGGGCCAGGGATATTAGGGCCAGGGATATTAGGCCCAGTGATATTAGGGCCAGGGATTTTAGGGCAAGGGATATTAGGGACAGGGATATTAGGGCCAGGGATATTAGGGCCAGGGATGTTAGGTCCACGGATATTAGGGCCAGGGATATTAGGGCCAGGGATATTAGGGCCAGGGATATTAGGGCCAGGGATATTAGGGCCAGGGTTATTAGGGCCAGGGATATTAGGGCCAGGGATATTAGGGCCAGGGATATTAGGGCCAGGGATATTAGGGCCAGGGATATTAGGGCCAGGGATATTAGGGCCAGGGATATTAGGGCCAGGGATATTAGGGCCAGGGATATTAGGGCCAGGGATTTTAGGGCAAGGGATATTAGGGCCAGGGATATTAGGGCCAGGGATATTAGGGCCAGGGATATTAGGTCCAGGGATATTAGGGCCAGGGATATTAGGGCCAGGGATATTAGGACCAGGGATATCAGGGCCAGGAATATTAGGGCCAGGGATATTAGGGCCAGGGATATTAGGGCCAGGGATATTAGGGCCAGGGATATTAGGGCCAGGGATATTAGGGCCAGGGATATTAGGACCAGGGATATTAGGGCCAGGGATATTAGGGCCAGGGATATTAGGGCCAGGGATATTAGGGCCAGGGATTTTAGGGCAAGGGATATTAGGGCCAGGGATATTAGGGCCAGGGATATTAGGGCCAGGGATATTAGGTCCAGGGATATTAGGGCCAGGGATATTAGGGCCAGGGATATTAGGACCAGGGATATCAGGGCCAGGAATATTAGGGCCAGGAATATTAGGGCCTGGGATATTAGGGCCAGGGATATTAGGGCCAGGGATATTAGGGCCAGGGATATTAGGGCCAGGGATATTAGGGCCAGGGAGATTAGGGCCAGCATTATTAGGGACAGGGATATTAGTGCCAGGGATATTATGGCCAGGGATATTAGGCGCCAGGGATATTAGGGCAAGGGATATTAGGGCCAGGGATATTAGGGCCAGGGATATTAAGGTCAGGGATATTAGGGCCTGGGATATTAGGGCCAGGGATATTTGGGCCAGGGATATTAGGGCCACGGATATTAGGGCCAGGGATATTAGGGCCAGGGATATTAGGGCCAGAGATATTAGGGCCAGGGATATTAGGGCCACGGATATTACGGTCAGGGATATTAGGGCCAGGGATATAATGGCTAGAGATATTAGGGAAAGGCATATTATGGCCAGGGATATTAGGGCCAGGGATATTAGGGCCAGGGATATTAGGGTCAGGGATATTAGGGCCAGGGATATTAATGCCAGGGATATTAGGGCCAGGGATATTAGGGCCAGGGATATTATGGCCAGTGATATTAGGGCCAGGGATATTAGGGCCAGGGATATTAGGGCCAGGGATATTAGGGCCAGGGATATTAGGTCCAGGGATATTAGGGCCAGGGATATTAGGGCCAGGGATATTAGGGCCAGGGATATTTGGTCCAGGGATATTAGGTCCACGGATATTACGGCCAGAGATATTAGGGCGAGGGATATTAGGGCCAGGGATATTAGGGCCAGGGATATTAGGGTCAGGGATATTAGGGCCATGGATATTAGGTCCAGGGATATTAGGGCCAGGGATATTAGGGCCAGGGATATTAGGGCCAGGGATATTAGGGCCAGGGATATTAGGGCCAGGGATATTAGGGCCAGGGATATTAGGGCCAGGGATATTAGGGCCAGGGATATTAGGGCCAGGGATATTAGGGCCAGGGATATTAGGCCCAGTGATATTAGTGCCAGGGATTTTAGGGCAAGGGATATTAGGGCCAGGGATATTAGGGCCAGGGATATTAGGGCCAGGGATGTTAGGTCCACGGATATTAGGGCCAGGGATATTAGGGCCAGGGATATTAGGGCCAGGGATATTAGGGCCAGGGATATTAGGGCCAGGGTTATTAGGGCCAGGGATATTAGGGCCAGGGATATTAGGGCCAGGGATATTAGGGCCAGGGATATTAGGGCCAGGGATATTAGGGCCAGGGATATTAGGGCCAGGGATATTAGGGCCAGGGATATTAGGGCCAGGGATATTAGGGCCAGGGATTTTAGGGCAAGGGATATTAGGGCCAGGGATATTAGGGCCAGGGATATTAGGGCCAGGGATATTAGGTCCAGGGATATTAGGGCCAGGGATATTAGGGCCAGGGATATTAGGACCTGGGATATCAGGGCCAGGAATATTAGGGCCAGGGATATTAGGGCCAGGGATATTAGGGCCAGGGATATTAGGGCCAGGGATATTAGGGCCAGGGATATTAGGGCCAGGGATATTAGGGCCAGGGATATTAGGGCCAGGGATATTAGGGCCAGGGATATTAGGGCCAGGGATATTAGGGCCAGGGATTTTAGGGCAAGGGATATTAGGGCCAGGGATATTAGGGCCAGGGATATTAGGTCCAGGGATATTAGGGCCAGGGATATTAGGGCCAGGGATATTAGGACCAGGGATATCAGGGCCAGGAATATTAGGGCCAGGGATATTAGGGCCAGGGATATTAGGGCCAGGGATATTAGGGCCAGGGATATTAGGGCCAGGGATATTAGGGCCAGGGATATTAGGGCCAGGGAGATTAGGGCCAGCATTATTAGGGACAGGGATATTAGTGCCAGGGATATTATGGCCAGGGATATTAGGCGCCAGGGATATTAGGGCAAGGGATATTATGGCCAGGGATATTAGGGCCAGGGATATTAAGGTCAGGGATATTAGGGCCAGGGATATTAGGGCCAGGGATATTTGGGCCAGGGATATTAGGGCCACGGATATTAGGGCCAGGGATATTAGGGCCAGGGATATTAGGGCCAGAGATATTAGGGCCAGGGATATTAGGGCCACGGATATTACGGTCAGGGATATTAGGGCCAGGGATATAATGGCTAGAGATATTAGGGAAAGGCATATTATGGCCAGGGATATTAGGGCCAGGGATATTAGGGCCAGGGATATTAGGGCCAGGGATATTAGGGCCAGGGATATTAATGCCAGGGATATTAGGGCCAGGGATATTAGGGCCAGGGATATTATGGCCAGTGATATTAGGGCCAGGGATATTAGGGCCAGGGATATTAGGGCCAGGGATATTAGGGCCAGGGATATTAGGTCCAGGGATATTAGGGCCAGGGATATTAGGGCCAGGGATATTAGGGCCAAGGATATTAGGGCCAGGGATATTAGGTCCACGGATATTACGGCCAGAGATATTAGGGCGAGGGATATTAGGGCCAGGGATATTAGGGCCAGGGATATTAGGGTCAGGGATATTAGGGCCATGGATATTAGGGCCAGGGATATTTGGGCCAGGGATATTAGGGCCAGGGATATTAGGGCCAAGGATATTAGGGCCAGGGATATTAGGGCCAGGGATATTAGGGCCAGGGATATTAGGGCCAGGGATTTTAGGGCAAGGGATATTAGGGCCAGGGATATTAGGGCCAGGGATATTAGGGCCAGGGATATTAGGTCCAGGGATATAAGGGCCAGGGATATTAGGGCCAGGGATATTAGGACCAGGGATATCAGGGCCAGGAATATTAGGGCCAGGGATATTAGGGCCAGGGATATTAGGGCCAGGGATATTAGGGCCAGGGATATTAGGGCCAGGGATATTAGGGCCAGGGATATTAGGGCCAGGGATATTAGGGCCAGGGATATTAGGGCCAGGGATATTAGGGCCAGGGATTTTAGGGCAAGGGATATTAGGGCCAGGGATATTAGGGCCAGGGATATTAGGGCCAGGGATATTAGGTCCAGGGATATTAGGGCCAGGGATATTAGGGCCAGGGATATTAGGACCAGGGATATCAGGGCCAGGAATATTAGGGCCAGGGATATTAGGTCCAGGGATATTAGGGCCAGGGATATTAGGGCCAGGGATATTAGGGCCAGGGATATTAGGGCCAGGGATATTAGGGCCAGCATTATTAGGGACAGGGATATTAGTGCCAGGGATATTATGGCCAGGGATATTAGGCGCCAGGGATATTAGGGCAAGGGATATTAGGGCCAGGGATATTAGGGCCAGGGATATTAAGGTCAGGGATATTAGGGCCAGGGATATTAGGGCCAGGGATATTTGGGCCAGGGATATTAGGGCCACGGATATTAGGGCCAGGGATATTAGGGCCAGGGATATTAGGGCCAGAGATATTAGGGCCAGGGATATTAGGGCCACGGATATTACGGTCAGGGATATTAGGGCCAGGGATATAATGGCTAGAGATATTAGGGAAAGGCATATTATGGCCAGGGATATTAGGGCCAGGGATATTAGGGCCAGGGATATTAGGGCCAGGGATATTAGGGCCAGGGATATTAATGCCAGGGATATTAGGGCCAGGGATATTAGGGCCAGGGATATTATGGCCAGTGATATTAGGGCCAGGGATATTAGGGCCAGGGATATTAGGGCCAGGGATATTAGGGCCAGGGATATTAGGGCCAGGGATATTAGGGCCAGGGATATTAGGGCCAGGGATATTAGGGCCAGGGATATTAGGTCCACGGATATTACGGCCAGAGATATTAGGGCGAGGGATATTAGGGCCAGGGATATTAGGGCCAGGGATATTAGGGTCAGGGATATTAGGGCCATGGATATTAGGTCCAGGGATATTAGGGCCAGGGATATTAGGGCCAGGGATATTAGGGCCAGGGATATTAGGGCCAGGGATATTAGGGCCAGGGATATTAGGGCCAGGGATATTAGGGCCAGGGATATTAGGGCCAGGGATATTAGGGCCAGGGATATTAGGCCCAGTGATATTAGGGCCAGGGATTTTAGGGCAAGGGATATTAGGGCCAGGGATATTAGGGCCAGGGATATTAGGGCCAGGGATGTTAGGTCCACGGATATTAGGGCCAGGGATATTAGGGCCAGGGATATTAGGGCCAGGGATATTAGGGCCAGGGATATTAGGGCTAGGGATATTAGGGCCAGGGATATTAGGGCCAGGGATATTAGGGCCAGGGATATTAGGGCCAGGGATATTAGGGCCAGGGATATTAGGGTCAGGGATATTAGGGCCATGGATATTAGGGCCAGGGATATTTGGGCCAGGGATATTAGGGCCAGGGATATTAGGGCCAGGGATATTAGGGCCAGGGATATTAGGGCCAGGGATATTAGGGCCAGGGATATTAGGGCCAGGGATATTAGGGCCAGGGATTTTAGGGCAAGGGATATTAGGGCCAGGGATATTAGGGCCAGGGATATTAGGGCCACGGATATTAGGTCCAGGGATATTAGGGCCAGGGATATTAGGGCCAGGGATATTAGGACCAGGGATATCAGGGCCAGGAATATTAGGGCCAGGGATATTAGGGCCAGGGATATTAGGGCCAGGGATATTAGGGCCAGGGATATTAGGGCCAGGGATATTAGGGCCAGGGATATTAGGGCCAGGGATATTAGGGCCAGGGATATTAGGGCCAGGGATATTAGGGCCAGGGATTTTAGGGCAAGGGATATTAGGGCCAGGGATATTAGGGCCAGGGATATTAGGGCCAGGGATATTAGGTCCAGGGATATTAGGGCCAGGGATATTAGGGCCAGGGATATTAGGACCAGGGATATCAGGGCCAGGAATATTAGGGCCAGGGATATTAGGGCCAGGGATATTAGGGCCAGGGATATTAGGGCCAGGGATATTAGGGTCAGGGATATTAGGGCCAGGGATATTAGGGCCAGGGAGATTAGGGCCAGCATTATTAGGGACAGGGATATTAGTGCCAGGGATATTATGGCCAGGGATATTAGGCGCCAGGGATATTAGGGCAAGGGATATTAGGGCCAGGGATATTAGGGCCAGGGATATTAAGGTCAGGGATATTAGGGCCAGGGATATTAGGGCCAGGGATATTTGGGCCAGGGATATTAGGGCCACGGATATTAGGGCCAGGGATATTAGGGCCAGGGATATTAGGGCCAGAGATATTAGGGCCAGGGATATTAGGGCCACGGATATTACGGTCAGGGATATTAGGGCAAGGGATATAATGGCTAGAGATATTAGGGAAAGGCATATTATGGCCAGGGATATTAGGGCCAGGGATATTAGGGCCAGGGATATTAGGGCCAGGGATATTAGGGCCAGGGATATTAATGCCAGGGATATTAGGGCCAGGGATATTAGGGCCAGGGATATTATGGCCAGTGATATTAGGGCCAGGGATATTAGGGCCAGGGATATTAGGGCCAGGGATATTAGGGCCAGGGATATTAGGGCCAGGGATATTAGGGCCAGGGATATTAGGGCCAGGGATATTAGGGCCAGGGATATTAGGGCCAGGGATATTAGGTCCACGGATATTACGGCCAGAGATATTAGGGCGAGGGATATTAGGGCCAGGGATATTAGGGCCAGGGATATTAGGGTCAGGGATATTAGGGCCATGGATATTAGGTCCAGGGATATTAGGGCCAGGGATATTAGGGCCAGGGATATTAGGGCCAGGGATATTAGGGCCAGGGATATTAGGGCCAGGGATATTAGGGCCAGGGATATTAGGGCCAGGGATATTAGGGCCAGGGATATTAGGGCCAGGGATATTAGGGCCAGGGATATTAGGGCCAGGGATATTAGGCCCAGTGATATTAGGGCCAGGGATTTTAGGGCAAGGGATATTAGGGACAGGGATATTAGGGCCAGGGATATTAGGGCCAGGGATGTTAGGTCCATGGATATTAGGGCCAGGGATATTAGGGCCAGGGATATTAGGGCCAGGGATATTAGGGCCAGGGATATTAGGGCCAGGGTTATTAGGGCCAGGGATATTAGGGCCAGGGATATTAGGGCCAGGGATATTAGGGCCAGGGATATTAGGGCCAGGGATATTAGGGCCAGGGATATTAGGGCCAGGGATATTAGGGCCAGGGATATTAGGGCCAGGGATATTAGGGCCAGGGATTTTAGGGCAAGGGATATTAGGGCCAGGGATATTAGGGCCAGGGATATTAGGGCCAGGGATATTAGGTCCAGGGATATTAGGGCCAGGGATATTAGGGCCAGGGATATTAGGACCAGGGATATCAGGGCCAGGAATATTAGGGCCAGGGATATTAGGGCCAGGGATATTAGGGCCAGGGATATTAGGGCCAGGGATATTAGGGCCAGGGATATTAGGGCCAGGGATATTAGGGCCAGGGATATTAGGGCCAGGGATATTAGGGCCAGGGATATTAGGGCCAGGGATTTTAGGGCAAGGGATATTAGGGCCAGGGATATTAGGGCCAGGGATATTAGGGCCAGGGATATTAGGTCCAGGGATATTAGGGCCAGGGATATTAGGGCCAGGGATATTAGGACCAGGGATATCAGGGCCAGGAATATTAGGGCCAGGGATATTAGGGCCAGGGATATTAGGGCCAGGGATATTAGGGCCAGGGATATTAGGGCCAGGGATATTAGGGCCAGGGATATTAGGGCCAGGGAGATTAGGGCCAGCATTATTAGGGACAGGGATATTAGTGCCAGGGATATTATGGCCAGGGATATTAGGCGCCAGGGATATTAGGGCAAGGGATATTAGGGCCAGGGATATTAGGGCCAGGGATATTAAGGTCAGGGATATTAGGGCCAGGGATATTAGGGCCAGGGATATTTGGGCCAGGGATATTAGGGCCACGGATATTAGGGCCAGGGATATTAGGGCCAGGGATATTAGGGCCAGAGATATTAGGGCCAGGGATATTAGGGCCACGGATATTACGGTCAGGGATATTAGGGCCAGGGATATAATGGCTAGAGATATTAGGGAAAGGCATATTATGGCCAGGGATATTAGGGCCAGGGATATTAGGGCCAGGGATATTAGGGCCAGGGATATTAATGCCGGGGATATTAGGGCCAGGGATATTAGGGCCAGGGATATTATGGCCAGTGATATTAGGGCCAGGGATATTAGGGCCAGGGATATTAGGGCCAGGGATATTAGGGCCAGGGATATTAGGTCCAGGGATATTATGGCCAGGGATATTAGGGCCAGGGATATTAGGGCCAGGGATATTAGGGCCAGGGATATTAGGTCCACGGATATTACGGCCAGAGATATTAGGGCGAGGGATATTAGGGCCAGGGATATTAGGGCCAGGGATATTAGGGTCAGGGATATTAGGGCCATGGATATTAGGGCCAGGGATATTTGGGCCAGGGATATTAGGGCCAGGGATATTAGGGCCAGGGATATTAGGGCCAGGGATATTAGGGCCAGGGATATTAGGGCCAGGGATATTAGGGCCAGGGATATTAGGGCCAGGGATATTAGGGCCAGGGATTTTAGGGCAAGGGATATTAGGGCCAGGGATATTAGGGCCAGGGATATTAGGGCCAGGGATATTAGGTCCAGGGATATTAGGGCCAGGGATATTAGGGCCAGGGATATTAGGACCAGGGATATCAGGGCCAGGAATATTAGGGCCAGGGATATTAGGGCCAGGGATATTAGGGCCAGGGATATTAGGGCCAGGGATATTAGGGCCAGGGATATTAGGGCCAGCGATATTAGGGCCAGGGATATTAGGGCCAGGGATATTAGGGCCAGGGATATTAGGTCCAGGGATATTAGGGCCAGGGATATTAGGGCCAGGGATATTAGGGCCAGGGATATTAGGACCAGGGATATCAGGGCCAGGAATATTAGGGCCAGGGATATTAGGGCCAGGGATATTAGGGCCAGGGATATTAAGGCCAGGGATATTAGGGCCAGGGATATTAGGGTCAGGGATATTAGGGCCATGGATATTAGGGCCAGGGATATTTGGGCCAGGGATATTAGGGCCAGGGATATTAGGGCCAGGGATATTAGGGCCAGGGATATTAGGGCCAGGGATATTAGGGCCAGGGATATTAGGGCCAGGGATATTAGGGCCAGGGATTTTAGGGCAAGGGATATTAGGGCCAGGGATATTAGGGCCAGGGATATTAGGGCCAGGGATATTAGGTCCAGGGATATTAGGGCCAGGGATATTAGGGCCAGGGATATTAGGACCAGGGATATCAGGGCCAGGAATATTAGGGCCAGGGATATTAGGGCCAGGGATATTAGGGCCAGGGATATTAGGGCCAGGGATATTAGGGCCAGGGATATTAGGGCCAGGGATATTAGGGCCAGGGATATTAGGGCCAGGGATATTAGGGCCAGGGATATTAGGGCCAGGGATTTTAGGGCAAGGGATATTAGGGCCAGGGATATTAGGGCCAGGGATATTAGGGCCAGGGATATTAGGTCCAGGGATATTAGGGCCAGGGATATTAGGGCCAGGGATATTAGGACCAGGGATATCAGCGCCAGGAATATTAGGGCCAGGGATATTAGGGCCAGGGATATTAGGGCCAGGGATATTAGGGCCAGGGATATTAGGGCCAGGGATATTAGGGCCAGGGAGATTAGGGCCAGCATTATTAGGGACAGGGATATTAGTGCCAGGGATATTATGGCCAGGGATATTAGGCGCCAGGGATATTAGGGCAAGGGATATTAGGGCCAGGGATATTAGGGCCAGGGATATTAAGGTCAGGGATATTAGGGCCAGGGATATTAGGGCCAGGGATATTTGGGCCAGGGATATTAGGGCCACGGATATTAGGGCCAGGGATATTAGGGCCAGGGATATTAGGGCCAGAGATATTAGGGCCAGGGATATTAGGGCCACGGACATTACGGTCAGGGATATTAGGGCCAGGGATATAATGGCTAGAGATATTAGGGAAAGGCATATTATGGCCAGGGATATTAGGGCCAGGGATATTAGGGCCAGGGATATTAGGGCCAGGGATATTAGGGCCAGTGATATTAATGCCAGGGATATTAGGGCCAGGGATATTAGGGCCAGGGATATTATGGCCAGTGATATTAGGGCCAGGGATATTAGGGCCAGGGATATTAGGGCCAGCCATATTAGGGCCAGGGATATTAGGGCCAGGGATATTAGGGCCAGGGATATTAGGGCCAGGGATATTAGGGCCAGGGATATTAGGTCCACGGATATTACGGCCAGAGATATTAGGGCGAGGGATATTAGGGCCAGGGATATTAGGGCCAGGGATATTAGGGTCAGGGATATTAGGGCCATGGATATTAGGTCCAGGGATATTAGGGCCAGGGATATTAGGGCCAGGGATATTAGGGCCAGGGATATTAGGGCCAGGGATATTAGGGCCAGGGATATTAGGGCCAGGGATATTAGGGCCAGGGATATTAGGGCCAGGGATATTAGGGCCAGGGATATTAGGGCCAGGGATATTAGGGCCAGGGATATTAGGCCCAGTGATATTAGGGCCAGGGATTTTAGGGCAAGGGATATTAGGGACTGGGATATTAGGGCCAGGGATATTAGGGCCAGGGATGTTAGGTCCACGGATATTAGGGCCAGGGATATTAGGGCCAGGGATATTAGGGCCAGGGATATTAGGGCCAGGGATATTAGGGCCAGGGTTATTAGGGCCAGGGATATTAGGGCCAGGGATATTAGGGCCAGGGATATTAGGGCCAGGGATATTAGGGCCAGGGATATTAGGGCCAGGGATATTAGGGCCAGGGATATTAGGGCCAGGGATATTAGGGCCAGGGATATTAGGGCCAGGGATTTTAGGGCAAGGGATATTAGGGCCAGGGATATTAGGGCCAGGGATATTAGGGCCAGGGATATTAGGTCCAGGGATATTAGGGCCAGGGATATTAGGGCCAGGGATATTAGGACCAGGGATATCAGGGCCAGGAATATTAGGGCCAGGGATATTAGGGCCAGGGATATTAGGGCCAGGGATATTAGGGCCAGGGATATTAGGGCCAGGGATATTAGGGCCAGGGATATTAGGGCCAGGGATATTAGGGCCAGGGATATTAGGGCCAGGGATATTAGGGCAAGGGATATTAGGGCCAGGGATATTAGGGCCAGGGATATTAGGGCCAGGGATATTAGGTCCAGGGATATTAGGGCCAGGGATATTAGGGCCAGGGATATTAGGACCAGGGATATCAGGGCCAGGAATATTAGGGCCAGGGATATTAGGGCCAGGGATATTAGGGCCAGGGATATTAGGGCCAGGGATATTAGGGCCAGGGATATTAGGGCCAGGGATATTAGGGCCAGGGATATTAATGCCGGGGATATTAGGGCCAGGGATATTAGGGCCAGGGATATTATGGCCAGTGATATTAGGGCCAGGGATATTAGGGCCAGGGATATTAGGGCCAGGGATATTAGGGCCAGGGATATTAGGTCCAGGGATATTAGGGCCAGGGATATTAGGGCCAGGGATATTAGGGCCAGGGATATTAGGGCCAGGGATATTAGGTCCACGGATATTACGGCCAGAGATATTAGGGCGAGGGATATTAGGGCCAGGGATATTAGGGTCAGGGATATTAGGGTCAGGGATATTAGGGCCATGGATATTAGGGCCAGGGATATTTGGGCCAGGGATATTAGGGCCAGGGATATTAGGGCCAGGGATATTAGGGCCAGGGATATTAGGGCCAGGGATATTAGGGCCAGGGATATTAGGTCCAGGGATATTAGGGCCAGGGATATTAGGGCCAGGGATATTAGGGCCAGGGATATTAGGGCCAGGGATATTAGGTCCACGGATATTACGGCCAGAGATATTAGGGCGAGGGATATTAGGGCCAGGGATATTAGGGCCAGGGACATTAGGGTCACGGATATTAGGGCCATGGATATTAGGGCCAGGGATATTTGGGCCAGGGATATTAGGGCCAGGGATATTAGGGCCAGGGATATTAGGGCCAGGGATATTAGGGCCAGGGATATTAGGGCCAGGGATATTAGGGCCAGGGATATTAGGGCCAGGGATATTAGGGCCAGGGATTTTAGGGCAAGGGATATTAGGGCCAGGGATATTAGGGCCAGGGATATTAGGGCCAGGGATATTAGGTCCAGGGATATTAGGGCCAGGGATATTAGGGCCAGGGATATTAGGACCAGGGATATCAGGGCCAGGAATATTAGGGCCAGGGATATTAGGGTCAGGGATATTAGGGCCAGGGATATTAGGGCCAGGGATATTAGGGCCAGGGATATTAGGGCCAGCGATATTAGGGCCAGGGATATTAGGGCCAGGGATATTAGGGCCAGGGATATTAGGTCCAGGGATATTAGGGCCAGGGATATTAGGGCCAGGGATATTAGGGCCAGGGATATTAGGACCAGGGATATCAGGGCCAGGAATATTAGGGCCAGGGATATTAGGGCCAGGGATATTAGGGCCAGGGATATTAGGGCCAGGGATATTAGGGCCAGGGATATTAGGGTCAGGGATATTAGGGCCATGGATATTAGGGCCAGGGATATTTGGGCCAGGGATATTAGGGCCAGGGATATTAGGGCCAGGGATATTAGGGCCAGGGATATTAGGGCCAGGGATATTAGGGCCAGGGATATTAGGGCCAGGGATATTAGGGACAGGGATTTTAGGGCAAGGGAAATTAGGGCCAGGGATATTAGGGCCAGGGATATTAGGGCCAGGGATATTAGGTCCAGGGATATTAGGGCCAGGGATATTAGGGCCAGGGATATTAGGACCAGGGATATCAGGGCCAGGAATATTAGGGCCAGGGATATTAGGGCCAGGGATATTAGGGCCAGGGATATTAGGGCCAGGGATATTAGGGCCAGGGATATTAGGGCCAGGGATATTAGGGCCAGGGATATTAGGGCCAGGGATATTAGGGCCAGGGATATTAGGGCCAGGGATTTTAGGGCAAGGGATATTAGGGCCAGGGATATTAGGGCCAGGGATATTAGGGCCAGGGATATTAGGTCCAGGGATATTAGGGCCAGGGATATTAGGGCCAGGGATATTAGGACCAGGGATATCAGGGCCAGGAATATTAGGGCCAGGGATATTAAGGCCAGGGATATTAGGGCCAGGGATATTAGGGCCAGGGATATTAGGGCCAGGGATATTAGGGCCAGGGATATTAGGGCCAGGGAGATTAGGGCCAGCATTATTAGGGACAGGGATATTAGTGCCAGGGATATTATGGCCAGGGATATTAGGCGCCAGGGATATTAGGGCAAGGGATATTAGGGCCAGGGATATTAGGGCCAGGGATATTAAGGTCAGGGATATTAGGGCCAGGGATATTAGGGCCAGGGATATTTGGGCCAGGGATATTAGGGCCACGGATATTAGGGCCAGGGATATTAGGGCCAGGGATATTAGGGCCAGAGATATTAGGGCCAGGGATATTAGGGCCACGGATATTACGGTCAGGGATATTAGGGCCAGGGATATAATGGCTGGAGATATTAGGGAAAGGCATATTATGGCCAGGGATATTAGGGCCAGGGATATTAGGGCCAGGGATATTAGGGCCAGGGATATTAGGGCCAGGGATATTAATGCCAGGGATATTAGGGCCAGGGATATTAGGGCCAGGGATATTATGGCCAGTGATATTAGGGCCAGGGATATTAGGGCCAGGGATATTAGGGCCAGCCATATTAGGGCCAGGGATATTAGGGCCAGGGATATTAGGGCCAGGGATATTAGGGCCAGGGATATTAGGGCCAGGGATATTAGGTCCACGGATATTACGGCCAGAGATATTAGGGCGAGGGATATTAGGGCCAGGGATATTAGGGCCAGGGATATTAGGGTCAGGGATATTAGGGCCATGGATATTAGGTCCAGGGATATTAGGGCCAGGGATATTAGGGCCAGGGATATTAGGGCCAGGGATATTAGGGCCAGGGATATTAGGGCCAGGGATATTAGGGCCAGGGATATTAGGGCCAGGGATATTAGGGCCAGGGATATTAGGGCCAGGGATATTAGGGCCAGGGATATTAGGGCCAGGGATATTAGGCCCAGTGATATTAGGGCCAGGGATTTTAGGGCAAGGGATATCAGGGCCAGGAATATTAGGGCCAGGGATATTAGGGCCAGGGATATTAGGGCCAGGGATATTAGGGCCAGGGATATTAGGGCCAGGGATATTAGGGCCAGGGATATTAGGGCCAGGGAGATTAGGGCCAGCATTATTAGGGACAGGGATATTAGTGCCAGGGATATTATGGCCAGGGATATTAGGCGCCAGGGATATTAGGGCAAGGGATATTAGGGCCAGGGATATTAGGGCCAGGGATATTAAGGTCAGGGATATTAGGGCCAGGGATATTAGGGCCAGGGATATTTGGGCCAGGGATATTAGGGCCACGGATATTAGGGCCAGGGATATTAGGGCCAGGGATATTAGGGCCAGAGATATTAGGGCCAGGGATATTAGGGCCACGGATATTACGGTCAGGGATATTAGGGCCAGGGATATAATGGCTAGAGATATTAGGGAAAGGCATATTATGGCCAGGGATATTAGGGCCAGGGATATTAGGGCCAGGGATATTAGGGCCAGGGATATTAGGGCCAGGGATATTAATGCCAGGGATATTAGGGCCAGGGATATTAGGGCCAGGGATATTATGGCCAGTGATATTAGGGCCAGGGATATTAGGGCCAGGGATATTAGGGCCAGCCATATTAGGGCCAGGGATATTAGGGCCAGGGATATTAGGGCCAGGGATATTAGGGGGATATTAGGGCCAGGGATATTAGGGCCAGGGATATTAGGTCCACGGATATTACGGCCAGAGATATTAGGGCGAGGGATATTAGGGCCAGGGATATTAGGGCCAGGGATATTAGGGTCAGGGATATTAGGGCCATGGATATTAGGTCCAGGGATATTAGGGCCAGGGATATTAGGGCCAGGGATATTAGGGCCAGGGATATTAGGGCCAGGGATATTAGGGCCAGGGATATTAGGGCCAGGGATATTAGGGCCAGGGATATTAGGGCCAGGGATATTAGGGCCAGGGATATTAGGGCCAGGGATATTAGGGCCAGGGATATTAGGCCCAGTGATATTAGGGCCAGGGATTTTAGGGCAAGGGATATCAGGGCCAGGAATATTAGGGCCAGGGATATTAGGGCCAGGGATATTAGGGCCAGGGATATTAGGGCCAGGGATATTAGGGCCAGGGATATTAGGGCCAGGGATATTAGGGCCAGGGAGATTAGGGCCAGCATTATTAGGGACAGGGATATTAGTGCCAGGGATATTATGGCCAGGGATATTAGGCGCCAGGGATATTAGGGCAAGGGATATTAGGGCCAGGGATATTAGGGCCAGGGATATTAAGGTCAGGGATATTAGGGCCAGGGATATTAGGGCCAGGGATATTTGGGCCAGGGATATTAGGGCCACGGATATTAGGGCCAGGGATATTAGGGCCAGGGATATTAGGGCCAGAGATATTAGGGCCAGGGATATTAGGGCCACGGATATTACGGTCAGGGATATTAGGGCCAGGGATATAATGGCTAGAGATATTAGGGAAAGGCATATTATGGCCAGGGATATTAGGGCCAGGGATATTAGGGCCAGGGATATTAGGGCCAGGGATATTAGGGCCAGGGATATTAATGCCAGGGATATTAGGGCCAGGGATATTAGGGCCAGGGATATTATGGCCAGTGATATTAGGGCCAGGGATATTAGGGCCAGGGATATTAGGGCCAGCCATATTAGGGCCAGGGATATTAGGGCCAGGGATATTAGGGCCAGGGATATTAGGGCCAGGGATATTAGGGCCAGGGATATTAGGTCCACGGATATTACGGCCAGAGATATTAGGGCGAGGGATATTAGGGCCAGGGATATTAGGGCCAGGGATATTAGGGTCAGGGATATTAGGGCCATGGATATTAGGTCCAGGGATATTAGGGCCAGGGATATTAGGGCCAGGGATATTAGGGCCAGGGATATTAGGGCCAGGGATATTAGGGCCAGGGATATTAGGGCCAGGGATATTAGGGCCAGGGATATTAGGGCCAGGGATATTAGGGCCAGGGATATTAGGGCCAGGGATATTAGGGCCAGGGATATTAGGCCCAGTGATATTAGGGCCAGGGATTTTAGGGCAAGGGATATTAGGGACAGGGATATTAGGGCCAGGGATATTAGGGCCAGGGATGTTAGGTCCACGGATATTAGGGCCAGGGATATTAGGGCCAGGGATATTAGGGCCAGGGATATTAGGGCCAGGGATATTAGGGCCAGGGTTATTAGGGCCAGGGATATTAGGGCCAGGGATATTAGGGCCAGGGATATTAGGGCCAGGGATATTAGGGCCAGGGATATTAGGGCCAGGGATATTAGGGCCAGGGATTTTAGGGCAAGGGATATTAGGGCCAGGGATATTAGGGCCAGGGATATTAGGGCCAGGGATATTAGGTCCAGGGATATTAGGGCCAGGGATATTAGGGCCAGGGATATTAGGACCAGGGATATCAGGGCCAGGAATATTAGGGCCAGGGATATTAGGGCCAGGGATATTAGGGCCAGGGATATTAGGGCCAGGGATATTAGGGCCAGGGATATTAGGGCCAGGGATATTAGGGCCAGGGATATTAGGGCCAGGGATATTAGGGCCAGGGATATTAGGGCAAGGGATATTAGGGCCAGGGATATTAGGGCCAGGGATATTAGGGCCAGGGATATTAGGTCCAGGGATATTAGGGCCAGGGATATTAGGGCCAGGGATATTAGGACCAGGAATATCAGGGCCAGGAATATTAGGGCCAGGGATATTAGGGCCAGGGATATTAGGGCCAGGGATATTAGGGCCAGGGATATTAGGGCCAGGGATATTAGGGCCAGGGATATTAGGGCCAGGGAGATTAGGGCCAGCATTATTAGGGACAGGGATATTAGTGCCAGGGATATTATGGCCAGGGATATTAGGCGCCAGGGATATTAGGGCAAGGGATATTAGGGCCAGGGATATTAGGGCCAGGGATATTAAGGTCAGGGATATTAGGGCCAGGGATATTAGGGCCAGGGATATTTGGGCCAGGGATATTAGGGCCACGGATATTAGGGCCAGGGATATTAGGGCCAGGGATATTAGGGCCAGAGATATTAGGGCCAGGGATATTAGGGCCACGGATATTACGGTCAGGGATATTAGGGCCAGGGATATAATGGCTAGAGATATTAGGGAAAGGCATATTATGGCCAGGGATATTAGGGCCAGGGATATTAGGGCCAGGGATATTAGGGCCAGGGATATTAGGGCCAGGGATATTAATGCCGGGGATATTAGGGCCAGGGATATTAGGGCCAGGGATATTATGGCCAGTGATATTAGGGCCAGGGATATTAGGGCCAGGGATATTAGGGCCAGGGATATTAGGGCCAGGGATATTAGGTCCAGGGATATTAGGGCCAGGGATATTAGGGCCAGGGATATTAGGGCCAGGGATATTAGGGCCAGGGATATTAGGTCCACGGATATTACGGCCAGAGATATTAGGGCGAGGGATATTAGGGCCAGGGATATTAGGGCCAGGGATATTAGGGTCAGGGATATTAGGGCCATGGATATTAGGGCCAGGGATATTTGGGCCAGGGATATTAGGGCCAGGGATATTAGGGCCAGGGATATTAGGGCCAGGGATATTAGGGCCAGGGATATTAGGGCCAGGGATATTAGGGCCAGGGATTTTAGGGCAAGGGATATTAGGGCCAGGGATATTAGGGCCAGGGATATTAGGGCCAGGGATATTAGGTCCAGGGATATTAGGGCCAGGGATATTAGGGCCAGGGATATTAGGACCAGGGATATCAGGGCCAGGAATATTAGGGCCAGGGATATTAGGGCCAGGGATATTAGGGCCAGGGATATTAGGGCCAGGGATATTAGGGCCAGGGATATTAGGGCCAGGGATATTAGGGCCAGGGATATTAGGGCCAGGGATATTAGGGCCAGGGATTTTAGGGCAAGGGATATTAGGGCCAGGGATATTAGGGCCAGGGATATTAGGGCCAGGGATATTAGGTCCAGGGATATTAGGGCCAGGGATATTAGGGCCAGGGATATTAGGGCCAGGGATATTAGGGCCAGGAATATTAGGGCCAGGGATATTAGGGCCAGGGATATTAGGGCCAGGGATATTAGGGCCAGGGATATTAGGGCCAGGGATATTAGGGCCAGGGAGATTAGGGCCAGCATTATTAGTGACAGGGATATTAGTGCAGGGATATTAGGGCCAGGGATATTAGGGCCAGGGATATTAGGGCAAGGGATATTAGGGCCAGGGATATTAGGGCCAGGGATATTAGGGCCAGGGATATTAGGGCCAGGGATATTAGGGCCAGGGATATTTGCGCCAGGGATATTAGGGCCACGGATATTAGGGCCAGGGATATTAAGGCCAGGGATATTAGGGCAAGGGATATTAGGGACAGGGATATTAGGGCCAGGGATATTAGGGCCAGGGATGTTAGGTCCACGGATATTAGGGCCAGGGATATTAGGGCCAGGGATATTAGGGCCAGGGATATTAGGGCCAGGGATATTAGGGCCAGGGATATTAGGGCCAGGGATATTAGGGCCAGGGATATTAGGGCCAGGGATATTAGGGCCAGGGATATTAGGGCCAGGGATATTAGGGCCAGGGATATTAGGGCCAGGGATATTAGGGCCAGGGATATTAGGGCCAGGGATATTAGGGCCAGGGATATTAGGGCCAGGGATATTAGGTCCACGGATATTACGGCCAGAGATATTAGGGCGAGGGATATTAGGGCCAGGGATATTAGGGCCAGGGATATTAGGGTCAGGAATATTAGGGCCATGGATATTAGGGCCAGGGATATTTGGGCCAGGGATATTAGGGCCACGGATATTAGGGCCAGGGATATTAGGGCCAGGGATATTAGGGCCAGAGATATTAGGGCCAGGGATATTAGGGCCAGGGATATTACGGTCAGGGATATTAGGGCCAGGGATATAATGGCCAGGGATATTAGGGCCAGGCATATTATGGCCAGGGATATTAGGGCCAGGGATATTAGGGCCAGGGATATTAGGGCCAGGGATATTAGGGCCAGGGATATTAAGGCCAGGGATATTAGGGCCAGGGATATTAGGGCCAGGGATATTATGGCCAGCGATATTAGGGCCAGGGATATTAGGGCCAAGGATATTAGGGCCAGGGATATTAGGGCCAGAAATATTAGGGCCAGGGATATTAGGGCAGGGATATTAGGGCCAGGGATATTAGGGCCAGGGATATTAGGGCCAGGGATATCAGTTCCACGGATATTACGGCCAGGGATATTAGGGCCAGGGATATTAGGGCCAGAGATATTAGGGCCAGGGATATTAGGGCCAGGGATATTAGGGCCAGGGTTATTAGGGCCAGGGTTATTAAGGCCAGGGATATTAGGGCCAGGGATATTAGGGCCAGGGATATTAGGGCCAGGGATATTAGGGCCAGGGATATTAGGGCAAGGGATATTATGGGCCAGGGATATTAGGGCCAAGGATATTAGGGCCAGGGATTTTAGGGCAAGGGATATTAGGGCCAGGGATATTAGGGCCAGGGATATTAGTGCCAGGGATATTAGGGCCATGGATATTAGGTCCAGGGATGTTAGGGCCAGGGATATTAGGGCCAGGGATATTAGGTCCACGGATATTACGGCCAGAGATATTAGGGCGAGGGATATTAGGGCCAGGGATATTAGGGCCAGGGATATTAGGGTCAGGAATATTAGGGCCATGGATATTAGGGCCAGGGATATTTGGGCCAGGGATATTAGGGCCACGGATATTAGGGCCAGGGATATTAGGGCCAGGGATATTAGGGCCAGAGATATTAGGGCCAGGGATATTAGGGCCAGGGATATTACGGTCAGGGATATTAGGGCCAGGGATATAATGGCCAGGGATATTAGGGCCAGGCCTATTATGGCCAGGGATATTAGGGCCAGGGATATTAGGGCCAGGGATATTAGGGCCAGGGATATTAGGGCCAGGGATATTAAGGCCAGGGATATTAGGGCCAGGGATATTAGGGCCAGGGATATTATGGCCAGCGATATTAGGGCCAGGGATATTAGGGCCAAGGATATTAGGGCCAGGGATATTAGGGCCAGAAATATTAGGGCCAGGGATATTAGGGCCAGGGATATTAGGGCCAGGGATATTAGGGCCAGGGATATTAGGGCCAGGGATATCAGTTCCACGGATATTACGGCCAGGGATATTAGGGCCAGGGATATTAGGGCCAGAGATATTAGGGCCAGGGATATTAGGGCCAGGGATATTAGGGCCAGGGTTATTAGGGCCAGGGTTATTAAGGCCAGGGATATTAGGGCCAGGGATATTAGGGCCAGGGATATTAGGGCCAGGGATATTAGGGCCAGGGATATTAGGGCAAGGGATATTATGGGCCAGGGATATTAGGGCCAAGGATATTAGGGCCAGGGATTTTAGGGCAAGGGATATTAGGGCCAGGGATATTAGGGCCAGGGATATTAGTGCCAGGGATATTAGGGCCATGGATATTAGGTCCAGGGATGTTAGGGCCAGGGATATTAGGTCCAGGGATATTAGGGCCAGGGATATTAGGTCCACGGATATTACGGCCAGAGATATTAGGGCGAGGGATATTAGGGCCAGGGATATTAGGGCCAGGGATATTAGGGTCATGGATATTAGGGCCAGGGATATTAGGGCCAGGGATATTTGGGCCAGGGATATTAGGGCCACGGATATTAGGGCCAGGGATATTAGGGCCAGGGATATTAGGGCCAGAGATATTAGGGCCAGGGATATTAGGGCCAGGGATATTACGGTCAGGGATATTAGGGCCAGGGATATAATGGCCAGGGATATTAGGGCCAGGCATATTATGGCCAGGGATATTAGGGCCAGGGATATTAGGGCCAGGGATATTAGGGCCAGGGATATTAGGGCCAGGGATATTAAGGCCAGGGATATTAGGGCCAGGGATATTAGGGCCAGGGATATTATGGCCAGCGATATTAGGGCCAGGGATATTAGGGCCAGGGATATTAGGGCCAGGGATATTAGGGCCAGAAATATTAGGGCCAGGGATATTAGGGCCAGGGATATTAGGGCCAGGGATATTAGGGCCAGGGATATTAGGGCCAGGGATATTAGGGCCAGGGATATTAAGGCCAGGGATATTAGGGCCAGGGATATTAGGGCCAGGGATATTATGGCCAGCGATATTAGGGCCAGGGATATTAGGGCCAGGGATATTAGGGCCAGGGATATTAGGGCCAGAAATATTAGGGCCAGGGATATTAGGGCCAGGGATATTAGGGCCAGGGATATTAGGGCCACGGATATTAGGGCCAGGGATATTAGGGCCAGGGATATTAGGGCCAGAGATATTAGGGCCAGGGATATTAGGGCCAGGGATATTACGGTCAGGGATATTAGGGCCAGGGATATAATGGCCAGGGATATTAGGGCCAGGCATATTTTGGCCAAGGATATTAGGGCCAGGGATATTAGGGCCAGGGATATTAGGGCCAGGGATATTAGGGCCAGGGATATTAAGGCCAGGGATATTAGGGCCAGGGATATTAGGGCCAGGGATATTATGGCCAGCGATATTAGGGCCAGGGATATTAGGGCCAAGGATATTAGGGCCAGGGATATTAGGGCCACAAATATTAGGGCCAGGGATATTAGGGCCAGGGATATTAGGGCCAGGGATATTAGGGCCAGGGATATTAGGGCCAGGGATATCAGTTCCACGGATATTACGGCCAGGGATATTAGGGCCAGGGATATTAGGGCCAGAGATATTAGGGCCAGGGATATTAGGGCCAGGGATATTAGGGCCAGGGTTATTAGGGCCAGGGTTATTAAGGCCAGGGATATTAGGGCCAGGGATATTAGGGCCAGGGATATTAGGGCCAGGGATATTAGGGCCAGGGATATTAGGGCAAGGGATATTATGGGCCAGGGATATTACGGCCAGGGATATTAGTGCCAGGGATATTAGGGCCATGGATATTAGGTCCAGGGATGTTAGGGCCAGGGATATTAGGTCCAGGGATATTAGGGCCAGGGATATTAGGGCCATGGATATTAGGGCCAGGGATATTAGGGCCAGGGATATTAGGTCCAGGGATATTAGGGCCAGGGATATTAGGGCCAGGGATATTAGGGCCAGGGATAGTAGGGCCAGGGATATTAGGTCCACGGATATTACGGCCAGAGATATTAGGGCGAGGGATATTAGGGCCAGGGATATTAGGGCCAGGGATATTAGGGTCATGGATATTAGGGCCAGGGATATTAGGGCCAGGGATATTTGGGCCAGGGATATTAGGGCCACGGATATTAGGGCCAGGGATATTAGGGCCAGGGATATTAGGGCCAGAGATATTAGGGCCAGGGATATTAGGGCCAGGGATATTACGGTCAGGGATATTAGGGCCAGGGATATAATGGCCAGGGATATTAGGGCCAGGCATATTATGGCCAGGGATATTAGGGCCAGGGATATTAGGGCCAGGGATATTAGGGCCAGGGATATTAGGGCCAGGGATATTAAGGCCAGGGATATTAGGGCCAGGGATATTAGGGCCAGGGATATTATGGCCAGCGATATTAGGGCCAGGGATATTAGGGCCAGGGATATTAGGGCCAGGGATATTAGGGCCAGAAATATTAGGGCCAGAGATATTAGGGCCAGGGATATTAGGGCCAGGGATATTAGGGCCAGGGATATTACGTCCACGGATATTACGGCCAGGGATATTAGGGCCAGGGATATTAGGGCCAGAGATATTAGGGCCAGGGATATTAGGGCCAGGGATATTAGGGCCAGGGTTATTAGGGCCAGGGTTATTAAGGCCAGGGATATTAGGGCCAGGGATATTAGGGCCAGGGATATTAGGGCCAGGGATATTAGGGCCAGGGATATTAGGGCCAGGGATATTAGGGCCAGGGATATTGGGGCCAGGGATATTAGGGCCAGGGATTTTAGGGCAAGGGATATTAGGGCCAGGGATTTTAGGGCCAGGGATATTAGTGCCAGGGATATTAGGGCCAGGGATATTAGGTCCTGGGATATTAGGGCCAGGGATATTAGGTCCAGGGATATTAGTGCCAGGGATATTAGGGCCCTGGATATTAGGGCCAGGGATATTAGGGCCAGGGATATTAGGTCCAGGGATATTAGGGCCAGGGATATTAGGGCCAGGGATATTAGGGCCAGGGATATTAGGGCCAGGGATATTAGGTCCACGGATATTACGGCCAGAGATATTAGGGTGAGGGATATTAGGGCCAGGGATATTAGGGCCAGGGATATTAGGGTCAGGGATATTAGGGCCAGGGATATTAGGGCCAGGGATATTTGGGCCAGGGATATTAGGGCCACGGATATTAGGGCCAGGGATATTAGGGCCAGGGAAATTAGGGCCAAAGATATTAGGGCCAGGGATATTAGGGCCAGGGATATTACGGTCAGGGATATTAGGGCCAGGGATATAATATCCAGGGATATTAGGGCCAGGCATATTATGGCCAGGGATATTAGGGCCAGGGATATTAGGGCCAGGGATATTAGGGCCAGGGATATTAGGGCCAGGGATATTAAGGCCAGGGATATTAGGGCCAGGGATATTAGGGCCAGGGATATTATGGCCAGCAATATTAGGGCCAGGGATATTAGGGCCAGGGATATTAGGGCCAGAAATATTAGGGCCAGGGATATTAGGGCCAGGGATATTAGGGCCAGGGATATTAGGGCCAGGGATATTAGGTCCACGGATATTACGGCCAGGGATATTAGGGCCAGGGATATTAGGGCCAGAGATATTAGGGCCAGGGATATTAGGGCCAGGGATATTAGGGCCAGGGTTATTAGGGCCAGGGTTATTAAGGCCAGGGATATTAGGGCCAGGGATATTAGGTCCAGGGATATTAGGGCCAGGGATATTAGGGCCAGGGATATTAGGGCCAGGGATATTAGGGCCAGGGATATTAGGTCCACGGATATTATGGCCAGAGATATTAGGGCGAGGGATATTAGGGCCAGGGATATTAGGGCCAGGGATATTAGGGTCAGGGATATTAGGGCCAGGGATATTAGGGCCAGGGATATTTGGGCCAGGGATATTAGGGCCACGGATATTAGGGCCAGGGATATTAGGGCCAGGAAAATTAGGGCCAGAGATATTAGGGCCAGGGATATTAGGGCCAGGGATATTACGGTCAGGGATATTAGGGCCAGGGATATAATGGCCAGGGATATTAGGGCCAGGAATATTATGGCCAGGGATATTAGGGCCAGGGATATTAGGGCCAGGGATATTAGGGCCAGGGATATTAGGGCCAGGGATATTAAGGCCAGGGATATTAGGGCCAGGGATATTAGGGCCAGGGATATTATGGCCAGCAATATTAGGGCCAGGGATATTAGGGCCAGGGATATTAGGGCCAGGGATATTAGGGCCAGAAATATTAGGGCCAGGGATATTAGGGCCAGGGATATTAGGGCCAGGGATATTAGGGCCAGGGATATTAGGTCCACGGATATTACGGCCAGGGATATTAGGGCCAGAGATATTAGGGCCAGGGATATTAGGGCCAGGGATATTAGGGCCAGGGTTATTAGGGCCAGGGTTATTAAGGCCAGGGATATTAGGGCCAGGGATGTTAGGGCCAGGGATATTAGGGACAGGGATATTAGGGCCAGGGACATTAGGGCCAGGGATATTAGGGCCAGGGATATTTGGGCCAGGGATATTAGGGCCAGGGATATTAGCGCCAGGGATTTTAGGGTAAGGGATATTAGGGCCAGGGATATTAGGGCCAGGGATATTAGTGCCAGGGATATTAGGGCCAGGGATATTAGGTCCAGGGATATTAGGGCCAGGGATATTAGGTCCACTGATATTAGGGCCAGAGATATTAGGGCCATGGATATTAGGGCCAGGGATATTAGGGCCAGGGATATTAGGGCCAGGGATATTAGGGCCAGGGATATTAGGGCCAGCGATATTAGGGCCAGGGATATTAGGGCCAGGGATATTAGGGTCAGGGATATTAGGGCCAGGGATATTAGGGCCAGGAATATTAGGGCCAGGGATATTATATCCAGGGATATTAGGGCCAGGGATATTAGGGCCAGGGATATTAGGGCCAGGGATATTATGGCCAGGGATATTATGGAAGGGATAAAAAGCCTGGGATATTAGGGCCAGGTATATTAGGGCCAGGGATATTAGGGCCAGGGATATAAGGGCCAGGGATATTAGGGCCAGGGATATTAGGGCCAGGGATATTAGGGCCAGGGATATTAGGGCCAGGGATATTAGGGCCAGGGATATTAGGGCCAGGGATTTTAGGGCAAGGGATATTAGGGCCAGGGATATTAGGGCCAGGGATATTAGTGCCAGGGATATGAGGGCCAGGGATATTAGGTCCAGGGATATTAGGGCCAGGGATATTAGGTCCAGGGATATTAGGGCCAGGGATATTAGGGCCATGGATATTAGGGCCAGGGATATTAGGGCCAGGGATATTAGGTCCAGGGATATTAGGGCCAGGGATATTAGGGCCAGGGATATTAGGGCCAGGGATATTAGGGCCAGGGATATTAGGTCCACGGATATTACGGCCAGAGATATTAGGGCGAGGGATATTAGGGCCAGGGATATTAGAGCCAGGGATATTAGGGTCAGGGATATTAGGGCCAGGGATATTAGGGCCAGGGATATTAGGGCCAGGGATATTAGGGCCAGGGATATTATGGCCAGGGATATTAGGGCCAGGGATATTAGGGCCAGGGAGATTAGGGCCAGCATTATTAGGGACAGGGATATTAGTGCCAGGGATATTATGGCCACGGATATTAGGGCCAGGGATATTAGGGCAAGGGATATTAGGGCCAAGGATATTAGGGCCAGGGATATTAGTGTCAGGGATATTAGGGCCAGGGATATTAGGGCCAGGGATATTTGGGCCAGGGATATTAGGGCCACGGATATTAGGGCCAGGGATATTAGGGCCAGGGATATTAGGGCCAGAGATATTAGGGCCAGGGATATTAGGGCCAGGGATATTATGGTCAGGGATATTAGGGACAGGGATATAATGGCTAGGGATATTAGGGCCAGGCATATTATGGCCAGGGATATTAGGGCCAGGGATATTAGGGCCAGGGATATTAGGGCCAGGGATATTAGGGCAAGGGATATTAATGCCAGGGATATTAGGGCCAGGGATATTAGGGCCAGGGATATTATGGCCAGCGATATTAGGGCCAGGGATATTAGGGCCAGGGATATTAGGTCCAGGGATATTATGGCCAGCGATATTAGGGCCAGGGATATTAGGGCCAGGGATATTAGGGCCAGGGATATTAGGTCCACGGATATTACGGCCAGAGATATTAGGGCGAGGGATATTAGGGCCAGGGATATTAGGGCCAGGGATATTAGGGTCATGGATATTATGGCCAGGGATATTAGGGCCAGGGATATTAGGGCCAGGGATATTAGGGCCAGGGATATTAGGGCCAGGGATATTAGGGCCAGGGATGTTAGGGCCAGGGATGTTAGGGCCAGGGATATTAGGGCCAGGGATATTAGGGCCAGGGATATTATGGCCAGGGATATTAGGGCAAGGGATATTAGGGCCAGGGATATTAGGGCCAGGGATATTAGGGCCAGGGATATTAGGGGCAGAGATATTAGGGCCAGCAATATTAGGGCCAGGGATATTAGGGCCAGGGATATTAAGGCCAGGGATATTAGGGCCGGGGATATTAGGGCCAGGGATATTAGGGCCAGGGATATTAGGGCCAGGGATATTAGGGCCAGGGATATTAGGTCCAGGGATATTAGGGCCAGGGATATTACGGCCAGGGATATTAGGGCCAGGGATATTAGGGCCAGGGATATTAGGGCCAGGGATATTAGGGCCAGGGTTATTAGGGCCAGGGATATTAGGGCCAGGGATATTAGGGCCAGGGATATTAGGGCCAGGGATATTAGGGCCAGGGATATTAGGCCCAGTGATATTAGGGCCAGGGATTTTAGGGCAAGGGATTTTAGGGCCAGGGATATTAGGGCCAGGGATATTAGGGCCAGGGATGTTAGGTCCAGGGATATTAGGGCCAGGGATATTAGGGCCAGGGATATTAGGGCCAGGGATATTAGGGCCAGGGATATTAGGGCCAGGGTTATTAGGGCCAGGGATATTAGGGCCAGGGATATTAGGGCCAGGGATATTAGGGCCAGGGATATTAGGGTCAGGGATATTAGGGCCAGGGATATTAGGGCCAGGGATATTTGGGCCAGGGATATTAGGGCTACGGATATTAGGGCCAGGGATATTAGGGCCAGGGATATTAGGGCCAGAGATATTAGGGCCAGGGATATTAGGGCCAGGGATATTTCGGTCAGGGATATTAGGGCCAGGGATATAATGGCCAGGGATATTAGGGCCAGGCATATTATGGCCAGGGATATTAGGGCCAGGGATATTAGGGCCAGGGATATTAAGGCCAGGGATATTAGGGCCAGGGTTATTAGGGCCAGGGATATTAGGGCCAGGGATTTTAGGGTAAGGGATATTAGGGCCAGGGATATTAGGGCCAGGGATTTTAGGGCCCGGGATTTTAGGGTAAGGGATATTAGGGCCAGGGATATTAGGGCCAGGGATATTAGTGCCAGGGATATTAGGGCCAGGGATATTAGGGCCAGGGATTTTAGGGTAAGGGATATTAGGTCCAGGGATATTAGGGCCAGGGATATTAGTGCCAGGGATATTAGGGCCAGGGATATTAGGTCCAGGGATATTAGGGCCAGGGATATTAGGTCCACTGATATTAGGGCCAGAGATATTAGGGCCATGGATATTAGGGCCAGGGATATTAGGGCCAGGGATATTAGGGCCAGGGATATTAGGGCCAGGGATATTAGGGCCAGCGATATTAGGGCCAGGGATATTAGGGCCAGGGATATTAGGGCCAGGGATATTAGGGCCAGGGATATTAGGGCCAGGGATAGTAGGGCCAAAGATATTATATCCAGGGATATTAGGGCCAGGGATATTAGGGCCAGGGATATTAGGGCCAGGGATATTATGGCCAGGGATATTATGGAAGGGATAATAAGCCTGGGATATTAGGGCCAGGTATATTAGGGCCAGGGATATTAGGGCCAGGGATATAAGGGCCAGGGATATTAGGGCCAGGGATATTAGGGCCAGGGATATTAGGGCCAGGGATATTAGGGCCAGGGATATTAGGGCCAGGGATATTAGGGCCAGAGATTTTAGGGCAAGGGATATTAGGGCCAGGGATATTAGGGCCAGGGATATTAGTGCCAGGGATATGAGGGCCAGGGATATTAGGTCCAGGGATATTAGGGCCAGGGATATTAGGTCCAGGGATATTAGGGCCAGGGATATTAGGGCCATGGATATTAGGGCCAGGGATATTAGGGCCAGGGATATTAGGTCCAGGGATATTAGGGCCAGGGATATTAGGGCCAGGGATATTAGGGCCAGGGATATTAGGGCCAGGGATATTAGGTCCACGGATATTACGGCCAGAGATATTAGGGCGAGGGATATTAGGGCCAGGGATATTAGAGCCAGGAATATTAGGGTCAGGGATATTAGGGCCAGGGATATTAGGGCCAGGGAGATTAGGGCCAGCATTATTAGGGACAGGGATATTAGTGCCAGGGATATTATGGCCAGGGATATTAGGGCCAGGGATATTAGGGCAAGGGATATTAGGGCCAAGGATATTAGGGCCAGGGATATTAGTGTCAGGGATATTAGGGCCAGGGATATTAGGGCCAGGGATATTTGGGCCAGGGATATTAGGGCCACGGATATTAGGGCCAGGGATATTAGGGCCAGGGATATTAGGGCCAGAGATATTAGGGCCAGGGATATTAGGGCCAGGGATATTATGGTCAGGGATATTAGGGCCAGGGATATAATGGCTAGGGATATTAGGGCCAGGCATATTATGGCCAGGGATATTAGGGCCAGGGATATTAGGGCCAGGGATATTAGGGCCAGGGATATTAGGGCAAGGGATATTAATGCCAGGGATATTAGGGCCAGGGATATTAGGGCCAGGGATATTATGGCCAGCGATATTAGGGCCAGGGATATTAGGGCCAGGGATATTAGGTCCAGGGATATTAGGGCCAGGGATATTAGGGCCAGGGATATTAGGGCCAGGGATATTAGGGCCAGGGATATTAGGTCCACGGATATTACGGCCAGAGATATTAGGGCGAGGGATATTAGGGCCAGGGATATTAGGGCCAGGGATATTAGGGTCATGGATATTAGGGCCAGGGATATTAGGGCCAGGGATATTAGGGCCAGGGATATTAGGGCCAGGGATATTAGGGCCAGGGATATTAGGGCCAGGGATGTTAGGGCCAGGGATGTTAGGGCCAGGGATATTAGGGCCAGGGATATTAGGGCCAGGGATATTATGGCCAGGGATATTAGGGCAAGGGATATTAGGGCCAGGGATATTAGGGCCAGGGATATTAGGTCCAGGGATATTAGGGGCAGAGATATTAGGGCCAGCGATATTAGGGCCAGGGATATTAGGGCCAGGGATATTAAGGCCAGGGATATTAGGGCCGGGGATATTAGGGCCAAGGATATTAGGGCCAGGGATATTAGGGCCAGGGATATTAGGGCCAGGGATATTAGGTCCAGGGATATTAGGGCCAGGGATATTACGGCCAGGGATATTAGGGCCAGGGATATTAGGGCCAGGGATATTAGGGCCAAGGATATTAGGGCCAGGGTTATTAGGGCCAGGGATATTAGGGCCAGGGATATTAGGGCCAGGGATATTAGGGCCAGGGATATTAGGGCCAGGGATATTAGGCCCAGTGATATTAGGGCCAGGGATTTTAGGGCAAGGGATTTTAGGGCCAGGGATATTAGGGCCAGGGATATTAGGGCCAGGGATGTTAGGTCCAGGGATATTAGGGCCAGGGATATTAGGGCCAGGGATATTAGGGCCAGGGATATTAGGGCCAGGGATATTAGGGCCAGGGTTATTAGGGCCAGGGATATTAGGGCCAGGGATATTAGGGCCAGGGATATTAGGGCCAGGGATATTAGGGTCAGGGATATTAGGGCCAGGGATATTAGGGCCAGGGATATTTGGGCCAGGGATATTAGGGCTACGGATATTAGGGCCAGGGATATTAGGGCCAGGGATATTAGGGCCAGAGATATTAGGGCCAGGGATATTAGGGCCAGGGATATTTCGGTCAGGGATATTAGGGCCAGGGATATAATGGCCAGGGATATTAGGGCCAGGCATATTATGGCCAGGGATATTAGGGCCAGGGATATTAGGGCCAGGGATATTAGGGCCAGGGATATTAAGGCCAGGGATATTAGGGCCAGGGTTATTAGGGCCAGGGATATTAGGGCCAGGGATTTTAGGGTAAGGGATATTAGGGCCAGGGATATTAGGGCCAGGGATTTTAGGGCCAGGGATTTTAGGGTAAGGGATATTAGGGCCAGGGATATTAGGGCCAGGGATATTAGTGCCAGGGATATTAGGGCCAGGGATATTAGGGCCAGGGATTTTAGGGTAAGGGATATTAGGGCCAGGGATATTAGGGCCAGGGATATTAGTGCCAGGGATATTAGGGCCAGGGATATTAGGTCCAGGGATATTAGGGCCAGGGATATTAGGTCCACTGAGATTAGGGCCAGAGATATTAGGGCCATGGATATTAGGGCCAGGGATATTAGGGCCAGGGATATTAGGGCCAGGGATATTAGGGCCAGGGATATTATGGCCAGCGATATTAGGGCCAGGGATATTAGGGCCAGGGATATTAGGTCCAGGGATATTAGGGCCAGGGATATTAGGGCCAGGGATATTAGGGCCAGGGATATTAGGGCCAGGGATATTAGGTCCACGGATATTACGGCCAGAGATATTAGGGCGAGGGATATTAGGGCCAGGGATATTAGGGCCAGGGATATTAGGGTCATGGATATTAGGGCCAGGGATATTAGGGCCAGGGATATTAGGGCCAGGGATATTAGGGCCAGGGATATTAGGGCCAGGGATATTAGGGCCAGGGATGTTAGGGCCAGGGATATTAAGGCCAGGGATATTAGGGCCGGGGATATTAGGGCCAGGGATATTAGGGCCAGGGATATTAGGGCCAGGGATATTAGGGCCAGGGATATTAGGTCCAGGGATATTAGGGCCAGGGATATTACGGCCAGGGATATTAGGGCCAGGGATATTAGGGCCAGGGATATTAGGGCCAGGGATATTAGGGCCAGGGTTATTAGGGCCAGGGATATTAGGGCCAGGGATATTAGGGCCAGGGATATTAGGGCCAGGGATATTAGGGCCAGGGATATTAGGCCCAGTGATATTAGGGCCAGGGATTTTAGGGCAAGGGATTTTAGGGCCAGGGATATTAGGGCCAGGGATATTAGGGCCAGGGATGTTAGGTCCAGGGATATTAGGGCCAGGGATATTAGGGCCAGGGATATTAGGGCCAGGGATATTAGGGCCAGGGATATTAGGGCCAGGGTTATTAGGGCCAGGGATATTAGGGCCAGGGATATTAGGGCCAGGGATATTAGGGCCAGGGATATTAGGGTCAGGGATATTAGGGCCAGGGATATTAGGGCCAGGGATATTTGGGCCAGGGATATTAGGGCTACGGATATTAGGGCCAGGGATATTAGGGCCAGGGATATTAGGGCCAGAGATATTAGGGCCAGGGATATTAGGGCCAGGGATATTTCGGTCAGGGATATTAGGGCCAGGGATATAATGGCCAGGGATATTAGGGCCAGGCATATTATGGCCAGGGATATTAGGGCCAGGGATATTAGGGCCAGGGATATTAGGGCCAGGGATATTAAGGCCAGGGATATTAGGGCCAGGGTTATTAGGGCCAGGGATATTAGGGCCAGGGATTTTAGGGTAAGGGATATTAGGGCCAGGGATATTAGGGCCAGGGATTTTAGGGCCAGGGATTTTAGGGTAAGGGATATTAGGGCCAGGGATATTAGGGCCAGGGATATTAGTGCCAGCGATATTAGGGCCAGGGATATTAGGGCCAGGGATTTCAGGGTAAGGGATATTAGGGCCAGGGATATTAGGGCCAGGGATATTAGTGCCAGGGATATTAGGGCCAGGGATATTAGGTCCAGGGATATTAGGGCCAGGGATATTAGGTCCACTGATATTAGGGCCAGAGATATTAGGGCCATGGATATTAGGGCCAGGGATATTAGGGCCAGGGATATTAGGGCCAGGGATATTAGGGCCAGGGATATTAGGGCCAGCGATATTAGGGCCAGGGATATTAGGGCCAGGGATATTAGGGCCAGGGATATTAGGGCCAGGGATATTAGGGCCAGGGATATTAGGTCCACGGATATTACGGCCAGAGATATTAGGGCGAGGGATATTAGGGCCAGGGATATTAGGGCCAGGGATATTAGGGTCATGGATATTATGGCCAGGGATATTAGGGCCAGGGATATTAGGGCCAGGGATATTAGGGCCAGGGATATTAGGGCCAGGGATATTAGGGCCAGGGATGTTAGGGCCAGGGATGTTAGGGCCAGGGATATTAGGGCCAGGGATATTAGGGCCAGGGATATTATGGCCAGGGATATTAGGGCAAGGGATATTAGGGCCAGGGATATTAGGGCCAGGGATATTAGGGCCAGGGATATTAGGGGCAGAGATATTAGGGCCAGTAATATTAGGGCCAGGGATATTAGGGCCAGGGATATTAAGGCCAGGGATATTAGGGCCGGGGATATTAGGGCCAGGGATATTAGGGCCAGGGATATTAGGGCCAGGGATATTAGGGCCAGGGATATTAGGTCCAGGGATATTAGGGCCAGGGATATTACGGCCAGGGATATTAGGGCCAGGGATATTAGGGCCAGGGATATTAGGGCCAGGGATATTAGGGCCAGGGTTATTAGGGCCAGGGATATTAGGGCCAGGGATATTAGGGCCAGGGATATTAGGGCCAGGGATATTAGGGCCAGGGATATTAGGCCCAGTGATATTAGGGCCAGGGATTTTAGGGCAAGGGATTTTAGGGCCAGGGATATTAGGGCCAGGGATATTAGGGCCAGGGATGTTAGGTCCAGGGATATTAGGGCCAGGGATATTAGGGCCAGGGATATTAGGGCCAGGGATATTAGGGCCAGGGATATTAGGGCCAGGGTTATTAGGGCCAGGGATATTAGGGCCAGGGATATTAGGGCCAGGGATATTAGGGCCAGGGATATTAGGGTCAGGGATATTAGGGCCAGGGATATTAGGGCCAGGGATATTTGGGCCAGGGATATTAGGGCTACGGATATTAGGGCCAGGGATATTAGGGCCAGGGATATTAGGGCCAGAGATATTAGGGCCAGGGATATTAGGGCCAGGGATATTTCGGTCAGGGATATTAGGGCCAGGGATATAATGGCCAGGGATATTAGGGCCAGGCATATTATGGCCAGGGATTTTAGGGCCAGGGATATTAGGGCCAGGGATATTAGGGCCAGGGATATTAAGGCCAGGGATATTAGGGCCAGGGTTATTAGGGCCAGGGATATTAGGGCCAGGGATTTTAGGGTAAGGGATATTAGGGCCAGGGATATTAGGGCCAGGGATTTTAGGGCCAGGGATTTTAGGGTAAGGGATATTAGGGCCAGGGATATTAGGGCCAGGGATATTAGTGCCAGGGATATTAGGGCCAGGGATATTAGGGCCAGGGATTTTAGGGTAAGGGATATTAGGTCCAGGGATATTAGGGCCAGGGATATTAGTGCCAGGGATATTAGGGCCAGGGATATTAGGTCCAGGGATATTAGGGCCAGGGATATTAGGTCCACTGATATTAGGGCCAGAGATATTAGGGCCATGGATATTAGGGCCAGGGATATTAGGGCCAGGGATATTAGGGCCAGGGATATTAGGGCCAGGGATATTAGGGCCAGCGATATTAGGGCCAGGGATATTAGGGCCAGGGATATTAGGGCCAGGGATATTAGGGCCAGGGATATTAGGGCCAGGGATAGTAGGGCCAAAGATATTATATCCAGGGATATTAGGGCCAGGGATATTAGGGCCAGGGATATTAGGGCCAGGGATATTATGGCCAGGGATATTATGGAAGGGATAATAAGCCTGGGATATTAGGGCCAGGTATATTAGGGCCAGGGATATTAGGGCCAGGGATATAAGGGCCAGGGATATTAGGGCCAGGGATATTAGGGCCAGGGATATTAGGGCCAGGGATATTAGGGCCAGGGATATTAGGGCCAGGGATATTAGGGCCAGAGATTTTAGGGCAAGGGATATTAGGGCCAGGGATATTAGGGCCAGGGATATTAGTGCCAGGGATATGAGGGCCAGGGATATTAGGTCCAGGGATATTAGGGCCAGGGATATTAGGTCCAGGGATATTAGGGCCAGGGATATTAGGGCCATGGATATTAGGGCCAGGGATATTAGGGCCAGGGATATTAGGTCCAGGGATATTAGGGCCAGGGATATTAGGGCCAGGGATATTAGGGCCAGGGATATTAGGGCCAGGGATATTAGGTCCACGGATATTACGGCCAGAGATATTAGGGCGAGGGATATTAGGGCCAGGGATATTAGAGCCAGGAATATTAGGGTCAGGGATATTAGGGCCAGGGATATTAGGGCCAGGGAGATTAGGGCCAGCATTATTAGGGACAGGGATATTAGTGCCAGGGATATTATGGCCAGGGATATTAGGGCCAGGGATATTAGGGCAAGGGATATTAGGGCCAAGGATATTAGGGCCAGGGATATTAGTGTCAGGGATATTAGGGCCAGGGATATTAGGGCCAGGGATATTTGGGCCAGGGATATTAGGGCCACGGATATTAGGGCCAGGGATATTAGGGCCAGGGATATTAGGGCCAGAGATATTAGGGCCAGGGATATTAGGGCCAGGGATATTATGGTCAGGGATATTAGGGCCAGGGATATAATGGCTAGGGATATTAGGGCCAGGCATATTATGGCCAGGGATATTAGGGCCAGGGATATTAGGGCCAGGGATATTAGGGCCAGGGATATTAGGGCAAGGGATATTAATGCCAGGGATATTAGGGCCAGGGATATTAGGGCCAGGGATATTATGGCCAGCGATATTAGGGCCAGGGATATTAGGGCCAGGGATATTAGGTCCAGGGATATTAGGGCCAGGGATATTAGGGCCAGGGATATTAGGGCCAGGGATATTAGGGCCAGGGATATTAGGTCCACGGATATTACGGCCAGAGATATTAGGGCGAGGGATATTAGGGCCAGGGATATTAGGGCCAGGGATATTAGGGTCATGGATATTAGGGCCAGGGATATTAGGGCCAGGGATATTAGGGCCAGGGATATTAGGGCCAGGGATATTAGGGCCAGGGATATTAGGGCCAGGGATGTTAGGGCCAGGGATGTTAGGGCCAGGGATATTAGGGCCAGGGATATTAGGGCCAGGGATATTATGGCCAGGGATATTAGGGCAAGGGATATTAGGGCCAGGGATATTAGGGCCAGGGATATTAGGTCCAGGGATATTAGGGGCAGAGATATTAGGGCCAGCGATATTAGGGCCAGGGATATTAGGGCCAGGGATATTAAGGCCAGGGATATTAGGGCCGGGGATATTAGGGCCAAGGATATTAGGGCCAGGGATATTAGGGCCAGGGATATTAGGGCCAGGGATATTAGGTCCAGGGATATTAGGGCCAGGGATATTACGGCCAGGGATATTAGGGCCAGGGATATTAGGGCCAGGGATATTAGGGCCAGGGATATTAGGGCCAGGGTTATTAGGGCCAGGGATATTAGGGCCAGGGATATTAGGGCCAGGGATATTAGGGCCAGGGATATTAGGGCCAGGGATATTAGGCCCAGTGATATTAGGGCCAGGGATTTTAGGGCAAGGGATTTTAGGGCCAGGGATATTAGGGCCAGGGATATTAGGGCCAGGGATGTTAGGTCCAGGGATATTAGGGCCAGGGATATTAGGGCCAGGGATATTAGGGCCAGGGATATTAGGGCCAGGGATATTAGGGCCAGGGTTATTAGGGCCAGGGATATTAGGGCCAGGGATATTAGGGCCAGGGATATTAGGGCCAGGGATATTAGGGTCAGGGATATTAGGGCCAGGGATATTAGGGCCAGGGATATTTGGGCCAGGGATATTAGGGCTACGGATATTAGGGCCAGGGATATTAGGGCCAGGGATATTAGGGCCAGAGATATTAGGGCCAGGGATATTAGGGCCAGGGATATTTCGGTCAGGGATATTAGGGCCAGGGATATAATGGCCAGGGATATTAGGGCCAGGCATATTATGGCCAGGGATATTAGGGCCAGGGATATTAGGGCCAGGGATATTAGGGCCAGGGATATTAAGGCCAGGGATATTAGGGCCAGGGTTATTAGGGCCAGGGATATTAGGGCCAGGGATTTTAGGGTAAGGGATATTAGGGCCAGGGATATTAGGGCCAGGGATTTTAGGGCCAGGGATTTTAGGGTAAGGGATATTAGGGCCAGGGATATTAGGGCCAGGGATATTAGTGCCAGGGATATTAGGGCCAGGGATATTAGGGCCAGGGATTTTAGGGTAAGGGATATTAGGGCCAGGGATATTAGGGCCAGGGATATTAGTGCCAGGGATATTAGGGCCAGGGATATTAGGTCCAGGGATATTAGGGCCAGGGATATTAGGTCCACTGATATTAGGGCCAGAGATATTAGGGCCATGGATATTAGGGCCAGGGATATTAGGGCCAGGGATATTAGGGCCAGGGATATTAGGGCCAGGGATATTATGGCCAGCGATATTAGGGCCAGGGATATTAGGGCCAGGGATATTAGGTCCAGGGATATTAGGGCCAGGGATATTAGGGCCAGGGATATTAGGGCCAGGGATATTAGGGCCAGGGATATTAGGTCCACGGATATTACGGCCAGAGATATTAGGGCGAGGGATATTAGGGCCAGGGATATTAGGGCCAGGGATATTAGGGTCATGGATATTAGGGCCAGGGATATTAGGGCCAGGGATATTAGGGCCAGGGATATTAGGGCCAGGGATATTAGGGCCAGGGATATTAGGGCCAGGGATGTTAGGGCCAGGGATGTTAGGGCCAGGGATATTAGGGCCAGGGATATTAGGGCCAGGGATATTATGGCCAGGGATATTAGGGCAAGGGATATTAGGGCCAGGGATATTAGGGCAAGGGACATTAGGGCCAGGGATATTAGGGGCAGAGATATTAGGGCCAGCGATAATAGGGCCAGGGATATTAGGGCCAGGGATATTAAGGCCAGGGATATTAGGGCCGGGGATATTAGGGCCACGGATATTAGGGCCAGGGATATTAGGGCCAGGGATATTAGGGCCAGGGATATTAGGTCCAGGGATATTAGGGCCAGGGATATTACGGCCAGGGATATTAGGGCCAGGGATATTAGGGCCAGGGATATTAGGGCCAGGGATATTAGGGCCAGGGTTATTAGGGCCAGGGATATTAGGGCCAGGGATATTAGGGCCAGGGATATTAGGGCCAGGGATATTAGGGCCAGGGATATTAGGCCCAGTGATATTAGGGCCAGGGATTTTAGGGCAAGGGATTTTAGGGCCAGGGATATTAGGGCCAGGGATATTAGGGCCAGGGATGTTAGGTCCAGGGATATTAGGGCCAGGGATATTAGGGCCAGGGATATTAGGGCCAGGGATATTAGGGCCAGGGATATTAGGGCCAGGGTTATTAGGGCCAGGGATATTAGGGCCAGGGATATTAGGGCCAGGGATATTAGGGCCAGGGATATTAGGGTCAGGGATATTAGGGCCAGGGATATTAGGGCCAGTGATATTTGGGCCAGGGATATTAGGGCTACGGATATTAGGGCCAGGGATATTAGGGCCAGGGATATTAGGGCCAGAGATATTAGGGCCAGGGATATTAGGGCCAGGGATATTTCGGTCAGGGATATTAGGGCCAGGGATATAATGGCCAGGGATATTAGGGCCAGGCATATTATGGCCAGGGATATTAGGGCCAGGGATATTAGGGCCAGGGATATTAGGGCCAGGGATATTAAGGCCAGGGATATTAGGGCCAGGGTTATTAGGGCCAGGGATATTAGGGCCAGGGATTTTAGGGTAAGGGATATTAGGGCCAGGGATATTAGGGCCAGGGATTTTAGGGCCAGGGATTTTAGGGTAAGGGATATTAGGGCCAGGGATATTAGGGCCAGGGATATTAGTGCCAGCGATATTAGGGCCAGGGATATTAGGGCCAGGGATTTCAGGGTAAGGGATATTAGGGCCAGGGATATTAGGGCCAGGGATATTAGTGCCAGGGATATTAGGGCCAGGGATATTAGGTCCAGGGATATTAGGGCCAGGGATATTAGGTCCACTGATATTAGGGCCAGAGATATTAGGGCCATGGATATTAGGGCCAGGGATATTAGGGCCAGGGATATTAGGGCCAGGGATATTAGGGCCAGGGATATTAGGGCCAGCGATATTAGGGCCAGGGATATTAGGGCCAGGGATATTAGGGCCAGGGATATTAGGGCCAGGGATATTAGGGCCAGGGATATTAGGGCCAGGGATATTATATCCAGGGATATTAGGGCCAGGGATATTAGGGCCAGGGATATTAGGGCCAGGGATATTATGGCCAGGGATATTATGGAAGGGATAATAAGCCTGGGATATTAGGGCCAGGTATATTAGGGCCAGGGATATTAGGGCCAGGGATATAAGGGCCAGGGATATTAGGGCCAGGGATATTAGGGCCAGGGATATTAGGGCCAGGGATATTAGGGCCAGGGATATTAGGGCCAGGGATATTAGGGCCAGGGATTTTAGGGCAAGGGATATTAGGGCCAGGGATATTAGGGCCAGGGATATTAGTGCCAGGGATATGAGGGCCAGGGATATTAGGTCCAGGGATATTAGGGCCAGGGATATTAGGTCCAGGGATATTAGGGCCAGGGATATTAGGGCCATGGATATTAGGGCCAGGGATATTAGGGCCAGGGATAGTAGGTCCAGGGATATTAGGGCCAGGGATATTAGGGCCAGGGATATTAGGGCCAGGGATATTAGGGCCAGGGATATTAGGTCCACGGATATTACGGCCAGAGATATTAGGGCGAGGGATATTAGGGCCAGGGATATTAGAGCCAGGGATATTAGGGTCAGGGATATTAGGGCCAGGGATATTAGGGCCAGGGATATTAGGGCCAGGGATATTAGGGCCAGGGATATTAGGGCCAGGGATATTAGGGCCAGGGATATTAGGGCCAGGGAGATTAGGGCCAGCATTATTAGGGACAGGGATATTAGTGCCAGGGATATTATGGCCAGGGATATTAGGGCCAGGGATATTAGGGCAAGGGATATTAGGGCCAAGGATATTAGGGCCAGGGATATTAGTGTCAGGGATATTAGGGCCAGGGATATTAGGGCCAGGGATATTTGGGCCAGGGATATTAGGGCCACGGATATTAGGGCCAGGGATATTAGGGCCAGGGATATTAGGGCCAGAGATATTAGGGCCAGGGATATTAGGGCCAGGGATATTATGGTCAGGGATATTAGGGCCAGGGATATAATGGCTAGGGATATTAGGGCCAGGCATATTATGGCCAGGGATATTAGGGCCAGGGATATTAGGGCCAGGGATATTAGGGCCAGGGATATTAGGGCAAGGGATATTAATGCCAGGGATATTAGGGCCAGGGATATTAGGGCCAGGGATATTATGGCCAGCGATGTTAGGGCCAGGGATATTAGGGCCAGGGATATTAGGTCCAGGGATATTAGGTCCAGGGATATTAGGGCCAGGGATATTAGGGCCAGGGATATTAGGGCCAGGGATATTAGGTCCACGGATATTACGGCCAGAAATATTAGGGCGAGGGATATTAGGGCCAGGGATATTAGGGCCAGGGATATTAGGGTCATGGATATTAGGGCCAGGGATATTAGGGCCAGGGATATTAGGGCCAGGGATATTAGGGCCAGGGATATTAGGGCCAGGGATATTAGGGCCAGGGATGTTAGGGCCAGGGATGTTAGGGCCAGGGATATTAGGGCCAGGGATATTAGGTCCAGGGATATTAGGGCCAGGGATATTAGGGCCAGGGATATTAGGGCCAGGGATATTAGGGCCAGGGATATTAGGTCCACGGATATTACGGCCAGAAATATTAGGGCGAGGGATATTAGGGCCAGGGATATTAGGGCCAGGGATATTAGGGTCATGGATATTAGGGCCAGGGATATTAGGGCCAGGGATATTAGGGCCAGGGATATTAGGGCCAGGGATATTAGGGCCAGGGATATTAGGGCCAGGGATGTTAGGGCCAGGGATGTTAGGGCCAGGGATATTAGGGCCAGGGATATTATGGCCAGGGATATTAGGGCAAGGGATATTAGGGCCAGGGATATTAGGGCCAGGGATATTAGGGCCAGGGATATTAGGGGCAGAGATATTAGGGCCAGCGATATTAGGGCCAGGGATATTAGGGCCAGGGATATTAAGGCCAGGGATATTAGGGCCGGGGATATTAGGGCCAGCGATATTAGGGCCAGGGTTATTAGGGCCAGGGATATTAGGGCCAGGGATATTAGGGCCAGGGATATTAGGGCCAGGGATATTAGGGCCAGGGATATTAGGCCCAGTGATATTAGGGCCAGGGATTTTAGGGCAAGGGATTTTAGGGCCAGGGATATTAGGGCCAGGGATATTAGGGCCAGGGATGTTAGGTCCAGGGATATTAGGGCCAGGGATATTAGGGCCAGGGATATTAGGGCCAGGGATATTAGGGCCAGGGATATTAGGGCCAGGGTTATTAGGGCCAGGGATATTAGGGCCAGGGATATTAGGGCCAGGGATATTAGGGCCAGGGATATTAGGGTCAGGGATATTAGGGCCAGGGATATTAGGGCCAGGGATATTTGGGCCAGGGATATTAGGGCTACGGATATTAGGGCCAGGGATATTAGGGCCAGGGATATTAGGGCCAGAGATATTAGGGCCAGGGATATTAGGGCCAGGGATATTACGGTCAGGGATATTAGGGCCAGGGATATAATGGCCAGGGATATTAGGGCCACGGATATTAGGGCCAGGGATATTAGGGCCAGGGATATTAGGGCCAGAGATATTAGGGCCAGGGATATTAGGGCCAGGGATATTATGGTCAGGGATATTAGGGCCAGGGATATAATGGCTAGGGATATTAGGGCCAGGCATATTATGGCCAGGGATATTAGGGCCAGGGATATTAGGGCCAGGGATATTAGGGCCAGGGATATTAGGGCAAGGGATATTAATGCCAGGGATATTAGGGCCAGGGATATTAGGGCCAGGGATATTATGGCCAGCGATATTAGGGCCAGGGATATTAGGGCCAGGGATATTAGGTCCAGGGATATTAGGGCCAGGGATATTAGGGCCACGGATATTAGGGCCAGGGATATTAGGGCCAGGGATATTAGGTCCACGGATATTACGGCCAGAGATATTAGGGCGAGGGATATTAGGGCCAGGGATATTAGGGCCAGGGATATTAGGGTCATGGATATTAGGGCCAGGGATATTAGGGCCAGGGATATTAGGGCCAGGGATATTAGGGCCAGGGATATTAGGGCCAGGGATATTAGGGCCAGGGATGTTAGGGCCAGGGATGTTAGGGCCAGGGATATTAGGGCCAGGGATATTATGGCCAGGGATATTAGGGCAAGGGATATTAGGGCCAGGGATATTAGGGCCAGGGATATTAGGGCCAGGGATATTAGGGGCAGAGATATTAGGGCCAGCGATATTAGGGCCAGGGATATTAGGGCCAGGGATTTTAAGGCCAGGGATATTAGGGCCAGGGATATTAGGCCCAGTGATATTAGGGCCAGGGATTTTAGGGCAAGGGATTTTAGGGCCAGGGATATTATGGTCAGGGATATTAGGGCCAGGGATATAATGGCCAGGGATATTAGGGCCAGGCATATTATGGCCAGGGATATTAGGGCCAGGGATATTAGGGCCAGGGATATTAGGGCCAGGGATATTAAGGCCAGGGATATTAGGGCCAGGGTTATTAGGGCCAGGGATGTTATGGCCAGCGATATTAGGGCCAGGGATATTAGGGCCAGGGATATTAGGGCCAGGGATATTAGGGCCAGGGATATTAGGGCCAGGGATATTAGGGCCAGGGATATTAGGGCCAGGGATATTAGGGCCAGGGATATTAGGTCCACGGATATTACGGCCAGGGTTATTAGGGCCAGGGATATTAGGGCCAGGGATATTAGGGCCAGGGATATTAGGGCCAGGGATATTAGGGCCAGGGTTATTAGGGCCAGGGTTATTAAGGCCAGGGATATTAGGGCCAGGGATATTAGGGCCAGGGATATTAGGGCCAGGGATATTAGGGCCAGGGATATTGGGGCCAGGGATATTATGGCCAGGGATATTAGGGCCAGGGATATTAGGGCCAGGGATATTAGGGCCAGGGATTTTAGGGCAAGGGATATTAGGGCCAGGGATATTAGGGCCAGGGATATTAGTGCCAGGGTTATTAGGGCCAGGGATATTAGGTCCAGGGATAGTAGGGCCAGGGATATTAGGT
The DNA here is from genome assembly GCF_048934315.1 of Petromyzon marinus. Classification (NCBI taxonomy): domain Eukaryota; kingdom Metazoa; phylum Chordata; class Hyperoartia; order Petromyzontiformes; family Petromyzontidae; genus Petromyzon; species Petromyzon marinus. The sequence goes on along the minus strand of NW_027422684.1, from coordinate 4,089,625 downwards.
CCAGGGATATTAGGGCCAGGGATATTAGGGCCATGGATATTAGGGCCAGGGATATTAGGGCCAGGGATATTAGGGCCAGGGATATTAGGGCCAGGGATATTAGGGCCAGCGATATTAGGGCCAGGGATATTAGGGCCAGGGATATTAGGGCCAGGGATATTAGAGCCAGGCATATTAGGGCCAGGGATATTAGGACCAGGTATATTAGGGCCAGGGATATTAGGGCCAGGGATATTAGGGCCAGGGATATTAGGGCCAGGGATATTAGGGCCAGGGATATTAGGGCCAGGGATATTAGGGCCAGGGATATTTGGGCCAGGGATATTAGGGCCACGGATATTAGGACCAGGGATATTAGGGCCAGGGATATTAGGGCCAGAGATATTAGGGCCAGGGATATTAGGGCCAGGGATATTATGGTCAGGGATATTAGGGCCAGGGATATAATGGCCAGGGATATTAGGGCCAGGCATATTATGGCCAGGGATATTAGGGCCAGGGATATTAGGGCCAGGGATATTAGGGCCAGGTATATTAGGGCCAGGGATATTAAGGCCAAGGATATTAGGGCCAGAGATATTATGGCCAGGGATATTAGGGCCAGGGATATTAGGGCCAGGGATATTATTGCCAGGGATATCAGGTCCACGGATATTACGGCCAGGGATATTAGGGCCAGGGATATTAGGGCCAGAGATATTAGGGCCAGGGATATTAGGGCCAGGGATATTAGGGCCAGGGTTATTAGGGCCAGGGATATTAGGGCCAGGGATATTATGGCCAGGGATATTATGGAAGGGATATTAAGCCTGGGATATTAGGGCCAGGTATATTAGGGCCAGGGATATTAGGACCAGGGATATAAGGGCCAGGGATATTAGGGCCAGGGATATTATGGCCAGGGATATTAGGGCCAGGGATATTAGGGCCAGGGATATTGGGGCCAGGGATATTAGGGCCAAGGATATTAGGGCCAGGGATATTAGGGCCAGGAATATTAGGGCCAGGGATATTAGGGCCAGGGATTTTAGGGCCAGGGATATTAGGGCCAGGGATATTAGGGCCAGGGATATTAGGGCCAGGGATATCAGGGCCAGGGATATCAGGGCCAGGGATATTAGGGCCAGGGATATTAGCGCCAGGGATATTAGGGCCAGGGATTTTAGGGCCAGGGATATTAGGGCCAGGGATATTATGGCCAGGGATATTATGGCTAGGGATATGAGGGCCAGGGATATGAGGGCCAGGGATATTAGGGCCAGGGATATTAGGGCCAGGGATTTTAGGGCCAGGGATATTAGGGCCAGGGATATTAGGGCCAGGGATATTAGGGCCAGGGATATTAGGGCCAGGGATATTAGGGCCAGGGATATTAGGGCCAGGGATATTAGGGCCAGGGATATTAGGGCCAGGGATATTAGGGCCAGGGATATTAGGGCCAGGGATATTAGGGCCAGGGATATTAGGGCCAGGGATATTAGGGGCAGGGATATTAGGGCCAGGGATATTAGGCCCAGTGATATTAGGGCCAGGGATTTTAGGGCAAGGGATATTAGGGACAGGGATATTAGGGCCAGGGATATTAGGGCCAGGGATGTTAGGTCCACGGATATTAGGGCCAGGGATATTAGGACCAGGGATATTAGGGCCAGGGATATTAGGGCCAGGGATATTAGGGCCAGGGTTATTAGGGCCAGGGATATTAGGGTCAGGGATATTAGGGCCAGGGATATTAGGGCCAGGGATATTAGGGCCAGGGATATTAGGGCCAGGGATATTAGGGCCAGGGATATTAGGGCCAGGGATATTAGGGCCATGGATTTTAGGGCAAGGGATATTAGGGCCAGGGATATTAGGGCCAGGGATATTAGGGCCAGGGATATTAGGTCCAGGGATATTAGGGCCAGGGATATTAGGGCCAGGGATATTAGGACCAGGGATATCAGGGCCAGGAATATTAGGGCCAGGGATATTAGGGCCAGGGATATTAGGGCCAGGGATATTAGGGCCAGGGATATTAGGGCCAGGGATATTAGGGCCAGGGATATTAGGGCCAAGGAGATTAGGGCCAGCATTATTAGGGACAGGGATATTAGTGCCAGGGATATTATGGCCAGGGATATTAGGCGCCAGGGATATTAGGGCAAGGGATATTAGGGCCAGGGATATTAGGGCCAGAGATATTAGGGTCAGGGATATTAGGGCCAGGGATATTAGGGCCAGGGATATTTGGGCCAGGGATATTAGGGCCACGGATATTAGGGCCAGGGATATTAGGGCCAGGGATATTAGGGCCAGAGATATTAGGGCCAGGGATATTAGGGCCACGGATATTACGGTCAGGGATATTAGGGCCAGGGATATAATGGCTAGAGATATTAGGGAAAGGCATATTATGTCCAGGGATATTAGGGCCAGGGATATTAGGGCCAGGGATATTAGGGCCAGGGATATTAGGGCCAGGGATATTAATGCCAGGGATATTAGGGCCAGGGATATTAGGGCCAGGGATATTATGGCCAGTGATATTAGGGCCAGGGATATTAGGGCCAGGGATATTAGGGCCAGGGATATTAGGGCCAGGGATATTAGGTCCAGGGATATTAGGGCCAGGGATATTAGGGCCAGGGATATTAGGGCCAGGGATATTAGGTCCACGGATATTGCGGCCAGAGATATTAGGGCGAGGGATATTAGGGCCAGGGATATTAGGGCCAGGGATATTAGGGTCAGGGATATTAGGGCCATGGATATTAGGGCCAGGGATATTTGGGCCAGGGATATTAGGACCACGGATATTAGGGCCAGGGATATTAGGGCCAGGGATATTAGGGCCAGAGATATTAGGGCCAGGGATATTAGGGCCAGGGATATTACAGTCAGGGATATTAGGGCCAGGGATATAATGGCCAGGGATATTAGGGCCAGGCATATTATGGCCAGGGATATTAGGGCCAGGGATATTAGGGCCAGGGATATTAGAGCCAGGGATATTAGGGCCAGGGATATTAAGGCCAGGGATATTAGGGCCAGGGATATTAGGGCCAGGGATATTATGGCCAGCGATATTAGGGCCAGGGATATTAGGGCCAAGGATATTAGGGCCAGGGATATTAGGGCCAGAAATATTAGGTCCAGGGATATTAGGGCCAGGGATATTAGGGCCAGGGATATTACGGCCAGGGATATCAGGTCCACGGACATTACGGCCAGGGATATTAGGGCCAGGGATATTAGGGCCAGAGATATTAGGGCCAGGGATATTAGGGCCAGGGATATTAGGGCCAGGGTTATTAGGGCCAGGGTTATTAAGGCCAGGGATATTAGGGCCAGGGATATTAGGGCCAGGGATATTAGGGCCAGGGATATTAGGGCCAGGGATATTAGGGCCAGGGTTATTAGGGCCAGGGTTATTAAGGCCAGGGATATTAGGGCCAGGGATATTAGGGCCAGGGATATTGGGGCCAGGGATATTATGGCCAGGGATATTAGGGCCAGGGATATTAGGGCCAGGGATATTAGGGCCAGGGATTTTAGGGCAAGGGATATTAGGGCCAGGGATATTAGGGCCAGGGATATTAGTGCCAGGGTTATTAGGGCCAGGGATATTAGGTCCAGGGATAGTAGGGCCAGGGATATTAGGTCCAGGGATATTAGGGCCAGGGATATTAGGGCCATGGATATTAGGGCCAGGGATATTAGGGCCAGGGATATTAGGGCCAGGGATATTAGGGCCAGGGATATTAGGGCCAGCGATATTAGGGCCAGGGATATTAGGGCCAGGGATATTAGGGCCAGGGATATTAGAGCCAGGCATATTAGGGCCAGGGATATTAGGACCAGGTATATTAGGGCCAGGGATATTAGGGCCAGGGATATTAGGGCCAGGGATATTAGGGCCAGGGATATTAGGGCCAGGGATATTAGGGCCAGGGATATTAGGGCCAGGGATATTTGGGCCAGGGATATTAGGGCCACGGATATTAGGACCAGGGATATTAGGGCCAGGGATATTAGGGCCAGAGATATTAGGGCCAGGGATATTAGGGCCAGGGATATTACGGTCAGGGATATTAGGGCCAGGGATATAATGGCCAGGGATATTAGGGCCAGGCATATTATGGCCAGGGATATTAGGGCCAGGGATATTAGGGCCAGGGATATTAGGGCCAGGGTTATTAGGGCCAGGGATATTAGGGCCAGGGATATTAGGGCCAGGGATATTAGGGCCAGGGATATTAGGGCCAGGGATATTAGGGCCAGGGATATTAGGGCCAGGGATATTAGGGCCAGGGATATTAGGGCCAGGGATTTTAGGGCAAGGGATATTAGGGCCAGGGATATTAGGGCCAGGGATATTAGGGCCAGGGATATTAGGTCCAGGGATATTAGGGCCAGGGATATTAGGGCCAGGGATATTAGGACCAGGGATATCAGGGCCAGGAATATTAGGGCCAGGGATATTAGGGCCAGGGATATTAGGGCCAGGGATATTAGGGCCAGGGATATTAGGGCCAGGGATATTAGGGCCAGGGATACTAGGGCCAGGGAGATTGGGGCCAGCATTATTAGGGACAGGGATATTAGTGCCAGGGATATTATGGCCAGGGATATTAGGCACTAGGGATATTAGGGCAAGGGATATTAGGGCCAGGGATATTAGGGCCAGGGATATTAGGGTCAGGGAGATTAGGGCCAGGGATATTAGGGCCAGGGATATTTGGGCCAGGGATATTAGGGCCACGGATATTAGGGCCAGGGATATTAGGGCCAGGGATATTAGGGCCAGAGATATTAGGGCCAGGGATATTAGGGCCACGGATATTACGGTCAGGGATATTAGGGCCAGGGATATAATGGCTAGAGATATTAGGGAAAGGCATATTATGTCCAGGGATATTAGGGCCAGGGATATTAGGGCCAGGGATATTAGGGCCAGGGATATTAGGGCCAGGGATATTAATGCCAGGGATATTAGGGCCAGGGATATTAGGGCCAGGGATATTATGGCCAGTGATATTAGGGCCAGGGATATTAGGGCCAGGGATATTAGGGCCAGGGATATTAGGGCCAGGGATATTAGGTCCAGGGATATTAGGGCCAGGGATATTAGGGCCAGGGATATTAGGGCCAGGGATATTAGGGTCAGGGATATTAGGGCCATGGATATTAGGGCCAGGGATATTTGGGCCAGGGATATTAGGACCACGGATATTAGGGCCAGGGATATTAGGGCCAGGGATATTAGGGCCAGAGATATTAGGGCCAGGGATATTAGGGCCAGGGATATTACGGTCAGGGATATTAGGGCCAGGGATATAATGGCCAGGGATATTAGGGCCAGGCATATTATGGCCAGGGATATTAGGGCCAGGGTTATTAGGGCCAGGGATATTAGGGCCAGGGATATTAGGGCCAGGGATATTAAGGCCAGGGATATTAGGGCCAGGGATATTAGGGCCAGGGTTATTAGGGCCAGGGATATTAGGGTCAGGGATATTAGGGCCAGGGATATTAGGGCCAGGGATATTAGGGCCAGGGATATTAGGGCCAGGGATATTAGGGCCAGGGATATTAGGGCCAGGGATATTAGGGCCATGGATTTTAGGGCAAGGGATATTAGGGCCAGGGATATTAGGGCCAGGGATATTAGGGCCAGGGATATTAGGTCCAGGGATATTAGGGCCAGGGATATTAGGGCCAGGGATATTAGGACCAGGGATATCAGGGCCAGGAATATTAGGGCCAGGGATATTAGGGCCAGGGATATTAGGGCCAGGGATATTAGGGCCAGGGATATTAGGGCCAGGGATATTAGGGCCAGGGATATTAGGGCCAGGGAGATTAGGGCCAGCATTATTAGGGACAGGGATATTAGTGCCAGGGATATTATGGCCAGGGATATTAGGCGCCAGGGATATTAGGGCAAGGGATATTAGGGCCAGGGATATTAGGGCCAGGGATATTAGGGTCAGGGATATTAGGGCCAGGGATATTAGGGCCAGGGATATTTGGGCCAGGGATATTAGGGCCACGGATATTAGGGCCAGGGATATTAGGGCCAGGGATATTAGGGCCAGAGATATTAGGGCCAGGGATATTAGGGCCACGGATATTACGGTCAGGGATATTAGGGCCAGGGATATAATGGCTAGAGATATTAGGGAAAGGCATATTATGTCCAGGGATATTAGGGCCAGGGATATTAGGGCCAGGGATATTAGGTCCAGGGATATTAGGGCCAGGGATATTAATGCCAGGGATATTAGGGCCAGGGATATTAGGGCCAGGGATATTATGGCCATTGATATTAGGGCCAGGGATATTAGGGCCAGGGATATTAGGGCCAGGGATATTAGGGCCAGGGATATTAGGTCCAGGGATATTAGGGCCAGGGATATTAGGGCCAGGGATATTAGGGCCAGGGATATTAGGTCCACGGATATTGCGGCCAGAGATATTAGGGCGAGGGATATTAGGGCCAGGGATATTAGGGCCAGGGATATTAGGGTCAGGGATATTAGGGCCATGGATATTAGGGCCAGGGATATTTGGGCCAGGGATATTAGGACCACGGATATTAGGGCAAGGGATATTAGGGCAAGGGATATTAATGCCAGGGATATTAGGGCCAGGGATATTAGGGCCAGGGATATTAGGGCCAGGGATATTAGGGCCAGGGATATTATAGGGCCAGGGATATTAGGGCCAGGGATATTAGGTCCAGGGATATTAGGGCCAGGGATATTAGGGCCAGGGATATTAGGGCCAGGGATATTAGGGTCAGGGATATTAGGGCCATGGATATTAGGGCCAGGGATATTTGGGCCAGGGATATTAGGACCACGGATATTAGGGCCAGGGATATTAGGGCCAGGGATATTAGGGCCAGAGATATTAGGGCCAGGGATATTAGGGCCAGGGATATTACGGTCAGGGATATTAGGGCCAGGGATATAATGGCCAGGGATATTAGGGCCAGGCATATTATGGCCAGGGATATTAGGGCCAGGGTTATTAGGGCCAGGGATATTAGGGCCAGGGATATTAGGGCCAGGGATATTAAGGCCAGGGATATTAGGGCCAGGGATATTAGGGCCAGGGTTATTAGGGCCAGGGATATTAGGGTCAGGGATATTAGGGCCAGGGATATTAGGGCCAGGGATATTAGGGCCAGGGATATTAGGGCCAGGGATATTAGGGCCAGGGATATTAGGGCCAGGGATATTAGGGCCATGGATTTTAGGGCAAGGGATATTAGGGCCAGGGATATTAGGGCCAGGGATATTAGGGCCAGGGATATTAGGTCCAGGGATATTAGGGCCAGGGATATTAGGGCCAGGGATATTAGGACCAGGGATATCAGGGCCAGGAATATTAGGGCCAGGGATATTAGGGCCAGGGATATTAGGGCCAGGGATATTAGGGCCAGGGATATTAGGGCCAGGGATATTAGGGCCAGGGATATTAGGGCCAGGGAGATTAGGGCCAGCATTATTAGGGACAGGGATATTAGTGCCAGGGATATTATGGCCAGGGATATTAGGCACCAGGGATATTAGGGCAAGGGATATTAGGGCCAGGGATATTAGGGCCAGGGATATTAGGGTCAGGGATATTAGGGCCAGGGATATTAGGGCCAGGGATATTTGGGCCAGGGATATTAGGGCCACGGATATTAGGGCCAGGGATATTAGGGCCAGGGATATTAGGGCCAGAGATATTAGGGCCAGGGATATTAGGGCCACGGATATTACGGTCAGGGATATTAGGGCCAGGGATATAATGGCTAGAGATATTAGGGAAAGGCATATTATGTCCAGGGATATTAGGGCCAGGGATATTAGGGCCAGGGATATTAGGGCCAGGGATATTAGGGCCAGGGATATTAATGCCAGGGATATTAGGGCCAGGGATATTAGGGCCAGGGATATTATGGCCAGTGATATTAGGGCCAGGGATATTAGGGCCAGGGATATTAGGGCCAGGGATATTAGGGCCAGGGATATTAGGTCCAGGGATATTAGGGCCAGGGATATTAGGGCCAGGGATATTAGGGCCAGGGATATTAGGTCCACGGATATTGCGGCCAGAGATATTAGGGCGAGGGATATTAGGGCCAGGGATATTAGGGCCAGGGATATTAGGGTCAGGGATATTAGGGCCATGGATATTAGGGCCAGGGATATTTGGGCCAGGGATATTAGGACCACGGATATTAGGGCCAGGGATATTAGGGCCAGGGATATTAGGGCCAGAGATATTAGGGCCAGGGATATTAGGGCCAGGGATATTACAGTCAGGGATATTAGGGCCAGGGATATAATGGCCAGGGATATTAGGGCCAGGCATATTATGGCCAGGGATATTAGGGCCAGGGATATTAGGGCCAGGGATATTAGAGCCAGGGATATTAGGGCCAGGGATATTAAGGCCAGGGATATTAGGGCCAGGGATATTAGGGCCAGGGATATTATGGCCAGCGATATTAGGGCCAGGGATATTAGGGCCAAGGATATTAGGGCCAGGGATATTAGGGCCAGAAATATTAGGTCCAGGGATATTAGGGCCAGGGATATTAGGGCCAGGGATATTACGGCCAGGGATATCAGGTCCACGGATATTACGGCCAGGGATATTAGGGCCAGGGATATTAGGGCCAGAGATATTAGGGCCAGGGATATTAGGGCCAGGGATATTAGGGCCAGGGTTATTAGGGCCAGAGTTATTAAGGCCAGGGATATTAGGGCCAGGGATATTAGGGCCAGGGATATTAGGGCCAGGGATATTAGGGCCAGGGATATTAGGGCCAGGGTTATTAGGGCCAGGGTTATTAAGGCCAGGGATATTAGGGCCAGGGATATTAGGGCCAGGGATATTGGGGCCAGGGATATTATGGCCAGGGATATTAGGGCCAGGGATATTAGGGCCAGGGATATTAGGGCCAGGGATTTTAGGGCAAGGGATATTAGGGCCAGGGATATTAGGGCCAGGGATATTAGTGCCAGGGTTATTAGGGCCAGGGATATTAGGTCCAGGGATAGTAGGGCCAGGGATATTAGGTCCAGGGATATTAGGGCCAGGGATATTAGGGCCATGGATATTAGGGCCAGGGATATTAGGGCCAGGGATATTAGGGCCAGGGATATTAGGGCCAGGGATATTAGGGCCAGCGATATTAGGGCCAGGGATATTAGGGCCAGGGATATTAGGGCCAGGGATATTAGAGCCAGGCATATTAGGGCCAGGGATATTAGGACCAGGTATATTAGGGCCAGGGATATTAGGGCCAGGGATATTAGGGCCAGGGATATTAGGGCCAGGGATATTAGGGCCAGGGATATTAGGGCCAGGGATATTTGGGCCAGGGATATTAGGGCCACGGATATTAGGACCAGGGATATTAGGGCCAGGGATATTAGGGCCAGAGATATTAGGGCCAGGGATATTAGGGCCAGGGATATTACGGTCAGGGATATTAGGGCCAGGGATATAATGGCCAGGGATATTAGGGCCAGGCATATTATGGCCAGGGATATTAGGGCCAGGGATATTAGGGCCAGGGATATTAGGGCCAGGGTTATTAGGGCCAGGGATATTAGGGCCAGGGATATTAGGGCCAGGGATATTAGGGCCAGGGATATTAGGGCCAGGGATATTAGGGCCAGGGATATTAGGGCCAGGGATATTAGGGCCAGGGATATTAGGGCCAGGGATTTTAGGGCAAGGGATATTAGGGCCAGGGATATTAGGGCCAGGGATATTAGGGCCAGGGATATTAGGTCCAGGGATATTAGGGCCAGGGATATTAGGGCCAGGGATATTAGGACCAGGGATATCAGGGCCAGGAATATTAGGGCCAGGGATATTAGGGCCAGGGATATTAGGGCCAGGGATATTAGGGCCAGGGATATTAGGGCCAGGGATATTAGGGCCAGGGATACTAGGGCCAGGGAGATTGGGGCCAGCATTATTAGGGACAGGGATATTAGTGCCAGGGATATTATGGCCAGGGATATTAGGCGCTAGGGATATTAGGGCAAGGGATATTAGGGCCAGGGATATTAGGGCCAGGGATATTAGGGTCAGGGAGATTAGGGCCAGGGATATTAGGGCCAGGGATATTTGGGCCAGGGATATTAGGGCCACGGATATTAGGGCCAGGGATATTAGGGCCAGGGATATTAGGGCCAGAGATATTAGGGCCAGGGATATTAGGGCCACGGATATTACGGTCAGGGATATTAGGGCCAGGGATATAATGGCTAGAGATATTAGGGAAAGGCATATTATGTCCAGGGATATTAGGGCCAGGGATATTAGGGCCAGGGATATTAGGGCCAGGAATATTAGGGCCAGGGATATTAATGCCAGGGATATTAGGGCCAGGGATATTAGGGCCAGGGATATTATGGCCAGTGATATTAGGGCCAGGGATATTAGGGCCAGGGATATTAGGGCCAGGAATATTAGGGCCAGGGATATTAGGTCCAGGGATATTAGGGCCAGGGATATTAGGGCCAGGGATATTAGGGCCAGGGATATTAGGGTCAGGGATATTAGGGCCATGGATATTAGGGCCAGGGATATTTGGGCCAGGGATATTAGGACCACGGATATTAGGGCCAGGGATATTAGGGCCAGGGATATTAGGGCCAGAGATATTAGGGCCAGGGATATTAGGGCCAGGGATATTACGGTCAGGGATATTAGGGCCAGGGATATAATGGCCAGGGATATTAGGGCCAGGCATATTATGGCCAGGGATATTAGGGCCAGGGATATTAGGGCCAGGGATATTAGGGCCAGGGATATTAGGGCCAGGGATATTAAGGCCAGGGATATTAGGGCCAGGGATATTAGGGCCAGGGATATTATGGCCAGCGATATTAGGGCCAGGGATATTAGGGCCAAGGATATTAGGGCCAGGGATATTAGGGCCAGAAATATTAGGGCCAGGGATATTAGGGCCAGGGATATTAGGGCCAGGGATATTACGGCCAGGGATATCAGGTCCACGGATATTACGGCCAGGGATATTAGGGCCAGGGATATTAGGGCCAGAGATATTAGGGCCAGGGATATTAGGGCCAGGGATATTAGGGCCAGGGTTATTAGGGCCAGGGTTATTAAGGCCAGGGATATTAGGGCCAGGGATATTAGGGCCAGGGATATTAGGGCCAGGGATATTAGGGCCAGGGATATTAGGGCCAGGGATATTAGGGCAAGGGATATTAGGGCCAGGGATATTAGTGCCAGGGATATTAGTGCCAGGGATATTAGGGCCAGGGATATTAGGTCCAGGGATATTAGGGCCAGGGATATTAGGTCCAGGGATATTAGGGCCAGGGATATTAGGGCCATGGATATTAGGGCCAGGGATATTAGGGCCAGGGTTATTAGGGCCAGGGATATTAGGGCCAGGGATATTAGGGCCAGGGATATTAGGGCCAGGGATATTAGGGCCAGGGATATTAGGGCCAGGGATATTAGGGCCAGGGATATTAGGGCCAGGGATTTTAGGGCAAGGGATATTAGGGCCAGGGATATTAGGGCCAGGGATATTAGGGCCAGGGATATTAGGTCCAGGGATATTAGGGCCAGGGATATTAGGGCCAGGGATATTAGGACCAGGGATATCAGGGCCAGGAATATGAGGGCCAGGGATATTAGGGCCAGGGATATTAGGGCCAGGGATATTAGGGCCAGGGATATTAGGGCCAGGGATATTAGGGCCAGGGATATTAGGGCCAGGGATATTAGGGCCAGGGAGATTAGGGCCAGCATTATTAGGGACAGGGATATTAGTGCCAGGGATATTATGGCCAGGGATATTAGGCGCCAGGGATATTAGGGCAAGGGATATTAGGGCCAGGGATATTAGGGCCAGGGATATTAGGGTCAGGGATATTAGGGGCAGAGATATTAGGGCCAGCGATATTAGGGCCAGGCATATTAGGGCCAGGGATATTAAGGCCAGGGATATTAGGGCCGGGGATATTAGGGCCAGGGATATTAGGGCCAGGGATATTAGGGCCAGGGATATTAGGGCCAGGGATATTAGGTCCAGGGATATTAGGGCCAGGGATATTACGGCCAGGGATATTAGGGCCAGGGATATTAGGGCCAGGGATATTAGGGCCAGGGATATTAGGGCCAGGGTTATTAGGGCCAGGGATATTAGGGCCAGGGATATTAGGGCCAGGGATATTAGGGCCAGGGATATTAGGGCCAGGGATATTAGGCCCAGTGATATTAGGGCCAGGGATTTTAGGGCAAGGGATTTTAGGCCAGGGATATTAGGGCCAGGGATGTTAGGTCCAGGGATATTAGGACCAGGGATATCAGGGCCAGGAATATGAGGGCCAGGGATATTAGGGCCAGGGATATTAGGGCCAGGGATATTAGGGCCAGGGATATTAGGGCCAGGGATATTAGGGCCAGGGATATTAGGGCCAGGGATATTAGGGCCAGGGAGATTAGGGCCAGCATTATTAGGGACAGGGATATTAGTGCCAGGGATATTATGGCCAGGGATATTAGGCGCCAGGGATATTAGGGCAAGGGATATTAGGGCCAGGGATATTAGGGCCAGGGATATTAGGGTCAGGGATATTAGGGGCAGAGATATTAGGGCCAGCGATATTAGGGCCAGGGATATTAGGGCCAGGGATATTAAGGCCAGGGATATTAGGGCCGGGGATATTAGGGCCAGGGATATTAGGGCCAGGGATATTAGGGCCAGGGATATTAGGGCCAGGGATATTAGGTCCAGGGATATTAGGGCCAGGGATATTACGGCCAGGGATATTAGGGCCAGGGATATTAGGGCCAGGGATATTAGGGCCAGGGATATTAGGGCCAGGGTTATTAGGGCCAGGGATATTAGGGCCAGGGATATTAGGGCCAGGGATATTAGGGCCAGGGATATTAGGGCCAGGGATATTAGGCCCAGTGATATTAGGGCCAGGGATTTTAGGGCAAGGGATTTTAGGGCCAGGGATATTAGGGCCAGGGATATTAGGGCCAGGGATGTTAGGTCCAGGGATATTAGGGCCAGGGATATTAGGGCCAGGGATATTAGGGCCAGGGATATTAGGGCCAGGGATATTAGGGCCAGGGTTATTAGGGCCAGGGATATTAGGGCCAGGGATATTAGGGCCAGGGATATTAGGGCCAGGGATATTAGGGTCAGGGATATTAGGGCCAGGGATATTAGGGCCAGGGATTTTAGGGTAAGGGATATTAGGGCCAGGGATATTAGGGCCAGGGAGATTAGGGCCAGCATTATTAGGGACAGGGATTTTAGGGCCAGGGATTTTAGGGTAAGGGATATTAGGGCCAGGGATATTAGGGCCAGGGATATTAGTGCCAGGGATATTAGGGCCAGGGATATTAGGGCCAGGGATTTTAGGGTAAGGGATATTAGGGCCAGGGATATTAGGGCCAGGGATATTAGTGCCAGGGATATTAGGGCCAGGGATATTAGGTCCAGGGATATTAGGGCCAGGGATATTAGGTCCACTGATATTAGGGCCAGAGATATTAGGGCCATGGATATTAGGGCCAGGGATATTAGGGCCAGGGATATTAGGGCCAGGGATATTAGGGCCAGGGATATTATGGCCAGCGATATTAGGGCCAGGGATATTAGGGCCAGGGATATTAGGTCCAGGGATATTAGGGCCAGGGATATTAGGGCCAGGGATATTAGGGCCAGGGATATTAGGGCCAGGGATATTAGGTCCACGGATATTACGGCCAGAGATATTAGGGCGAGGGATATTAGGGCCAGGGATATTAGGGCCAGGGATATTAGGGTCATGGATATTAGGGGCAGAGATATTAGGGCCAGCGATATTAGGGCCAGGGATATTAGGGCCAGGGATATTAAGGCCAGGGATATTAGGGCCGGGGATATTAGGGCCAGGGATATTAGGGCCAGAGATATTAGAGCCAGGGATATTAGGGCCAGGGATATTAGGTCCAGGGATATTAGGGCCAGGGATATTACGGCCAGGGATATTAGGGCCAGGGATATTAGGGCCAGGGATATTAGGGCCAGGGATATTAGGGCCAGGGTTATTAGGGCCAGGGATATTAGGGCCAGGGATATTAGGGCCAGGGATATTAGGGCCAGGGATATTAGGGCCAGGGATATTAGGCCCAGTGATATTAGGGCCAGGGATTTTAGGGCAAGGGATTTTAGGGCCAGGGATATTAGGGCCAGGGATATTAGGGCCAGGGATGTTAGGTCCAGGGATATTAGGGCCAGGGATATTAGGGCCAGGGATATTAGGGCCAGGGATATTAGGGCCAGGGATATTAGGGCCAGGGTTATTAGGGCCAGGGATATTAGGGCCAGGGATATTAGGGCCAGGGATATTAGGGCCAGGGATATTAGGGTCAGGGATATTAGGGCCAGGGATATTAGGGCCAGGGATATTTGGGCCAGGGATATTAGGGCTACGGATATTAGGGCCAGGGATATTAGGGCCAGGGATATTAGGGCCAGAGATATTAGGGCCAGGGATATTAGGGCCAGGGATATTTCGGTCAGGGATATTAGGGCCAGGGATATAATGGCCAGGGATATTAGGGCCAGGCATATTATGGCCAGGGATATTAGGGCCAGGGATGTTAGGGCCAGGGATATTAGGGCCAGGGATATTAAGGCCAGGGATATTAGGGCCAGGGTTATTAGGGCCAGGGATATTAGGGCCAGGGATTTTAGGGTAAGGGATATTAGGGCCAGGGATATTAGGGCCAGGGATTTTAGGGCCAGGGATTTTAGGGTAAGGGATATTAGGGCCAGGGATATTAGGGCCAGGGATATTAGTGCCAGGGATATTAGGGCGAGGGATATTAGGGCCAGGGATTTTAGGGTAAGGGATATTAGGGCCAGGGATATTAGGGCCAGGGATATTAGTGCCAGGGATATTAGGGCCAGGGATATTAGGTCCAGGGATATTAGGGCCAGGGATATTAGGTCCACTGATATTAGGGCCAGAGATATTAGGGCCATGGATATTAGGGCCAGGGATATTAGGGCCAGGGATATGAGGGCCAGGGATATTAGGGCCAGGGATATTAGGGCCAGTGATATTAGGGCCAGGGATATTAGGGCCAGGGATATTAGGGCCAGGGATATTAGGGCCAGGGATATTAGGGCCAGGGATATTAGGGCCAGGGATATTATATCCAGGGATATTAGGGCCAGGGATATTAGGGCCAGGGATATTAGGGCCAGGGATATTATGGCCAGGGATATTATGGAAGGGATAATAAGCCTGGGATATTAGGGCCAGGTATATTAGGGCCAGGGATATTAGGGCCAGGGATATAAGGGCCAGGGATATTAGGGCCAGGGATATTAGGGCCAGGGATATTAGGGCCAGGGATATTAGGGCCAGGGATATTAGGGCCAGGGATATTAGGGCCAGGGATTTTAGGGCAAGGGATATTAGGGCCAGGGATATTAGGGCCAGGGATATTAGTGCCAGGGATATGAGGGCCAGGGATATTAGGTCCAGGGATATTAGGGCCAGGGATATTAGGTCCAGGGATATTAGGGCCAGGGATATTAGGGCCATGGATATTAGGGCCAGGGACATTAGGGCCAGGGATATTAGGTCCAGGGATATTAGGGCCAGGGATATTAGGGCCAGGGATATTAGGGCCAGGGATATTAGGGCCAGGGATATTAGGTCCACGGATATTACGGCCAGAGATATTAGGGCGAGGGATATTAGGGCCAGGGATATTAGAGCCAGGGATATTAGGGTCAGGGATATTAGGGCCAGGGATATTAGGGCCAGGGATATTAGGGCCAGGGATATTAGGGCCAGGGATATTAGGGCCAGGGATATTAGGGCCAGGGATATTAGGGCCAGGGATATTAGGGCCAGGGAGATTAGGGCCAGCATTATTAGGGACAGGGATATTAGTGCCAGGGATATTATGGCCAGGGATATTAGGGCCAGGGATATTAGGGCAAGGGATATTAGGGCCAAGGATATTAGGGCCAGGGATATTAGTGTCAGGGATATTAGGGCCAGGGATATTAGGGCCAGGGATATTTGGGCCAGGGATATTAGGGCCACGGATATTAGGGCCAGGGATATTAGGGCCAGGGATATTAGGGCCAGAGATATTAGGGCCAGGGATATTAGGGCCAGGGATATTATGGTCAGGGATATTAGGGCCAGGGATATAATGGCTAGGGATATTAGGGCCAGGCATATTATGGCCAGGGATATTAGGGCCAGGGATATTAGGGCCAGGGATATTAGGGCCAGGGATATTAGGGCAAGGGATATTAATGCCAGGGATATTAGGGCCAGGGATATTAGGGCCAGGGATATTATGGCCAGCGATATTAGGGCCAGGGATATTAGGGCCAGGGATATTAGGTCCAGGGATATTAGGGCCAGGGATATTAGGGCCAGGGATATTAGGGCCAGGGATATTAGGGCCAGGGATATTAGGTCCACGGATATTACGGCCAGAGATATTAGGGCGAGGGATATTAGGGCCAGGGATATTAGGGCCAGGGATATTAGGGTCATGGATATTAGGGCCAGGGATATTAGGGCCAGGGATATTAGGGCCAGGGATATTAGGGCCAGGGATATTAGGGCCAGGGATATTAGGGCCAGGGATGTTAGGGCCAGGGATGTTAGGGCCAGGGATATTATGGCCAGGGATATTAGGGCAAGGGATATTAGGGCCAGGGATATTAGGGCCAGGGATATTAGGGCCAGGGATATTAGGGGCAGAGATATTAGGGCCAGCGATATTAGGGCCAGGGATATTAGGGCCAGGGATATTAAGGCCAGGGATATTAGGGCCGGGGATATTAGGGCCAGGGATATTAGGGCCAGGGATATTAGGGCCAGGGATATTAGGGCCAGGGATATTAGGTCCAGGGATATTAGGGCCAGGGATATTACGGCCAGGGATATTAGGGCCAGGGATATTAGGGCCAGGGATATTAGGGCCAGGGATATTAGGGCCAGGGTTATTAGGGCCAGGGATATTAGGGCCAGGGATATTAGGGCCAGGGATATTAGGGCCAGGGATATTAGGGCCAGGGATATTAGGCCCAGTGATATTAGGGCCAGGGATTTTAGGGCAAGGGATTTTAGGGCCAGGGATATTAGGGCCAGGGATATTAGGGCCAGGGATGTTAGGTCCAGGGATATTAGGGCCAGGGATATTAGGGCCAGGGATATTAGGGCCAGGGATATTAGGGCCAGGGATATTAGGGCCAGGGTTATTAGGGCCAGGGATATTAGGGCCAGGGATATTAGGGCCAGGGATATTAGGGCCAGGGATATTAGGGTCAGGGATATTAGGGCCAGGGATATTAGGGCCAGGGATATTTGGGCCAGGGATATTAGGGCTATGGATATTAGGGCCAGGGATATTAGGGCCAGGGATATTAGGGCCAGAGATATTAGGGCCAGGGATATTAGGGCCAGGGATATTACGGTCAGGGATATTAGGGCCAGGGATATAATGGCCAGGGATATTAGGGCCACGGATATTAGGGCCAGGGATATTAGGGCCAGGGATATTAGGGCCAGAGATATTAGGGCCAGGGATATTAGGGCCAGGGATATTATGGTCAGGGATATTAGGGCCAGGGATATAATGGCTAGGGATATTAGGGCCAGGCATATTATGGCCAGGGATATTAGGGCCAGGGATATTAGGGCCAGGGATATTAGGGCCAGGGATATTAGGGCAAGGGATATTAATGCCAGGGATATTAGGGCCAGGGATATTAGGGCCAGGGATATTATGGCCAGCGATATTAGGGCCAGGGATATTAGGGCCAGGGATATTAGGTCCAGGGATATTAGGGCCAGGGATATTAGGGCCAGGGATATTAGGGCCAGGGATATTAGGGCCAGGGATATTAGGTCCACGGATATTACGGCCAGAGATATTAGGGCGAGGGATATTAGGGCCAGGGATATTAGGGCCAGGGATATTAGGGTCATGGATATTAGGGCCAGGGATATTAGGGCCAGGGATATTAGGGCCAGGGATATTTGGGCCAGGGATATTAGGGCCAGGGATATTAGGGCCAGGGATGTTAGGGCCAGGGATGTTAGGGCCAGGGATATTAGGGCCAGGGATATTATGGCCAGGGATATTAGGGCAAGGGATATTAGGGCCAGGGATATTAGGGCCAGGGATATTAGGGCCAGGGATATTAGGGGCAGAGATATTAGGGCCAGCGATATTAGGGCCAGGGATATTAGGGCCAGGGATATTAAGGCCAGGGATATTAGGGCCAGGGATATTAGGGCCAGGGATATTAGGGCCAGGGATATTAGGGCCAGGGATATTAGGGCCAGGGATATTAGGTCCAGGGATATTAGGGCCAGGGATATTACGGCCAGGGATATTAGGGCCAGGGATATTAGGGCCAGGGATATTAGGGCCAGGGATATTAGGGCCAGGGTTATTAGGGCCAGGGATATTAGGGCCAGGGATATTAGGGCCAGGGATATTAGGGCCAGGGATATTAGGGCCAGGGATATTAGGCCCAGTGATATTAGGGCCAGGGATTTTAGGGCAAGGGATTTTAGGGCCAGGGATATTAGGGCCAGGGATAATAGGGCCAGGGATGTTAGGTCCAGGGATATTAGGGCCAGGGATATTAGGGCCAGGGATATTAGGGCCAGGGATATTAGGGCCAGGGATATTAGGGCCAGGGTTATTAGGGCCAGGGATATTAGGGCCAGGGATATTAGGGCCAGGGATATTAGGGCCAGGGATATTAGGGTCAGGGATATTAGGGCCAGGGATATTAGGGCCAGGGATATTTGGGCCAGGGATATTAGGGCTACGGATATTAGGGCCAGGGATATTAGGGCCAGGGATATTAGGGCCAGAGATATTAGGGCCAGGGATATTAGGGCCAGGGATATTACGGTCAGGGATATTAGGGCCAGGGATATAATGGCCAGGGATATTAGGGCCAGGCATATTATGGCCAGGGATATTAGGGCCAGGGATATTAGGGCCAGGGATATTAGGGCCAGGGATATTAAGGCCAGGGATATTAGGGCCAGGGTTATTAGGGCCAGGGATGTTATGGCCAGCGATATTAGGTCCAGGGATATTAGGGCCAGGGATATTAGGTCCACTGATATTAGGGCCAGAGATATTAGTGCCAGGGATATTAGGGCCAGGGATATTAGGGCCAGGGATTTTAGGGTAAGGGATATTAGGGCCAGGGATATTAGGGCCAGGGATATTAGTGCCAGGGATATTAGGGCCAGGGATATTAGGTCCAGGGATATTAGGGCCAGGGATATTAGGTCCACTGATATTAGGGCCAGAGATATTAGGGCCATGGATATTAGGGCCAGGGATATTAGGGCCAGGGATATGAGGGCCAGGGATATTAGGGCCAGGGATATTAGGGCCAGCGATATTAGGGCCAGGGATATTAGGGCCAGGGATATTAGGGCCAGGGATATTAGGGCCAGGGATATTAGGGCCAGGGATATTAGGGCCAGGGATATTATATCCAGGGATATTAGGGCCAGGGATATTAGGGCCAGGGATATTAGGGCCAGGGATATTATGGCCAGGGATATTATGGAAGGGATAATAAGCCTGGGATATTAGGGCCAGGTATATTAGGGCCAGGGATATTAGGGCCAGGGATATAAGGGCCAGGGATATTAGGGCCAGGGATATTAGGGCCAGGGATATTAGGGCCAGGGATATTAGGGCCAGGGATATTAGGGCCAGGGATATTAGGGCCAGGGATTTTAGGGCAAGGGATATTAGGGCCAGGGATATTAGGGCCAGGGATATTAGTGCCAGGGATATGAGGGCCAGGGATATTAGGTCCAGGGATATTAGGGCCAGGGATATTAGGTCCAGGGATATTAGGGCCAGGGATATTAGGGCCATGGATATTAGGGCCAGGGACATTAGGGCCAGGGATATTAGGTCCAGGGATATTAGGGCCAGGGATATTAGGGCCAGGGATATTAGGGCCAGGGATATTAGGGCCAGGGATATTAGGTCCACGGATATTACGGCCAGAGATATTAGGGCGAGGGATATTAGGGCCAGGGATATTAGAGCCAGGGATATTAGGGTCAGGGATATTAGGGCCAGGGATATTAGGGCCAGGGATATTAGGGCCAGGGATATTAGGGCCAGGGATATTAGGGCCAGGGATATTAGGGCCAGGGATATTAGGGCCAGGGATATTAGGGCCAGGGAGATTAGGGCCAGCATTATTAGGGACAGGGATATTAGTGCCAGGGATATTATGGCCAGGGATATTAGGGCCAGGGATATTAGGGCAAGGGATATTAGGGCCAAGGATATTAGGGCCAGGGATATTAGTGTCAGGGATATTAGGGCCAGGGATATTAGGGCCAGGGATATTTGGGCCAGGGATATTAGGGCCACGGATATTAGGGCCAGGGATATTAGGGCCAGGGATATTAGGGCCAGAGATATTAGGGCCAGGGATATTAGGGCCAGGGATATTATGGTCAGGGATATTAGGGCCAGGGATATAATGGCTAGGGATATTAGGGCCAGGCATATTATGGCCAGGGATATTAGGGCCAGGGATATTAGGGCCAGGGATATTAGGGCCAGGGATATTAGGGCAAGGGATATTAATGCCAGGGATATTAGGGCCAGGGATATTAGGGCCAGGGATATTATGGCCAGCGATATTAGGGCCAGGGATATTAGGGCCAGGGATATTAGGTCCAGGGATATTAGGGCCAGGGATATTAGGGCCAGGGATATTAGGGCCAGGGATATTAGGGCCAGGGATATTAGGTCCACGGATATTACGGCCAGAGATATTAGGGCGAGGGATATTAGGGCCAGGGATATTAGGGCCAGGGATATTAGGGTCATGGATATTAGGGCCAGGGATATTAGGGCCAGGGATATTAGGGCCAGGGATATTAGGGCCAGGGATATTAGGGCCAGGGATATTAGGGCCAGGGATGTTAGGGCCAGGGATGTTAGGGCCAGGGATATTATGGCCAGGGATATTAGGGCAAGGGATATTAGGGCCAGGGATATTAGGGCCAGGGATATTAGGGCCAGGGATATTAGGGGCAGAGATATTAGGGCCAGCGATATTAGGGCCAGGGATATTAGGGCCAGGGATATTAAGGCCAGGGATATTAGGGCCGGGGATATTAGGGCCAGGGATATTAGGGCCAGGGATATTAGGGCCAGGGATATTAGGGCCAGGGATATTAGGTCCAGGGATATTAGGGCCAGGGATATTACGGCCAGGGATATTAGGGCCAGGGATATTAGGGCCAGGGATATTAGGGCCAGGGATATTAGGGCCAGGGTTATTAGGGCCAGGGATATTAGGGCCAGGGATATTAGGGCCAGGGATATTAGGGCCAGGGATATTAGGGCCAGGGATATTAGGCCCAGTGATATTAGGGCCAGGGATTTTAGGGCAAGGGATTTTAGGGCCAGGGATATTAGGGCCAGGGATATTAGGGCCAGGGATGTTAGGTCCAGGGATATTAGGGCCAGGGATATTAGGGCCAGGGATATTAGGGCCAGGGATATTAGGGCCAGGGATATTAGGGCCAGGGTTATTAGGGCCAGGGATATTAGGGCCAGGGATATTAGGGCCAGGGATATTAGGGCCAGGGATATTAGGGTCAGGGATATTAGGGCCAGGGATATTAGGGCCAGGGATATTTGGGCCAGGGATATTAGGGCTATGGATATTAGGGCCAGGGATATTAGGGCCAGGGATATTAGGGCCAGAGATATTAGGGCCAGGGATATTAGGGCCAGGGATATTACGGTCAGGGATATTAGGGCCAGGGATATAATGGCCAGGGATATTAGGGCCACGGATATTAGGGCCAGGGATATTAGGGCCAGGGATATTAGGGCCAGAGATATTAGGGCCAGGGATATTAGGGCCAGGGATATTATGGTCAGGGATATTAGGGCCAGGGATATAATGGCTAGGGATATTAGGGCCAGGCATATTATGGCCAGGGATATTAGGGCCAGGGATATTAGGGCCAGGGATATTAGGGCCAGGGATATTAGGGCAAGGGATATTAATGCCAGGGATATTAGGGCCAGGGATATTAGGGCCAGGGATATTATGGCCAGCGATATTAGGGCCAGGGATATTAGGGCCAGGGATATTAGGTCCAGGGATATTAGGGCCAGGGATATTAGGGCCAGGGATATTAGGGCCAGGGATATTAGGGCCAGGGATATTAGGTCCACGGATATTACGGCCAGAGATATTAGGGCGAGGGATATTAGGGCCAGGGATATTAGGGCCAGGGATATTAGGGTCATGGATATTAGGGCCAGGGATATTAGGGCCAGGGATATTAGGGCCAGGGATATTTGGGCCAGGGATATTAGGGCCAGGGATATTAGGGCCAGGGATGTTAGGGCCAGGGATGTTAGGGCCAGGGATATTAGGGCCAGGGATATTATGGCCAGGGATATTAGGGCAAGGGATATTAGGGCCAGGGATATTAGGGCCAGGGATATTAGGGCCAGGGATATTAGGGGCAGAGATATTAGGGCCAGCGATATTAGGGCCAGGGATATTAGGGCCAGGGATATTAAGGCCAGGGATATTAGGGCCAGGCATATTAGGGCCAGGGATATTAGGGCCAGGGATATTAGGGCCAGGGATATTAGGGCCAGGGATATTAGGTCCAGGGATATTAGGGCCAGGGATATTACGGCCAGGGATATTAGGGCCAGGGATATTAGGGCCAGGGATATTAGGGCCAGGGATATTAGGGCCAGGGTTATTAGGGCCAGGGATATTAGGGCCAGGGATATTAGGGCCAGGGATATTAGGGCCAGGGATATTAGGGCCAGGGATATTAGGCCCAGTGATATTAGGGCCAGGGATTTTAGGGCAAGGGATTTTAGGGCCAGGGATATTAGGGCCAGGGATAATAGGGCCAGGGATGTTAGGTCCAGGGATATTAGGGCCAGGGATATTAGGGCCAGGGATATTAGGGCCAGGGATATTAGGGCCAGGGATATTAGGGCCAGGGTTATTAGGGCCAGGGATATTAGGGCCAGGGATATTAGGGCCAGGGATATTAGGGCCAGGGATATTAGGGTCAGGGATATTAGGGCCAGGGATATTAGGGCCAGGGATATTTGGGCCAGGGATATTAGGGCTACGGATATTAGGGCCAGGGATATTAGGGCCAGGGATATTAGGGCCAGAGATATTAGGGCCAGGGATATTAGGGCCAGGGATATTACGGTCAGGGATATTAGGGCCAGGGATATAATGGCCAGGGATATTAGGGCCAGGCATATTATGGCCAGGGATATTAGGGCCAGGGATATTAGGGCCAGGGATATTAGGGCCAGGGATATTAAGGCCAGGGATATTAGGGCCAGGGTTATTAGGGCCAGGGATGTTATGGCCAGCGATATTAGGGCCAGGGATATTAGGGCCAGGGATATTAGGGCCAGGGATATTAGGGCCAGGGATATTAGGGCCAGGGATATTAGGGCCAGGGATATTAGGGCCAGGGATATTAGGTCCACGGATATTACGGCCAGGGTTATTAGGGCCAGGGATATTAGGGCCAGGGATATTAGGGCCAGGGATATTAGGGCCAGGGATATTAGGGCCAGGGTTATTAGGGCCAGGGTTATAAAGGCCAGGGATATTAGGGCCAGGGATATTAGGGCCAGGGATATTAGGGCCAGGGATATTAGGGCCAGGGATATTGGGGCCAGGGATATTATGGCCAGGGATATTAGGGCCAGGGATATTAGGGCCAGGGATATTAGGGCCAGGGATTTTAGGGCAAGGGATATTAGGGCCAGGGATATTAGGGCCAGGGATATTAGTGCCAGGGTTATTAGGGCCAGGGATATTAGGTCCAGGGATAGTAGGGCCAGGGATATTAGGTCCAGGGATATTAGGGCCAGGGATATTAGGGCCATGGATATTAGGGCCAGGGATATTAGGGCCAGGGATATTAGGGCCAGGGATATTAGGGCCAGGGATATTAGGGCCAGCGATATTAGGGCCAGGGATATTAGGACCAGGGATATTAGGGCCAGGGATATTAGAGCCAGGCATATTAGGGCCAGGGATATTAGGACCAGGTATATTAGGGCCAGGGATATTAGGGCCAGGGATATTAGGGCCAGGGATATTAGGGCCAGGGATATTAGGGCCAGGGATATTAGGGCCAGGGATATTAGGGCCAGGGATATTAGGGCCAGGGATATTTGGGCCAGGGATATTAGGGCCACGGATATTAGGACCAGGGATATTAGGGCCAGGGATATTAGGGCCAGAGATATTAGGGCCAGGGATATTAGGGCCAGGGATATTATGGTCAGGGATATTAGGGCCAGGGATATAATGGCCAGGGATATTAGGGCCAGGCATATTATGGCCAGGGATATTAGGGCCAGGGATATTAGGGCCAGGGATATTAGGGCCAGGGATATTAGGGCCAGGGATATTAAGGCCAAGGATATTAGGGCCAGGGATATTATGGCCAGGGATATTAGGGCCAGGGATATTAGGGCCAGGGATATTATGGCCAGGGATATCAGGTCCACGGATATTACGGCCAGGGATATTAGGGCCAGGGATATTAGGGCCAGAGATATTAGGGCCAGGGATATTAGGGCCAGGGATATTAGGGCCAGGGTTATTAGGGCCAGGGATATTAGGGCCAGGGATATTATGGCCAGGGATATTATGGAAGGGATATTAAGCCTGGGATATTAGGGCCAGGTATATTAGGGCCAGGGATATTAGGACCAGGGATATAAGGGCCAGGGATATTAGGGCCAGGGATATTATGGCCAGGGATATTAGGGCCAGGGATATTAGGGCCAGGGATATTGGGGCCAGGGATATTAGGGCCAGGGATATTAGGGCCAGGGATATTAGGGCCAGGAATATTAGGGCCAGGGATATTAGGGCCAGGGATTTTAGGGCCAGGGATATTAGGGCCAGGGATATTAGGGCCAGGGATATTAGGGCCAGGGATATCAGGGCCAGGGATATCAGGGCCAGGGATATTAGGGCCAGGGATATTAGCGCCAGGGATATTAGGGCCAGGGATTTTAGGGCCAGGGATATTAGGGCCAGGGATATTATGGCCAGGGATATTATGGCTAGGGATATGAGGGCCAGGGATATGAGGGCCAGGGATATTAGGGCCAGGGATATTAGGGCCAGGGATTTTAGGGCCAGGGATATTAGGGCCAGGGATATTAGGGCCAGGGATATTAGGGCCAGGGATATTAGGGCCAGGGATATTAGGGCCAGGGATATTAGGGCCAGGGATATTAGGGCCAGGGATATTAGGGCCAGGGATATTAGGGCCAGGGATATTAGGGCCAGGGATATTAGGGCCAGGGATATTAGGGCCAGGGATATTAGGGCCAGGGATATTAGGCCCAGTGATATTAGGGCCAGGGATATTAGGGCCAGGGATATTAGGGCCAGGGATATTAGGGCCAGGGATATTAGGCCCAGTGATATTAGGGCCAGGGATTTTAGGGCAAGGGATTTTAGGGCCAGGGATATTAGGGCCAGGGATAATAGGGCCAGGGATGTTAGGTCCAGGGATATTAGGGCCAGGGATATTAGGGCCAGGGATATTAGGGCCAGGGATATTAGGGCCAGGGATATTAGGGCCAGGGTTATTAGGGCCAGGGATATTAGGGCCAGGGATATTAGGGCCAGGGATATTAGGGCCAGGGATATTAGGGTCAGGGATATTAGGGCCAGGGATATTAGGGCCAGGGATATTTGGGCCAGGGATATTAGGGCTACGGATATTAGGGCCAGGGATATTAGGGCCAGGGATATTAGGGCCAGAGATATTAGGGCCAGGGATATTAGGGCCAGGGATATTACGGTCAGGGATATTAGGGCCAGGGATATAATGGCCAGGGATATTAGGGCCAGGCATATTATGGCCAGGGATATTAGGGCCAGGGATATTAGGGCCAGGGATATTAGGGCCAGGGATATTAAGGCCAGGGATATTAGGGCCAGGGTTATTAGGGCCAGGGATGTTATGGCCAGCGATATTAGGGCCAGGGATATTAGGGCCAGGGATATTAGGGCCAGGGATATTAGGGCCAGGGATATTAGGGCCAGGGATATTAGGGCCAGGGATATTAGGGCCAGGGATATTAGGTCCACGGATATTACGGCCAGGGTTATTAGGGCCAGGGATATTAGGGCCAGGGATATTAGGGCCAGGGATATTAGGGCCAGGGATATTAGGGCCAGGGTTATTAGGGCCAGGGTTATAAAGGCCAGGGATATTAGGGCCAGGGATATTAGGGCCAGGGATATTAGGGCCAGGGATATTAGGGCCAGGGATATTGGGGCCAGGGATATTATGGCCAGGGATATTAGGGCCAGGGATATTAGGGCCAGGGATATTAGGGCCAGGGATTTTAGGGCAAGGGATATTAGGGCCAGGGATATTAGGGCCAGGGATATTAGTGCCAGGGTTATTAGGGCCAGGGATATTAGGTCCAGGGATAGTAGGGCCAGGGATATTAGGTCCAGGGATATTAGGGCCAGGGATATTAGGGCCATGGATATTAGGGCCAGGGATATTAGGGCCAGGGATATTAGGGCCAGGGATATTAGGGCCAGGGATATTAGGGCCAGCGATATTAGGGCCAGGGATATTAGGACCAGGGATATTAGGGCCAGGGATATTAGAGCCAGGCATATTAGGGCCAGGGATATTAGGACCAGGTATATTAGGGCCAGGGATATTAGGGCCAGGGATATTAGGGCCAGGGATATTAGGGCCAGGGATATTAGGGCCAGGGATATTAGGGCCAGGGATATTAGGGCCAGGGATATTAGGGCCAGGGATATTTGGGCCAGGGATATTAGGGCCACGGATATTAGGACCAGGGATATTAGGGCCAGGGATATTAGGGCCAGAGATATTAGGGCCAGGGATATTAGGGCCAGGGATATTATGGTCAGGGATATTAGGGCCAGGGATATAATGGCCAGGGATATTAGGGCCAGGCATATTATGGCCAGGGATATTAGGGCCAGGGATATTAGGGCCAGGGATATTAGGGCCAGGGATATTAGGGCCAGGGATATTAAGGCCAAGGATATTAGGGCCAGGGATATTATGGCCAGGGATATTAGGGCCAGGGATATTAGGGCCAGGGATATTATGGCCAGGGATATCAGGTCCACGGATATTACGGCCAGGGATATTAGGGCCAGGGATATTAGGGCCAGAGATATTAGGGCCAGGGATATTAGGGCCAGGGATATTAGGGCCAGGGTTATTAGGGCCAGGGATATTAGGGCCAGGGATATTATGGCCAGGGATATTATGGAAGGGATATTAAGCCTGGGATATTAGGGCCAGGTATATTAGGGCCAGGGATATTAGGACCAGGGATATAAGGGCCAGGGATATTAGGGCCAGGGATATTATGGCCAGGGATATTAGGGCCAGGGATATTAGGGCCAGGGATATTGGGGCCAGGGATATTAGGGCCAGGGATATTAGGGCCAGGGATATTAGGGCCAGGAATATTAGGGCCAGGGATATTAGGGCCAGGGATTTTAGGGCCAGGGATATTAGGGCCAGGGATATTAGGGCCAGGGATATTAGGGCCAGGGATATCAGGGCCAGGGATATCAGGGCCAGGGATATTAGGGCCAGGGATATTAGCGCCAGGGATATTAGGGCCAGGGATTTTAGGGCCAGGGATATTAGGGCCAGGGATATTATGGCCAGGGATATTATGGCTAGGGATATGAGGGCCAGGGATATGAGGGCCAGGGATATTAGGGCCAGGGATATTAGGGCCAGGGATTTTAGGGCCAGGGATATTAGGGCCAGGGATATTAGGGCCAGGGATATTAGGGCCAGGGATATTAGGGCCAGGGATATTAGGGCCAGGGATATTAGGGCCAGGGATATTAGGGCCAGGGATATTAGGGCCAGGGATATTAGGGCCAGGGATATTAGGGCCAGGGATATTAGGGCCAGGGATATTAGGGCCAGGGATATTAGGGCCAGGGATATTAGGCCCAGTGATATTAGGGCCAGGGATTTTAGGGCAAGGGATATTAGGGACAGGGATATTAGGGCCAGGGATATTAGGGCCAGGGATGTTAGGTCCACGGATATTAGGGCCAGGGATATTAGGGCCAGGGATATTAGGGCCAGGGATATTAGGGCCAGGGATATTAGGGCCAGGGTTATTAGGGCCAGGGATATTAGGGCCAGGGATATTAGGGCCAGGGATATTAGGGCCAGGGATATTAGGGCCAGGGATATTAGGGCCAGGGATATTAGGGCCAGGGATATTAGGGCCAGGGATATTAGGGCCATGGATTTTAGGGCAAGGGATATTAGGGCCAGGGATATTAGGGCCAGGGATATTAGGGCCAGGGATATTAGGTCCAGGGATATTAGGGCCAGGGATATTAGGGCCAGGGATATTAGGACCAGGGATATCAGGGCCAGGAATATTAGGGCCAGGGATATTAGGGCCAGGGATATTAGGGCCAGGGATATTAGGGCCAGGGATATTAGGGCCAGGGATATTAGGGCCAGGGATATTAGGGCCAGGGAGATTAGGGCCAGCATTATTAGGGACAGGGATATTAGTGCCAGGGATATTATGGCCAGGGATATTAGGCACCAGGGATATTAGGGCAAGGGATATTAGGGCCAGGGATATTAGGGCCAGGGATATTAGGGTCAGGGATATTAGGGCCAGGGATATTAGGGCCAGGGATATTTGGGCCAGGGATATTAGGGCCACGGATATTAGGGCCAGGGATATTAGGGCCAGGGATATTAGGGCCAGAGATATTAGGGCCAGGGATATTAGGGCCACGGATATTACGGTCAGGGATATTAGGGCCAGGGATATAATGGCTAGAGATATTAGGGAAAGGCATATTATGTCCAGGGATATTAGGGCCAGGGATATTAGGGCCAGGGATATTAGGGCCAGGGATATTAGGGCCAGGGATATTAATGCCAGGGATATTAGGGCCAGGGATATTAGGGCCAGGGATATTATGGCCAGTGATATTAGGGCCAGGGATATTAGGGCCAGGGATATTAGGGCCAGGGATATTAGGGCCAGGGATATTAGGTCCAGGGATATTAGGGCCAGGGATATTAGGGCCAGGGATATTAGGGCCAGGGATATTAGGTCCACGGATATTACGGCCAGAGATATTAGGGCGAGGGATATTAGGGCCAGGGATATTAGGGCCAGGGATATTAGGGTCAGGGATATTAGGGCCATGGATATTAGGGCCAGGGATATTTGGGCCAGGGATATTAGGACCACGGATATTAGGGCCAGGGATATTAGGGCCAGGGATATTAGGGCCAGAGATATTAGGGCCAGGGATATTAGGGCCAGGGATATTACGGTCAGGGATATTAGGGCCAGGGATATAATGGCCAGGGATATTAGGGCCAGGCATATTATGGCCAGGGATATTAGGGCCAGGGATATTAGGGCCAGGGATATTAGGGCCAGGGATATTAGGGCCAGGGATATTAGGGCCAGGGATATTAGGCCCAGTGATATTAGGGCCAGGGATTTTAGGGCAAGGGATATTAGGGACAGGGATATTAGGGCCAGGGATATTAGGGCCAGGGATGTTAGGTCCACGGATATTAGGGCCAGGGATATTAGGGCCAGGGATATTAGGGCCAGGGATATTAGGGCCAGGGATATTAGGGCCAGGGTTATTAGGGCCAGGGATATTAGGGCCAGGGATATTAGGGCCAGGGATATTAGGGCCAGGGATATTAGGGCCAGGGATATTAGGGCCAGGGATATTAGGGCCAGGGATATTAGGGCCAGGGATATTAGGGCCATGGATTTTAGGGCAAGGGATATTAGGGCCAGGGATATTAGGGCCAGGGATATTAGGGCCAGGGATATTAGGTCCAGGGATATTAGGGCCAGGGATATTAGGGCCAGGGATATTAGGACCAGGGATATCAGGGCCAGGAATATTAGGGCCAGGGATATTAGGGCCAGGGATATTAGGGCCAGGGATATTAGGGCCAGGGATATTAGGGCCAGGGATATTAGGGCCAGGGATATTAGGGCCAGGGAGATTAGGGCCAGCATTATTAGGGACAGGGATATTAGTGCCAGGGATATTATGGCCAGGGATATTAGGCGCCAGGGATATTAGGGCAAGGGATATTAGGGCCAGGGATATTAGGGCCAGGGATATTAGGGTCAGGGATATTAGGGCCAGGGATATTAGGGCCAGGGATATTTGGGCCAGGGATATTAGGGCCACGGATATTAGGGCCAGGGATATTAGGGCCAGGGATATTAGGGCCAGAGATATTAGGGCCAGGGATATTAGGGCCACGGATATTACGGTCAGGGATATTAGGGCCAGGGATATAATGGCTAGAGATATTAGGGAAAGGCATATTATGTCCAGGGATATTAGGGCCAGGGATATTAGGGCCAGGGATATTAGGGCCAGGGATATTAGGGCCAGGGATATTAATGCCAGGGATATTAGGGCCAGGGATATTAGGGCCAGGGATATTATGGCCAGTGATATTAGGGCCAGGGATATTAGGGCCAGGGATATTAGGGCCAGGGATATTAGGGCCAGGGATATTAGGTCCAGGGATATTAGGGCCAGGGATATTAGGGCCAGGGATATTAGGGCCAGGGATATTAGGTCCACGGATATTACGGCCAGAGATATTAGGGCGAGGGATATTAGGGCCAGGGATATTAGGGCCAGGGATATTAGGGCCAGAGATATTAGGGCCAGGGATATTAGGGCCAGGGATATTACGGTCAGGGATATTAGGGCCAGGGATATAATGGCCAGGGATATTAGGGCCAGGCATATTATGGCCAGGGATATTAGGGCCAGGGATATTAGGGCCAGGGATATTAGGGCCAGGGATATTAGGGCCAGGGATATTAGGGCCAGGGATATTAGGCCCAGTGATATTAGGGCCAGGGATTTTAGGGCAAGGGATATTAGGGACAGGGATATTAGGGCCAGGGATATTAGGGCCAGGGATGTTAGGTCCACGGATATTAGGGCCAGGGATATTAGGGCCAGGGATATTAGGGCCAGGGATATTAGGGCCAGGGATATTAGGGCCAGGGTTATTAGGGCCAGGGATATTAGGGCCAGGGATATTAGGGCCAGGGATATTAGGGCCAGGGATATTAGGGCCAGGGATATTAGGGCCAGGGATATTAGGGCCAGGGATATTAGGGCCAGGGATATTAGGGCCATGGATTTTAGGGCAAGGGATATTAGGGCCAGGGATATTAGGGCCAGGGATATTAGGGCCAGGGATATTAGGTCCAGGGATATTAGGGCCAGGGATATTAGGGCCAGGGATATTAGGACCAGGGATATCAGGGCCAGGAATATTAGGGCCAGGGATATTAGGGCCAGGGATATTAGGGCCAGGGATATTAGGGCCAGGGATATTAGGGCCAGGGATATTAGGGCCAGGGATATTAGGGCCAGGGAGATTAGGGCCAGCATTATTAGGGACAGGGATATTAGTGCCAGGGATATTATGGCCAGGGATATTAGGCGCCAGGGATATTAGGGCAAGGGATATTAGGGCCAGGGATATTAGGGCCAGGGATATTAGGGTCAGGGATATTAGGGCCAGGGATATTAGGGCCAGGGATATTTGGGCCAGGGATATTAGGGCCACGGATATTAGGGCCAGGGATATTAGGGCCAGGGATATTAGGGCCAGAGATATTAGGGCCAGGGATATTAGGGCCACGGATATTACGGTCAGGGATATTAGGGCCAGGGATATAATGGCTAGAGATATTAGGGAAAGGCATATTATGTCCAGGGATATTAGGGCCAGGGATATTAGGGCCAGGGATATTAGGGCCAGGGATATTAGGGCCAGGGATATTAATGCCAGGGATATTAGGGCCAGGGATATTAGGGCCAGGGATATTATGGCCAGTGATATTAGGGCCAGGGATATTAGGGCCAGGGATATTAGGGCCAGGGATATTAGGGCCAGGGATATTAGGTCCAGGGATATTAGGGCCAGGGATATTAGGGCCAGGGATATTAGGGCCAGGGATATTAGGTCCACGGATATTACGGCCAGAGATATTAGGGCGAGGGATATTAGGGCCAGGGATATTAGGGCCAGGGATATTAGGGTCAGGGATATTAGGGCCATGGATATTAGGGCCAGGGATATTTGGGCCAGGGATATTAGGACCACGGATATTAGGGCCAGGGATATTAGGGCCAGGGATATTAGGGCCAGAGATATTAGGGCCAGGGATATTAGGGCCAGGGATATTACGGTCAGGGATATTAGGGCCAGGGATATAATGGCCAGGGATATTAGGGCCAGGCATATTATGGCCAGGGATATTAGGGCCAGGGATATTAGGGCCAGGGATATTAGGGCCAGGGATATTAGGGCCAGGGATATTAAGGCCAGGGATATTAGGGCCAGGGATATTAGGGCCAGGGATATTATGGCCAGCGATATTAGGGCCAGGGATATTAGGGCCAAGGATATTAGGGCCAGGGATATTAGGGCCAGAAATATTAGGGCCAGGGATATTAGGGCCAGGGATATTAGGGCCAGGGATATTACGGCCAGGGATATCAGGTCCACGGATATTACGGCCAGGGATATTAGGGCCAGGGATATTAGGGCCAGAGATATTAGGGCCAGGGATATTAGGGCCAGGGATATTAGGGCCAGGGTTATTAGGGCCAGGGATATTAGGGCCAGGGATATTAGGGCCAGGGATATTAGGGCCAGGGATATTACGGCCAGGGATATCAGGTCCACGGATATTACGGCCAGGGATATTAGGGCCAGGGATATTAGGGCCAGAGATATTAGGGCCAGGGATATTAGGGCCAGGGATATTAGGTCCAGGGATATTAGGGCCAGGGATATTAGGGCCAGGGATTTTAGGGCCAGGGATATTAGGGCCAGGGATATTATGGCCAGGGATATTATGGCTAGGGATATGAGGGCCAGGGATATGAGGGCCAGGGATATTAGGGCCAGGGATATTAGGGCCAGGGATTTTAGGGCCAGGGATATAAGGGCCAGGGATATTAGGGCCAGGGATATTAGGGCCAGGGATATTAGGGCCAGGGATATTAGGGCCAGGGATATTAGGGCCAGGGATATTAGGGCCAGGGATATTAGGGCCAGGGATATTAGGGCCAGGGATATTAGGGCCAGGGATATTAGGGCCAGGGATATTAGGGCCAGGGATATTAGGGCCAGGGATATTAGGCCCAGTGATATTAGGGCCAGGGATTTTAGGGCAAGGGATATTAGGGACAGGGATATTAGGGCCAGGGATATTAGGGCCAGGGATGTTAGGTCCACGGATATTAGGGCCAGGGATATTAGGGCCAGGGATATTAGGGCCAGGGATATTAGGGCCAGGGATATTAGGGCCAGGGTTATTAGGGCCAGGGATATTAGGGCCAGGGATATTAGGGCCAGGGATATAAGGGCCAGGGATATTAGGGCCAGGGATATTAGGGCCAGGGATATTAGGGCCAGGGATATTAGGGCCAGGGATATTAGGGCCATGGATTTTAGGGCAAGGGATATTAGGGCCAGGGATATTAGGGCCAGGGATATTAGGGCCAGGGATATTAGGTCCAGGGATATTAGGGCCAGGGATATTAGGGCCAGGGATATTAGGACCAGGGATATCAGGGCCAGGAATATTAGGGCCAGGGATATTAGGGCCAGGGATATTAGGGCCAGGGATATTAGGGCCAGGGATATTAGGGCCAGGGATATTAGGGCCAGGGATATTAGGGCCAGGGAGATTAGGGCCAGCATTATTAGGGACAGGGATATTAGTGCCAGGGATATTATGGCCAGGGATATTAGGCGCCAGGGATATTAGGGCAAGGGATATTAGGGCCAGGGATATTAGGGCCAGGGATATTAGGGTCAGGGATATTAGGGCCAGGGATATTAGGGCCAGGGATATTTGGGCCAGGGATATTAGGGCCACGGATATTAGGGCCAGGGATATTAGGGCCAGGGATATTAGGGCCAGAGATATTAGGGCCAGGGATATTAGGGCCACGGATATTACGGTCAGGGATATTAGGGCCAGGGATATAATGGCTAGAGATATTAGGGAAAGGCATATTATGTCCAGGGATATTAGGGCCAGGGATATTAGGGCCAGGGATATTAGGGCCAGGGATATTAGGGCCAGGGATATTAATGCCAGGGATATTAGGGCCAGGGATATTAGGGCCAGGGATATTATGGCCAGTGATATTAGGGCCAGGGATATTAGGGCCAGGGATATTAGGGCCAGGGATATTAGGGCCAGGGATATTAGGTCCAGGGATATTAGGGCCAGGGATATTAGGGCCAGGGATATTAGGCCAGGGATATTAGGTCCACGGATATTACGGCCAGAGATATTAGGGCGAGGGATATTAGGGCCAGGGATATTAGGGCCAGGGATATTAGGGTCAGGGATATTAGGGCCATGGATATTAGGGCCAGGGATATTTGGGCCAGGGATATTAGGACCACGGATATTAGGGCCAGGGATATTAGGGCCAGGGATATTAGGGCCAGAGATATTAGGGCCAGGGATATTAGGGCCAGGGATATTACGGTCAGGGATATTAGGGCCAGGGATATAATGGCCAGGGATATTAGGGCCAGGCATATTATGGCCAGGGATATTAGGGCCAGGGATATTAGGGCCAGGGATATTAGGGCCAGGGATATTAGGGCCAGGGATATTAAGGCCAGGGATATTAGGGCCAGGGATATTAGGGCCAGGGATATTATGGCCAGCGATATTAGGGCCAGGGATATTAGGGCCAAGGATATTAGGGCCAGGGATATTAGGGCCAGAAATATTAGGGCCAGGGATATTAGGGCCAGGGATATTAGGGCCAGGGATATTACGGCCAGGGATATCAGGTCCACGGATATTACGGCCAGGGATATTAGGGCCAGGGATATTAGGGCCAGAGATATTAGGGCCAGGGATATTAGGGCCAGGGATATTAGGGCCAGGGTTATTAGGGCCAGGGTTATTAAGGCCAGGGATATTAGGGCCAGGGATATTAGGGCCAGGGATATTAGGGCCAGGGATATTAGGGCCAGGGATATTAGGGCCAGGGTTATTAGGGCCAGGGTTATTAAGGCCAGGGATATTAGGGCCAGGGATATTAGGGCCAGGGATATTAGGGCCAGGGATATTAGGGCCAGGGATATTGGGGCCAGGGATATTATGGCCAGGGATATTAGGGCCAGGGATATTAGGGCCAGGGATATTAGGGCCAGGGATTTTAGGGCAAGGGATATTAGGGCCAGGGATATTAGGGCCAGGGATATTAGTGCCAGGGTTATTAGGGCCAGGGATATTAGGTCCAGGGATAGTAGGGCCAGGGATATTAGGTCCAGGGATATTAGGGCCAGGGATATTAGGGCCATGGATATTAGGGCCAGGGATATTAGGGCCAGGGATATTAGGGCCAGGGATATTAGGGCCAGGGATATTAGGGCCAGCGATATTAGGGCCAGGGATATTAGGGCCAGGGATATTAGGGCCAGGGATATTAGAGCCAGGCATATTAGGGCCAGGGATATTAGGACCAGGTATATTAGGGCCAGGGATATTAGGGCCAGGGATATTAGGGCCAGGGATATTAGGGCCAGGGATATTAGGGCCAGAAATATTAGGGCCAGGGATATTAGGGCCAGGGATATTAGGGCCAGGGATATTACGGCCAGGGATATCAGGTCCACGGATATTACGGCCAGGGATATTAGGGCCAGGGATATTAGGGCCAGAGATATTAGGGCCAGGGATATTAGGGCCAGGGATATTAGGGCCAGGGTTATTAGGGCCAGGGTTATTAAGGCCAGGGATATTAGGGCCAGGGATATTAGGGCCAGGGATATTAGGGCCAGGGATATTAGGGCCAGGGATATTAGGGCCAGGGATATTAGGGCAAGGGATATTAGGGCCAGGGATATTAGGGCCAGGGATATTAGTGCCAGGGATATTAGGGCCAGGGATATTAGGTCCAGGGATATTAGGGCCAGGGATATTAGGTCCAGGGATATTAGGGCCAGGGATATTAGGGCCATGGATATTAGGGCCAGGGATATTAGGGCCAGGGTTATTAGGGCCAGGGATATTAGGGCCAGGGATATTAGGGCCAGGGATATTAGGGCCAGGGATATTAGGGCCAGGGATATTAGGGCCAGGGATATTAGGGCCAGGGATATTAGGGCCAGGGATTTTAGGGCAAGGGATATTAGGGCCAGGGATATTAGGGCCAGGGATATTAGGGCCAGGGATATTAGGTCCAGGGATATTAGGGCCAGGGATATTAGGGCCAGGGATATTAGGACCAGGGATATCAGGGCCAGGAATATGAGGGCCAGGGATATTAGGGCCAGGGATATTAGGGCCAGGGATATTAGGGCCAGGGATATTAGGGCCAGGGATATTAGGGCCAGGGATATTAGGGCCAGGGATATTAGGGCCAGGGAGATTAGGGCCAGCATTATTAGGGACAGGGATATTAGTGCCAGGGATATTATGGCCAGGGATATTAGGCGCCAGGGATATTAGGGCAAGGGATATTAGGGCCAGGGATATTAGGGCCAGGGATATTAGGGTCAGGGATATTAGGGGCAGAGATATTAGGGCCAGCGATATTAGGGCCAGGCATATTAGGGCCAGGGATATTAAGGCCAGGGATATTAGGGCGGGGATATTAGGGCCAGGGATATTAGGGCCAGGGATATTAGGGCCAGGGATATTAGGGCCAGGGATATTAGGTCCAGGGATATTAGGGCCAGGGATATTACGGCCAGGGATATTAGGGCCAGGGATATTAGGGCCAGGGATATTAGGGCCAGGGATATTAGGGCCAGGGTTATTAGGGCCAGGGATATTAGGGCCAGGGATATTAGGGCCAGGGATATTAGGGCCAGGGATATTAGGGCCAGGGATATTAGGCCCAGTGATATTAGGGCCAGGGATTTTAGGGCAAGGGATTTTAGGCCAGGGATATTAGGGCCAGGGATGTTACGTCCAGGGATATTAGGACCAGGGATATCAGGGCCAGGAATATGAGGGCCAGGGATATTAGGGCCAGGGATATTAGGGCCAGGGATATTAGGGCCAGGGATATTAGGGCCAGGGATATTAGGGCCAGGGATATTAGGGCCAGGGATATTAGGGCCAGGGAGATTAGGGCCAGCATTATTAGGGACAGGGATATTAGTGCCAGGGATATTATGGCCAGGGATATTAGGCGCCAGGGATATTAGGGCAAGGGATATTAGGGCCAGGGATATTAGGGCCAGGGATATTAGGGTCAGGGATATTAGGGGCAGAGATATTAGGGCCAGCGATATTAGGGCCAGGGATATTAGGGCCAGGGATATTAAGGCCAGGGATATTAGGGCCGGGGATATTAGGGCCAGGGATATTAGGGCCAGGGATATTAGGGCCAGGGATATTAGGGCCAGGGATATTAGGTCCAGGGATATTAGGGCCAGGGATATTACGGCCAGGGATATTAGGGCCAGGGATATTAGGGCCAGGGATATTAGGGCCAGGGATATTAGGGCCAGGGTTATTAGGGCCAGTGATATTAGGGCCAGGGATATTAGGGCCAGGGATATTAGGGCCAGGGATATTAGGGCCAGGGATATTAGGCCCAGTGATATTAGGGCCAGGGATTTTAGGGCAAGGGATTTTAGGGCCAGGGATATTAGGGCCAGGGATATTAGGGCCAGGGATGTTAGGTCCAGGGATATTAGGGCCAGGGATATTAGGGCCAGGGATATTAGGGCCAGGGATATTAGGGCCAGGGATATTAGGGCCAGGGTTATTAGGGCCAGGGATATTAGGGCCAGGGATATTAGGGCCAGGGATATTAGGGCCAGGGATATTAGGGTCAGGGATATTAGGGCCAGGGATATTAGGGCCAGGGATTTTAGGGTAAGGGATATTAGGGCCAGGGATATTAGGGCCAAGGAGATTAGGGCCAGCATTATTAGGGACAGGGATTTTAGGGCCAGGGATTTTAGGGTAAGGGATATTAGGGCCAGGGATATTAGGGCCAGGGATATTAGTGCCAGGGATATTAGGGCCAGGGATATTAGGGCCAGGGATTTTAGGGTAAGGGATATTAGGGCCAGGGATATTAGGGCCAGGGATATTAGTGCCAGGGATATTAGGGCCAGGGATATTAGGTCCAGGGATATTAGGGCCAGGGATATTAGGTCCACTGATATTAGGGCCAGAGATATTAGGGCCATGGATATTAGGGCCAGGGATATTAGGGCCAGGGATATTAGGGCCAGGGATATTAGGGCCAGGGATATTATGGCCAGCGATATTAGGGCCAGGGATATTAGGGCCAGGGATATTAGGTCCAGGGATATTAGGGCCAGGGATATTAGGGCCAGGGATATTAGGGCCAGGGATATTAGGGCCAGGGATATTAGGTCCACGGATATTACGGCCAGAGATATTAGGGCGAGGGATATTAGGGCCAGGGATATTAGGGCCAGGGATATTTGGGTCATGGATATTAGGGGCAGAGATATTAGGGCCAGCGATATTAGGGCCAGGGATATTAGGGCCAGGGATATTAAGGCCAGGGATATTAGGGCCGGGGATATTAGGGCCAGGGATATTAGGGCCAGGGATATTAGAGCCAGGGATATTAGGGCCAGGGATATTAGGTCCAGGGATATTAGGGCCAGGGATATTACGGCCAGGGATATTAGGGCCAGGGATATTAGGGCCAGGGATATTAGGGCCAGGGATATTAGGGCCAGGGTTATTAGGGCCAGGGATATTAGGGCCAGGGATATTAGGGCCAGGGATATTAGGGCCAGGGATATTAGGGCCAGGGATATTAGGCCCAGTGATATTAGGGCCAGGGATTTTAGGGCAAGGGATTTTAGGGCCAGGGATATTAGGGCCAGGGATATTAGGGCCAGGGATGTTAGGTCCAGGGATATTAGGGCCAGGGATATTAGGGCCAGGGATATTAGGGCCAGGGATATTAGGGCCAGGGATATTAGGGCCAGGGTTATTAGGGCCAGGGATATTAGGGCCAGGGATATTAGGGCCAGGGATATTAGGGCCAGGGATATTAGGGTCAGGGATATTAGGGCCAGGGATATTAGGGCCAGGGATATTTGGGCCAGGGATATTAGGGCTACGGATATTAGGGCCAGGGATATTAGGGCCAGGGATATTAGGGCCAGAGATATTAGGGCCAGGGATATTAGGGCCAGGGATATTTCGGTCAGGGATATTAGGGCCAGGGATATAATGGCCAGGGATATTAGGGCCAGGCATATTATGGCCAGGGATATTAGGGCCAGGGATATTAGGGCCAGGGATATTAGGGCCAGGGATATTAAGGCCAGGGATATTAGGGCCAGGGTTATTAGGGCCAGGGATATTAGGGCCAGGGATTTTAGGGTAAGGGATATTAGGGCCAGGGATATTAGGGCCAGGGATTTTAGGGCCAGGGATTTTAGGGTAAGGGATATTAGGGCCAGGGATATTAGGGCCAGGGATATTAGTGCCAGGGATATTAGGGCCAGGGATATTAGGGCCAGGGATTTTAGGGTAAGGGATATTAGGGCCAGGGATATTAGGGCCAGGGATATTAGTGCCAGGGATATTAGGGCCAGGGATATTAGGTCCAGGGATATTAGGGCCAGGGATATTAGGTCCACTGATATTAGGGCCAGAGATATTAGGGCCATGGATATTAGGGCCAGGGATATTAGGGCCAGGGATATGAGGGCCAGGGATATTAGGGCCAGGGATATTAGGGCCAGCGATATTAGGGCCAGGGATATTAGGGCCAGGGATATTAGGGCCAGGGATATTAGGGCCAGGGATATTAGGGCCAGGGATATTAGGGCCAGGGATATTATATCCAGGGATATTAGGGCCAGGGATATTAGGGCCAGGGATATTAGGGCCAGGGATATTATGGCCAGGGATATTATGGAAGGGATAATAAGCCTGGGATATTAGGGCCAGGTATATTAGGGCCAGGGATATTAGGGCCAGGGATATAAGGGCCAGGGATATTAGGGCCAGGGATATTAGGGCCAGGGATATTAGGGCCAGGGATATTAGGGCCAGGGATATTAGGGCCAGGGATATTAGGGCCAGGGATTTTAGGGCAAGGGATATTAGGGCCAGGGATATTAGGGCCAGGGATATTAGTGCCAGGGATATGAGGGCCAGGGATATTAGGTCCAGGGATATTAGGGCCAGGGATATTAGGTCCAGGGATATTAGGGCCAGGGATATTAGGGCCATGGATATTAGGGCCAGGGATATTAGGGCCAGGGATATTAGGTCCAGGGATATTAGGGCCAGGGATATTAGGGCCAGGGATATTAGGGCCAGGGATATTAGGGCCAGGGATATTAGGTCCACGGATATTACGGCCAGAGATATTAGGGCGAGGGATATTAGGGCCAGGGATATTAGAGCCAGGGATATTAGGGTCAGGGATATTAGGGCCAGGGATATTAGGGCCAGGGATATTAGGGCCAGGGATATTAGGGCCAGGGATATTAGGGCCAGGGATATTAGGGCCAGGGATATTAGGGCCAGGGAGATTAGGGCCAGCATTATTAGGGACAGGGATATTAGTGCCAGGGATATTATGGCCAGGGATATTAGGGCCAGGGATATTAGGGCAAGGGATATTAGGGCCAAGGATATTAGGGCCAGGGATATTAGTGTCAGGGATATTAGGGCCAGGGATATTAGGGCCAGGGATATTTGGGCCAGGGATATTAGGGCCACGGATATTAGGGCCAGGGATATTAGGGCCAGGGATATTAGGGCCAGAGATATTAGGGCCAGGGATATTAGGGCCAGGGATATTATGG
Source organism: Petromyzon marinus (assembly GCF_048934315.1). Lineage (NCBI taxonomy): Eukaryota > Metazoa > Chordata > Hyperoartia > Petromyzontiformes > Petromyzontidae > Petromyzon > Petromyzon marinus. Next base: position 4,048,601 of record NW_027422684.1, on the reverse strand, counting down.
TCAGGGATATTAGGGCCAGGGATATAATGGCTAGGGATATTAGGGCCAGGCATATTATGGCCAGGGATATTAGGGCCAGGGATATTAGGGCCAGGGATATTAGGGCCAGGGATATTAGGGCAAGGGATATTAATGCCAGGGATATTAGGGCCAGGGATATTAGGGCCAGGGATATTATGGCCAGCGATATTAGGGCCAGGGATATTAGGGCCAGGGATATTAGGTCCAGGGATATTAGGGCCAGGGATATTAGGGCCAGGGATATTAGGGCCAGGGATATTAGGGCCAGGGATATTAGGTCCACGGATATTACGGCCAGAGATATTAGGGCGAGGGATATTAGGGCCAGGGATATTAGGGCCAGGGATATTAGGGTCATGGATATTAGGGCCAGGGATATTAGGGCCAGGGATATTAGGGCCAGGGATATTAGGGCCAGGGATATTAGGGCCAGGGATATTAGGGCCAGGGATGTTAGGGCCAGGGATGTTAGGGCCAGGGATATTAGGGCCAGGGATATTATGGCCAGGGATATTAGGGCAAGGGATATTAGGGCCAGGGATATTAGGGCCAGGGATATTAGGGCCAGGGATATTAGGGGCAGAGATATTAGGGCCAGCGATATTAGGGCCAGGGATATTAGGGCCAGGGATATTAAGGCCAGGGATATTAGGGCCGGGGATATTAGGGCCAGGGATATTAGGGCCAGGGATATTAGGGCCAGGGATATTAGGGCCAGGGATATTAGGTCCAGGGATATTAGGGCCAGGGATATTACGGCCAGGGATATTAGGGCCAGGGATATTAGGGCCAGGGATATTAGGGCCAGGGATATTAGGGCCAGGGTTATTAGGGCCAGGGATATTAGGGCCAGGGATATTAGGGCCAGGGATATTAGGGCCAGGGATATTAGGGCCAGGGATATTAGGCCCAGTGATATTAGGGCCAGGGATTTTAGGGCAAGGGATTTTAGGGCCAGGGATATTAGGGCCAGGGATATTAGGGCCAGGGATGTTAGGTCCAGGGATATTAGGGCCAGGGATATTAGGGCCAGGGATATTAGGGCCAGGGATATTAGGGCCAGGGATATTAGGGCCAGGGTTATTAGGGCCAGGGATATTAGGGCCAGGGATATTAGGGCCAGGGATATTAGGGCCAGGGATATTAGGGTCAGGGATATTAGGGCCAGGGATATTAGGGCCAGGGATATTTGGGCCAGGGATATTAGGGCTATGGATATTAGGGCCAGGGATATTAGGGCCAGGGATATTAGGGCCAGAGATATTAGGGCCAGGGATATTAGGGCCAGGGATATTACGGTCAGGGGTATTAGGGCCAGGGATATAATGGCCAGGGATATTAGGGCCACGGATATTAGGGCCAGGGATATTAGGGCCAGGGATATTAGGGCCAGAGATATTAGGGCCAGGGATATTAGGGCCAGGGATATTATGGTCAGGGATATTAGGGCCAGGGATATAATGGCTAGGGATATTAGGGCCAGGCATATTATGGCCAGGGATATTAGGGCCAGGGATATTAGGGCCAGGGATATTAGGGCCAGGGATATTAGGGCAAGGGATATTAATGCCAGGGATATTAGGGCCAGGGATATTAGGGCCAGGAATATTATGGCCAGCGATATTAGGGCCAGGGATATTAGGGCCAGGGATATTAGGTCCAGGGATATTAGGGCCAGGGATATTAGGGCCAGGGATATTAGGGCCAGGGATATTAGGGCCAGGGATATTAGGTCCACGGATATTACGGCCAGAGATATTAGGGCGAGGGATATTAGGGCCAGGGATATTAGGGCCAGGGATATTAGGGTCATGGATATTAGGGCCAGGGATATTAGGGCCAGGGATGTTAGGGCCAGGGATGTTAGGGCCAGGGATATTAGGGCCAGGGATATTATGGCCAGGGATATTAGGGCAAGGGATATTAGGGCCAGGGATATTAGGGCCAGGGATATTAGGGCCAGGGATATTAGGGGCAGAGATATTAGGGCCAGCGATATTAGGGCCAGGGATATTAGGGCCAGGGATATTAAGGCCAGGGATATTAGGGCCAGGGATATTAGGGCCAGGGATATTAGGGCCAGGGATATTAGGGCCAGGGATATTAGGGCCAGGGATATTAGGTCCAGGGATATTAGGGCCAGGGATATTACGGCCAGGGATATTAGGGCCAGGGATATTAGGGCCAGGGATATTAGGGCCAGGGATATTAGGGCCAGGGTTATTAGGGCCAGGGATATTAGGGCCAGGGATATTAGGGCCAGGGATATTAGGGCCAGGGATATTAGGGCCAGGGATATTAGGCCCAGTGATATTAGGGCCAGGGATTTTAGGGCAAGGGATTTTAGGGCCAGGGATATTAGGGCCAGGGATAATAGGGCCAGGGATGTTAGGTCCAGGGATATTAGGGCCAGGGATATTAGGGCCAGGGATTTTAGGGCCAGGGATATTAGGGCCAGGGATATTAGGGCCAGGGTTATTAGGGCCAGGGATATTAGGGCCAGGGATATTAGGGCCAGGGATATTAGGGCCAGGGATATTAGGGTCAGGGATATTAGGGCCAGGGATATTAGGGCCAGGGATATTTGGGCCAGGGATATTAGGGCTACGGATATTAGGGCCAGGGATATTAGGGCCAGGGATATTAGGGCCAGAGATATTAGGGCCAGGGATATTAGGGCCAGGGATATTACGGTCAGGGATATTAGGGCCAGGGATATAATGGCCAGGGATATTAGGGCCAGGCATATTATGGCCAGGGATATTAGGGCCAGGGATATTAGGGCCAGGGATATTAGGGCCAGGGATATTAAGGCCAGGGATATTAGGGCCAGGGTTATTAGGGCCACGGATGTTATGGCCAGCGATATTAGGGCCAGGGATATTAGGGCCAGGGATATTAGGGCCAGGGATATTAGGGCCAGGGATATTAGGGCCAGGGATATTAGGGCCAGGGATATTAGGGCCAGGGATATTAGGTCCACGGATATTACGGCCAGGGTTATTAGGGCCAGGGATATTAGGGCCAGGGATATTAGGGCCAGGGATATTAGGGCCAGGGATATTAGGGCCAGGGTTATTAGGGCCAGGGTTATTAAGGCCAGGGATATTAGGGCCAGGGATATTAGGGCCAGGGATATTAGGGCCAGGGATATTAGGGCCAGGGATATTGGGGCCAGGGATATTATGGCCAGGGATATTAGGGCCAGGGATATTAGGGCCAGGGATATTAGGGCCAGGGATTTTAGGGCAAGGGATATTAGGGCCAGGGATATTAGGGCCAGGGATATTAGTGCCAGGGTTATTAGGGCCAGGGATATTAGGTCCAGGGATAGTAGGGCCAGGGATATTAGGTCCAGGGATATTAGGGCCAGGGATATTAGGGCCATGGATATTAGGGCCAGGGATATTAGGGCCAGGGATATTAGGGCCAGGGATATTAGGGCCAGGGATATTAGGGCCAGCGATATTAGGGCCAGGGATATTAGGGCCAGGGATATTAGGGCCAGGGATATTAGAGCCAGGCATATTAGGGCCAGGGATATTAGGACCAGGTATATTAGGGCCAGGGATATTAGGGCCAGGGATATTAGGGCCAGGGATATTAGGGCCAGGGATATTAGGGCCAGGGATATTAGGGCCAGGGATATTAGGGCCAGGGATATTAGGGCCAGGGATATTTGGGCCAGGGATATTAGGGCCACGGATATTAGGACCAGGGATATTAGGGCCAGGGATATTAGGGCCAGAGATATTAGGGCCAGGGATATTAGGGCCAGGGATATTATGGTCAGGGATATTAGGGCCAGGGATATAATGGCCAGGGATATTAGGGCCAGGCATATTATGGCCAGGGATATTAGGGCCAGGGATATTAGGGCCAGGGATATTAGGGCCAGGGATATTAGGGCCAGGGATATTAAGGCCAAGGATATTAGGGCCAGGGATATTATGGCCAGGGATATTAGGGCCAGGGATATTAGGGCCAGGGATATTATGGCCAGGGATATCAGGTCCACGGATATTACGGCCAGGGATATTAGGGCCAGGGATATTAGGGCCAGAGATATTAGGGCCAGGGATATTAGGGCCAGGGATATTAGGGCCAGGGTTATTAGGGCCAGGGATATTAGGGCCAGGGATATTATGGCCAGGGATTTTATGGAAGGGATATTAAGCCTGGGATATTAGGGCCAGGTATATTAGGGCCAGGGATATTAGGGCCAGGGATATTAGGGCCAGGGATATTAGGTCCACGGATATTACGGCCAGAGATATTAGGGCGAGGGATATTAGGGCCAGGGATATTAGGGCCAGGGATATTAGGGTCATGGATATTAGGGCCAGGGATATTAGGGCCAGGGATATTAGGGCCAGGGATATTAGGGCCAGGGATGTTAGGGCCAGGGATGTTAGGGCCAGGGATATTAGGGCCAGGGATATTATGGCCAGGGATATTAGGGCAAGGGATATTAGGGCCAGGGATATTAGGGCCAGGGATATTAGGGCCAGGGATATTAGGGGCAGAGATATTAGGGCCAGCGATATTAGGGCCAGGGATATTAGGGCCAGGGATATTAAGGCCAAGGATATTAGGGCCAGGGATATTATGGCCAGGGATATTAGGGCCAGGGATATTAGGGCCAGGGATATTATGGCCAGGGATATCAGGTCCACGGATATTACGGCCAGGGATATTAGGGCCAGGGATATTAGGGCCAGAGATATTAGGGCCAGGGATATTAGGGCCAGGGATATTAGGGCCAGGGTTATTAGGGCCAGGGATATTAGGGCCAGGGATATTATGGCCAGGGATTTTATGGAAGGGATATTAAGCCTGGGATATTAGGGCCAGGTATATTAGGGCCAGGGATATTAGGGCCAGGGATATTAGGGCCAGGGATATTAGGTCCACGGATATTACGGCCAGAGATATTAGGGCGAGGGATATTAGGGCCAGGGATATTAGGGCCAGTGATATTAGGGTCATGGATATTAGGGCCAGGGATATTAGGGCCAGGGATATTAGGGCCAGGGATATTAGGGCCAGGGATGTTAGGGCCAGGGATGTTAGGGCCAGGGATATTAGGGCCAGGGATATTATGGCCAGGGATATTAGGGCAAGGGATATTAGGGCCAGGGATATTAGGGCCAGGGATATTAGGGCCAGGGATATTAGGGGCAGAGATATTAGGGCCAGCGATATTAGGGCCAGGGATATTAGGGCCAGGGATATTAAGGCCAGGGATATTAGGGCCGGGGATATTAGGGCCAGGGATATTAGGGCCAGGGATATTAGGGCCAGGGATATTAGGGCCAGGGATATTAGGGCCAGGGATATTAGGGCCAGGGATATTAGGGCCAGGGATATTAGGGCCAGGGATATTAGGGCCAGGGATATTAGGGCCAGGGATATTAGGGCCAGGGTTATTAGGGCCAGGGATATTAGGGCCAGGGATATTAGGGCCAGGGATATTAGGGCCAGGGATATTAGGGCCAGGGATATTAGGCCCAGTGATATTAGGGCCAGGGATTTTAGGGCAAGGGATTTTAGGGCCAGGGATATTAGGGCCAGGGATATTAGGGCCAGGGATGTTAGGTCCAGGGATATTAGGGCCAGGGATATTAGGGCCAGGGATATTAGGGCCAGGGATATTAGGGCCAGGGATATTAGGGCCAGGGTTATTAGGGCCAGGGATATTAGGGCCAGGGATATTAGGGCCAGGGATATTAGGGCCAGGGATATTAGGGTCAGGGATATTAGGGCCAGGGATATTAGGGCCAGGGATATTTGGGCCAGGGATATTAGGGCTATGGATATTAGGGCCAGGGATATTAGGGCCAGGGATATTAGGGCCAGAGATATTAGGGCCAGGGATATTAGGGCCAGGGATATTACGGTCAGGGGTATTAGGGCCAGGGATATAATGGCCAGGGATATTAGGGCCACGGATATTAGGGCCAGGGATATTAGGGCCAGGGATATTAGGGCCAGAGATATTAGGGCCAGGGATATTAGGGCCAGGGATATTATGGTCAGGGATATTAGGGCCAGGGATATAATGGCTAGGGATATTAGGGCCAGGCATATTATGGCCAGGGATATTAGGGCCAGGGATATTAGGGCCAGGGATATTAGGGCCAGGGATATTAGGGCAAGGGATATTAATGCCAGGGATATTAGGGCCAGGGATATTAGGGCCAGGGATATTATGGCCAGCGATATTAGGGCCAGGGATATTAGGGCCAGGGATATTAGGTCCAGGGATATTAGGGCCAGGGATATTAGGGCCAGGGATATTAGGGCCAGGGATATTAGGGCCAGGGATATTAGGTCCACGGATATTACGGCCAGAGATATTAGGGCGAGGGATATTAGGGCCAGGGATATTAGGGCCAGGGATATTAGGGTCATGGATATTAGGGCCAGGGATATTAGGGCCAGGGATATTAGGGCCAGGAATATTAGGGCCAGGGATATTAGGGCCAGGGATATTAGGGCCAGGGATGTTAGGGCCAGGGATGTTAGGGCCAGGGATATTAGGGCCAGGGATATTATGGCCAGGGATATTAGGGCAAGGGATATTAGGGCCAGGGATATTAGGGCCAGGGATATTAGGGCCAGGGATATTAGGGGCAGAGATATTAGGGCCAGCGATATTAGGGCCAGGGATATTAGGGCCAGGGATATTAAGTCCAGGGATATTAGGGCCAGGGATATTAGGGCCAGGGATATTAGGGCCAGGGATATTAGGGCCAGGGATATTAGGGCCAGGGATATTAGGTCCAGGGATATTAGGGCCAGGGATATTACGGCCAGGGATATTAGGGCCAGGGATATTAGGGCCAGGGATATTAGGGCCAGGGATATTAGGGCCAGGGTTATTAGGGCCAGGGATATTAGGGCCAGGGATATTAGGGCCAGGGATATTAGGGCCAGGGATATTAGGGCCAGGGATATTAGGCCCAGTGATATTAGGGCCAGGGATTTTAGGGCAAGGGATTTTAGGGCCAGGGATATTAGGGCCAGGGATAATAGGGCCAGGGATGTTAGGTCCAGGGATATTAGGGCCAGGGATATTAGGGCCAGGGATTTTAGGGCCAGGGATATTAGGGCCAGGGATATTAGGGCCAGGGTTATTAGGGCCAGGGATATTAGGGCCAGGGATATTAGGGCCAGGGATATTAGGGCCAGGGATATTAGGGTCAGGGATATTAGGGCCAGGGATATTAGGGCCAGGGATATTTGGGCCAGGGATATTAGGGCTACGGATATTAGGGCCAGGGATATTAGGGCCAGGGATATTAGGGCCAGAGATATTAGGGCCAGGGATATTAGGGCCAGGGATATTACGGTCAGGGATATTAGGGCCAGGGATATAATGGCCAGGGATATTAGGGCCAGGCATATTATGGCCAGGGATATTAGGGCCAGGGATATTAGGGCCAGGGATATTAGGGCCAGGGATATTAAGGCCAGGGATATTAGGGCCAGGGTTATTAGGGCCAGGGATGTTATGGCCAGCGATATTAGGGCCAGGGATATTATGGCCAGGGATATTAGGGCCAGGGATATTAGGGCCAGGGATATTAGGGCCAGGGATATTAGGGCCAGGGATATTAGGGCCAGGGATATTAGGTCCACGGATATTACGGCCAGGGTTATTAGGGCCAGGGATATTAGGGCCAGGGATATTAGGGCCAGGGATATTAGGGCCAGGGATATTAGGGCCAGGGTTATTAGGGCCAGGGTTATTAAGGCCAGGGATATTAGGGCCAGGGATATTAGGGCCAGGGATATTAGGGCCAGGGATATTAGGGCCAGGGATATTGGGGCCAGGGATATTATGGCCAGGGATATTAGGGCCAGGGATATTAGGGCCAGGGATATTAGGGCCAGGGATTTTAGGGCAAGGGATATTAGGGCCAGGGATATTAGGGCCAGGGATATTAGTGCCAGGGTTATTAGGGCCAGGGATATTAGGTCCAGGGATAGTAGGGCCAGGGATATTAGGTCCAGCGATATTAGGGCCAGGGATATTAGGGCCATGGATATTAGGGCCAGGGATATTAGGGCCAGGGATATTAGGGCCAGGGATATTAGGGCCAGGGATATTAGGGCCAGCGATATTAGGGCCAGGGATATTAGGGCCAGGGATATTAGGGCCAGGGATATAAGAGCCAGGCATATTAGGGCCAGGGATATTAGGACCAGGTATATTAGGGCCAGGGATATTAGGGCCAGGGATATTAGGGCCAGGGATATTAGGGCCAGGGATATTAGGGCCAGGGATATTAGGGCCAGGGATATTAGGGCCAGGGATATTAGGGCCAGGGATATTTGGGCCAGGGATATTAGGGCCACGGATATTAGGACCAGGGATATTAGGGCCAGGGATATTAGGGCCAGAGATATTAGGGCCAGGGATATTAGGGCCAGGGATATTATGGTCAGGGATATTAGGGCCAGGGATATAATGGCCAGGGATATTAGGGCCAGGCATATTATGGCCAGGGATATTAGGGCCAGGGATATTAGGGCCAGGGATATTAGGGCCAGGGATATTAGGGCCAGGGATATTAAGGCCAAGGATATTAGGGCCAGGGATATTATGGCCAGGGATATTAGGGCCAGGGATATTAGGGCCAGGGATATTATGGCCAGGGATATCAGGTCCACGGATATTACGGCCAGGGATATTAGGGCCAGGGATATTAGGGCCAGAGATATTAGGGCCAGGGATATTAGGGCCAGGGATATTAGGGCCAGGGTTATTAGGGCCAGGGATATTAGGGCCAGGGATATTATGGCCAGGGATTTTATGGAAGGGATATTAAGCCTGGGATATTAGGGCCAGGTATATTAGGGCCAGGGATATTAGGACCAGGGATATAAGGGCCAGGGATATTAGGGCCAGGGATATTATGGCCAGGGATATTAGGGCCAGGGATATTAGGGCCAGGGATATTGGGGCCAGGGATATTAGGGCCAGGGATATTAGGGCCAGGGATAATAGGGCCAGGAATATTAGGGCCAGGGATATTAGGGCCAGGGATTTTAGGGCCAGGGATATTAGGGCCAGGGATATTAGGGCCAGGGATATTAGGGCCAGGGATATCAGGGCCAGGGATATCAGGGCCAGGGATATTAGGGCCAGGGATATTAGCACCAGGGATATTAGGGCCAGGGATTTTAGGGCCAGGGATATTAGGGCCAGGGATATTATGGCCAGGGATATTATGGCTAGGGATATGAGGGCCAGGGATATGAGGGCCAGGGATATTAGGGCCAGGGATATTAGGGCCAGGGATTTTAGGGCCAGGGATATTAGGGCCAGGGATATTAGGGCCAGGGATATTAGGGCCAGGGATATTAGGGCCAGGGATATTAGGGCCAGGGATATTAGGGCCAGGGATATTAGGGCCAGGGATATTAGGGCCAGGGATATTAGGGCCAGGGATATTAGGGCCAGGGATATTAGGGCCAGGGATATTAGGGCCAGGGATATTAGGGCCAGGGATATTAGGGCCAGGGATATTAGGCCCAGTGATATTAGGGCCAGGGATTTTAGGGCAAGAGATATTAGGGACAGGGATATTAGGGCCAGGGATATTAGGGCCAGGGATGTTAGGTCCACGGATATTAGGGCCAGGGATATTAGGGCCAGGGATATTAGGGCCAGGGATATTAGGGCCAGGGATATTAGGGCCAGGGTTATTAGGGCCAGGGATATTAGGGCCAGGGATATTAGGGCCAGGGATATTAGGGCCAGGGATATTAGGGCCAGGGATATTAGGGCCAGGGATATTAGGGCCAGGGATATTAGGGCCAGGGATATTAGGGCCATGGATTTTAGGGCAAGGGATATTAGGGCCAGGGATATTAGGGCCAGGGATATTAGGGCCAGGGATATTAGGTCCAGGGATATTAGGGCCAGGGATATTAGGGCCAGGGATATTAGGACCAGGGATATCAGGGCCAGGAATATTAGGGCCAGGGATATTAGGGCCAGGGATATTAGGGCCAGGGATATTAGGGCCAGGGATATTAGGGCCAGGGATATTAGGGCCAGGGATATTAGGGCCAGGGAGATTAGGGCCAGCATTATTAGGGACAGGGATATTAGTGCCAGGGATATTATGGCCAGGGATATTAGGCGCCAGGGATATTAGGGCAAGGGATATTAGGGCCAGGGATATTAGGGCCAGGGATATTATGGCCAGGGATATTATGGCTAGGGATATGAGGGCCAGGGATATGAGGGCCAGGGATATTAGGGCCAGGGATATTAGGGCCAGGGATTTTAGGGCCAGGGATATTAGGGCCAGGGATATTAGGGCCAGGGATATTAGGGCCAGGGATATTAGGGCCAGGGATATTAGGGCCAGGGATATTATGGCCAGGGATATTATGGCTAGGGATATGAGGGCCAGGGATATGAGGGCCAGGGATATTAGGGCCAGGGATATTAGGGCCAGGGATATTAGCACCAGGGATATTAGGGCCAGGGATTTTAGGGCCAGGGATATTAGGGCCAGGGATATTATGGCCAGGGATATTATGGCTAGGGATATGAGGGCCAGGGATATGAGGGCCAGGGATATTAGGGCCAGGGATATTAGGGCCAGGGATTTTAGGGCCAGGGATATTAGGGCCAGGGATATTAGGGCCAGGGATATTAGGGCCAGGGATATTAGGGCCAGGGATATTAGGGCCAGGGATATTAGGGCCAGGGATATTAGGGCCAGGGATATTAGGGCCAGGGATATTAGGGCCAGGGATATTAGGGCCAGGGATATTAGGGCCAGGGATATTAGGGCCAGGGATATTAGGGCCAGGGATATTAGGGCCAGGGATATTAGGCCCAGTGATATTAGGGCCAGGGATTTTAGGGCAAGAGATATTAGGGACAGGGATATTAGGGCCAGGGATATTAGGGCCAGGGATGTTAGGTCCACGGATATTAGGGCCAGGGATATTAGGGCCAGGGATATTAGGGCCAGGGATATTAGGGCCAGGGATATTAGGGCCAGGGTTATTAGGGCCAGGGATATTAGGGCCAGGGATATTAGGGCCAGGGATATTAGGGCCAGGGATATTAGGGCCAGGGATATTAGGGCCAGGGATATTAGGGCCAGGGATATTAGGGCCAGGGATATTAGGGCCATGGATTTTAGGGCAAGGGATATTAGGGCCAGGGATATTAGGGCCAGGGATATTAGGGCCAGGGATATTAGGTCCAGGGATATTAGGGCCAGGGATATTAGGGCCAGGGATATTAGGACCAGGGATATCAGGGCCAGGAATATTAGGGCCAGGGATATTAGGGCCAGGGATATTAGGGCCAGGGATATTAGGGCAAGGGATATTAGGGCCAGGGATATTAGGGCCAGGGATATTAGGGCCAGGGAGATTAGGGCCAGCATTATTAGGGACAGGGATATTAGTGCCAGGGATATTATGGCCAGGGATATTAGGCGCCAGGGATATTAGGGCAAGGGATATTAGGGCCAGGGATATTAGGGCCAGGGATATTAGGGTCAGGGATATTAGGGCCAGGGATATTAGGGCCAGGGATATTTGGGCCAGGGATATTAGGGCCACGGATATTAGGGCCAGGGATATTAGGGCCAGGGATATTAGGGCCAGAGATATTAGGGCCAGGGATATTAGGGCCACGGATATTACGGTCAGGGATATTAGGGCCAGGGATATAATGGCTAGAGATATTAGGGAAAGGCATATTATGTCCAGGGATATTAGGGCCAGGGATATTAGGGCCAGGGATATTAGGGCCAGGGATATTAGGGCCAGGGATATTAATGCCAGGGATATTAGGGCCAGGGATATTAGGGCCAGGGATATTATGGCCAGTGATATTAGGGCCAGGGATATTAGGGCCAGGGATATTAGGGCCAGGGATATTAGGGCCAGGGATATTAGGTCCAGGGATATTAGGGCCAGGGATATTAGGGCCAGGGATATTAGGGCCAGGGATATTAGGTCCACGGATATTACGGCCAGAGATATTAGGGCGAGGGATATTAGGGCCAGGGATATTAGGGCCAGGGATATTAGGGTCAGGGATATTAGGGCCATGGATATTAGGGCCAGGGATATTTGGGCCAGGGATATTAGGACCACGGATATTAGGGCCAGGGATATTAGGGCCAGGGATATTAGGGCCAGAGATATTAGGGCCAGGGATATTAGGGCCAGGGATATTACGGTCAGGGATATTAGGGCCAGGGATATAATGGCCAGGGATATTAGGGCCAGGCATATTATGGCCAGGGATATTAGGGCCAGGGATATTAGGGCCAGGGATATTAGGGCCAGGGATTTTAGGGCCAGGGATATTAAGGCCAGGGATATTAGGGCCAGGGATATTAGGGCCAGGGATATTATGGCCAGCGATATTAGGGCCAGGGATATTAGGGCCAAGGATATTAGGGCCAGGGATATTAGGGCCAGAAATATTAGGGCCAGAGATATTAGGGCCAGGGATATTAGGGCCAGGGATATTACGGCCAGGGATATCAGGTCCACGGATATTACGGCCAGGGATATTAGGGCCAGGGATATTAGGGCCAGAGATATTAGGGCCAGGGATATTAGGGCCAGGGATATTAGGGCCAGGGTTATTAGGGCCAGGGTTATTAAGGCCAGGGATATTAGGGCCAGGGATATTAGGGCCAGGGATATTAGGGCCAGGGATATTAGGGCCAGGGATATTAGGGCCAGGGTTATTAGGGCCAGGGTTATTAAGGCCAGGGATATTAGGGCCAGGGATATTAGGGCCAGGGATATTAGGGCCAGGGATATTAGGGCCAGGGATATTGGGGCCAGGGATATTATGGCCAGGGATATTAGGGCCAGGGATATTAGGGCCAGGGATATTAGGGCCAGGGATTTTAGGGCAAGGGATATTAGGGCCAGGGATATTAGGGCCAGGGATATTAGTGCCAGGGTTATTAGGGCCAGGGATGTTAGGTCCAGGGATAGTAGGGCCAGGGATATTAGGTCCAGGGATATTAGGGCCAGGGATATTAGGGCCATGGATATTAGGGCCAGGGATATTAGGGCCAGGGATATTAGGGCCAGGGATATTAGGGCCAGGGATATTAGGGCCAGCGATATTAGGGCCAGGGATATTAGGGCCAGGGATATTAGGGCCAGGGATATTAGAGCCAGGCATATTAGGGCCAGGGATATTAGGACCAGGTATATTAGGGCCAGGGATATTAGGGCCAGGGATATTAGGGCCAGGGATATTAGGGCCAGGGATATTAGGGCCAGGGATATTAGGGCCAGGGATATTAGGGCCAGGGATATTAGGGCCAGGGATATTTGGGCCAGGGATATTAGGGCCACGGATATTAGGACCACGGATATTAGGGCCAGGGATATTAGGGCCAGAGATATTAGGGCCAGGGATATTAGGGCCAGGGATATTACGGTCAGGGATATTAGGGCCAGGGATATAATGGCCAGGGATATTAGGGCCAGGCATATTATGGCCAGGGATATTAGGACCAGGGATATTAGGGCCAGGGATATTAGGGCCAGGGTTATTAGGGCCAGGGATATTAGGGCCAGGGATATTAGGGCCAGGGATATTAGGGCCAGGGATATTAGGGCCAGGGATATTAGGGCCAGGGATATTAGGGCCAGGGATATTAGGGCCAGGGATATTAGGGCCAGGGATTTTAGGGCAAGGGATATTAGGGCCAGGGATATTAGGGCCAGGGATATTAGGGCCAGGGATATTAGGTCCAGGGATATTAGGGCCAGGGATATTAGGGCCAGGGATATTAGGACCAGGGATATCAGGGCCAGGAATATTAGGGCCAGGGATATTAGGGCCAGGGATATTAGGGCCAGGGATATTAGGGCCAGGGATATTAGGGCCAGGGATATTAGGGCCAGGGATATTAGGGCCAGGGAGATTAGGGCCAGCATTATTAGGGACAGGGATATTAGTGCCAGGGATATTATGGCCAGGGATATTAGGCGCCAGGGATATTAGGGCAAGGGATATTAGGGCCAGGGATATTAGGGCCAGGGATATTAGGGTCAGGGATATTAGGGCCAGGGATATTAGGGCCAGGGATATTTGGGCCAGGGATATTAGGGCCACGGATATTAGGGCCAGGGATATTAGGGCCAGGGATATTAGGGCCAGAGATATTAGGGCCAGGGATATTAGGGCCACGGATATTACGGTCAGGGATATTAGGGCCAGGGATATAATGGCTAGAGATATTAGGGAAAGGCATATTATGTCCAGGGATATTAGGGCCAGGGATATTAGGGCCAGGGATATTAGGGCCAGGGATATTAGGGCCAGGGATATTAATGCCAGGGATATTAGGGCCAGGGATATTAGGGCCAGGGATATTATGGCCAGTGATATTAGGGCCAGGGATATTAGGGCCAGGGATATTAGGGCCAGGGATATTAGGGCCAGGGATATTAGGTCCAGGGATATTAGGGCCAGGGATATTAGGGCCAGGGATATTAGGGCCAGGGATATTAGGGTCAGGGATATTAGGGCCATGGATATTAGGGCCAGGGATATTTGGGCCAGGGATATTAGGACCACGGATATTAGGGCCAGGGATATTAGGGCCAGGGATATTAGGGCCAGAGATATTAGGGCCAGGGATATTAGGGCCAGGGATATTACGGTCAGGGATATTAGGGCCAGGGATATAATGGCCAGGGATATTAGGGCCAGGCATATTATGGCCAGGGATATTAGGGCCAGGGATATTAGGGCCAGGGATATTAGGGCCAGGGATATTAGGGCCAGGGATATTAAGGCCAGGGATATTAGGGCCAGGGATATTAGGGCCAGGGATATTATGGCCAGCGATATTAGGGCCAGGGATATTAGGGCCAAGGATATTAGGGCCAGGGATATTAGGGCCAGAAATATTAGGGCCAGGGATATTAGGGCCAGGGATATTAGGGCCAGGGATATTACGGCCAGGGATATCAGGTCCACGGATATTACGGCCAGGGATATTAGGGCCAGGGATATTAGGGCCAGAGATCATAGGGCCAGGGATATTAGGGCCAGGGATATTAGGGCCAGGGTTATTAGGGCCAGGGTTATTAAGGCCAGGGATATTAGGGCCAGGGATATTAGGGCCAGGGATATTAGGGCCAGGGATATTAGGGCCAGGGATATTAGGGCCAGGGATATTAGGGCCAGGGATATTAGGGCCAGGGATATTAGGGCAAGGGATATTAGGGCCAGGGATATTAGGGCCAGGGATATTAGTGCCAGGGATATTAGGGCCAGGGATATTAGGTCCAGGGATATTAGGGCCAGGGATATTAGGTCCAGGGATATTAGGGCCAGGGATATTAGGGCCATGGATATTAGGGCCAGGGATATTAGGGCCAGGGTTATTAGGGCCAGGGATATTAGGGCCAGGGATATTAGGGCCAGGGATATTAGGGCCAGGGATATTAGGGCCAGGGATATTAGGGCCAGGGATATTAGGGCCAGGGATATTAGGGCCAGGGATTTTAGGGCAAGGGATATTAGGGCCAGGGATATTAGGGCCAGGGATATTAGGGCCAGGGATATTAGGTCCAGGGATATTAGGGCCAGAGATATTAGGGCCAGGGATATTAGGACCAGGGATATCAGGGCCAGGAATATGAGGGCCAGGGATATTAGGGCCAGGGATATTAGGGCCAGGGATATTAGGGCCAGGGATATTAGGGCCAGGGATATTAGGGCCAGGGATATTAGGGCCAGGGATATTAGGGCCAGGGAGATTAGGGCCAGCATTATTAGGGACAGGGATATTAGTGCCAGGGATATTATGGCCAGGGATATTAGGCGCCAGGGATATTAGGGCAAGGGATATTAGGGCCAGGGATATTAGGGCCAGGGATATTAATGCCAGGGATATTAGGGCCAGGGATATTAGGGCCAGGGATATTAGGGCCAGGGATATTAGGGCCAGGGATATTAATGCCAGGGATATTAGGGCCAGGGATATTAGGGCCAGGGATATTATGGCCAGTGATATTAGGGCCAGGGATATTAGGGCCAGGGATATTAGGGCCAGGGATATTAGGGCCAGGGATATTAGGTCCAGGGATATTAGGGCCAGGGATATTAGGGCCAGGGATATTAGGGCCAGGGATATTAGGGCCAGGGATATTAGGTCCACGGATATTACGGCCAGAGATATTAGGGCGAGGGATATTAGGGCCAGGGATATTAGGGCCAGGGATATTAGGGTCAGGGATATTAGGGCCATGGATATTAGGGCCAGGGATATTTGGGCCAGGGATATTAGGACCACGGATATTAGGGCCAGGGATATTAGGGCCAGGGATATTAGGGCCAGAGATATTAGGGCCAGGGATATTAGGGCCAGGGATATTACGGTCAGGGATATTAGGGCCAGGGATATAATGGCCAGGGATATTAGGGCCAGGCATATTATGGCCAGGGATATTAGGGCCAGGGATATTAGGGCCAGGGATATTAGGGCCAGGGATATTAGGGCCAGGGATATTAAGGCCAGGGATATTAGGGCCAGGGATATTAGGGCCAGGGATATTATGGCCAGCGATATTAGGGCCAGGGATATTAGGGCCTAGGATATTAGGGCCAGGGATATTAGGGCCAGAAATATTAGGGCCAGGGATATTAGGGCCAGGGATATTAGGGCCAGGGATATTACGGCCAGGGATATCAGGTCCACGGATATTACGGCCAGGGATATTAGGGCCAGGGATATTAGGGCCAGAGATATTAGGGCCAGGGATATTAGGGCCAGGGATATTAGGGCCAGGGTTATTAGGGCCAGGGTTATTAAGGCCAGGGATATTAGGGCCAGGGATATTAGGGCCAGGGATATTAGGGCCAGGGATATTAGGGCCAGGGATATTAGGGCCAGGGATATTAGGGTCAGGGATATTAGGGCCAGGGATATTAGGGCCAGGGATATTAGGGCAAGGGATATTAGGGCCAGGGATATTAGGGCCAGGGATATTAGTGCCAGGGATATTAGGGCCAGGGATATTAGGTCCAGGGATATTAGGGCCAGGGATATTAGGTCCAGGGATATTAGGGCCAGGGATATTAAGGCCATGGATATTAGGGCAAGGGATATTAGGGCCAGGGATATTAGGTCCAGGGATATTAGGGCCAGGAATATTAGGGCCAGGGATATTAGGGCCAGGGATATTAGGGCCAGGGATATTAGGTCCACGGATATTACCGCCAGAGATATTAGGGCGAGGGATATTAGGGCCAGGGATATTAGGGCCAGGGATATTAGGGTCATGGATATTAGGGCCAGGGATATTAGGGCCAGGGATATTTGGGCCAGGGATATTAGGGCCACGGATATTAGGGCCAGGGATATTAGGGCCAGGGATATTAGGGCCAGAGATATTAGGGCCAGGGATATTAGGGCCAGGGATATTACGGTCAGGGATATTAGGGCCAGGGATATAATGGCCAGGGATATTAGGGCCAGGCATATTATGGCCAGGGATATTTGGGCCAGGGATATTAGGGCCACGGATATTAGGGCCAGGGATATTAGGGCCAGGGGAATTAGGGCCAGAGATATTAGGGCCAGGGATATTAGGGCCAGGGATATTGGGGCCAGGGATATTAGGGCCAGGGATTGTAGGGCAAGGGATATTAGGGCCAGGGATATTAGGGCCAGGGATATTAGTGCCAGGGATATTAGGGCCAGGGATATTAGGTCCTGGGATATTAGGGCCAGGGATATTAGGTCCAGGGATATTAGTGCCAGGGATATTAGGGCCATGGATATTAGGGCCAGGGATATTAGGGCCAGGGATATTAGGTCCAGGGATATTAGGGCCAGGGATATTAGGGCCAGGGATATTAGGGCCAGGGATATTAGGGCCAGGGATATTAGGTCCACGGATATTACGGCCAGAGATATTAGGGCGAGGGATATTAGGGCCAGGGATATTAGGGCCAGGGATATTAGGGTCAGGGATATTAGGGCCAGGGATATTAGGGCCAGGGATATTTGGGCCAGGGATATTAGGGCCACGGATATTAGGGCCAGGGATATTAGGGCCAGGGGAATTAGGGCCAGAGATATTAGGGCCAGGGATATTAGGGCCAGGGATATTATGGTCAGGGATATTAGGGCCAGGGATATAATGGCCAGGGATTTTAGGGCCAGGGATATTAGGGCCAGAGATATTAGGGCCAGGGATATTAGGGCCAGGGATATTACGGTCAGGGATATTAGGGCCAGGGATATAATGGCCAGGGATATTAGGGCCAGGCATATTATGGCCAGGGATATTAGGGCCAGGGATATTAGGGCCAGGGATATTAGGGCCAGGGATATTAGGGCCAGGGATATTAAGGCCAGGGATATTAGGGCCAGGGATATTAGGGCCACGGATTTTATGGCCAGCGATATTAGGGCCAGGGATATTAGGGCCAGGGATATTAGGGCCAGGGATATTAGGGCCAGAAATATTAGGGCCAGGGATATTAGGGCCAGGGATATTAGGGCCAGGGATATTAGGGCCAGGGATATTAGGGCCAGGGATATTAGGTCCACCGATATTATGGCCAGGGATATTAGGGCCAGGGATATTAGGGCCAGAGATATTAGGGCCAGGGATATTAGGGCCAGGGATATTAGGGCCAGGGTTATTAGGGACAGGGTTATTAAGGCCAGGGATATTAGGGCCAGGGATATTAGGGCCAGGGATATTAGGGCCAGGGATATTAGGGCCAGGGATATTGGGGCCAGGGATATTAGGGCCAGGGATTTTAGGGCAAGGGATATTAGGGCCAGGGATATTAGGGCCAGGGATATTAGTGCCAGGGATATTAGGGCCAGGGATATTAGGTCCTGGGATATTAAGGCTGGGGATATTAGGTCCAGGGATATTAGTGCCAGGGATATTAGGGCCATGGATATTAGGGCCAGGGATATTAGGGCCAGGGATATTAGGTCCAGGAATATTAGGGCCAGGGATATTAGGGCCAGGGATATTAGGGCGAGGGATATTAGGGCCAGGGATATTAGGTCCACGGATATTACGGCCAGAGATATTAGGGCGAGGGATATTAGGGCCAGGGATATTAGGGCCAGGGATATTAGGGTCAGGGATATTAGGGCCAGGGATATTAGGGCCAGGGATATTTGGGCCAGGGATATTAGGGCCACGGATATTAGGGCCAGGGATATTAGGGCCAGGGGAATTAGGGCCAGAGATATTAGGGCCAGGGATATTAGGGCCAGGGATATTACGGTCAGGGATATTAGGGCCAGGGATATAATGGCCAGGGATATTAGGGCCAGGCATATTATGGCCAGGGATATTAGGGCCAGGGATATTAGGGCCAGGGATATTAGGGCCAGGGATATTAGGGCCAGGGATATTAAGGCCAGGGATATTAGGGCCAGGGATATTAGGGCCAGGGATATTATGGCCAGCGATATTAGGGCCAGGGATATTAGGGCCAAGGATATTAGGGCCAGGGATATTAGGGCCAGAAATATTAGGGCCAGGGATATTAGGGCCAGGGATATTAGGGCCAGGGATATTACGGCCAGGGATATCAGGTCCACGGATATTACGGCCAGGGATATTAGGGCCAGGGATATTAGGGCCAGAGATATTAGGGCCAGGGATATTAGGGCCAGGGATATTAGGGCCAGGGTTATTAGGGCCAGGGTTATTAAGGCCAGGGATATTAGGGCCAGGGATATTAGGGCCAGGGATATTAGGGCCAGGGATATTAGGGCCAGGGATATTAGGGCCAGGGTTATTAGGGCCAGGGTTATTAAGGCCAGGGATATTAGGGCCAGGGATATTAGGGCCAGGGATATTAGGGCCAGGGATATTAGGGCCAGGGATATTAGGGCCAGGGATATTAGGGCCAGGGATATTAGGGCCAGGGATATTAGGGCAAGGGATATTAGGGCCAGGGATATTAGGGCCAGGGATATTAGTGCCAGGGATATTAGGGCCAGGGATATTAGGTCCAGGGATATTAGGGCCAGGGATATTAGGTCCAGGGATATTAGGGCCAGGGATATTAGGGCCATGGATATTAGGGCCAGGGATATTAGGGCCAGGGTTATTAGGGCCAGGGATATTAGGGCCAGGGATATTAGGGCCAGGGATATTAGGGCCAGGGATATTAGGGCCAGGGATATTAGGGCCAGGGATATTAGGGCCAGGGATATTAGGGCCAGGGATTTTAGGGCAAGGGATATTAGGGCCAGGGATATTAGGGCCAGGGATATTAGGGCCAGGGATATTAGGTCCAGGGATATTAGGGCCAGGGATATTAGGGCCAGGGATATTAGGACCAGGGATATCAGGGCCAGGAATATGAGAGCCAGGGATATTAGGGCCAGGGATATTAGGGCCAGGGATATTAGGGCCAGGGATATTAGGGCCAGGGATATTAGGGCCAGAGATATTAGGGCCAGGGATATTAGGGCCAGGCAGATTAGGGCCAGCATTATTAGGGACAGGGATATTAGTGCCAGGGATATTATGGCCAGGGATATTAGGCGCCAGGGATATTAGGGCAAGGGATATTAGGGCCAGGGATATTAGGGCCAGGGATATTAGGGTCAGGGATATTAGGGCCAGGGATATTAGGGCCAGGGATATTTGGGCCAGGGATATTAGGGCCACGGATATTAGGGCCAGGGATATTAGGGCCAGGGATATTAGGGCCAGAGATATTAGGGCCAGGGATATTAGGGCCATGGATATTACGGTCATGGATATTAGGGCCAGGGATATAACGGCTAGAGATATTAGGGAAAGGCATATTATGTCCAGGGATATTAGGGCCAGGGATATTAGGGCCAGGGATATTAGGGCCAGGGATATTAGGGCCAGGGATATTAATGCCAGGGATATTAGGGCCAGGGATATTAGGGCCAGGGATATTATGGCCAGTGATATTAGGGCCAGGGATATTAGGGCCAGGGATATTAGGGCCAGGGATATTAGGGCCAGGGATATTAGGTCCAGGGATATTAGGGCCAGGGATATTAGGGCCAGGGATATTAGGGCCAGGGATATTAGGGCCAGGGATATTAGGTCCACGAATATTACGGCCAGAGATATTAGGGCGAGGGATATTAGGGCCAGGGATATTAGGGCCAGGGATATTAGGGTCAGGGATATTAGGGCCATGGATATTAGGGCCAGGGATATATGGGCCAGGGATATTAGGACCACGGATATTAGGGCCAGGGATATTAGGGCCAGGGATATTAGGGCCAGAGATATTAGGGCCAGGGATATTAGGGCCAGGGATATTACGGTCAGGGATATTAGGGCCAGGGATATAATGGGCAGGGATATTATGGCCAGGCATATTATGGCCAGGGATATTAGGGCCAGGGATATTAGGGCCAGGGATATTAGGGCCAGGGATATTAGGGCCAGGGATATTAAGGCCAGGGATATTAGGGCCAGGGATATTAGGGCCAGGGATATTATGGCCAGCGATATTAGGGCCAGGGATATTAGGGTCTAGGATATTAGGGCCAGGGATATTAGGGCCAGAAATATTAGGGCCAGGGATATTAGGGCCAGGGATATTAGGGCCAGGGATATTACGGCCAGGGATATCAGGTCCACGGATATTACGGCCAGGGATATTAGGGCCAGGGATATTAGGGCCAGAGATATTAGGGCCAGGGATATTAGGGCCAGGGATATTAGGGCCAGGGTTATTAGGGCCAGGGTTATTAAGGCCAGGGATATTAGGGCCAGGGATATTAGGGCCAGGGATATTAGGGCCAGGGATATTAGGGCCAGGGATATTAGGGCCAGGGATATTAGGGTCAGGGATATTAGGGCCAGGGATATTAGGGCAAGGGATATTAGGGCCAGGGATATTAGGGCCAGGGATATTAGTGCCAGGGATATTAGGGCCAGGGATATTAGGTCCAGGGATATTAGGGCCAGGGATATTAGGGCCATGGATATTAGGGCCAGGGATATTAGGGCCAGGGATATTAGGGCCAGGGATATTAGGGCCAGGGATATTAGGGCCAGCGATATTAGGGCCAGGGATATTAGGGCCAGGGATATTAGGGCCAGGGATATTAGAGCCAGGCATATTAGGGCCAGGGATATTAGGACCAGGTATATTAGGGCCAGGGATATTAGGGCCAGGGATATTAGGGCCAGGGATATTAGGGCCAGGGATATTAGGGCCAGGGATATTAGGGCCAGGGATATTAGGGCCAGGGATATTAGGGCCAGGGATATTTGGGCCAGGGATATTAGGGCCACGGATATTAGGACCAGGGATATTAGGGCCAGGGATATTAGGGCCAGAGATATTAGGGCCAGGGATATTAGGGCCAGGGATATTATGGTCAGGGATATTAGGGCCAGGGATATAATGGCCAGGGATATTAGGGCCAGGCATATTATGGCCAGGGATATTAGGGCCAGGGATATTAGGGCCAGGGATATTAGGGCCAGGGATATTAGGGCCAGGGATATTAAGGCCAAGGATATTAGGGCCAGGGATATTATGGCCAGGGATATTAGGGCCAGGGATATTAGGGCCAGGGATATTATGGCCAGGGATATCAGGTCCACGGATATTACGGCCAGGGATATTAGGGCCAGGGATATTAGGGCCAGAGATATTAGGGCCAGGGATATTAGGGCCAGGGATATTAGGGCCAGGGTTATTAGGGCCAGGGATATTAGGGCCAGGGATATTATGGCCAGGGATATTATGGAAGGGATATTAAGCCTGGGATATTAGGGCCAGGTATATTAGGGCCAGGGATATTAGGACCAGGGATATAAGGGCCAGGGATATTAGGGCCAGGGATATTATGGCCAGGGATATTAGGGCCAGGGATATTAGGGCCAGGGATATTGGGGCCAGGGATATTAGGGCCAGGGATATTAGGGCCAGGGATATTAGGGCCAGGAATATTAGGGCCAGGGATATTAGGGCCAGGGATTTTAGGGCCAGGGATATTAGGGCCAGGGATATTAGGGCCAGGGATATTAGGGCCAGGGATATCAGGGCCAGGGATATCAGGGCCAGGGATATTAGGGCCAGGGATATTAGCGCCAGGGATATTAGGGCCAGGGATTTTAGGGCCAGGGATATTAGGGCCAGGGATATTATGGCCAGGGATATTATGGCTAGGGATATGAGGGCCAGGGATATGAGGGCCAGGGATATTAGGGCCAGGGATATTAGGGCCAGGGATTTTAGGGCCAGGGATATTAGGGCCAGGGATATTAGGGCCAGGGATATTAGGGCCAGGGATATTAGGGCCAGGGATATTAGGGCCAGGGATATTAGGGCCAGGGATATTAGGGCCAGGGATATTAGGGCCAGGGATATTAGGGCCAGGGATATTAGGGCCAGGGATATTAGGGCCAGGGATATTAGGGCCAGGGATATTAGGGCCAGGGATATTAGGGCCAGGGATATTAGGCCCAGTGATATTAGGGCCAGGGATTTTAGGGCAAGGGATATTAGGGACAGGGATATTAGGGCCAGGGATATTAGGGCCAGGGATGTTAGGTCCACGGATATTAGGGCCAGGGATATTAGGGCCAGGGATATTAGGGCCAGGGATATTAGGGCCAGGGATATTAGGGCCAGGGTTATTAGGGCCAGGGATATTAGGGCCAGGGATATTAGGGCCAGGGATATTAGGGCCAGGGATATTAGGGCCAGGGATATTAGGGCCAGGGATATTAGGGCCAGGGATATTAGGGCCAGGGATATTAGGGCCATGGATTTTAGGGCAAGGAATATTAGGGCCAGGGATATTAGGGCCAGGGATATTAGGGCCAGGGATATTAGGTCCAGGGATATTAGGGCCAGGGATATTAGGGCCAGGGATATTAGGACCAGGGATATCAGGGCCAGGAATATTAGGGCCAGGGATATTAGGGCCAGGGATATTAGGGCCAGGGATATTAGGGCCAGGGATATTAGGGCCAGGGATATTAGGGCCAGGGATATTAGGGCCAGGGAGATTAGGGCCATCATTATTAGGGACAGGGATATCAGTGCCAGGGATATTATGGCCAGGGATATTAGGCGCCAGGGATATTAGGGCAAGGGATATTAGGGCCAGGGATATTAGGGCCAGGGATATTAGGGTCAGGGATATTAGGGCCAGGGATATTAGGGCCAGGGATATTTGGGCCAGGGATATTAGGGCCACGGATATTAGGGCCAGGGATATTAGGGCCAGGGATATTAGGGCCAGAGATATTAGGGCCAGGGATATTAGGGCCACGGATATTACGGTCAGGGATATTAGGGCCAGGGATATAATGGCTAGAGATATTAGGGAAAGGCATATTATGTCCAGGGATATTAGGGCCAGGGATATTAGGGCCAGGGATATTAGGGCCAGGGATATTAGGGCCAGGGATATTAATGCCAGGGATATTAGGGCCAGGGATATTAGGGCCAGGGATATTATGGCCAGTGATATTAGGGCCAGGGATATTAGGGCCAGGGATATTAGGGCCAGGGATATTAGGGCCAGGGATATTAGGTCCAGGGATATTAGGGCCAGGGATATTAGGGCCAGGGATATTAGGGCCAGGGATATTAGGTCCACGGATATTACGGCCAGAGATATTAGGGCGAGGGATATTAGGGCCAGGGATATTAGGGCCAGGGATATTAGGGTCAGGGATATTAGGGCCAGGGATATTAGGGCCAGGGATATTAGGGCCAGGGATATTAGGTCCAGGGATATTAGGGCCAGGGATATTAGGGCCAGGGATATTAGGGCCAGGGATTTTAATGCCAGGGATATTAGGGCCAGGGATATTAGGGCCAGGGATATTATGGCCAGTGATATTAGGGCCAGGGATATTAGGGCCAGGGATATTAGGGCCAGGGATATTAGGGCCAGGGATATTAGGTCCAGGGATATTAGGGCCAGGGATATTAGGGCCAGGGATATTAGGGCCAGGGATATTATGGCCAGTGATATTAGGGCCAGGGATATTAGGGCCAGGGATATTAGGGCCAGGGATATTAGGGCCAGGGATATTAGGTCCAGGGATATTAGGGCCAGGGATATTAGGGCCAGGGATATTAGGGCCAGGGATATTAGGTCCACGGATATTACGGCCAGAGATATTAGGGCGAGGGATATTAGGGCCAGGGATATTAGGGCCAGGGATATTAGGGTCAGGGATATTAGGGCCAGGGATATTAGGGCCAGGGATATTAGGGCCAGGGATATTAGGTCCAGGGATATTAGGGCCAGGGATATTAGGGCCAGGGATATTAGGGCCAGGGATATTAATGCCAGGGATATTAGGGCCAGGGATATTAGGGCCACGGATATTATGGCCAGTGATATTAGGGCCAGGGATATTAGGGCCAGGGATATTAGGGCCAGGGATATTAGGGCCAGGGATATTAGGTCCAGGGATATTAGGGCCAGGGATATTAGGGCCAGGGATATTAGGGCCAGGGATATTAGGTCCACGGATATTACGGCCAGAGATATTAGGGCGAGGGATATTAGGGCCAGGGATATTAGGGCCAGGGATATTAGGGTCAGGGATATTAGGGCCATGGATATTAGGGCCAGGGATATTTGGGCCAGGGATATTAGGACCACGGATATTAGGGCCAGGGATATTAGGGCCAGGGATATTAGGGCCAGAGATATTAGGGCCAGGGATATTAGGGCCAGGGATATTACGGTCAGGGATATTAGGGCCAGGGATATAATGGCCAGGGATATTAGGGCCAGGCATATTATGGCCAGGGATATTAGGGCCAGGGATATTAGGGCCAGGGATATTAGGGCCAGGGATATTAGGGCCAGGGATATTAAGGCCAGGGATATTAGGGCCAGGGATATTAGGGCCAGGGATATTATGGCCAGCGATATTAGGGCCAGGGATATTAGGGCCAAGGATATTAGGGCCAGGGATATTAGGGCCAGAAATATTAGGGCCAGGGATATTAGGGCCAGGGATATTAGGGCCAGGGATATTACGGCCAGGGATATCAGGTCCACGGATATTACGGCCAGGGATATTAGGGCCAGGGATATTAGGGCCAGAGATATTAGGGCCAGGGATATTAGGGCCAGGGATATTAGGGCCAGGGTTATTAGGGCCAGGGTTATTAAGGCCAGGGATATTAGGGCCAGGGATATTAGGGCCAGGGATATTAGGGCCAGGGATATTAGGGCCAGGGATATTAGGGCCAGGGTTATTAGGGCCAGGGTTATTAAGGCCAGGGATATTAGGGCCAGGGATATTAGGGCCAGGGATATTAGGGCCAGGGATATTAGGGCCAGGGATATTGGGGCCAGGGATATTATGGCCAGGGATATTAGGGCCAGGGATATTAGGGCCAGGGATATTAGGGCCAGGGATTTTAGGGCAAGGGATATTAGGGCCAGGGATATTAGGGCCAGGGATATTAGTGCCAGGGTTATTAGGGCCAGGGATATTAGGTCCAGGGATAGTAGGGCCAGGGATATTAGGTCCAGGGATATTAGGGCCAGGGATATTAGGGCCATGGATATTAGGGCCAGGGATATTAGGGCCAGGGATATTAGGGCCAGGGATATTAGGGCCAGGGATATTAGGGCCAGGGATATTAGGGCCAGGGATATTAGGGCCAGGGATATTAGAGCCAGGCATATTAGGGCCAGGGATATTAGGACCAGGTATATTAGGGCCAGGGATATTAGGGCCAGGGATATTAGGGCCAGGGATATTAGGGCCAGGGATATTAGGGCCAGGGATATTAGGGCCAGGGATATTAGGGCCAGGGATATTAGGGCCAGGGATATTTGGGCCAGGGATATTAGGGCCACGGATATTAGGACCACGGATATTAGGGCCAGGGATATTAGGGCCAGAGATATTAGGGCCAGGGATATTAGGGCCAGGGATATTACGGTCAGGGATATTAGGGCCAGGGATATAATGGCCAGGGATATTAGGGCCAGGCATATTATGGCCAGGGATATTAGGACCAGGGATATTAGGGCCAGGGATATTAGGGCCAGGGTTATTAGGGCCAGGGATATTAGGGCCAGGGATATTAGGGCCAGGGATATTAGGGCCAGGGATATTAGGGCCAGGGATATTAGGGCCAGGGATATTAGGGCCAGGGATATTAGGGCCAGGGATATTAGGGCCAGGGATTTTAGGGCAAGGGATATTAGGGCCAGGGATATTAGGGCCAGGGATATTAGGGCCAGGGATATTAGGTCCAGGGATATTAGGGCCAGGGATATTAGGGCCAGGGATATTAGGACCAGGGATATCAGGGCCAGGAATATTAGGGCCAGGGATATTAGGGCCAGGGATATTAGGGCCAGGGATATTAGGGCCAGGGATATTAGGGCCAGGGATATTAGGGCCAGGGATATTAGGGCCAGGGAGATTAGGGCCAGCATTATTAGGGACAGGGATATTAGTGCCAGGGATATTATGGCCAGGGATATTAGGCGCCAGGGATATTAGGGCAAGGGATATTAGGGCCAGGGATATTAGGGCCAGGGATATTAGGGTCAGGGATATTAGGGCCAGGGATATTAGGGCCAGGGATATTTGGGCCAGGGATATTAGGGCCACGGATATTAGGGCCAGGGATATTAGGGCCAGGGATATTAGGGCCAGAGATATTAGGGCCAGGGATATTAGGGCCACGGATATTACGGTCAGGGATATTAGGGCCAGGGATATAATGGCTAGAGATATTAGGGAAAGGCATATTATGTCCAGGGATATTAGGGCCAGGGATATTAGGGCCAGGGATATTAGGGCCAGGGATATTAGGGCCAGGGATATTAATGCCAGGGATATTAGGGCCAGGGATATTAGGGCCAGGGATATTATGGCCAGTGATATTAGGGCCAGGGATATTAGGGCCAGGGATATTAGGGCCAGGGATATTAGGGCCAGGGATATTAGGTCCAGGGATATTAGGGCCAGGGATATTAGGGCCAGGGATATTAGGGCCAGGGATATTAGGGTCAGGGATATTAGGGCCATGGATATTAGGGCCAGGGATATTTGGGCCAGGGATATTAGGACCACGGATATTAGGGCCAGGGATATTAGGGCCAGGGATATTAGGGCCAGAGATATTAGGGCCAGGGATATTAGGGCCAGGGATATTACGGTCAGGGATATTAGGGCCAGGGATATAATGGCCAGGGATATTAGGGCCAGGCATATTATGGCCAGGGATATTAGGGCCAGGGATATTAGGGCCAGGGATATTAGGGCCAGGGATATTAGGGCCAGGGATATTAAGGCCAGGGATATTAGGGCCAGGGATATTAGGGCCAGGGATATTATGGCCAGCGATATTAGGGCCAGGGATATTAGGGCCAGGGATATTAGGGCCAGGGATATTAGGGCCAGGGATATTAGGGTCAGGGATATTAGGGCCATGGATATTAGGGCCAGGGATATTTGGGCCAGGGATATTAGGACCACGGATATTAGGGCCAGGGATATTAGGGCCAGGGATATTAGGGCCAGAGATATTAGGGCCAGGGATATTAGGGCCAGGGATATTACGGTCAGGGATATTAGGGCCAGGGATATAATGGCCAGGGATATTAGGGCCAGGCATATTATGGCCAGGGATATTAGGGCCAGGGATATTAGGGCCAGGGATATTAGGGCCAGGGATATTAGGGCCAGGGATATTAAGGCCAGGGATATTAGGGCCAGGGATATTAGGGCCAGGGATATTATGGCCAGCGATATTAGGGCCAGGGATATTAGGGCCAAGGATATTAGGGCCAGGGATATTAGGGCCAGAAATATTAGGGCCAGGGATATTAGGGCCAGGGATATTAGGGCCAGGGATATTACAGCCAGGGATATCAGGTCCACGGATATTACGGCCAGGGATATTAGGGCCAGGGATATTAGGGCCAGAGATAATAGGGCCAGGGATATTAGGGCCAGGGATATTAGGGCCAGGGTTATTAGGGCCAGGGTTATTAAGGCCAGGGATATTAGGGCCAGGGATATTAGGGCCAGGGATATTAGGGCCAGGGATATTAGGGCCAGGGATATTAGGGCCAGGGATATTAGGGCCAGGGATATTAGGGCCAGGGATATTAGGGCAAGGGATATTAGGGCCAGGGATATTAGGGCCAGGGATATTAGGGCCAGGGATATTAGGGCCAGGGATATTAGGGCCAGGGATATTAGGGCCAGGGATATTAGGGCAAGGGATATTAGGGCCAGGGATATTAGGGCCAGGGATATTAGTGCCAGGGATATTAGGGCCAGGGATATCAGGTCCAGGGATATTAGGGCCAGGGATATTAGGTCCAGGGATATTAGGGCCAGGGATATTAGGGCCATGGATATTAGGGCCAGGGATATTAGGGCCAGGGTTATTAGGGCCAGGGATATTAGGGCCAGGGATATTAGGGCCAGGGATATTAGGGCCAGGGATATTAGGGCCAGGGATATTAGGGCCAGGGATATTAGGGCCAGGGATATTAGGGCCAGGGATTTTAGGGCAAGGGATATTAGGGCCAGGGATATTAGGGCCAGGGATATTAGGGCCAGGGATATTAGGTCCAGGGATATTAGGGCCAGAGATATTAGGGCCAGGGATATTAGGACCAGGGATATCAGGGCCAGGAATATGAGGGCCAGGGATATTAGGGCCAGGGATATTAGGGCCAGGGATATTAGGGCCAGGGATATTAGGGCCAGGGATATTAGGGCCAGGGATATTAGGGCCAGGGATATTAGGGCCAGGGAGATTAGGGCCAGCATTATTAGGGACAGGGATATTAGTGCCAGGGATATTATGGCCAGGGATATTAGGCGCCAGGGATATTAGGGCAAGGGATATTAGGGCCAGGGATATTAGGGCCAGGGATATTAATGCCAGGGATATTAGGGCCAGGGATATTAGGGCCAGGGATATTAGGGCCAGGGATATTAGGGCCAGGGATATTAATGCCAGGGATATTAGGGCCAGGGATATTAGGGCCAGGGATATTATGGCCAGTGATATTAGGGCCAGGGATATTAGGGCCAGGGATATTAGGGCCAGGGATATTAGGGCCAGGGATATTAGGTCCAGGGATATTAGGGCCAGGGATATTAGGGCCAGGGATATTAGGGCCAGGGATATTAGGGCCAGGGATATTAGGTCCACGGATATTACGGCCAGAGATATTAGGGCGAGGGATATTAGGGCCAGGGATATTAGGGCCAGGGATATTAGGGTCAGGGATATTAGGGCCATGGATATTAGGGCCAGGGATATTTGGGCCAGGGATATTAGGACCACGGATATTAGGGCCAGGGATATTAGGGCCAGGGATATTAGGGCCAGAGATATTAGGGCCAGGGATATTAGGGCCAGGGATATTACGGTCAGGGATATTAGGGCCAGGGATATAATGGCCAGGGATATTAGGGCCAGGCATATTATGGCCAGGGATATTAGGGCCAGGGATATTAGGGCCAGGGATATTAGGGCCAGGGATATTAGGGCCAGGGATATTAAGGCCAGGGATATTAGGGCCAGGGATATTAGGGCCAGGGATATTATGGCCAGCGATATTAGGGCCAGGGATATTAGGGCCTAGGATATTAGGGCCAGGGATATTAGGGCCAGAAATATTAGGGCCAGGGATATTAGGGCCAGGGATATTAGGGCCAGGGATATTACGGCCAGGGATATCAGGTCCACGGATATTACGGCCAGGGATATTAGGGCCAGGGATATTAGGGCCAGAGATATTAGGGCCAGGGATATTAGGGCCAGGGGAATTAGGGCCAGGGTTATTAGGGCCAGGGTTATTAAGGCCAGGGATATTAGGGCCAGGGATATTAGGGCCAGGGATATTAGGGCCAGGGATATTAGGGCCAGGGATATTAGGGCCAGGGATATTAGGGTCAGGGATATTAGGGCCAGGGATATTAGGGCCAGGGATATTAGGGCAAGGGATATTAGGGCCAGGGATATTAGGGCCAGGGATATTAGTGCCAGGGATATTAGGGCCAGGGATATTAGGTCCAGGGATATTAGGGCCAGGGATATTAGGTCCAGGGATATTAGGGCCAGGGATATTAGGGCCATGGATATTAGGGCAAGGGATATTAGGGCCAGGGATATTAGGTCCAGGGATATTAGGGCCAGGGATATTAGGGCCAGGGATATTAGGGCCAGGGATATTAGGGCCAGGGATATTAGGTCCACGGATATTACCGCCAGAGATATTAGGGCGAGGGATATTAGGGCCAGGGATATTAGGGCCAGGGATATTAGGGTCATGGATATTAGGGCCAGGGATATTAGGGCCAGGGATATTTGGGCCATGGATATTAGGGCCACGGATATTAGGGCCAGGGATATTAGGGCCAGGGATATTAGGGCCAGAGATATTAGGGCCAGGGATATTAGGGCCAGGGATATTACGGTCAGGGATATTAGGGCCAGGGATATAATGGCCAGGGATATTAGGGCCAGGCATATTATGGCCAGGGATATTTGGGCCAGGGATATTAGGGCCACGGATATTAGGGCCAGGGATATTAGGGCCAGGGGAATTAGGGCCAGAGATATTAGGGCCAGGGATATTAGGGCCAGGGATATTGGGGCCAGGGATATTAGGGCCAGGGATTTTAGGGCAAGGGATATTAGGGCCAGGGATATTAGGGCCAGGGATATTAGTGCCAGGGATATTAGGGCCAGGGATATTAGGTCCTGGGATATTAGGGCCAGGGATATTAGGTCCAGGGATATTAGTGCCAGGGATATTAGGGCCATGGATATTAGGGCCAGGGATATTAGGGCCAGGGATATTAGGTCCAGGGATATTAGGGCCAGGGATATTAGGGCCAGGGATATTAGGGCCAGGGATATTAGGGCCAGGGATATTAGGTCCACGGATATTACGGCCAGAGATATTAGGGCGAGGGATATTAGGGCCAGGGATATTAGGGCCAGGGATATTAGGGTCAGGGATATTAGGGCCAGGGATATTAGGGCCAGGGATATTTGGGCCAGGGATATTAGGGCCACGGATATTAGGGCCAGGGATATTAGGGCCAGGGGAATTAGGGCCAGAGATATTAGGGCCAGGGATATTAGGGCCAGGGATATTATGGTCAGGGATATTAGGGCCAGGGATATAATGGCCAGGGATTTTAGGGCCAGGGATATTAGGGCCAGAGATATTAGGGCCAGGGATATTAGGGCCAGGGATATTACGGTCAGGGATATTAGGGCCAGGGATATAATGGCCAGGGATATTAGGGCCAGGCATATTATGGCCAGGGATATTAGGGCCAGGGATATTAGGGCCAGGGATATTAGGGCCAGGGATATTAGGGCCAGGGATATTAAGGCCAGGGATATTAGGGCCAGGGATATTAGGGCCACGGATTTTATGGCCAGCGATATTAGGGCCAGGGATATTAGGGCCAGGGATATTATGGCCAGGGATATTAGGGCCAGAAATATTAGGGCCAGGGATATTAGGGCCAGGGATATTAGGGCCAGGGATATTAGGGCCAGGGATATTAGGGCCAGGGATATTAGGTCCACCGATATTATGGCCAGGGATATTAGGGCCAGGGATATTAGGGCCAGAGATATTAGGGCCAGGGATATTAGGGCCAGGGATATTAGGGCCAGGGTTATTAGGGACAGGGTTATTAAGGCCAGGGATCTTAGGGCCAGGGATATTAGGGCCAGGGATATTAGGGCCAGGGATATTAGGGCCAGGGATATTGGGGCCAGGGATATTAGGGCCAGGGATTTTAGGGCAAGGGATATTAGGGCCAGGGATATTAGGGCCAGGGATATTAGTGCCAGGGATATTAGGGCCAGGGATATTAGGTCCTGGGATATTAAGGCCAGGGATATTAGGTCCAGGGATATTAGTGCCAGGGATATTAGGGCCATGGATATTAGGGCCAGGGATATTAGGGCCAGGGATATTAGGGCCAGGGATATTAATGCCAGGGATATTAGGGCCAGGGATATTAGGGCCAGGGATATTATGGCCAGTGATATTAGGGCCAGGGATATTAGGGCCAGGGATATTAGGGCCAGGGATATTAGGGCCAGGGATATTAGGTCCAGGGATATTAGGGCCAGGGATATTAGGGCCAGGGATATTAGGGCCAGGGATATTAGGGCCAGGGATATTAGGTCCACGGATATTACGGCCAGAGATATTAGGGCGAGGGATATTAGGGCCAGGGATATTAGGGCCAGGGATATTAGGGTCAGGGATATTAGGGCCATGGATATTAGGGCCAGGGATATATGGGCCAGGGATATTAGGACCACGGATATTAGGGCCAGGGATATTAGGGCCAGGGATATTAGGGCCAGAGATATTAGGGCCAGGGATATTAGGGCCAGGGATATTACGGTCAGGGATATTAGGGCCAGGGATATAATGGGCAGGGATATTATGGCCAGGCATATTATGGCCAGGGATATTAGGGCCAGGGATATTAGGGCCAGGGATATTAGGGCCAGGGATATTAGGGCCAGGGATATTAAGGCCAGGGATATTAGGGCCAGGGATATTAGGGCCAGGGATATTATGGCCAGCGATAT
Source organism: Petromyzon marinus (assembly GCF_048934315.1). Lineage (NCBI taxonomy): Eukaryota > Metazoa > Chordata > Hyperoartia > Petromyzontiformes > Petromyzontidae > Petromyzon > Petromyzon marinus. Next base: position 4,014,946 of record NW_027422684.1, on the reverse strand, counting down.
TAGGGCCAGGGATATTAGGGCCTAGGATATTAGGGCCAGGGATATTAGGGCCAGAAATATTAGGGCCAGGGATATTAGGGCCAGGGATATTAGGGCCAGGGATATTACGGCCAGGGATATCAGGTCCACGGATATTACGGCCAGGGATATTAGGGCCAGGGATATTAGGGCCAGAGATATTAGGGCCAGGGATATTAGGGCCAGGGATATTAGGGCCAGGGTTATTAGGGCCAGGGTTATTAAGGCCAGGGATATTAGGGCCAGGGATATTAGGGCCAGGGATATTAGGGCCAGGGATATTAGGGCCAGGGATATTAGGGCCAGGGATATTAGGGTCAGGGATATTAGGGCCAGGGATATTAGGGCCAGGGATATTAGGGCAAGGGATATTAGGGCCAGGGATATTAGGGCCAGGGATATTAGTGCCAGGGATATTAGGGCCAGGGATATTAGGTCCAGGGATATTAGGGCCAGGGATATTAGGTCCAGGGATATTAGGGCCAGGGATATTAGGGCCATGGATATTAGGGCCAGGGATATTAGGGCCAGGGATATTAGGTCCAGGGATATTAGGGCCAGGGATATTAGGGCCAGGGATATTAGGGCCAGGGATATTAGGGCCAGGGATATTAGGTCCACGGATATTACCGCCAGAGATATTTGGGCGAGGGATATTAGGGCCAGGGATATTAGGGCCAGGGATATTAGGGTCATGGATATTAGGGCCAGGGATATTAGGGCCAGGGATATTTGGGCCAGGGATATTAGGGCCACGGATATTAGGGCCAGGGATATTAGGGCCAGGGATATTAGGGCCAGAGATATTAGGGCCAGGGATATTAGGGCCAGGGATATTACGGTCAGGGATATTAGGGCCAGGGATATAATGGCCAGGGATATTAGGGCCAGGCATATTATGGCCAGGGATATTTGGGCCAGGGATATTAGGGCCACGGATATTAGGGCCAGGGATATTAGGGCCAGGGGAATTAGGGCCAGAGATATTAGGGCCAGGGATATTAGGGCCAGGGATATTGGGGCCAGGGATATTAGGGCCAGGGATTTTAGGGCAAGGGATATTAGGGCCAGGGATATTAGGGCCAGGGATATTAGTGCCAGGGATATTAGGGCCAGGGATATTAGGTCCTGGGATATTAGGGCCAGGGATATTAGGTCCAGGGATATTAGTGCCAGGGATATTAGGGCCATGGATATTAGGGCCAGGGATATTAGGGCCAGGGATATTAGGTCCAGGGATATTAGGGCCAGGGATATTAGGGCCAGGGATATTAGGGCCAGGGATATTAGGGACAGGGATATTAGGTCCACGGATATTACGGCCAGAGATATTAGGGCGAGGGATATTAGGGCCAGGGATATTAGGGCCAGGGATATTAGGGTCAGGGATATTAGGGCCAGGGATATTAGGGCCAGGGATATTTGGGCCAGGGATATTAGGGCCACGGATATTAGGGCCAGGGATATTAGGGCCAGGGGAATTAGGGCCAGAGATATTAGGGCCAGGGATATTAGGGCCAGGGATATTATGGTCAGGGATATTAGGGCCAGGGATATAATGGCCAGGGATTTTAGGGCCAGGGATATTAGGGCCAGAGATATTAGGGCCAGGGATATTAGGGCCAGGGATATTACGGTCAGGGATATTAGGGCCAGGGATATAATGGCCAGGGATATTAGGGCCAGGCATATTATGGCCAGGGATATTAGGGCCAGGGATATTAGGGCCAGGGATATTAGGGCCAGGGATATTAGGGCCAGGGATATTAAGGCCAGGGATATTAGGGCCAGGGATATTAGGGCCACGGATTTTATGGCCAGCGATATTAGGGCCAGGGATATTAGGGCCAGGGATATTAGGGCCAGGGATATTAGGGCCAGAAATATTAGGGCCAGGGATATTAGGGCCAGGGATATTAGGGCCAGGGATATTAGGGCCAGGGATATTAGGGCCAGGGATATTAGGTCCACCGATATTATGGCCAGGGATATTAGGGCCAGGGATATTAGGGCCAGAGATATTAGGGCCAGGGATATTAGGGCCAGGGATATTAGGGCCAGGGTTATTAGGGACAGGGTTATTAAGGCCAGGGATATTAGGGCCAGGGATATTAGGGCCAGGGATATTAGGGCCAGGGATATTGGGGCCAGGGATATTAGGGCCAGGGATTTTAGGGCAAGGGATATTAGGGCCAGGGATATTAGGGCCAGGGATATTAGTGCCAGGGATATTAGGGCCAGGGATATTAGGTCCTGGGATATTAAGGCCAGGGATATTAGGTCCAGGGATATTAGTGCCAGGGATATTAGGGCCATGGATATTAGGGCCAGGGATATTAGGGCCAGGGATATTAGGTCCAGGAATATTAGGGCCAGGGATATTAGGGCCAGGGATATTAGGGCGAGGGATATTAGGGCCAGGGATATTAGGTCCACGGATATTACGGCCAGAGATATTAGGGCGAGGGATATTAGGGCCAGGGATATTAGGGCCAGGGATATTAGGGTCAGGGATATTAGTGCCAGGGATATTAGGGCCAGGGATATTTGGGCCAGGGATATTAGGGCCACGGATATTAGGGCCAGGGATATTAGGGCCAGGGGAATTAGGGCCAGAGATATTAGGGCCAGGGATATTAGGGCCAGGGATATTACGGTCAGGGATATTAGGGCCAGGGATATAATGGCCAGGGATATTAGGGCCAGGCATATTATGGCCAGGGATATTAGGGCCAGGGATATTAGGGCCAGGGATATTAGGGCCAGGGATATTAGGGCCAGGGATATTAAGGCCAGGGATATTAGGGCCAGGGATATTAGGGCCAGGGATATTATGGCCAGTGATATTAGGGCCAGGGATATTAGGGCCAGGGATATTAGGGCCAGGGATATTAGGGCCAGAAATATTAGGGCCAGGGATATTAGGGCCAGGGATATTAGGGCCAGGGATATTAGGGCCAGGGATATTAGGTCCACGGATATTACGGCCAGGGATATTAGGGCCAGGGATATTAGGGCCAGAGATATTAGGGCCAGGGACATTAGGGACAGGGATATTAGGGCCAGGGTTATTAGGGCCAGGGTTATTAAGGCCAGGGATATTAGGGCCAGGGATATTAGGGCCAGGGATATTAGGGCCAGGGATATTAGGGCCAGGGACATTAGGGCCAGGGATATTAGGGCCAGGGATATTAGGGCCAGGGATATTAGGGCCAGGGATATTAGGGCCAGGGATTTTAGGGTAAGGGATATTAGGGCCAGGGATATTAGGGCCAGGGATATTAGTGCCAGGGATATTAGGGCCAGGGATATTAGGTCCAGGGATATTAGGGCCAGGGATATTAGGTCCACTGATATTAGGGCCAGGGATATTAGGGCCATGGATATTAGGGCCAGGGATATTAGGGCCAGGGATATTAGGGCCAGGGATATTAGGGCCAGGGATATTAGGGCCAGCGATATATTTGGCCAGGGATATTAGGGCCAGGGATATTAGGGCCAGGGATATTAGGGCCAGGGATATTAGGGCCAGGGATAATATATATCCAGGGATATTAGGGCCAGGGATATTAGGGCCAGGGATATTAGGGCCAGGGATATTATGGCCAGGGATTTTATGGAAGGGATATTAAGCCTGGGATATTAGGGCCAGGTATATTAGGGACAGGGATATTAGGGCCAGGGATATAAGGGCCAGGGATATTAGGGCCAGGGATATTATGGCCAGGGATATTAGGGCCAGGGATATTAGGGCCAGGGATATTAGGGCCAGGGATATTAGGGCCAGGGATATTAGGGCCAGGGATTTTAGGGCAAGGGATATTAGGGCCAGGGATATTAGGGCCAGGGATATTAGTGCCAGGGATATTAGGGCCAGGGATATTAGGTCCAGGGATATTAGGGCCAGGGATATTAGGTCCAGGGATATTAGGGCCAGGGATATTAGGGCCATGGATATTAGGGCCAGGGATATTAGGGCCAGGGATATTAGGTCCAGGGATATTAGGGCCAGGGATATTAGGGCCAGGGATATTAGGGCCAGGGATATTAGGGCAAGGGATATTAGGTCCACGGATATTACGGCCAGAGATATTAGGGCGAGGGATATTAGGGACAGGGATATTAGGGACAGGGATATTAGGGTCAGGGATATTAGGGCCAGGGATATTAGGGCCAGGGATATTACGGTCAGGGATATTAGGGCCAGGGATATAATGGCCAGGGATATTAGGGCCAGGCATATTATGGCCAGGGATATTAGGGCCAGGGATATTAGGGCCAGGGATATTAGGGCCAGGGATTTTAGGGGCCAGGGATATTAAGGCCAGGGATATTAGGGCCAGGGATATTAGGGCCAGGGATATTATGGCCAGCGATATTACGGCCAGAGATATTAGGGCGAGGGATATTAGGGCCAGGGATATTAGGGCCAGGGATATTAGGGTCAGGGATATTAGGGCCATGGATATTAGGGCCAGGGATATTTGGGCCAGGGATATTAGGGCCACGGATATTAGGGCCAGGGATATTAGGGCCAGGGATATTAGGGCCAGAGATATTAGAGCCAGGGATGTTAGGGCCAGGGATATTACGGTCAGGGATATTAGGGCCAGGGATATAATGGCCAGGGATATTAGGGCCAGGCATATTATGGCCAGGGATATTAGGGCCAGGGATATTAGGGCCAGGGATATTAGGGCCAGGGATATTAGGGCCAGGGATATTAAGGCCAGGGATATTAGGGCCAGGGATATTAGGGCCAGGGATATTATGGCCAGCTATATTAGGGCCAGGGATATTAGCGCCAAGGATATTAGGGCCAGGGATATTAGGGCCAGAAATATTAGGGCCAGGGATATTAGGGCCAGGGATATTAGGGCCAGGGATATTAGGGCCAGGGATATTAGGGCCAGAGATATTAGGGCCAGGGATATTAGGGCCAGGGATATTAGGGCCAGGGTTATTAGGGCCAGGGTTATTAAGGCCAGGGATATTAGGGCCAGGGATATTAGGGCCAAGGATATTAGGGCCAGGGATATTAGGGCCAGAAATATTAGGGCCAGGGATATCAGGTCCACGGATATTACAGCCAGGGATATTAGGGCCAGGGATATTAGGGCCAGAGATATTAGGGCCAGGGATATTAGGGCCAGGGATATTAGGGCCAGGGATATTAGGGCCAGGGATTTTAGGGTAAGGGATATTAGGGCCAGGGATATTAGGGCCAGGGATATTAGTGCCAGGGATATTAGGGCCAGGGATATTAGGTCCAGGGATATTAGGGCCAGGGATATTAGGTCCACTGATATTAGGGCCAGGGATATTAGGGCCATGGATATTAGGGCCAGGGATATTAGGGCCAGGGATATTAGGGCCAGGGATATTAGGGCCAGGGATATTAGGGCCAGCGATATATTAGGCCAGGGATATTAGGGCCAGGGATATTAGGGCCAGGGATATTAGGGCCAGGGATATTAGGGCCAGGGATATTAGGGCCAGGGATAATATATATCCAGGGATATTAGGGCCAGGGATATTAGGGCCAGGGATATTAGGGCCAGGGATATTATGGCCAGGGATTTTATGGAAGGGATATTAAGCCTGGGATATTAGGGCCAGGTATATTAGGGACAGGGATATTAGGGCCAGGGATATAAGGGCCAGGGATATTAGGGCCAGGGATATTATGGCCAGGGATATTAGGGCCAGGGATATTAGGGCCAGGGATATTAGGGCCAGGGATATTAGGGCCAGGGATATTAGGGCCAGGGATTTTAGGGCAAGGGATATTAGGGCCAGGGATATTAGGGCCAGGGATATTAGTGCCAGGGATATTAGGGCCAGGGATATTAGGTCCAGGGATATTAGGGCCAGGGATATTAGGTCCAGGGATATTAGGGCCAGGGATATTAGGGCCATGGATATTAGGGCCAGGGATATTAGGGCCAGGGATATTAGGTCCAGGGATATTAGGGCCAGGGATATTAGGGCCAGGGATATTAGGGCCAGGGATATTAGGGCAAGGGATATTAGGTCCACGGATATTACGGCCAGAGATATTAGGGCGAGGGATATTAGGGACAGGGATATTAGGGACAGGGATATTAGGGTCAGGGATATTAGGGCCAGGGATATTAGGGCCAGGGATATTACGGTCAGGGATATTAGGGCCAGGGATATAATGGCCAGGGATATTAGGGCCAGGCATATTATGGCCAGGGATATTAGGGCCAGGGATATTAGGGCCAGGGATATTAGGGCCAGGGATTTTAGGGGCCAGGGATATTAAGGCCAGGGATATTAGGGCCAGGGATATTAGGGCCAGGGATATTATGGCCAGCGATATTACGGCCAGAGATATTAGGGCGAGGGATATTAGGGCCAGGGATATTAGGGCCAGGGATATTAGGGTCAGGGATATTAGGGCCATGGATATTAGGGCCAGGGATATTTGGGCCAGGGATATTAGGGCCACGGATATTAGGGCCAGGGATATTAGGGCCAGGGATATTAGGGCCAGAGATATTAGAGCCAGGGATGTTAGGGCCAGGGATATTACGGTCAGGGATATTAGGGCCAGGGATATAATGGCCAGGGATATTAGGGCCAGGCATATTATGGCAAGGGATATTAGGGCCAGGGATATTAGGGCCAGGGATATTAGGGCCAGGGATATTAGGGCCAGGGATATTAAGGCCAGGGATATTAGGGCCAGGGATATTAGGGCCAGGGATATTATGGCCAGCTATATTAGGGCCAGGGATATTAGCGCCAAGGATATTAGGGCCAGGGATATTAGGGCCAGAAATATTAGGGCCAGGGATATTAGGGCCAGGGATATTAGGGCCAGGGATATTAGGGCCAGGGATATTAGGGCCAGAGATATTAGGGCCAGGGATATTGGGGCCAGGGATATTAGGGCCAGGGTTATTAGGGCCAGGGTTATTAAGGCCAGGGATATTAGGGCCAGGGATATTAGGGCCAAGGATATTAGGGCCAGGGATATTAGGGCCAGAAATATTAGGGCCAGGGATATCAGGTCCACGGATATTACAGCCAGGGATATTAGGGCCAGGGATATTAGGGCCAGAGATATTAGGGCCAGGGATATTAGGGCCAGGGATATTAGGGCCAGGGATATTAGGGCCAGGGATATTAGTGCCAGGGATATTAGGGCCAGAGATTTTAGGGCAAGGGATATTAGGGCCAGGGATATTAGGGCCAGGGATATTAGTGCCAGGGATATTAGGGCCAGGGATATTAGGTCCAGGGATATTAGGGCCAGGGATATTAGGTCCAGGAATATTAGGGCCAGGGATATTAGGGCCATGGATATTAGGGCCAGGGATATTAGGGCCAGGGATATTAGGTCCAGGGATATTAGGGTCAGGGATATTAGGGCCAGGGATATTAGGGCCAGGGATATTAGGGCCAGGGATATTAGGTCCACGGATATTACGGCCAGAGATATTAGGGCGAGGGATATTAGGGCCAGGGATATTAGGGCCAGGGATATTAGGGTCAGGGATATTAGGGCCAGGGATATTAGGGCCAGGGATATTTGGGCCAGGGATATTAGGGCCACGGATATTAGGGCCAGGGATATTAGGGCCAGGGATATTAGGGCCAGAGATATTAGGGCCAGGGATATTAGGGCCAGGGATATTACGGTCAGGGATATTAGGGCCAGGGATATAATGGCCAGGGATATTAGGGCCAGGCATATTATGGGCAGGGATATTAGGGCCAGGGATATTAGGGCCAGGGATATTAGGGCCAGGGATATTAGGGCCAGGGATATTAAGGCCAGGGATATTAGGGCCAGGGATATTAGGGCCAGGGATATTATGGCCAGCGATATTAGAGCCAGGGATATTAGGGCCAGGGATATTAGGGCCAGGGATATTAGGGCCAGAAATGTTAGGGCCAGGGATATTAGGGCCAGGGATATTAGGGCCAGGGATATTAGGGCCAGGGATATTTGGGCCAGGGATATTAGGGCCACGGATATTAGGGCCAGGGATATTAGGGCCAGGGATATTAGGGCCAGAGATATTAGGGCCAGGGATATTAGGGCCAGGGATATTACGGTCAGGGATATTAGGGCCAGGGATATAATGGCCAGGGATATTAGGGCCAGGCATATTATGGGCAGGGATATTAGGGCCAGGGATATTAGGGCCAGGGATATTAGGGCCAGGGATATTAGGGCCAGGGATATTAAGGCCAGGGATATTAGGGCCAGGGATATTAGGGCCAGGGATATTATGGCCAGCGATATTAGAGCCAGGGATATTAGGGCCAGGGATATTAGGGCCAGGGATATTAGGGCCAGAAATGTTAGGGCCAGGGATATTAGGGCCAGGGATATTAGGGCCAGGGATATTAGGGCCAGGGATATTAGGGCCAGGGATATTAGGTCCATGGATATTACGGCCAGGGATATTAGGGCCAGGGATATTAGGGCCAGAGATATTAGGGCCAGGGATATTAGGGCCAGGGATATTAGGGCCAGGGTTATTAGGGCCAGGGTTATTAAGGCCAGGGATATTAGGGCCAGGGATATTAGGGCCAGGGATATTAGGGCCAGGGATATTAGGGCCAGGGATATTAGGGCCAGGGATATTAGGGCCAGGGATATTGGGGCCAGGGATATTAGGGCCAGGGATTTTAGGGCAAGGGATATTAGGGCCAGGGATATTAGGGCCAGGGATATTAATGCCAGGGATATTAGGTCCAGGGATATTAGTGCCAGGGATATTTGGGCCATGGATATTAGGGCCAGGGATATTAGGGCCAGGGATATTAGATCCACGGATATTAGGGCCAGGGATATTAGGGCCAGGGATATTAGGGCCAGGGATATTAGGGCCAGGGATATTAGGTCCACGGATATTACGGCCAGAGATATTAGGGCGAGGGATATTAGGGCCAGGGATATTAGGGCCAGGGATATTACGGTCAGGGATATTAGGGCCAGGGATATTAGGGCCAGGGATATTTGGGCCAGGGATATTAGGGCCACGGATATTAGGGCCAGGGATATTAGGGCCAGGGATATTAGGGCCAGAGATATTAGGGCCAGGGATATTAGGGCCAGGGATATTACGGTCAGGGATATTAGGGCCAGGGATATAATGGCCAGGGATATTAGGGCCAGAAATATTATGGCCAGGGATATTAGGGCCAGGGATATTAGGGCCAGGGATATTAGGGCCAGGGATATTAGGGCCAGGGATATTAAGGCCAGGGATATTAGGGCCAGGGATATTAGGGCCAGGGATATTAGGGCCAGGGATATTAGGCCCAGAAATATTAGGGCCAGGGATATTAGGGCCAGTGATATTAGGGCCAGGGATATTAGGGCCAGGGATATTAGGTCCACGGATATTACGGCCAGGGATTTTAGGGCCAGGGATATTAGGGCCAGAGATATTAGGGCCAGGGATATTAGGGCCAGGGATATTAGGGCCAGGGTTATTAGGGCCAGGGTTATTAAGGCCAGGGATATTAGGGCCAGGCATATTAGGGCCAGGGATATTAGGGCCAGGGATATTAGGGCCAGGGATATTAGGGCCAGGGATATTAGGGCCAGGGATTTTAGGGTAAGGGATATTAGGGCCAGGGATATTAGGGCCAGGGATATTAGTGCCAGGGATATTAGGGCCAGGGATATTAGGTCCAGGGATATTAGGGCCAGGGATATTAGGTCCACTGATATTAGGGCCAGGGATATTAGGGCCATGGATATTAGGGCCAGGGATATTAGGCCAGGGATATTAGGGCCAGGGATATTAGGGCCAGGGATATTAGGGCCAGCGATATTAGGGCCAGGGATATTAGGGCCAGGGATATTAGGGCCAGGGATATTAGGGCCAGGGATATTAGGGCCAGGGATATTATATCCAGGGATATTAGGGCCAGGGATATTAGGGCCAGGGATATTAGGGCCAGGGATATTATGGCCAGGGATATTATGGAAGGGATATTAAGCCTGGGATATTAGGGCCAGGTATATTAGGGCCAGGGATATTCGGGCCAGGGATATAAGGGCCAGGGATATTAGGGCCAGGGATATTATGGCCAGGGATATTAGGGCCAGGGATATTAGGGCCAGGGATATTAGGGCCAGGGATATTATGGCCAGGGATATTAGGGCCAGGGATATTAGGGCCAGGGATATTAGGGCCAGGGATATTAGGGCCAGGGATATTAGGGCCAGCGATATTAAGGCCAGGGATATTAGGGCCAGGGATATTAGGGCCAGGGATATTAGGGCCAGGGATATTAGGGCCAGGGATATTATATCCAGGGATATTAGGGCCAGGGATATTAGGGCCAGGGATATTAGGGCCAGGGATATTATGGCCAGGGATATTATGGAAGGGATATTAAGCCTGGGATATTAGGGCCAGGTATATTAGGGCCAGGGATATTAGGGACAGGGATATAAGGGCCAGGGATATTAGGGCCAGGGATATTATGGCCAGGGATATTAGGGCCAGGGATATTAGGGCCAGGGATATTAGGGCCAGGGATATTAGGGCCAGGGATTTTAGGGCAAGGGATATTAGGGCCAGGGATATTAGGGCCAGGGATATTAGTGCCAGGGATAATAGGGCCAGGGATATTAGGGCCAGGGATATTAGGGCCAGGGATATTAGGTCCACGGATATTACGGCCAGGGATATTAGGGCCAGGGATATTAGGGCCAGAGATATTAGGGCCAGGGATATTAGGGCCAGGGATATTAGGGCCAGGGTTATTAGGGACAGGGTTATTAAGGCCAGGGATATTAGGGCCAGGGATATTAGGGCCAGGGATATTAGGGCCAGGGATATTAGGGCCAGGGATATTAGGGCCAGGGATATTGGGGCCAGGGATATTAGGGCCAGGGATTTTAGGGCAAGGGATATTAGTGCCAGGGATATTAGGGCCAGGGATATTAGTGCCAGGGATATTAGGGCCAGGGATATTAGGTCCTGGGATATTAGGGCCAGGGATATTAGGTCCAGGGATATTAGTGCCAGGGATATTAGGGCCATGGATATTAGGGCCAGGGATATTAGGGCCAGGGATATTAGGGCCAGGGATATTAGGGCCAGGGATATTAGGGCCAGGGATATTAGGGCCAGGGATATTAGGGCCAGGGATATTAGGTCCACGGATATTACGACCAGAGATATTAGGGCGAGGGATATTAGGGCCAGGGATATTAGGGCCAGGGATATTAGGGTCAGGGATATTAGGGCCAGGGATATTAGGGCCAGGGATATTTGGGCCAGGGATATTAGGGCCACGGATATTAGGGCCAGGGATATTAGGGCCAGGGGAATTAGGGCCAGAGATATTAGGGCCAGGGATATTAGGGCCAGGGATATTATGGTCAGGGATATTAGGGCCAGGGATATAATGGCCAGGGATATTAGGGGCAGGCATATTATGGCCAGGGATATTAGGGCCAGGGATATTAGGGCCAGGGATATTAGGGCCAGGGATATTAGGGCCAGGGATATTAGGGCCAGGGATATTAGGGCCAGGGATATTATAACCAGCGATATTAGGGCCAGGGATATTAGGGCCAGGGATATTAGGGCCAGGGATATTAGGGCCAGAAATATTAGGGCCAGGGATATTAGGGCCAGGGATATTAGGGCCAGGGATATTAGGGCCAGGGATATTAGGTCCACGGATATTACGGCCAGGGATATTAGGGCCAGGGATATTAGGGCCAGAGATATTAGGGCCAGGGATATTAGGGACAGGGATATTAGGGCCAGGGTTATTAGGGCCAGGGTTATTAAGGCCAGGGATATTAGGGCCAGGGATATTAGGGCCAGGGATATTAGGGCCATGTATATTAGGGCCAGGGACATTAGGGCCAGGGATATTAGGGCCAGGGATATTAGGGCCAGGGATATTAGGGCCAGGGATATTAGGGCCAGGGATTTTAGGGTAAGGGATAGTAGGGCCAGGGATATTAGGGCCAGGGATATTAGTGCCAGGGATATTAGGGCCAGGGATATTAAGTCCAGGGATATTAGGGCCAGGGATATTAGGTCCACTGATATTAGGGCCAGGGATATTAGGGCCATGGATATTAGGGCCAGGGATATTAGGGCCAGGGATATTAGGGCCAGGGATATTAGGGCCAGGGATATTAGGGCCAGCGATATTAGGGCCAGGGATATTAGGGCCAGGGATATTAGGGCCAGGGATATTAGGGCCAGGGATATTAGGGCCATTGATATTAGGGCCAGGGATAATATATCCAGGGATATTAGGGCCAGGGATATTAGGGCCAGGGATATTAGGGCCAGGGATATTAAGGCCAGGGATATTAGGGCCAGGGATATTAGGGCCAGGGATATTATGGCCAGCTATATTAGGGCCAGGGATATTAGGGCCAAGGATATTAGGGCCAGGGATATTAGGGCGAGAAATATTAGGGCCAGGGATATTAGGGCCAGGGATATTAGGGCCAGGGATATTAGGGCCAGGGATATTAGGGCCAGAGATATTAGGGCCAGGGATATTAGGGCCAGGGATATTAGGGCCAGGGTTATTAGGGCCAGGGTTATTAAGGCGAGGGATATTAGGGCCAGGGATATTAGGGCCAAGGATATTAGGGCCAGGGATATTAGGGCCAGAAATATTAGGGCCAGGGATATCAGGTCCACGGATATTACAGCCAGGGATATTAGGGCCAGGGATATTAGGGCCAGAGATATTAGGGCCAGGGATATTAGGGCCAGGGATATTAGGGCCAGGGTTATTAGGGCCAGGGTTATTAAGGCCAGGGATATTAGGGCCAGGGATATTAGGGCCAGGGATATTAGGGCCAGGGATATTAGGGCCAGGAATATTAGGGCCAGGGATATTAGGGCCAGGGATATTAGGGCCAGGGATATTAGGGCCAGGGATATTAGGGCCAGAGATTTTAGGGCAAGGGATATTAGTGCCAGGGATATTAGGGCCAGGGATATTAGTGCCAGGGATATTAGGGCCAGGTATATTAGGTCCAGGGATGTTAGGGCCAGGGATATTAGGTCCAGGGATATTAGGGCCAGGGATATTAGGGCCATGGATATTAGGGCCAGGGATATTAGGGCCAGGGATATTAGGTCCAGGGATATTAGGGCCAGGGATATTAGGGCCAGGGATATTAGGGCCAGGGATATTAGGGCCAGGGATATTAGGTCCACGGATATTACGGCCAGAGATATTAGGGCGGGGGATATTAGGGCCAGGGATATTAGGGCCAGGGATATTAGGGTCAGGGATATTAGGGCCAGGGATATTAGGGCCAGGGATATTTGGGCCAGGGATATTAGGGCCACGGATATTAGGGCCAGGGATATTAGGGCCAGGGATATTAGGGCCAGAGATATTAGGGCCAGGGATATTAGGGCCAGGGATATTACGGTCAGGGATATTAGGGCCAGGGATATAATGGCCAGGGATATTAGGGCCAGGCATATTATGGCCAGGGATATTAGGGCCAGGGATATTAGGGCCAGGGATATTAGGGCCAGGGATATTAGGGCCAGGGATATTAAGGCCAGGGATATTAGGGCCAGGGATATTAGGGCCAGGGATATTAGGGCCAGGGATATTAGGGCCAGGGATATTAGGTCCAGGGATATTGGGGCCAGGGATATTAGGGCCAGGGATTTTAGGGCAAGGGATATTAGGGCCAGGGATATTAGGGCCAGGGATATTAGTGCCAGGGATATTAGGGCCAGGGATATTAGGTCCAGGGATATTAGGGCCAGGGATATTAGGGCCAGGGATATTAGGTCCAGGGATGTTAGTGCCAGGGATATTAGGTCCAGGGATATTAGGGCCAGGGATATTAGGGCCATGGATATTAGGGCCAGGGATATTAGGGCCAGGGATATTATGTCCAGGGATATTAGGGCCAGGGATATTAGGGCCAGGGATATTAGGGCCAGGGATATTAGGGCCAGGGATATTAGGTCCACGGATATTACGGCCAGAGATATTAGGGCGAGGGATATTAGGGCCAGGGATATTAGGGCCAGGGATATTAGGGTCAGGGATATTAGGGCCAGGGATATTAGGGCCAGGGATATTTGGGCCAGGGATATTAGGGCCACGGATATTAGGGCCAGGGATATTAGGGCCAGGGATATTAGGGCCAGAGATATTAGGGCCAGGGATATTAGGGCCAGGGATATTACGGTGAGGGATATTAGGGCCAGGGATATAATGGCCAGGGATATTAGGGCCAGGCATATTATGGCCAGGGATATTAGGGCCAGGGATATTAGGGCCAGGGATATTAGGGCCAGGGATATTAGGGCCAGGGATATTAAGGCCAGGGATATTAGGGCCAGGGATATTAGGGCCAGGGATATTAGGGCCAGGGATATTAGGGCCAGGGATATTAGGTCCAGGGATATTGGGGCCAGGGATATTAGGGCCAGGGATTTTAGGGCAAGGGATATTAGGGCCAGGGATATTAGGGCCAGGGATATTAGTGCCAGGGATATTAGGGCCAGGGATATTAGGTCCAGGGATATTAGGGCCAGGGATATTAGGTCCAAGGATATTAGTGCCAGGGATATTTAGGCCATGGATATTAGGGCCAGGGATATTAGGGCCAGGGATATTAGATCCAGGGATATTAGGGCCAGGGATATTAGGGCCAGGGATATTAGGGCCAGGGATATTAGGTCCACGGATATTACGGCCAGAGATATTAGGGCGAGGGATATTAGGGCCAGGGATATTAGGGCCAGGGATATTACGGTCAGGGATATTAGGGCCAGGGATATTAGGGCCAGGGATATTTGGGACAGGCATATTAGGGCCACGGATATTAGGTCCAGGGATATTAGGGCCAGGGATATTAGGGCCAGAGATATTAGGGCCAGGGATATTAGGGCCAGGGATATTACGGTCAGGGATATTAGGGCCAGGGATATAATGGCCAGGGATATTAGGGCCAGAAATATTATGGCCAGGAATATTAGGGCCAGGGATATTAGGGCCAGGGATATTAGGGCCAGGGATATTAGGGCCAGGGATATTAAGGCCAGGGATATTAGGGCCAGGGATATTAGGGCCAGGGATATTAGGGCCAGGGATATTAGGGCCAGAAATATTAGGGCCAGGGATATTAGGGCCAGTGATATTAGGGCCAGGGATATTAGGGCTAGGGATATTAGGTCCACGGATATTACGGCCAGGGATTTTAGGGCCAGGGATATTAGGGCCAGAGATATTAGGGCCAGGGATATTAGGGCCAGGGATATTAGGGCCAGGGTTATTAGGGCCAGGGTTATTAAGGCCAGGGATATTAGGGCCAGGGATATTAGGGCCAGGGATATTAGGGCCAGGGATATTAGGGCCAGGGATATTAGGGCCAGGGATATTAGGGTAAGGGATATTAGGGCCAGGGATATTAGGGCCAGGGATATTAGGTCCAGGGATATTAGAGCCAGGGATATTAGGGCCATGGATATTAGGGCCAGGGATATTAGGGCAAGGGATATTAGGTCCAGGGATATTAGCGCCAGGGATATTAGGGCCAGGGATATTACGGTCAGGGATATTAGGGCCAGGGATATTAGGGCCAGGGATATTTGGGACAGGGATATTAGGGCCACGGATATTAGGTCCAGGGATATTAGGGCCAGGGATATTAGGGCCAGAGATAATAGGGCCAGGGATATTAGGGCCAGGGATATTACGGTCAGGGATATTAGGGCCAGGGATATAATGGCCAGGGATATTAGGGCCAGAAATATTATGGCCAGGGATATTAGGGCCAGGGATATTAGGGCCAGGGATATTAGGGCCAGGGATATTAGGGCCAGGGATATTAAGGCCAGGGATATTAGGGCCAGGGATATTAGGGCCAGGGATATTAGGGCCAGGGATATTAGGGCCAGAAATATTAGGGCCAGGGATATTAGGGCCAGTGATATTAGGGCCAGGGATATTAGGGCCAGGGATATTAGGTCCACGGATATTACGGCCAGGGATTTTAGGGCCAGGGATATTAGGGCCAGAGATATTAGGGCCAGGGATATTAGGGCCAGGGATATTAGGGCCAGGGTTATTAGGGCCAGGGTTATTAAGGCCAGGGATATTAGGGCCAGGGATATTAGGGCCAGGGATATTAGGGCCAGGGATATTAGGGCCAGGGATATTAGGGCCAGGGATATTAGGGTAAGAGATATTAGGTCCAGGGATATTAGGGCCAGGGATATTAGGTCCAGGGATATTAGGGCCAGGGATATTAGGGCCATGGATATTAGGGCCAGGGATATTAGGGCCAGGGATATTAGGTCCAGGGATATTAGGGCCAGGGATATTAGGGCCAGGGATATTAGGGCCAGGGATATTAGGTCCACGGATATTACGGCCAGAGATATTACGGCGAGGGATATTAGGGCCAGGGATATTAGGGCCAGGGATATTAGGGTCAGGGATATTAGGGCCAGGGATATTAGGGCCAGGGATATTTGGGCCAGGGATATTAGGGCCACGGATATTAGGGCCAGGGATATTAGGGCCAGGGATATTAGGGCCAGAGATATTAGGGCCAGGGATATTAGGGCCAGGGATATTACGGTCAGGGATATTAGGGCCAGGGATATAATGGCCAGGGATATTAGGGCCAGGCATATTATGGCCAGGGATATTAGGGCCAGGGATATTAGGGCCAGGGATATTAGGGCCAGGGATATTAGGGCCAGGGATATTAAGGCCAGGGATATTAGGGCCAGGGATATTAGGGCCAGGGATATTATGGCCAGCGATATTAGAGCCAGGGATATTAGGGCCAGGGATATTAGGGCCAGGGATTTTAGGGCCAGAAATATTAGGGCCAGGGATATTAGGGCCAGGGATATTAGGGCCAGGGATATTAGGGCCAGGGATATTAGGGCCAGGGATATTAGGTCCATGGATATTACGGCCAGGGATATTAGGGCCAGGGATATTAGGGCCAGAGATATTAGGGCCAGGGATATTAGGGCCAGGGATATTAGGGCCAGGGTTATTAGGGCCAGGGTTATTAAGGCCAGGGATATTAGGGCCAGGGATATTAGGGCCAGGGATATTAGGGCCAGGGATATTAGGGCCAGGGATATTAGGGCCAGGGATATTAGGGCCAGGGATATTGGGGCCAGGGATATTAGGGCCAGGGATTTTAGGGCAAGGGATATTAGGGCCAGGGATATTAGGGCCAGGGATATTAGTGCCAGGGATATTAGGGCCAGGGATATTAGGTCCAGGGATATTAGTGCCAGGGATATTAGGTCCAGGGATATTAGTGCCAGGGATATTTGGGCCATGGATATTAGGGCCAGGGATATTAGGGCCAGGGATATTAGATCCAGGGATATTAGGGCCAGGGATATTAGGGCCAGGGATATTAGGGCCAGGGATATTAGGGCCAGGGATATTAGGTCCACGGATATTACGGCCAGAGATATTAGGGCGAGGGATATTAGGGCCAGGGATATTAGGGCCAGGGATATTACGGTCAGGGATATTAGGGCCAGGGATATTAGGGCCAGGGATATTAGGGCCAGGGATATTAGGGCCAGAGATATTAGGGCCAGGGATATTAGGGCCAGGGATATTAGGGCCAGGGTTATTAGGGCCAGGGTTATTAAGGCCAGGGATATTAGGGCCAGGGATATTAGGGCCAAGGATATTAGGGCCAGGGATATTAGGGCCAGAAATATTAGGGCCAGGGATATCAGGTCCACGGATATTACAGCCAGGGATATTAGGGCCAGGGATATTAGGGCCAGAGATATTAGGGCCAGGGATATTAGGGCCAGGGATATTAGGGCCAGGGTTATTAGGGCCAGGGTTATTAAGGCCAGGGATATTAGGGCCAGGGATATTAGGGCCAGGGATATTAGGGCCAGGGATATTAGGGCCAGGGATATTAGGGCCAGGGATATTAGGGCCAGGGATATTAGTGCCAGGGATATTAGGGCCAGAGATTTTAGGGCAAGGGATATTAGGGCCAGGGATATTAGGGCCAGGGATATTAGTGCCAGGGATATTAGGGCCAGGGATATTAGGTCCAGGGATATTAGGGCCAGGGATATTAGGTCCAGGAATATTAGGGCCAGGGATATTAGGGCCATGGATATTAGGGCCAGGGATATTAGGGCCAGGGATATTAGGTCCAGGGATATTAGGGTCAGGGATATTAGGGCCAGGGATATTAGGGCCAGGGATATTAGGGCCAGGGATATTAGGTCCACGGATATTACGGCCAGAGATATTAGGGCGAGGGATATTAGGGCCAGGGATATTAGGGCCAGGGATATTAGGGTCAGGGATATTAGGGCCAGGGATATTAGGGCCAGGGATATTTGGGCCAGGGATATTAGGGCCACGGATATTAGGGCCAGGGATATTAGGGCCAGGGATATTAGGGCCAGAGATATTAGGGCCAGGGATATTAGGGCCAGGGATATTACGGTCAGGGATATTAGGGCCAGGGATATAATGGCCAGGGATATTAGGGCCAGGCATATTATGGGCAGGGATATTAGGGCCAGGGATATTAGGGCCAGGGATATTAGGGCCAGGGATATTAGGGCCAGGGATATTAAGGCCAGGGATATTAGGGCCAGGGATATTAGGGCCAGGGATATTATGGCCAGCGATATTAGAGCCAGGGATATTAGGGCCAGGGATATTAGGGCCAGGGATATTAGGGCCAGAAATGTTAGGGCCAGGGATATTAGGGCCAGGGATATTAGGGCCAGGGATATTAGGTCCAGGTATATTTGGGCCAGGGATATTAGGGCCACGGATATTAGGGCCAGGGATATTAGGGCCAGGGATATTAGGGCCAGAGATATTAGGGCCAGGGATATTAGGGCCAGGGATATTACGGTCAGGGATATTAGGTCCAGGGATATAATGGCCAGGGATATTAGGGCCAGGCATATTATGGGCAGGGATATTAGGGCCAGGGATATTAGGGCCAGGGATATTAGGGCCAGGGATATTAGGGCCAGGGATATTAAGGCCAGGGATATTAGGGCCAGGGATATTAGGGCCAGGGATATTATGGCCAGCGATATTAGAGCCAGGGATATTAGGGCCAGGGATATTAGGGCCAGGGATATTAGGGCCAGAAATGTTAGGGCCAGGGATATTAGGGCCAGGGATATTAGGGCCAGGGATATTAGGGCCAGGGATATTAGGGCCAGGGATATTAGGTCCATGGATATTACGGCCAGGGATATTAGGGCCAGGGATATTAGGGCCAGAGATATTAGGGCCAGGGATATTAGGGCCAGGGATATTAGGGCCAGGGTTATTAGGGCCAGGGTTATTAAGGCCAGGGATATTAGGGCCAGGGATATTAGGGCCAGGGATATTAGGGCCAGGGATATTAGGGCCAGGGATATTAGGGCCAGGGATATTAGGGCCAGGGATATTGGGGCCAGGGATATTAGGGCCAGGGATTTTAGGGCAAGGGATATTAGGGCCAGGGATATTAGGGCCAGGGATATTAATGCCAGGGATATTAGGTCCAGGGATATTAGTGCCAGGGATATTTGGGCCATGGATATTAGGGCCAGGGATATTAGGGCCAGGGATATTAGATCCACGGATATTAGGGCCAGGGATATTAGGGCCAGGGATATTAGGGCCAGGGATATTAGGGCCAGGGATATTAGGTCCACGGATATTACGGCCAGAGATATTAGGGCGAGGGATATTAGGGCCAGGGATATTAGGGCCAGGGATATTACGGTCAGGGATATTAGGGCCAGGGATATTAGGGCCAGGGATATTTGGGCCAGGGATATTAGGGCCACGGATATTAGGGCCAGGGATATTAGGGCCAGGGATATTAGGGCCAGAGATATTAGGGCCAGGGATATTAGGGCCAGGGATATTACGGTCAGGGATATTAGGGCCAGGGATATAATGGCCAGGGATATTAGGGCCAGAAATATTATGGCCAGGGATATTAGGGCCAGGGATATTAGGGCCAGGGATATTAGGGCCAGGGATATTAGGGCCAGGGATATTAAGGCCAGGGATATTAGGGCCAGGGATATTAGGGCCAGGGATATTAGGGCCAGGGATATTAGGCCCAGAAATATTAGGGCCAGGGATATTAGGGCCAGTGATATTAGGGCCAGGGATATTAGGGCCAGGGATATTAGGTCCACGGATATTACGGCCAGGGATTTTAGGGCCAGGGATATTAGGGCCAGAGATATTAGGGCCAGGGATATTAGGGCCAGGGATATTAGGGCCAGGGTTATTAGGGCCAGGGTTATTAAGGCCAGGGATATTAGGGCCAGGCATATTAGGGCCAGGGATATTAGGGCCAGGGATATTAGGGCCAGGGATATTAGGGCCAGGGATATTAGGGCCAGGGATTTTAGGGTAAGGGATATTAGGGCCAGGGATATTAGGGCCAGGGATATTAGTGCCAGGGATATTAGGGCCAGGGATATTAGGTCCAGGGTTATTAGGGCCAGGGATATTAGGTCCACTGATATTAGGGCCAGGGATATTAGGGCCATGGATATTAGGGCCAGGGATATTAGGCCAGGGATATTAGGGCCAGGGATATTAGGGCCAGGGATATTAGGGCCAGCGATATTAGGGCCAGGGATATTAGGGCCAGGGATATTAGGGCCAGGGATATTAGGGCCAGGGATATTAGGGCCAGGGATATTATATCCAGGGATATTAGGGCCAGGGATATTAGGGCCAGGGATATTAGGGCCAGGGATATTATGGCCAGGGATATTATGGAAGGGATATTAAGCCTGGGATATTAGGGCCAGGTATATTAGGGCCAGGGATATTCGGGCCAGGGATATAAGGGCCAGGGATATTAGGGCCAGGGATATTATGGCCAGGGATATTAGGGCCAGGGATATTAGGGCCAGGGATATTAGGGCCAGGGATATTATGGCCAGGGATATTAGGGCCAGGGATATTAGGGCCAGGGATATTAGGGCCAGGGATATTAGGGCCAGGGATATTAGGGCCAGCGATATTAAGGCCAGGGATATTAGGGCCAGGGATATTAGGGCCAGGGATATTAGGGCCAGGGATATTAGGGCCAGGGATATTATATCCAGGGATATTAGGGCCAGGGATATTAGGGCCAGGGATATTAGGGCCAGGAATATTATGGCCAGGGATATTATGGAAGGGATATTAAGCCTGGGATATTAGGGCCAGGTATATTAGGGCCAGGGATATTAGGGCCAGGGATATAAGGGCCAGGGATATTAGGGCCAGGGATATTATGGCCAGGGATATTAGGGCCAGGGATATTAGGGCCAGGGATATTAGGGCCAGGGATATTAGGGCCAGGGATATTAGGTCCACGGTTATTACGGCCAGGGATATTAGGGCCAGGGATATTAGGGCCAGAGATATTAGGGCCAGGGATATTAGGGCCAGGGATATTAGGGCCAGGGTTATTAGGGACAGGGTTATTAAGGCCAGGGATATTAGGGCCAGGGATATTAGGGCCAGGGATATTAGGGCCAGGGATATTAGGGCCAGGGATATTAGGGCCAGGGATATTGGGGCCAGGGATATTAGGGCCAGGGATTTTAGGGCAAGGGATATTAGGGCCAGGGAAATTAGGGCCAGGGATATTAGTGCCAGGGATATTAGGGCCAGGGATATTAGGTCCTGGGATATTAGGGCCAGGGATATTAGGTCCAGGGATATTAGTGCCAGGGATATTAGGGCCATGGATATTAGGGCCAGGGATATTAGGGCCAGGGATATTAGGTCCAGGGATATTAGGGCCAGGGATATTAGGGCCAGGGATATTAGGGCCAGGGATATTAGGGCCAGGGATATTAGGTCCACGGATATTACGACCAGAGATATTAGGGCGAGGGATATTAGGGCCAGGGATATTAGGGCCAGGGATATTAGGGTCAGGGATATTAGGGCCAGGGATATTAGGGCCAGGGATATTTGGGCCAGGGATATTAGGGCCACGGATATTAGGGCCAGGGATATTAGGGCCAGGGGAATTAGGGCCAGAGATATTAGGGCCAGGGATATTAGGGCCAGGGATATTACGGTCAGGGATATTAGGGCCAGGGATATAATGGCCAGGGATATTAGGGCCAGGCATATTATGGCCAGGGATATTAGGGCCAGGGATATTAGGGCCAGGGATATTAGGGCCAGGGATATTAGGGCCAGGGATATTAAGGCCAGGGATATTAGGGCCAGGGATATTAGGGCCAGGGATATTATAACCAGCGATATTAGGGCCAGGGATATTAGGGCCAGGGATATTAGGGCCAGGGATATTAGGGCCAGAAATATTAGGGCCAGGGATATTAGGGCCAGGGATATTAGGGCCAGGGATATTAGGGCCAGGGATATTAGGTCCACGGATATTACGGCCAGGGATATTAGGGCCAGGGATATTAGGGCCAGAGATATTAGGGCCAGGGATATTAGGGACAGGGATATTAGGGCCAGGGTTATTAGGGCCAGGGTTATTAAGGCCAGGGATATTAGGGCCAGGGATATTAGGGCCAGGGATATTAGGGCCATGTATATTAGGGCCAGGGACATTAGGGTCAGGGATATTAGGGCCAGGGATATTAGGGCCAGGGATATTAGGGCCAGGGATATTAGGGCCAGGGATTTTAGGGTAAGGGATAGTAGGGCCAGGGATATTAGGGCCAGGGATATTAGTGCCAGGGATATTAGGGCCAGGGATATTAAGTCCAGGGATATTAGGGCCAGGGATATTAGGTCCACTGATATTAGGGCCAGGGATATTAGGGCCATGGATATTAGGGCCAGGGATATTAGGGCCAGGGATATTAGGGCCAGGGATATTAGGGCCAGGGATATTAGGGCCAGCGATATTAGGGCCAGGGATATTAGGGCCAGGGATATTAGGGCCAGGGATATTAGGGCCAGGGATATTAGGGCCATTGATATTAGGGCCAGGGATAATATATATCCAGGGATATTAGGGCCAGGGATATTAGGGCCAGGGATATTAGGGCCAGGGATATTAAGGCCAGGGATATTAGGGCCAGGGATATTAGGGCCAGGGATATTATGGCCAGCTATATTAGGGCCAGGGATATTAGGGCCAAGGATATTAGGGCCAGGGATATTAGGGCGAGAAATATTAGGGCCAGGGATATTAGGGCCAGGGATATTAGGGCCAGGGATATTAGGGCCAGGGATATTAGGGCCAGAGATATTAGGGCCAGGGATATTAGGGCCAGGGATATTAGGGCCAGGGTTATTAGGGCCAGGGTTATTAAGGCCAGGGATATTAGGGCCAGGGATATTAGGGCCAAGGATATTAGGGCCAGGGATATTAGGGCCAGAAATATTAGGGCCAGGGATATCAGGTCCACGGATATTACAGCCAGGGATATTAGGGCCAGGGATATTAGGGCCAGAGATATTAGGGCCAGGGATATTAGGGCCAGGGATATTAGGGCCAGGGTTATTAGGGCCAGGGTTATTAAGGCCAGGGATATTAGGGCCAGGGATATTAGGGCCAGGGATATTAGGGCCAGGGATATTAGGGCCAGGAATATTAGGGCCAGGGATATTAGGGCCAGGGATATTAGGGCCAGGGATATTAGGGCCAGGGATATTAGGGCCAGAGATTTTAGGGCAAGGGATATTAGGGCCAGGGATATTAGGGCCAGGGATATTAGTGCCAGGGATATTAGGGCCAGGGATATTAGGTCCAGGGATGTTAGGGCCAGGGATATTAGGTCCAGGGATATTAGGGCCAGGGATATTAGGGCCATGGATATTAGGGCCAGGGATATTAGGGCCAGGGATATTAGGTCCAGGGATATTAGGGCCAGGGATATTAGGGCCAGGGATATTAGGGCCAGGGATATTAGGGCCAGGGATATTAGGTCCACGGATATTACGGCCAGAGATATTAGGGCGAGGGATATTAGGGCCAGGGATATTAGGGCCAGGGATATTAGGGTCAGGGATATTAGGGCCAGGGATATTAGGGCCAGGGATATTTGGGCCAGGGATATTAGGGCCACGGATATTAGGGCCAGGGATATTAGGGCCAGGGATATTAGGGCCAGAGATATTAGGGCCAGGGATATTAGGGCCAGGGATATTACGGTCAGGGATATTAGGGCCAGGGATATAATGGCCAGGGATATTAGGGCCAGGCATATTATGGCCAGGGATATTAGGGCCAGGGATATTAGGGCCAGGGATATTAGGGCCAGGGATATTAGGGCCAGGGATATTAAGGCCAGGGATATTAGCGCCAGGGATATTAGGGCCAGGGATATTAGGGCCAGGGATATTAGGGCCAGGGATATTAGGTCCAGGGATATTGGGGCCAGGGATATTAGGGCCAGGGATTTTAGGGCAAGGGATATTAGGGCCAGGGATATTAGGGCCAGGGATATTAGTGCCAGGGATATTAGGGCCAGGGATATTAGGTCCAGGGATATTAGGGCCAGGGATATTAGGGCCAGGGATATTAGGTCCAGGGATGTTAGGGCCAGGGATATTAGGTCCAGGGATATTAGGGCCAGGGATATTAGGGCCATGGATATTAGGGCCAGGGATATTAGGGCCAGGGATATTAGGTCCAGGGATATTAGGGCCAGGGATATTAGGGCCAGGGATATTAGGGCCAGGGATATTAGGGCCAGGGATATTAGGTCCACGGATATTACGGCCAGAGATATTAGGGCGAGGGATATTAGGGCCAGGGATATTAGGGCCAGGGATATTAGGGTCAGGGATATTAGGGCCAGGGATATTAGGGCCAGGGATATTTGGGCCAGGGATATTAGGGCCACGGATATTAGGGCCAGGGATATTAGGGCCAGGGATATTAGGGCCAGAGATATTAGGGCCAGGGATATTAGGGCCAGGGATATTACGGTCAGGGATATTAGGGCCAGGGATATAATGGCCAGGGATATTAGGGCCAGGCATATTATGGCCAGGGATATTAGGGCCAGGGATATTAGGGCCAGGGATATTAGGGCCAGGGATATTAGGGCCAGGGATATTAAGGCCAGGGATATTAGGGCCAGGGATATTAGGGCCAGGGATATTAGGGCCAGGGATATTAGGGCCAGGGATATTAGGTCCAGGGATATTGGGGCCAGGGATATTAGGGCCAGGGATTTTAGGGCAAGGGATATTAGGGCCAGGGATATTAGGGCCAGGGATATTAGTGCCAGGGATATTAGGGCCAGGGATATTAGGTCCAGGGATATTAGGGCCAGGGATATTAGGTCCAGGGATATTAGTGCCAGGGATATTTAGGCCATGGATATTAGGGCCAGGGATATTAGGGCCAGGGATATTAGATCCAGGGATATTAGGGCCAGGGATATTAGGGCCAGGGATATTAGGGCCAGGGATATTAGGTCCACGGATATTACGGCCAGAGATATTAGGGCGAGGGATATTAGGGCCAGGGATATTAGGGCCAGGGATATTACGGTCAGGGATATTAGGGCCAGGGATATTAGGGCCAGGGATATTTGGGACAGGCATATTAGGGCCACGGATATTAGGTCCAGGGATATTAGGGCCAGGGATATTAGGGCCAGAGATATTAGGGCCAGGGATATTAGGGCCAGGGATATTACGGTCAGGGATATTAGGGCCAGGGATATAATGGCCAGGGATATTAGGGCCAGAAATATTATGGCCAGGGATATTAGGGCCAGGGATATTAGGGCCAGGGATATTAGGGCCAGGGATATTAGGGCCAGGGATATTAAGGCCAGGGATATTAGGGCCAGGGATATTAGGGCCAGGGATATTAGGGCCAGGGATATTAGGGCCAGAAATATTAGGGCCAGGGATATTAGGGCCAGTGATATTAGGGCCAGGGATATTAGGGCTAGGGATATTAGGTCCACGGATATTACGGCCAGGGATTTTAGGGCCAGGGATATTAGGGCCAGAGATATTAGGGCCAGGGATATTAGGGCCAGGGATATTAGGGCCAAGGTTATTAGGGCCAGGGTTATTAAGGCCAGGGATATTAGGGCCAGGGATATTAGGGCCAGGGATATTAGGGCCAGGGATATTAGGGCCAGGGATATTAGGGCCAGGGATATTAGGGTAAAGGATATTAGGGCCAGGGATATTAGGGCCAGGGATATTAGGTCCAGGGATATTAGAGCCAGGGATATTAGGGCCATGGATATTAGGGCCAGGGATATTAGGGCAAGGGATATTAGGTCCAGGGATATTAGCGCCAGGGATATTAGGGCCAGGAATATTACGGTCAGGGATATTAGGGCCAGGGATATTAGGGCCAGGGATATTTGGGACAGGGATATTAGGGCCACGGATATTAGGTCCAGGGATATTAGGGCCAGGGATATTAGGGCCAGAGATATTAGGGCCAGGGATATTAGGGCCAGGGATATTACGGTCAGGGATATTAGGGCCAGGGATATAATGGCCAGGGATATTAGGGCCAGAAATATTATGGCCAGGGATATTAGGGCCAGGGATATTAGGGCCAGGGATATTAGGGCCAGGGATATTAGGGCCAGGGATATTAAGGCCAGGGATATTAGGGCCAGGGATATTAGGGCCAGGGATATTAGGGCCAGGGATATTAGGGCCAGAAATATTAGGGCCAGGGATATTAGGGCCAGTGATATTAGGGCCAGGGATATTAGGGCCAGGGATATTAGGTCCACGGATATTACGGCCAGGGATTTTAGGGCCAGGGATTTTAGGGCCAGAGATATTAGGGCCAGGGATATTAGGGCCAGGGATATTAGGGCCAGGGTTATTAGGGCCAGGGTTATTAAGGCCAGGGATATTAGGGCCAGGGATATTAGGGCCAGGGATATTAGGGCCAGGGATATTAGGGCCAGGGATATTAGGGCCAGGGATATTAGGGTAAGAGATATTAGGTCCAGGGATATTAGGGCCAGGGATATTAGGTCCAGGGATATTAGGGCCAGGGATATTAGGGCCATGGATATTAGGGCCAGGGATATTAGGGCCAGGGATATTAGGTCCAGGGATATTAGGGCCAGGGATATTAGGGCCAGGGATATTAGGGCCAGGGATATTAGGTCCACGGATATTACGGCCAGAGATATTACGGCGAGGGATATTAGGGCCAGGGATATTAGGGCCAGGGATATTAGGGTCAGGGATATTAGGGCCAGGGATATTAGGGCCAGGGATATTTGGGCCAGGGATATTAGGGCCACGGATATTAGGGCCAGGGATATTAGGGCCAGGGATATTAGGGCCAG
The DNA here is from genome assembly GCF_048934315.1 of Petromyzon marinus. Lineage (NCBI taxonomy): Eukaryota > Metazoa > Chordata > Hyperoartia > Petromyzontiformes > Petromyzontidae > Petromyzon > Petromyzon marinus. The sequence goes on along the minus strand of NW_027422684.1, from coordinate 3,987,641 downwards.
AGATATTAGGGCCAGGGATATTAGGGCCAGGGATATTACGGTCAGGGATATTAGGGCCAGGGATATAATGGCCAGGGATATTAGGGCCAGGCATATTATGGCCAGGGATATTAGGGCCAGGGATATTAGGGCCAGTGATATTAGGGCCAGGGATATTAGGGCCAGGGATATTAAGGCCAGGGATATTAGGGCCAGGGATATTAGGGCCAGGGATATTATGGCCAGCGATATTAGAGCCAGGGATATTAGGGCCAGGGATATTAGGGCCAGGGATTTTAGGGCCAGAAATATTAGGGCCAGGGATATTAGGGCCAGGGATATTAGGGCCAGGGATATTAGGGCCAGGGATATTAGGGCCAGGGATATTAGGTCCATGGATATTACGGCCAGGGATATTAGGGCCAGGGATATTAGGGCCAGAGATATTAGGGCCAGGGATATTAGGGCCAGGGATATTAGGGCCAGGGTTATTAGGGCCAGGGTTATTAAGGCCAGGGATATTAGGGCCAGGGATATTAGGGCCAGGGATATTAGGGCCAGGGATATTAGGGCCAGGGATATTAGGGCCAGGGATATTAGGGCCAGGGATATTGGGGCCAGGGATATTAGGGCCAGGGATTTTAGGGCAAGGGATATTAGGGCCAGGGATATTAGGGCCAGGGATATTAGTGCCAGGGATATTAGGGCCAGGGATATTAGGTCCAAGGATATTAGTGCCAGGGATATTAGGTCCAGGGATATTAGTGCCAGGGATATTTGGGCCATGGATATTAGGGCCAGGGATATTAGGGCCAGGGATATTAGATCCAGGGATATTAGGGCCAGGGATATTAGGGCCAGGGATATTAGGGCCAGGGATATTAGGGCCAGGGATATTAGGTCCACGGATATTACGGCCAGAGATATTAGGGCGAGGGATATTAGGGCCAGGGATATTAGGGCCAGGGATATTACGGTCAGGGATATTAGGGCCAGGGATATTAGGGCCAGGGATATTTGGGACAGGGATATTAGGGCCACGGATATTAGGTCCAGGGATATTAGGGCCAGGGATATTAGGGCCAGAGATATTAGGGCCAGGGATATTAGGGCCAGGGATATTATGGTTAGGGATATTAGGGCCAGGGATATAATGGCCAGGGATATTAGGGCCAGAAATATTATGGCCAGGGATATTAGGGCCAGGGATATTAGGGCCAGGGATATTAGGGCCAGGGATATTAGGGCCAGGGATATTAAGGCCAGGGATATTAGGGCCAGGGATATTAGGGCCAGGGATATTAGGGCCAGGGATATTAGGGCCAGAAATATTAGGGCCAGGGATATTAGGGCCAGTGATATTAGGGCCAGGGATATTAGGGGCAGGGATTTTAGGTCCACGGATATTACGGCCAGGGATTTTAGGGCCAGGGATATTAGGGCCAGAGATATTAGGGCCAGGGATATTAGGGCCAGGGATATTAGGGCCAGGGTTATTAGGGCCAGGGTTATTAAGGCCAGGGATATTAGGGCCAGGGATATTAGGGCCAGGGATATTAGGGCCAGGGATATTAGGGCCAGGGATATTAGGGCCAGGGATATTAGGGCCAGGGATTTTAGGGTAAGGGATATTAGGGCCAGGGATATTAGGGCCAGGGATATTAGAGCCAGGGATATTAGGGCCAGGGATATTAGGTCCAGGGATATTAGGGCCAGGGATATTAGGTCCACTGATATTAGGGCCAGGGATATTAGGGCCATGGATATTAGGGCCAGGGATATTAGGCCAGGGATATTAGGGCCAGGGATATTAGGGCCAGGGATATTAGGGCCAGCGATATTAGGGCCAGGGATATTAGGGCCAGGGATATTAGGGCCAGGGATATTAGGGCCAGCGATATTAGGGCCAGGGATATTAGGGCCAGGGATATTAGGGCCAGGGATATTAGGGCCAGGGATATTAGGGCCAGGGATATTATATCCAGGGATATTAGGGCCAGGGATATTAGGGCCAGGGATATTAGGGCCAGGGATATTATGGCCAGGGATATTATGGAAGGGATATTAAGCCTGGGATATGAGGGCCAGGTATATTAGGGCCAGGGATATTAGGGCCAGGGATATAAGGGCCAGGGATATTAGGGCCAGGGATATTATGGCCAGGGATATTAGGGCCAGGGATATTAGGGCCAGGGATATTAGGGCCAGGGATATTAGGGCCAGGGATTTTAGGGCAAGGGATATTAGGGCCAGGGATATTAGGGCCAGGGATATTAGTGCCAGGGATATTAGGGCCAGGGATATTAGGTCCAGGGATATTAGGGCCAGGGATATTAGGTCCAGGGATATTAGGGCCAGGGATATTAGGGCCATGGATATTAGGGCCAGGGATATTAGGGCCAGGGATATTAGGGCCAGGGATATTAGGGCCAGGGATATTAGGGCCAGGGATATTAGGTCCACGGATATTACGGCCAGAGATATTAGGGCGAGGGATATTAGGGCCAGGGATATTAGGGCCAGGGATATTAGGGCCAGGGATATAATGGCCAGGGATATTAGGGCCAGGCATATTATGGCCAGGGATATTAGGGCCAGGGATATTAGGGCCAGGGATATTAGGGCCAGGGATATTAGGGCCAGGGATATTAAGGCCAGGGATATTAGGGCCAGGGATATTAGGGCCAGGGATATTATGGCCAGCGATATTAGGGCCAGGGATATTAGGGCCAGGGATATTAGGGCCAGGGATATTAGGGCCAGAAATATTAGGGCCAGGGATATTAGGGCCAGGGATATTAGGGCCAGGGATATTAGGGCCAGGGATATTAGGGCCAGGGATATTAGGTCCACGGATATTACGGCCAGGGATATTAGGGCCAGGGATATTAGGGCCAGAGATTATAGGGCCAGGGATATTAGGGCCAGGGATATTAGGGCCAGGGATATTAGGGCCAGCGATATTAGGGCCAGGGATATTAGGGCCAGGGATATTAGGGCCAGCGATATTAGGGCCAGGGATATTAGGGCCAGGGATATTATATCCAGGGATATTAGGGCCAGGGATATTAGGGCCAGGGATATTAGGGCCAGGGATATTATGGCCATGGATATTATGGAAGGGATATAACGCCTGGGATATTAGAGCCAGGTATATTAGGGCCAGGGATATTAGGGCCAGGGATATAAGGGCCAGGGATATTAGGGCCAGGGATATTATGGCCAGGGATATTAGGGCCAGGGATATTAGGGCCAGGGATATTAGGGCCAGGGATATTAGGGCCAGGGATATTAGGGCCAGGGATTTTTGGGCAAGGGATATTAGGGCCAGGGATATTAGGGCCAGGGATATTAGTGCCAGGGATATTAGGGACAGGGATATTAGGTCCAGGGATATTAGGGCCAGGGATATTAGGTCCAGGGATATTAGGGCCAGGGATATTAGGGCCAGGGATATTAGGGCCAGGGATATTAGGTCCACGGATATTACGGCCAGAGATATTAGGGCGAGGGATATTAGGGCCAGGGATATTAGGGCCAGGGATATTAGGGTCAGGGATATTAGGGCCAGGGATATTAGGGCCAGGGATATTACGGTCAGGGATATTAGGGCCAGGGATATAATGGCCAGGGATATTAGGGCCAGGCATATTATGGCCAGGGATATTAGGGCCAGGGATATTAGGGCCAGGGATATTAGGGCCAGGGATATTAAGGCCAGGGATATTAGGGCCAGGGATATTAGGGCCAGGGATATTAGGGCCAGGGATATTAGGGCCAGGGATATTACGGCCAGGGATATTAGGGCCAGGGATATTAGGTCCAGGGATATTAGGGCCAGGGATATTAGGGCCATGTATATTAGGGCCAGGGATATTAGGGCCAGGGATATTAGGTCCAGGGATATTAGGGCCAGGGATATTAGGGCCAGGGATATTAGGGCCAGGGATATTAGGGCCAGGGATATTAGGTCCACGGATATTACGGCCAGAGATATTAGGGTGAGGGATATTAGGGCCAGGGATATTAGGGCCAGGGATATTAGGGTCAGGGATATTAGGGCCAGGGATATTAGGGCCAGGGATATTACGGTCAGGGATATTAGGGCCAGGGATATAATGGCCAGGGATATTAGGGCCAGGCATATTATGGCCAGGGATATTAGGGCCAGGGATATTAGGGCCAGGGATATTAGGGCCAGGGATATTAAGGCCAGGGATATTAGGGCCAGGGATATTAGGGCCAGGGATATTATGGCCAGCGATATTAGGGCCAGGGATATTAGGGCCAGGGATATTAGGGCCAGGGATATTAGGGCCAGAAATATTAGGGCCAGGGATATTAGGGCCAGGGATATTAGGGCCAGGAATATTAGGGCCAGGGATATTAGGGCCAGGGATATTAGGGCCAGGGATATTAGGGCCACGGTTATTAGGGCCAGGGTTATTAAGGCCAGGGATATTAGGGCCAGGGATATTAGGGCCAGGGATATTAGGGCCAGGGATATTAGGGCCAGGGATATTAGGGCCAGGGATATTGGTGCCAGGGATATTAGGGCCAGGGATTTTAGGGCCAGGGATATTAGGGTCAGGGATATTAGGGCCAGGGATATTAGGGCCAGGGATATTAGGGTCAGGGATATTAGGGCCAGGGATATTAGGGCCAGGGATATTACGGTCAGGGATATTAGGGCCAGGAATATTAGGGCCAGGGATATTAGGGCCAGGGATATTAGGGCCAGGGATATTAGGGCCACGGTTATTAGGGCCAGGGTTATTAAGGCCAGGGATATTAGGGCCAGGGATATTAGGGCCAGGGATATTAGGGCCAGGGATATTAGGGCCAGGGATATTAGGGCCAGGGATATTGGGGCCAGGGATATTAGGGCCAGGGATTTTAGGGCCAGGGATATTAGGGTCAGGGATATTAGGGCCAGGGATATTAAGGCCAGGGATATCAGGGTCAGGGATATTAGGGCCAGGGATATTAGGGCCAGGGATATTACGGTCAGGGATATTAGGGCCAGGGATATTAGGGCCAGGGATATTACGGTCAGGGATATTAGGGCCAGGGATATAATGGCCAGGGATATTAGGGCCAGGCATATTATGGCCAGGGATATTAGGGCCAGGGATATTAGGGCCAGGGATATTAGGGCCAGGGATATTACGGTCAGGGATATTAGGGCCAGGGATATAATGGCCAGGGATATTAGGGCCAGGCATATTATGGCCAGGGATATTAGGGCCAGGGATATTAGGGCCAGGGATATTAGGGCCAGGGATATTAGGGCCAGGGATATTAAGGCCAGGGATATTAGGACCAGGGATATTAGGGCCAGGGATATTATGGCCAGTGATATTAGGGCCAGGGATATTAGGGCCAGGGATATTAGGGCCAGGGATATTAGGGCCAGAAATATTAGGGCCAGGGATATTAGGGCCAGGGATATTAGGGCCAGGGATATTAGGTCCAGGGATATTAGGGCCAGGGATATTAGGTCCACGGATATTACGGCCAGGGATATTAGGGCCAGGGATATTAGGGCCAGAGATATTAGGGCCAGGGATATTAGGGCCAGGGATATTAGGGCCAGGGATATTAGGGCCAGCGATATTAGGGCCAGGGATATTAGGGCCAGGGATATTAGCGCCAGCGATATTAGGGCCAGGGATATTAGGGCCAGGGATATTATATCCAGGGATATTAGGGCCAGGGATATTAGGGCCAGGGATATTAGGGCCAGGGATATTATGGCCAGGGATATTATGGAAGGGATATAACGCCTGGGATATTAGAGCCAGGTATATTAGGGCCAGGGATATTAGGGCCAGGGATATAAGGGCCAGGGATATTAGGGCCAGGGATATTATGGCCAGGGATTTTTGGGCAAGGGATATTAGGGCCAGGGATATTAGGGCCAGGGATATTAGTGCCAGGGATATTAGGGCCAGGGATATTAGGTCCAGGGATATTAGGGCCAGGGATATTAGGTCCAGGGATATTAGGGCCAGGGATATTAGGGCCATGTATATTAGGGCCAGGGATATTAGGGCCAGGGATATTAGGTCCAGGGATATTAGGGCCAGGGATATTAGGGCCAGGGATATTAGGGCCAGGGATATTAGGGCCAGGGATATTAGGTCCACGGATATTACGGCCAGAGATATTAGGGCGAGGGATATTAGGGCCAGGGATATTAGGGCCAGGGATATTAGGGTCAGGGATATTAGGGCCAGGGATATTAGGGCCAGGGATATTACGGTCAGGGATATTAGGGCCAGGGATATAATGGCCAGGGATATTAGGGCCAGGCATATTATGGCCAGGGATATTAGGGCCAGGGATATTAGGGCCAGGGATATTAGGGCCAGGGATATTAGGGCCAGGGATATTAAGGCCAGGGATATTAGGGCCAGGGATATTAGGGCCAGGGATATTATGGCCAGCGATATTAGGGCCAGGGATATTAGGGCCAGGGATATTAGGGCCAGGGATATTAGGGCCAGAAATATTAGGGCCAGGGATATTAGGGCCAGGGATATTAGGGCCAGGGATATTAGGGCCAGGGATATTAGGGCCAGGGATATTAGGTCCACGGATATTACGGCCAGGGATATTAGGGCCAGGGATATTAGGGCCAGAGATATTAGGGCCAGGGATATTAGGGCCAGGGATATTAGGGCCACGGTTATTAGGGCCAGGGTTATTAAGGCCAGGGATATTAGGGCCATCGATATTAGGGCCAGGGATATTAGGGCCAGGGATATTAGGGCCAGGGATATTAGGGCCAGGGATATTGGGGCCAGGGATATTAGGGCCAGGGATTTTAGGGCAAGGAATATTAGGGCCAGGGATATTAGGGCCAGGGATATTAGTGCCAGGGATATTAGGGCCAGGGATATTAGGTCCAGGGATATTAGGGCCAGGGATATTAGGTCCAGGGATATTAGGGCCAGGGATATTAGGGCCATGGATATTAGGGCCAGGGATATTAGGGCCAGGGATATTAGGTCCAGGGATATTAGAGCCAGGGATATTAGGGCCAGGGATATTAGGGCCAGGGATATTAGGTCCACGGATATTATGGCCAGAGATATTAGGGCGAGGGATATTTGGGCCAGGGATATTAGGGCCAGGGATATTAGGGTCAGGGATATTAGGGCCAGGGATATTAGGGCCAGGGATATTTGGGCCAGGGATATTAGGGCCACGGATATTAGGGCCAGGGATATTAGGGCCAGGGATATTAGGGCCAGAGATATTAGGGCCAGGGATATTAGGGCCAGGGATATTACGGTCAGGGATATTAGGGCCAGGGATATAATGGCCAGGGATATTAGGGGCAGGCATATTATGGCCAGGGATATTAGGGCCAGGGATATTAGGGCCAGGGATATTAGGGCCAGGGATATTAGGGCCAGGGATATTACGGTCAGGGATATTAGGGCCAGGGATATTAGGGCCAGGGATATTATGGCCAGCGATATTAGGGCCAGGGATATTAGGGCCAGGGATATTAGGGCCAGGGATATTAGGGCCAGAAATATAAGGGCCAGGGATATTAGGGCCAGGGATATTAGGGCCAGGGATATTACGGTCAGGGATATTAGGGCCAGGGATATAATGGCCAGGGATATTAGGGCCAGGCATATTATGGCCAGGGATATTAGGGCCAGGGATATTAGGGCCAGGGATATTACGGTCAGGGATATTAGGGCCAGGGATATAATGGCCAGGGATATTAGGGCCAGGCATATTATGGCCAGGGATATTAGGGCCAGGGATATTAGGGCCAGGGATATTAGGGCCAGGGATATTACGGTCAGGGATATTAGGGCCAGGGATATAATGGCCAGGGATATTAGGGCCAGGCATATTATGGCCAGGGATATTAGGGCCAGGGATATTAGGGCCAGGGATATTAGGGCCAGGGATATTAGGGCCAGGGATATTAAGGCCAGGGATATTAGGACCAGGGATATTAGGGCCAGGGATATTATGGCCAGTGATATTAGGGCCAGGGATATTAGGGCCAGGGATATTAGGGCCAGGGATATTAGGGCCAGAAATATTAGGGCCAGGGATATTAGGGCCAGGGATATTAGGGCCAGGGATATTAGGGCCAGGGATATTAGGGCCAGGGATATTAGGTCCACGGATATTACGGCCAGGGATATTAGGGCCAGGGATATTAGGGCCAGAGATATTAGGGCCAGGGATATTAGGGCCAGGGATATTAGGGCCAGGGATATTAGGGCCAGCGATATTAGGGCCAGGGATATTAGGGCCAGGGATATTAGCGCCAGCGATATTAGGGCCAGGGATATTAGGGCCAGGGATATTATATCCAGGGATATTAGGGCCAGGGATATTAGGGCCAGGGATATTAGGGCCAGGGATATTATGGCCAGGGATATTATGGAAGGGATATAACGCCTGGGATATTAGAGCCAGGTATATTAGGGCCAGGGATATTAGGGCCAGGGATATAAGGGCCAGGGATATTAGGGCCAGGGATATTATGGCCAGGGATTTTTGGGCAAGGGATATTAGGGCCAGGGATATTAGGGCCAGGGATATTAGTGCCAGGGATATTAGGGCCAGGGATATTAGGTCCAGGGATATTAGGGCCAAGGATATTAGGTCCAGGGATATTAGGGCCAGGGATATTAGGGCCATGTATATTAGGGCCAGGGATATTAGGGCCAGGGATATTAGGTCCAGGGATATTAGGGCCAGGGATATTAGGGCCAGGGATATTAGGGCCAGGGATATTAGGGCCAGGGATATTAGGTCCACGGATATTACGGCCAGAGATATTAGGGCGAGGGATATTAGGGCCAGGGATATTAGGGCCAGGGATATTAGGGTCAGGGATATTAGGGCCAGGGATATTAGGGCCAGGGATATTACGGTCAGGGATATTAGGGCCAGGGATATAATGGCCAGGGATATTAGGGCCAGGCATATTATGGCCAGGGATATTAGGGCCAGGGATATTAGGGCCAGGGATATTAGGGCCAGGGATATTAGGGCCAGGGATATTAAGGCCAGGGATATTAGGGCCAGGGATATTAGGGCCAGGGATATTATGGCCAGCGATATTAGGGCCAGGGATATTAGGGCCAGGGATATTAGGGCCAGGGATATTAGGGCCAGAAATATTAGGGCCAGGGATATTAGGGCCAGGGATATTAGGGCCAGGGATATTAGGGCCAGGGATATTAGGGCCAGGGATATTAGGTCCACGGATATTACGGCCAGGGATATTAGGGCCAGGGATATTAGGGCCAGAGATATTAGGGCCAGGGATATTAGGGCCAGGGATATTAGGGCCACGGTTATTAGGGCCAGGGTTATTAAGGCCAGGGATATTAGGGCCAGGGATATTAGGGCCAGGGATATTAGGGCCAGGGATATTAGGGCCAGGGATATTAGGGCCAGGGATATTGGGGCCAGGGATATTAGGGCCAGGGATTTTAGGGCAAGGAATATTAGGGCCAGGGATATTAGGGCCAGGGATATTAGTGCCAGGGATATTAGGGCCAGGGATATTAGGTCCAGGGATATTAGGGCCAGGGATATTAGGTCCAGGGATATTAGGGCCAGGGATATTAGGGCCATGGATATTAGGGCCAGGGATATTAGGGCCAGGGATATTAGGTCCAGGGATATTAGGGCCAGGGATATTAGGGCCAGGGATATTAGGGCCAGGGATATTAGGTCCACGGATATTATGGCCAGAGATATTAGGGCGAGGGATATTTGGGCCAGGGATATTAGGGCCAGGGATATTAGGGTCAGGGATATTAGGGCCAGGGATATTAGGGCCAGGGATATTTGGGCCAGGGATATTAGGGCCACGGATATTAGGGCCAGGGATATTAGGGCCAGGGATATTAGGGCCAGAGATATTAGGGCCAGGGATATTAGGGCCAGGGATATTACGGTCAGGGATATTAGGGCCAGGGATATAATGGCCAGGGATATTAGGGGCAGGCATATTATGGCCAGGGATATTAGGGCCAGGGATATTAGGGCCAGGGATATTAGGGCCAGGGATATTAGGGCCAGGGATATTACGGTCAGGGATATTAGGGCCAGGGATATTAGGGCCAGGGATATTATGGCCAGCGATATTAGGGCCAGGGATATTAGGGCCAGGGATATTAGGGCCAGGGATATTAGGGCCAGAAATATAAGGGCCAGGGATATTAGGGCCAGGGATATTAGGGCCAGGGATATTAGGGCCAGGGATATTAGGGCCAGGGATATTAGGTCCGCGGATATTACGGCCAGGGATATTATGGCCAGGGATATTAGGGCCATAGATATTAGGGCCAGGGATATTAGGGCCAGGGATATTAGGGCCAGGGTTATTAGGGCCAGGGTTATTAAGGCCAGGGATATTAGGGCCAGGGATATTAGGGCCAGGGATATTAGGGCCAGGGATATTAGGGCCAGGGATATTAGGGCCAGGGATATTAGGGCCAGGGATATTAGGGCCAGGGATTTTAGGGCAAGGGATATTAGGGCCAGGGATATTAGGGCCAGGGATATTAGTGCCAGGGATATTAGGGCCAGGGATATTAGGTCCAGGGATATTAGGGCCAGGGATATTAGGTCCAGGGATATTAGGGCCAGGGATATTAGGGCCATGGATATTAGGGCCAGGGATATTAGGGCCAGGGATATTAGGGCCAGGGATATTAGGGCCAGGGATATTAGGGCCAGCGATATTAGGGCCAGGGATATTAGGGCCAGGGATATTAGGGCCAGGGATATTATGGCCAGGGATATTAGGGCCAGGGATATTAGGGCCAGGGATATTATATCCAGGGATATTAGGGCCAGGGATATTAGGGCCAGGGATATTAGGGCCAGGGATATTATGGCCAGGGATATTATGGAAGGGATATTAAGCCTGGGATATTAGGGCCAGGTATATTAGGGCCAGGGATATTAGGGCCAGGGATATAAGGGACAGGGATATTAGGGCCAGGGATATTATGGCCAGGGATATTAGGGCCAGGGATATTAGGGCCAGGGATATTAGGGCCAGGGATATTAGGGCCAGGGATATTAGGGCCAGGAATATTAGGGCCAGGGATATTAGGGACAGGGATTTTAGGGCCAGGGATATTAGGGCCAGGGATATTAGGGCCAGGGATATTAGGGCCAGGGATATCAGGGCCAGGGATATCAGGGCCAGGGATATTAGGGCCAGGGATATTAGCGCCAGGGATATTAGAGGCCAGGGATATTAGGGCCAGGGATTTTAGGGCCAGGGATATTGAGGCCAGGGAGAAAAGGGCCAGCGTTATTAGGGCCAGGGCTATTAGGGCCAGGGATATTATGGCCAGGGATATTATGGCTAGGGATATGAGGGCCAGGGGTATTAGGGCCAGGGATATTAGGGCCAGGGATATTAGGGCCAGGGACTTTAGGGCCAGGGATATTAGGGCCAGGGATATTAGGGCCAGGGATATTAGGGCCAGGGATATTAGGGCCAGGGATATTAGGGCCAGGGATATTAGGGCCAGGGATATTAGGGCCGGGGATATTAGGGCCAGGGATATAAGGGCCAGGGATATTAGGGCCAGGGATATTATGGCCAGGGATATTAGGGCAAGGGATATTAGGGCCAGGGATATTAGGGCCAGGGATATTAGGGCCAGGGATATTAGGGCCAGAGATATTAGGTCCAGCGATATTAGGGCCAGGGATATTAGGGCCAGGGATATTAGGGCCAGGGATATTAGGGCCAGGGATATTAGGGCCAGGGATATTAGGGCCAGGGATATTATATCCAGGGATATTAGGGCCAGGGATATTAGGGCCAGGGATATTAGGGCCAGGGATATTATGGCCAGGGATATTATGGAAGGGATATTAAGCCTGGGATATTAGGGCCAGGGATTTTAGGGCCAGGGATATTAGGGCCAGGGAGATTAGGGCCAGCATTTTTAGGGCCAGGGCTATTAGGGCCACGGATATTATTGCCAGGGATATTATGGCTAGGGATATGAGGGCCAGGAATATTAGGGCCAGGGATATTAGGGCCAGGGATATTAGGCCCAGGGATTTTAGGGCCAGGGATATTAGGGCCAGGGATATTTCGGCCAGGGATATTAGGGCCAGGGATATTAGGGCCAGGGATATTAGGGCCAGGGATATTAGGGCCAGGGATATTAGGGCCAAGGATATAAGGGCCAGGGATATTAGGGCCAGGGATATTATGGCCAGGGATATTAGGGCAAGGGTTATTAGGGCCAGGGATATTAGGGCCAGGGATATTAGGGCCAGGGATATTAGGGCCAGAGATATTAGGTCCAGCAATATTAGGGCCAGGGATATTAGGGCCAGGGATATTAGGGCCAGGGATATTAGGGCCAGGGATATTAGGGCCAGGGATATTAGGGCCAGGGATATTATTTCCAGGGATATTAGGGCCAGGGATATTAGGGCCAGGGATATTAGGGCCAGGGATATTATGGCCAGGGATATTATGGAAGGGATATTAAGCCTGGGATATTATGGCCAGGTATTTTAGGGCCAGGGATATTAGGGCCAGGGATATAAGGGCCCGGGATATTAGGGCCAGGGATATTAGGGCCAGGGATATTAGGGCAAGGGATATTAGGGCCAGGGATATTAGGGCCAGGGATATTAGGGCCAGGGATATTAGGGCCAGGAATATTAAGGCCAGGGATATTAGGGCCAGGGATATTAGGGCCAGGGATATTAGGGCCAGGGATATCAGGGCCAGGGATATCAGGGCCAGGGATATTAGGGCCAGGGATATTAGCGCCAGGGATATTAGGGCCAGGGATATTAGGGCCAGGGATTTTAGGGCCAGGGATATTAGGGCCAGGGAGATTAGAGCCAGCGTTATTAGGGCCAGGGCTATTAGGGCCAGGGATATTATGGCCAGGGATATTATGGCTAGGGATATGAGGGCCAGGGATATTAGGGCCAGGGATATTAGGGCCAGGGATATTAGGGCCAGGGATTTTAGGGCCAGGGATATTAGGGCCAGGGATATTAGGGCCAGGGATATTAGGGCCAGGAATATTAGGGCCAGGGATATTAGGGCCAGGGATATTAGGGTCAGGGATATTAGGGCCAGGGATATTAGGGCCAGGGATATAAGGGCCAGGGATATTAGGGCCAGGGATATTATGGCCAGGGATATTAGGGCAAGGGATATTAGGGCCAGGGATATTAGGGCCAGGGATATTAGGGCCAGGGATATTAGGGCCAGAGATATTAGGTCCAGCGATATTAGGGCCAGGGATATTAGGGCCAGGGATATTAGGGCCAGGGATATTAGGGCTAGGGATATTAGGGCCGGGGATGTTAGGGCCGGGGATATTAGGGCCAGGGATATTAGGGCCAGGGATATTAGGGCCAGGGATATTAGGTCCAGGGATATTAGGGCCAGGGATATTAGGGCCAGGGATGTTAGGGCCAGGGATATTAGGGCCAGGGATATTAAGGCCAGGGTTATTAGGGCCAGGGATATTAGGGCCAGGGATCTTAGGGCCAGGGATATTAGGGCCAGGGATATTAGGGCCAGGGATATTAGGGCCAGGGATATTAGGCCCAGTGATATTAGGGCCAGGGATTTTAGGGCAAGGGATATTAGGGACAGGGATATTAGGGCCAGGGATATTAGGGCCAGGGATGTTAGGTCCAGGGATATTAGGGCCAGGGATATTAGGGCCAGGGATATTAGGGCCAGGGATATTAGGGCCAGGGATATTAGGGCCAGGGTTATTTGGGCCAGGGATATTAGGGCCAGGGATATTAGGGCCAGGGAAATTAGGGCCAGAGATATTAGGGCCAGGGATATTAGGGCCAGGGATTTTAGGGCCAGGGATATTTGGGCCAGGGATATTAGGGCCAGGGATATTAGGGCCAGGGATTTTAGGGCAAGGGATATTAGGGCCAGGGATATTAGGGCCAGGGATATTAGGGCCAGGGATATTAGGGCCAGGGATATTAGGGCCAGGGATATTAGGGCCAGGGATATTAGGGCCATGGATATCAGGGCCAGGAATATTATGGCCAGGGATATTAGGGCCAGTGATAATAGGGCAAGGGATATTAGGGCCAGGGATATTAGGGCCAGGGATATTAGGGCCACGGATATTAGGGCCAGGGATATTAGGACCAGGGAGATTAGGGCCAGCATTATTAGGGACAGGGATATTAGTGCCAGGGATATTATGGCCAGGGATATTAGGGCCAGGGATATTAGGGCAAGGGATATTAGGGCCAGGGATATTAGGGCCAGGGATATTAGGGTCAGGGATATTAGGGCCAGGGATATTAGGGCCAGGGATATTTGGGCCAGGGATATTAGGGCCACGGATATTAGGGCCAGGGATATTAGGGCCAGGGATATTAGGGCCAGAGATATTAGGGCCAGGGATATTAGGGCCAGGGATATTACGGTCAGGGATATTAGGGCCAGGGATATAATGGCTAGGGATATTAGGGCCAGGCATATTATGGCCAGGGATATTAGGGCCAGGGATATTAGGGCCAGGGATATTAGGGCCAGGGATATTAGGGCCAGGGATATTAATGCCAGGGATATTAGGGCCAGGGATATTAGGGCCAGGGATATTATGGCCAGCGATATTAGGGCCAGGGATATTAGGGCCAGGGATATTAGGGCCAGGGATATTAGGGCCAGGAATATTAGGTCCAGGGATATTAGGGCCAGGGATATTAGGGCCAGGGATATTAGGGCCAGGGATATTAGGTCCACGGATAGTACGGCCAGAGATATTAGGGCCAGGGATATTAGGGCCAGGGATATTAGGGCCAGGGATATTAGGGTCAGGGATATTAGGGCCAGGGATATTAGGGCCAGGGATATTTGGGCCAGGGATATTAGGGCCACGGATATTAGGGCCAGGGATATTAGGGCCAGGGATATTAGGGCCAGAGATATTAGGGCCAGGGATATTAGGGCCAGGGATATTACGGTCAGGGATATTAGGGCCAGGGATATAATGGCCAGGGATATTAGGGCCAGGCATATTATGGCCAGGGATATTAGGGCCAGGGATATTAGGGCCAGGGATATTAGGGCCAGGGATATTAAGGCGAGGGATATTAGGGCCAGGGATATTAGGGCCAGGGATATTATGGCCAGCGATATTAGGGCCAGGGATATTAGGGCCAGGGATATTAGGGCCAGGGATATTAGGGCCAGGGATATTAGGGCCAGGGATATTAGGGCCAGGGATATTAGGGCCAGGGATATTAGGGCCAGGGATATTAGGTCCACGGATATTACGGCCAGGGATATTAGGGCCAGGGATATTAGGGCCAAATATATTAGGGCCAGGGATATTAGGGCCAGGGTTATTAGGGCCAGGGTTATTAAGGCCAGGGATATTAGGGCCAGGGATATTAGGGCCAGGGATATTAGGGCCAGGGATATTAGGGCCAGGGATATTAGGGCCAGGGATATTAGGGCCAGGGATATTAGAGCCAGGGATATTAGGGCCAGGGATTTTAGGGCAAGGGATATTAGGGCCAGGGATATTAGGGCCAGGGATATTAGTGCCAGGGATATTAGGGCCAGGGATATTAGGTCCAGGGATATTAGGGCCAGGGATATTAGGTCCAGGGATATTAGGGCCAGGGATATTAGGGCCAGGGATATTAGGGCCAGGAATATTAGGTCCAGGGATATTAGGGCCAGGGATATTAGGGCCAGGGATATTAGGGCCAGGGATATTAGGTCCACGGATATTACGGCCAGAGATATTAGGGCCAGGGATATTAGGGCCAGGGATATTAGGGCCAGGGATATTAGGGTCAGGGATATTAGGGCCAGGGATATTAGGGCCAGGGATATTTGGGCCAGGGATATTAGGGCCACGGATATTAGGGCCAGGGATATTAGGGCCAGGGATATTAGGGCCAGAGATATTAGGGCCAGGGATATTAGGGCCAGGGATATTACGGTCAGGGATATTAGGGCCAGGGATATAATGGCCAGGGATATTAGGGCCAGGCATATTATGGCCAGGGATATTAGGGCCAGGGATATTAGGGCCAGGGATATTAGGGCCAGGGATATTAAGGCGAGGGATATTAGGGCCAGGGATATTAGGGCCAGGGATATTATGGCCAGCGATATTAGGGCCAGGGATATTAGGGCCAGGGATATTAGGGCCAGGGATATTAGGGCCAGGGATATTAGGGCCAGGGATATTAGGGCCAGGGATATTAGGGCCAGGGATATTAGGGCCAGGGATATTAGGTCCACGGATATTACGGCCAGGGATATTAGGGCCAGGGATATTAGGGCCAAATATATTAGGGCCAGGGATATTAGGGCCAGGGTTATTAGGGCCAGGGTTATTAAGGCCAGGGATATTAGGGCCAGGGATATTAGGGCCAGGGATATTAGGGCCAGGGATATTAGGGCCAGGGATATTAGGGCCAGGGATATTAGGGCCAGGGATATTAGAGCCAGGGATATTAGGGCCAGGGATTTTAGGGCAAGGGATATTAGGGCCAGGGATATTAGGGCCAGGGATATTAGTGCCAGGGATATTAGGGCCAGGGATATTAGGTCCAGGGATATTAGGGCCAGGGATATTAGGTCCAGGGATATTAGGGCCAGGGATATTAGGGCCATGGATATTAGGGCCAGGGATATTAGGGCCAGGGATATTAGGGCCAGGGATATTAGGGCCAGGGATATTAGGGCCAGCGATATTAGGGCCAGGGATATTAGGGCCAGGGATATTAGGGCCAGGGATATTAGAGCCAGGCATATTAGGGCCAGGGATATTAGGGCCAGGTATATTAGGGCCAGGGATATTAGGGCCAGGGATATTAGGGCCTGGGATATTAGGGCCAGGGATATTAGGGCCAGGGATATTAGGGCCAGGGATATTAGGGCCAGGGATATTAGGGCCAGGGATATTAGGGCCAGGGATATTAGGTCCACGGATATTACGGCCAGGGATATTAGGGCCAGGGATATTAGGGCCAGAGATATTAGGGCCAGGGATATTAGGGCCAGGGATATTAGGGCCAGGGTTATTAGGGCCAGGGTTATTAAGGCCAGGGATATTAGGGCCAGGGATATTAGGGCCAGGGATATTAGGGCCAGGGATATTAGGGTCAGGGATATTAGGGCCAGGGATATTAGGGCCAGGGATATTAGGGCCAGGGATATTAGGGCCAGGGATATTAGGGCCAGGGATTTTAGGGCAAGGGATATTAGGGCCAGGGATATTAGGGCCAGGGACATTAGTGCCAGGGATATTAGGGCCAGGGATATTAGGTCCAGGGATATTAGGGCCCGGGATATTAGGGCCATGGATATTAGGGCCAGGGATATTAGGGCCAGGGATATTAGGCCAGGGATATTAGGGCCAGGGATATTAGGGCCAGCGATATTAGGGCCAGGGATATTAGGGCCAGGGTTATTAGGGCGAGGGATATTAGGGCCAGGGATATTAGGGCCTGGGATATTAGGGCTAGGGATATTAGGGCCAGGGATATTAGGGCCTGGGATATTAGGGCCAGGGATATTAGGGCCAGGGATATTAGGGCCAGGGATATTAGGGCCAGGGATATTAGGGCCAGGGATATTAGGGCTAGGGATATTAGGGCCAGGGAATTTAGGGCAAGGGATATTAGGGCCAGGGATATTAGGGCCAGGGATATTAGGGCCAGGGATATTAGGGCCAGGGATATTAGGGCCAGGGATATTAGGGCCAGGGATATTAGGCCCAGGGATATCAGGGCCAGGGATATTAGGGCCAGGGATATTAGGGCCAGGGATATTAGGGCCAGGGATATTAGGGCCAGGGATATTAGGGCCAGGGATATTAGGGCCAGGGATATTAGGGCCAGGGATGTTAGGGCCAGGGATATTAGGGCCAGGGATATTAGGGCCAGGGATATTTGGGCCAGGGATATTAGGGCCAGGGATTTTAGGGCAAGCGATATTCGGGCCAGGGATATTATGGCCAGGGATTTTAGAGCCAGGGATATTAGGGCCAGGGATATAAGGGCCAGGGATATTAGTGCCAGGGATATTAGGGCCAGGGATATTAAGGCCAGGGATATCAGGGCCAGGGATATCAGGGCCAGGGATATTAGGGCCAGGGATATTAGGGCCAGGGATATTAGGGCCAGGGATATTAGGGCCAGGGATATTAGGGCCAGGGATATTAGGGCCAGGGAGATTAGGGCCAGCGTTATTAGGGCCAGGGATATTAGGGCCAGGGATATTATGGCCAGGGATATTAGGGCCAGGGATATTAGGGCCAGGGATATTAGGGCCAGGGATATTAGGGCCAGGGATATTAGGGCCAGGGATATTAGGGCCAGGGATATTTGGGCCAGGGATATTAGGGCCACGGATATTAGGGCCAGGGATATTAGTGCCAGGGATATTAGGGCCAGAGATATTAGGGCCAGGGATATTAGGGCCAGGGATATTACGGTCAGGGATATTAGGGCCAGGGATATAATGGCTAGGGATATTAGGGCCAGGCATATTATGGCCAGGGATATTAGGGCCAGGGATATTAGGGCCAGGGATATTAGGGCCAGGGATATTAGGGCCAGGGATATTAATGCCAGGGATATTAGGGCCAGGGATATTAGGTCCAGGGATATTATGGCCAGCGATATTAGGGCCATGGATATTAGGGCCAGGGATATTAGGACCAGGGATATTAGGGCCAGGGATATTAGGGCCAGGGATATTAGGGCCAGCGATATTAGGGCCAGGGATATTAGGGCCAGGGATATTAGGGCCAGGGATATTAGAGCCAGGCATATTAGGGCCAGGGATATTAGGGCCAGGTATATTAGGGCCAGGGATATTAGGGCCAGGGATATTAGGGCCTGGGATATTAGGGCCAGGGATATTAGGGCCAGGGATATTAGGGCCAGGGATATTAGGGCCAGGGATATTAGGGCCAGGGATATTAGGTCCACGGATATTACGGCCAGGGATATTAGGGCCAGGGATATTAGGGCCAGAGATATTAGGGCCAGGGATATTAGGGCCAGGGATATTAGGGCCAGGGTTATTAGGGCCAGGGTTATTAAGGCCAGGGATATTAGGGCCAGGGATATTAGGGCCAGGGATATTAGGGCCAGGGATATTAGGGCCAGGGATATTAGGGCCAGGGATATTAGGGCCAGGGATATTAGGGCCAGGGATATTAGGGCCAGGGATTTTAGGGCAAGGGATATTAGGGCCAGGGATATTAGGGCCAGGGACATTAGTGCCAGGGATATTAGGGCCAGGGATATTAGGGCCAGGGATATTAGGGCCAGGGATATTAGGGCCAGGGATATTAGGGCCAGCGATATTAGGGCCAGGGATATTAGGGCCATGGATATTAGGGCCAGGGATATTAGGGCCAGGGATATTAGGGCCAGGGATATTAGGGCCAGGGATATTAGGGCCAGCGATATTAGGGCCAGGGATATTAGGGCCAGGGATATTAGGGCCAGGGATATTAGAGCCAGGCCTATTAGGGCCAGGGATATTAGGGCCAGGTATATTAGGGCCAGGGATATTAGGGCCAGGGATATTAGGGCCTGGGATATTAGGGCCAGGGATATTAGGGCCAGGGATATTAGGGCCAGGGATATTAGGGCCAGGAATATTAGGGCCAGGGATATTAGGGCCAGGGATATTAGGTCCACGGATATTACAGCCAGGGATATTAGGGCCAGGGATATTAGGGCCAGAGATATTAGGGCCAGGGATATTAGGGCCAGGGATATTAGGGCCAGGGTTATTAGGGCCAGGGTTATTAAGGCCAGGGATATTAGGGCCAGGGATATTAGGGCCAGGGATATTAGGGCCAGGGATATTAGGGCCAGGGATATTAGGGCCAGGGATATTAGGGCCAGGGATATTAGGGCCAGGGATATTAGGGCCAGGGATATTAGGGCCAGGGATTTTAGGGCAAGGGATATTAGGGCCAGGGATATTAGGGCCAGGGACATTAGTGCCAGGGATATTAGGGCCAGGGATATTAGGTCCAGGGATATTAGGGCCAGGGATATTAGGGCCATGGATATTAGGGCCAGGGATATTAGGGCCAGGGATATTAGGCCAGGGATATTAGGGCCAGGGATATTAGGGCCAGCGATATTAGGGCCAGGGATATTAGGGCCAGGGTTATTAGGGCGAGGGATATTAGGGCCAGGGATATTAGGGCCTGGGATATTAGGGCCAGGGATATTAGGGGCAGGGATATTAGGGCCTGGGATATTAGGGCCAGGGATATTAGGGCCAGGGATATTAGGGCCAGGGATATTAGGGCCAGGGATATTAGGGCTAGGGATATTAGGGCCAGGGAATTTAGGGCCAGGGATATTAGGGCCAGGGATATTAGGGCCAGGGATATTAGGGCCAGGGATATTAGGGCCAGGGATATTAGGCCCAGGGATATCAGGGCCAGGGATATTAGGGCCAGGGATATTAGGGCCAGGGATATTAGGGCCAGGGATATTAGGGCCAGGGATATTAGGGCCAGGGATATTAGGGCCAGGGATGTTAGGGCCAGGGATATTAGGGCCAGGGATATTAGGGCCAGGGATATTAGGGCCAGGGATATTAGGGCCAGGGATTTTAGGGCAAGCGATATTCGGGCCAGGGATATTATGGCCAGGGATTTAAGAGCCAGGGATATTAGGGCCAGGGATATAAGGGCCAGGGATATTAGGGCCAGGGATATTAGGGCCAGGGATATTAGGGCCAGGGATATCAGGGCCAGGGATATCAGGGCCAGGGATATTAGGGCCAGGGATATTAGGGCCTGGGATATTAGGGCCAGGGATATTAGGGCCAGGGATATTAGGGCCAGGGATATTAGGGCCAGGGATATTAGGGCCAGGGATATTAGGGCCAGGGATATTAGGGCCAGGGATTTTAGGGCAAGGGATATCAGGGCCAGGGATATTAGGGCCAGGGACATTAGTGCCAGGGATATTAGGGCCAGGGATATTAGGTCCAGGGATATTAGGGCCAGGGATATTAGGGCCATGGATATTAGGGCCAGGGATATTAGGGCCAGGGATATTAGGCCAGGGATATTAGGGCCAGGGATATTAGGGCCAGCGATATTAGGGCCAGGGATATTAGGGCCAGGGTTATTAGGGCGAGGGATATTAGGGCCAGGGATATTAGGGCCTGGGATATTAGGGCCAGGGATATTAGGGCCAGGGATAATAGGGCCTGGGATATTAGGGCCAGGGATATTAGGGCCAGGGATATTAGGGCCAGGGATATTAGGGCCAGGGATATTAGGGCTAGGGATATTAGGGCCAGGGAATTTAGGGCCAGGGATATTAGGGCCAGGGATATTAGGGCCAGGGATATTAGGGCCAGGGATATTAGGGCCAGGGATATTAGGCCCAGGGATATCAGAGCCAGGGATATTAGGGCCAGGGATATTAGGGGCAGGGATATTAGGGCCAGGGATATTAGGGCCAGGGATATTAGGGCCAGGGATATTAGGGCCAGGGATGTTAGGGCCAGGGATATTAGGGCCAGGGATATTAGGGCCAGGGATATTAGGGCCAGGGATATTAGGGCCAGGGATTTTAGGGCAAGCGATATTCGGGCCAGGGATATTATGGCCAGGGATTTAAGAGCCAGGGATATTAGGGCCAGGGATATAAGGGCCAGGGATATTAGGGCCAGGGATATTAGGGCCAGGGATATTAGGGCCAGGGATATCAGGGCCAGGGATATCAGGGCCAGGGATATTAGGGCCAGGGATATTAGGGCCAGGGATATTAGGGCCAGGGATATTAGGGCCAGGGATATTAGGGCCAGGGATATTAGGGCCAGGGAGATTAGGGCCAGCGTTATTAGGGCCAGGGATATTAGGGCCAGGGATATTATGGCCAGGGATATTAGGGCCAGGGATATTAGGGCCAGGGATATTAGGGCCAGGGATTTTAGGGCCAGGGATATTAGGGCCAGGGATATTAGGGCCAGGGATGTTATGGCCATGGATATTAGGGCCAGGGATATTAGGGCCAGGGATATTAGGGCCAGGGATATAAGGGCCAGGGATATTAGGGCCAGGGATATTAGGGCCAGGGATATAAGGGCCAGGGATATTAGGGCCAGGCATATTATGGCGAGGGATATTAGGGCCAGGGATATTAGGGAGAGGGATATTAGGGCCAGGGATATTAGGTCCAGGACTATTAGGGCCAGGGATATTAGGGCCAGGGATATTAGGGCCAGGGATATTAGGGCCAGGGATATTAGGGCCAGGGATATTAGGGAGAGGGATATTAGGGCCAGGGATATTAGGTCCAGGACTATTAGGGCCAGGGATATTAGGGCCAGGGATATTAGGGCCAGGGATATTAGGGCCAGGGATATTAGGGCCAGGGATAATAGGTCCAGGGATATTAAGGCCAGGGATATTAGGGCCAGCAATATTAGGGACAGGGATATTAGGGCCATGGATATTAGGGCCAGGGATATTAGGGCCAGGGATATTAGGCCAGGGATATTAGGGCCAGGGATATTAGGGCCAGCGATATTAGGGCCAGGGATATTAGGGCCAGGGTTATTAGGGCGAGGGATATTAGGGCCAGGGATATTAGGGCCTGGGATATTAGGGCCAGGGATATTAGGGCCAGGGATATTAGGGCCTGGGATATTAGGGCCAGGGATATTAGGGCCAGGGATATTAGGGCCAGGGATATTAGGGCCAGGGATATTAGGGCTAGGGATATTAGGGCCAGGGAATTTAGGGCCAGGGATATTAGGGCCAGGGATATTAGGGCCAGGGATATTAGGGCCAGGGATATTAGGGCCAGGGATATTAGGCCCAGGGATATCAGAGCCAGGGATATTAGGGCCAGGGATATTAGGGGCAGGGATATTAGGGCCAGGGATATTAGGGCCAGGGATATTAGGGCCAGGGATATTAGGGCCAGGGATGTTAGGGCCAGGGATATTAGGGCCAGGGATATTAGGGCCAGGGATATTAGGGCCAGGGATATTAGGGCCAGGGATTTTAGGGCAAGCGATATTCGGGCCAGGGATATTATGGCCAGGGATTTAAGAGCCAGGGATATTAGGGCCAGGGATATAAGGGCCAGGGATATTAGGGCCAGGGATATTAGGGCCAGGGATATTAGGGCCAGGGATATCAGGGCCAGGGATATCAGGGCCAGGGATATTAGGGCCAGGGATATTAGGGCCAGGGATATTAGGGCCAGGGATATTAGGGCCAGGGATATTAGGGCCAGGGAGATTAGGGCCAGCGTTATTAGGGCCAGGGATATTAGGGCCAGGGATATTATGGCCAGGGATATTAGGGCCAGGGATATTAGGGCCAGGGATATTAGGGCCAGGGATTTTAGGGCCAGGGATATTAGGGCCAGGGATATTAGGGCCAGGGATGTTATGGCCATGGATATTAGGGCCAGGGATATTAGGGCCAGGGATATTAGGGCCAGGGATATAAGGGCCAGGGATATTAGGGCCAGGGATATTAGGGCCAGGGATATAAGGGCCAGGGATATTAGGGCCAGGCATATTATGGCCAGGGATATAAGGGCCAAGGATATTAGGGCAAGGGATATTAGGGCCAGGGATATTAGGGCCAGGGATATTAGGGCCAGGGATATTAGGGCCAGGGATATTAGGGCCAGGGATATTAGGGCCAGGGATATTAGGTCCAGGACTATTAGGGCCAGGGATATTAGGGCCAGGGATATTAGGGCCAGGGATATTAGGGCCAGGGATATTAGGGCCAGGGATAATAGGTCCAGGGATATTAAGGCCAGGGATATTAGGGCCAGCAATATTAGGGACAGGGATATTAGGGCCAGGGATATTAGGGCCAGGGATATTAGAGCCAGGCATATTAGGGCCAGGGATATTAGGGCCAGGGATATTAGGGCCAGGGATATTAGGGTCAGGGATATTAGGGCCTGGGATATTAGGGCCAGGGATATAAGGGCCAGGGATATTAGGGCCAGGGATATTAGGGCCAGGGAAATTAGGGCCAGGGATATTAGGGCCAGGGATATTAGGGCCAGGGATTTTAGGGCAAGGGATATTAGGGCCAGGGATATTAGGGCCAGGGATATTAGGTCCAGGGATATTAGGGCCAGAGATATTAGGGCCAGGGATATTAGGGCCAGGGATATTACGGTCAGGGATATTAGGGCCAGGGATATAAAGGCCAGGGATATTAGGGCCAGGCATATTATGGCCAGGGATATTAGGGCCAGGGATATTAGGGCCAGGGATATTAGGGCCAGGGATATTAGGGCCAGGGATATTAAGGCCAGGGATATTAGGGCCAGGGATATTAGGGCCAGGGATATTATGGCCAGGGATATTAGGGCCAGGGATATTAGGGCCAGGGATATTAGGGCCAGGGATATTAGGGCCAGGGATATTAGGGCCAGGGATATTAGGGCCAGGGATATTAGGGCCAGGGATATTAGGGCCAGGGATATTAGGTCCACGAATATTACGGCCAGGGATATTAGGGCCAGGGATATTAGGGCCAAAGATATTAGGGCCAGGGATATTAGGGCCAGGGATATTTGGGCCAGGGATATTAGGGCCAGGGATATTAGGGCCAGGGATATTAGGGCCAGGGATATTAAGGCCAGGGATATTAGGGCCAGGGATATTAGGGCCAGGGATATTATGGCCAGGGATATTAGGGCCAGGGATATTAGGGCCAGGGATATAAGGGCCAGGGATATTAGGGCCAGGGATATTAGGGCCAGGGATATTAGGGCCAGGGATATTAGGGCCAGGGATATTAGGGCCAGGGATATTAGGGCCAGGGATATTAGGTCCACGAATATTACGGCCAGGGATATTAGGGCCAGGGATATTAGGGCCAAAGATATTAGGGCCAGGGATATTAGGGCCAGGGATATTAGGGCCAGGGATATTAGGGCCAGGGATATTAGGGCCAGGGATGTTATGGCCATGGATATTAGGGCCAGGGATATTAGGGCCAGGGATATTAGGGCCAGGGATATAAGGGCCAGGGATATTTGGGCCAGGGATATTAGGGCCAGGGATATAAGGGCCAGGGATTTTAGGGCCAGGCATATTATGGCCAGGGATATTAGGTCCAGGGATATTAGGGCAAGGGATATTAGGGCCAGGGATATTAGGGCCAAGGATATTAGGGCCAGGGATATTAGGGCCAGGGATATTAGGGCCAGGGATATTAGGGCCAGGGATATTAGGTCCAGGACTATTAGGGCCAGGGATATTAGGGCCAGGGATATTAGGGCCAGGGATATTAGGGCCAGGGATATTAGGGCCAGGGATAATAGGGCCAGGGATATTAAGGCCAGGGATATTAGGGCCAGCGATATTAGGGACAGGGATATTAGGGCCAGGGATATTAGGGCCAGGGATATTAGAGCCAGGCATATTAGGGCCAGGGATATTAGGGCCAGGGATATTAGGGCCAGGGATATTAGGGTCAGGGATATTAGGGCCTGGGATATTAGGGCCAGGGATATTAGGGCCAGGGATATTAGGGCCAGGGATATTAGGGCCAGGGAAATTAGGGCCAGGGATATTAGGGGCAGGGATATTAGGGCCAGGGATTTTAGGGCAAGGGATATTAGGGCCAGGGATATTAGGGCCAGGGATATTAGGGCCAGGGATATTAGGGCCAGAGATATTAGGGCCAGGGATATTAGGGCCAGGGATATTACGGTCAGGGATATTAGGGCCAGGGATATAATGGCCAGGGATATTAGGCCAGGCATATTATGGCCAGGGATATTAGGGCCAGGGATATTAGAGCCAGGGATATTAGGGCCAGGGATATTAGGGCCAGGGATATTAAGGCCAGGGATATTAGGGCAAGGGATATTAGGGCCAGGGATATTATGGCCAGCGATATTAGGGCCAGGGATATTAGGGCCAGGGATATTAGGGCCAGGGATATTAGGGCCAGGGATATTAGGGCCAGGGATATTAGGGCCAGGGATATTAGGGCCAGGGATATTAGGGCCAGGGATATTAGGTCCACGGATATTACGGCCAGGGATATTAGGGCCAGGGATATTAGGGCCAAATATATTAGGGCCAGGGATATTAGGGCCAGGGATATTAGGGCCAGGGTTATTAGGGCCAGGGTTATTAAGGCCAGGGATATTAGGGCCAGGGATATTAGGGCCAGGGATATTAGGGCCAGGGATATTAGGGGCAGGGATATTAGGGCCAGGGATATTAGGGCCAGGGATATTAGGGCCAGGGATATTAGGGCCAGGGATTTTAGGGCAAGGGATATTAGGGCCAGGGATATTAGGGCCAGGGATATTAGTGCCAGGGATATTAGTGCCAGGGATATTAGGTCCAGGGATATTAGGGCCAGGGATATTAGGTCCAGGGATATTAGGGCCAGGGATATTAGGGCCATGGATATTAGGGCAAGGGATATTAGGGCCAGGGATATTAGGGCCAGGGATATTAGGGCCAGGGATATTAGGGCCAGCGATATTAGGGCCAGGGATATTAGGGCCAGGGATATTAGGGCCAGGGATATTAGAGCCAGGCATATTAGGGCCAGGGATATTAGGGCCAGGTATATTAGGGCCAGGGATATTAGGGCCAGGGATATTAGGGCCTGGGATATTAGGGCCAGGGATATTAGGGCCAGGGATATTAGGGCCAGGGATATTAGGGCCAGGGATATTAGGCCAGGGATATTAGGTCCACGGATATTACGGCCAGGGATATTAGGGCCAGGGATATTAGGGCCAGAGATATTAGGGCCAGGGATATCAGGGCCAGGGATATTAGGGCCAGGGTTATTAGGGCCAGGGTTATTAAGGCCAGGGATATTAGGGCCAGGGATATTAGGGCCAGGGATATTAGGGCCAGGGATATTAGGGCCAGGGATATTAGGGCCAGGGATATTAGGGCCAGGGATATTAGGGCCAGGGATTTTAGGGCAAGGGATATTAGGGCCAGGGATATTAGGGCCAGGGACATTAGTGCCAGGGATATTAGGGCCAGGGATATTAGGTCCAGGGATATTATGGCCAGGGATATTAGGTCCAGGGATATTAGGGCCAGGGATATTAGGGCCATGGATATTAGGGCCAGGGATATTAGGGCCAGGGATATTAGGCCAGGGATATTAGGGCCAGGGATATTAGGGCCAGCGATATTAGGGCCAGGGATATTAGGGCCAGGGATATTAGGGCCAGGGATATTAGGGCCAGGGTTATTAGGGCCTGGGATATTAGGGCCAGGGATATTAGGGCCAGGGATATTAGGGCCTGGGATATTAGAGCCAGGGATATTAGGGCCAGGGATATTAGGGCCAGGGATATTAGGGCCAGGGATTTTAGGGCCAGGGATATTAGGGCTAGGGATATTAGGGCCAGGGATTTTAGCGCAAGGGATATTAGGGCCAGGGATATTAGGGCCAGGGATATTAGGGCCAGGGATATAAGGGCAAGGGATATTAGGGCCAGGGATATTAGGGCCAGGGATATTAGGGCCAGGGATATTAGGCCCAGGGATATCAGGGCCAGGGATATTAGGGCCAGGGATATTAGGGCCAGGGATATTAGGGCCAGGGATATTAGGGCCAGGGATATTAGGGCCAGGGATATTAGGGCCAGGGATATTAGGGCCAGGGATGTTAGGGCCAGGGATATTAGGGCCAGGGATATTAGGGCCAGGGATATTAGGGCCAGGGATATTAGGGCCAGGGATTTTAGGGCAAGCGATATTCGGGCCAGGGATATTAGGGCCAGGGATTTTAGAGCCAGGGATATTAGGGCCAGGGATATTAGGACCAGGGATATTAGGGCCAGGGATATTAGGGCCAGGGATATTAGGGCCAGGGATATTAGGGCCAGGGATATTAGGGCCAGGGATATTAGGGCCAGGGATATTAGGCCCAGGGATATTAGGGCCAGGGATATTAGGGCCAGGGATATTAGGGCCAGGGATATTAGGGCCAGGGATATTAGGGCCAGGGATATTAGGGCCAGGGATGTTAGGGCCAGGGATATTAGGGCCAGGGATATTAGGGCCAGGGATATTAGGGCCAGGGATATTAGGGCCAGGGATTTTAGGGCAAGCGATATTCGGGCCAGGGATATTAGGGCCAGGGATTTTAGAGCCAGGGATATTAGGGCCAGGGATATTAGGGCCAGGGATATTATGGCCAGGGATATTAGGGCCAGGGATATTAGGGCCAGGGATATCAGGGCCAGGGATATCAGGGCCAGGGATATTAGGGCCAGGGATATTAGGGCCAGGGATATTAGGGCCAGGGATATTAGGGCCCGGGATATTAGGGCCAGGAATATTAGGGCCAGGGAGATTAGGGCCAGCGTTATTAGGGCCAGGGATATTAGGGCCAGGGATATTATGGCCAGGGATATTAGGCCAGGGATATTAGGGCCAGGGATATTAGGGCCAGGGATATTAGGGCCAGGGATATTAGGGCCAGGGATATTAGGGCCAGGGATATTAGGCCCAGGGATATCAGGGCCAGGGATATTAGGGCCAGGGATATTAGGGCCAGGGATATTAGGGCCAGGGATATTAGGGCCAGGGATATTAGGGCCAGGGATATTAGGGCCAGGGATATTAGGGCCAGGGATGTTAGGGCCAGGGATATTAGGGCCAGGGATATTAGGGCCAGGGATATTAGGGCCAGGGATATTAGGGCCAGGGATTTTAGGGCAAGCGATATTCGGGCCAGGGATATTAGGGCCAGGGATTTTAGAGCCAGGGATATTAGGGCCAGGGATATTAGGGCCAGGGATATTATGGCCAGGGATATTAGGGCCAGGGATATTAGGGCCAGGGATATCAGGGCCAGGGATATCAGGGCCAGGGATATTAGGGCCAGGGATATTAGGGCCAGGGATATTAGGGCCAGGGATATTAGGGCCCGGGATATTAGGGCCAGGAATATTAGGGCCAGGGAGATTAGGGCCAGCGTTATTAGGGCCAGGGATATTAGGGCCAGGGATATTATGGCCAGGGATATTAGGCCAGGGATATTAGGGCCAGGGATATTAGGGCCAGGGATATTAGGGCCAGGGATATTAGGGCCAGGGATATTAGGGCCAGGGATGTTATGGCCACGGATATTAGGGCCAGGGATATTAGGGCCAGGGATATTAGGGCCAGGGATATAAGGGCCAGGGATATTAGGGCCAGGGATATTAGGGCCATGGATATAAGGGCCAGAGATATTAGGGCCAGGCATATTATGGCCAGGGATATTAGGGCCAGGGATATTAGGGCAAGGGATATTAGGGCCAGGGATATTAGGGCCAGGGATATTAGGGCCAGGGATATTAGGGCCAGGGATATTAGGGCCAGGGATATTAGGGCCAGGGATATTAGGGCCAGGGATATTAGGGCCAGGGATATTAGGGCAAGCGATATTCGGGCCAGGGATATTAGGGCCAGGGATTTTAGAGCCAGGGATATTAGGGCCAGGGATATTAGGACCAGGGATATTAGGGCCAGGGATATAAGGGCCAGGGATATTAGGGCCAGGGATATTAGGGCCAGGGATATTAGGGCCAGGGATATTAGGGCCAGGGATATTAGGCCCAGGGATATCAGGGCCAGGGATATTAGGGCCAGGGATATTAGGGCCAGGGATATTAGGGCCAGGGATATTAGGGCCAGGGATATTAGGGCCAGGGATATTAGGGCCCGCGATATTAGGGCCAGGAATATTAGGGCCAGGGAGATTAGGGCCAGCGTTATTAGGGCCAGGGATATTAGGGCCAGGGATATTATGGCCAGGGATATTAGGCCAGGGATATTAGGGCCAGGGATATTAGGGCCAGGGATATTAGGGCCAGGGATATTAGGGCCAGGGATATTAGGGCCAGGGATATTAGGCCCAGGGATATCAGGGCCAGGGATATTAGGGCCAGGGATATTAGGGCCAGGGATATTAGGGCCAGGGATATTAGGGCCAGGGATATTAGGGCCAGGGATATTAGGGCCAGGGATATTAGGGCCAGGGATGTTAGGGCCAGGGATATTAGGGCCAGGGATATTAGGGCCAAGGATATTAGGGCCAGGGATATTAGGGCCAGGGATTTTAGGGCAAGCGATATTCGGGCCAGGGATATTAGGGCCAGGGATTTTAGAGCCAGGGATATTAGGGCCAGGGATATTAGGGCCAGGGATATTATGGCCAGGGATATTAGGGCCAGGGATATTAGGGCCAGGGATATCAGGGCCAGGGATATCAGGGCCAGGGATATTAGGGCCAGGGATATTAGGGCCAGGGATATTAGGGCCAGGGATATTAGGGCCCGGGATATTAGGGCCAGGAATATTAGGGCCAGGGAGATTAGGGCCAGCGTTATTAGGGCCAGGGATATTAGGGCCAGGGATATTATGGCCAGGGATATTAGGCCAGGGATATTAGGGCCAGGGATATTAGGGCCAGGGATATTAGGGCCAGGGATATTAGGGCCAGGGATATTAGGGCCAGGGATGTTATGGCCACGGATATTAGGGCCAGGGATATTAGGGCCAGGGATATTAGGGCCAGGGATATAAGGGCCAGGGATATTAGGGCCAGGGATATTAGGGCCATGGATATAAGGGCCAGAGATATTAGGGCCAGGCATATTATGGCCAGGGATATTAGGGCCAGGGATATTAGGGCAAGGGATATTAGGGCCAGGGATATTAGGGCCAGGGATATTAGGGCCAGGGATATTAGGGCCAGGGATATTAGGGCCAGGGATATTAGGGCCAGGGATATTAGGGCCAGGGATATTAGGGCCAGGGATATTAGGGCAAGCGATATTCGGGCCAGGGATATTAGGGCCAGGGATTTTAGAGCCAGGGATATTAGGGCCAGGGATATTAGGACCAGGGATATTAGGGCCAGGGATATAAGGGCCAGGGATATTAGGGCCAGGGATATTAGGGCCAGGGATATTAGGGCCAGGGATATTAGGGCCAGGGATATTAGGCCCAGGGATATCAGGGCCAGGGATATTAGGGCCAGGGATATTAGGGCCAGGGATATTAGGGCCAGGGATATTAGGGCCAGGGATATTAGGGCCAGGGATATTAGGGCCAGGGATATTAGGGCCAGGGATGTTAGGGCCAGGGATATTAGGGCCAGGGATATTAGGGCCAGGGATATTAGGGCCAGGGATATTAGGGCCAGGGATTTTAGGGCAAGCGATATTCGGGCCAGGGATATTAGGGCCAGGGATTTTAGAGCCAGGGATATTAGGGCCAGGGATATTAGGGCCAGGGATATTATGGCCAGGGATATTAGGGCCAGGGATATTAGGGCCAGGGATATCAGGGCCAGGGATATCAGGGCCAGGGATATGAGGGCCAGGGATATTAGGGCCAGGGATATTAGGGCCAGGGATATTAGGGCCCGGGATATTAGGGCCAGGGATATTAGGGCCAGGGAGATTAGGGCCAGCGTTATTAGGGCCAGGGATATTAGGGCCAGGGATATTATGGCCAGGGATATTAGGCCAGGGATATTAGGGCCAGGGATATTAGGGCCAGGGATATTAGGGCCAGGGATATTAGGGCCAGGGATATTAGGGCCAGGGATGTTATGGCCACGGATATTAGGGCCAGGGATATTAGGGCCAGGGATATTAGGGCCAGGGATATAAGGGCCAGGGATATTAGGGCCAGGGATATTAGGGCCATGGATATAAGGGCCAGAGATATTAGGGCCAGGCATATTATGGCCAGGGATATTAGGGCCAGGGATATTAGGGCAAGGGATATTAGGGCCAGGGATATTAGGGCCAGGGATATTAGGGCCAGGGATATTAGGGCCAGGGATATTAGGGCCAGGGATATTAGGGCCAGGGATATTAGGTCCAGGGCTATTAGGGCCAGGGATATTAGGGCCAGGGATATTAGGGCCAGGGATATTAGGGCCAGGGATATTAGGGCCAGGGATATTAGGGCCAGGGATATTAGGGCCAGGGATATTAGGGCCAGGGATAATAGGGCCAGGGATATTAAGGCCAGGGATATTAGGGCCAGCGATATTAGGGACAGGGATATTAGGGCCAGGAATATTAGGGCCAGGGATATTAGAGCCAGGCATATTAGGGCCAGGGATATTAGGGCCAGGGATATTAGGGCCAGGGATATTAGGGTCAGGGATATTAGGGCCTGGGATATTAGGGCCAGGGATATTAGGGCCAGGGATCTTAGGGCCAGGGATATTAGGGCCAGGGAAATTAGGGCCAGGGATATTAGGGCCAGGGATATTAGGGCCAGGGATTTTAGGGCAAGGGATATTAGGGCCAGGGATATTAGGGCCAGGGATATAAGGGCCAGGGATATTAGGGCCAGGGATATTAGGGCCAGGGATATTAGGGCCAGGGATATTAGGGCCAGGGATATTAGGGCCAGGGATATCAGGGCCAGGGATATAAGGGCCAGGGTATATCAGGGCCAGGGATATTAGGGCCAGGGATATTAGGGCCAGGGATATTAAGGCCAGGGATATTAGGGCCAGGGATATTAGGGCCAGGGATATTAGGGCCAGGGATATTAGGGCCAGGGATATTAGGGCCAGGGATATTAGGGCAAGGGATTTTAGGGCAAGGAATATTAGGGCCAGGGATATTAGGGCCAGGGATATTAGAGCCAGGGATATTAGGGCCAGGGATATTAGGGCCAGGGATATTAGGGCCAGGGATATTAGGGCCAGGAATGTTAGGGCCAGGGATATCAGGGCCAGGGATATTAGGGCCAGGGATATTAGGGCCAGGGATATTAGGGCCAGGGATTTTAGGGCCAGGGATATTAGGGCCAGGGATATTAGGGCCAGGGATATTAGGGCCAGGGAGATTAGGGCCAGCATTATTAAGGCCAGGGATATTAGGGCCAGGGATAATATGGCCAGGGATATTAGGGCCAGGGATATTAGGGCCAGGGATATTAGGGCCAGGGATATTAGGGCCAGGGATATTAGGGCCAGGGATATTAGGGCCAGGGATATTAGGTCCAGGGATATTAGGGCCAGGGATATTAGGGCCATGGATATTAGGGCCAGGGATATTAGGGCCAGGGATATTAGGCCAGGGATATTAGGGCCAGGGATATTAGGGCCAGGGATATTAGGGCCAGGGATATTAGGGCCAGGGATATTAGGGCCAGGGATATTAGGTCCAGGGATATTAGGGCCAGGGATATTAGGGCCATGGATATTATGGCCAGGGATATTAGGGCCAGGGATATTAGGGCCAGGTATATTAGGGCCAGGGATATTAGGGCCAGGGATATTAGGCCCAGGGATATCAGGGCCAGGGATATTAGGGCCAGGGATATTAGGGCCATGGATATTAGGGCCAGGGATATTAGGGCCAGGGAGATTAGGGCCAGCATTATTAAGGCCAGGGATATTAGGGCCAGGGATATTAGGGCCAGGGATATTAGGGCCAGGGATATTAGGGCCAGGGATATTAGGGCCAGGGATATTAGGGCCAGGGATATTAGGTCCACGGATATTACGGCCAGGGATATTAGGGCCAAGGATATTAGGGCCAGAGATATTAGGGCCAGGGATATTAGGGCCAGGGATATTAGGGCCAGGGTTATTAGGGCCAGGGTTATTAAGGCCAGGGATATTAGGGCCAGGGATATTAGGGCCAGGGATATTAGGGCCAGGGATATTAGGGCCAGGGATATTAGGGCCAGGGATATTAGGGCCAGGGATATTAGGGCCAGGGATATTAGGGCCAGGGATATTAGGGCCAGGGATTTTAGGGCAAGGGATTTTAGGGCAAGGGATATTAGGGCCAGGGATATTAGGGCCAGGGATATAAGGGCCAGGGATATGAGGGCCAGGGATATTAGGGCCAGGGATATTAGGGCCAGGGATATTAGGGCCAGGGATATTAGGGCCAGGGATATCAGGGCCAGGGATATAAGGGCCAGGGTATATCAGGGCCAGGGATATTAGGGCCAGGGATATTAGGGCCAGGGATATTAAGGCCAGGGATATTAGGGCCAGGGATATTAGGGCCAGGGATATTAGGGCCAGGGATATTAGGGCCAGGGATATTAGGGCCAGGGATATTAGGGCAAGGGATTTTAGGGCAAGGAATATTAGAGCCAGGGATATTAGGGCCAGGGATATTAGGGCCACGGATATTAGGGCCAGGGATATTAGGGCCAGGAATGTTAGGGCCAGGGATATCAGGGCCAGGGATATTAGGGCCAGGGATATTAGGGCCAGGGATATTAGGGCCAGGGATTTTAGGGCCAGGGATATTAGGGCCATGGATATTAGGGCCAGGGATATTAGGGCCAGGGAGATTAGGGCCAGCATTATTAAGGCCAGGGATATTAGGGCCAGGTATAATATGGCCAGGGATATTAGGGCCAGGGATATTAGGGCCAGGGATATTAGGGCCAGGGATATTAGGGCCAGGGATATTAGGGCCAGGGATATTAGGGCCAGGGATATTAGGTCCAGGGATATTAGGGCCAGGGATATTAGGGCCATGGATATTAGGGCCAGGGATATTAGGGCCAGGGATATTAGGCCAGGGATATTAGGGCCAGGGATATTAGGGCCAGGGATATTAGGGCCAGGGATATTAGGGCCAGGGATATTAGGGCCAGGGATATTAGGTCCAGGGATATTAGGGCCAGGGATATTAGGGCCATGGATATTAGGGCCAGGGATATTAGGGCCAGGGATATTAGGGCCAGGGATATTAGGGCCAGGGATATTAGGGCCAGGGATATTAGGCCCAGGGATATCAGGGCCAGGGATATTAGGGCCAGGGATATTAGGGCCATGGATATTAGGGCCAGGGATATTAGGGCCAGGGATATTAGGGCCAGGGATATTAGGGCCAGGGATATTAGGGCCAGGGATGTTAGGGCCAGGGATATTAGGGCCAGGGATATTAGGGCCAGGGATATTAGGGCCAGGGATTTTAGGGCAAGCGATATTCGGGCCAGGGATATTAGGGCCAGGGATTTTAGAGCCAGGGATATTAGGGCCAGGGATATTAGGGCCAGGGATATTAGGGCCAGGGATATTAGGGCCAGGGATATAAGGGCCAGGGATATTAGGGCCAGGGATATTAGGGCCAGGGATATAAGGGCCAGGGATATTAGGGCCAGGCATATTATGGCCAGGGATATTAGGGCCAGGGATATTAGGGCAAGGGATATTAGGGCCAGGGATATTAGGGCCAGGGATATTAGGGCCAGGGATATTAGGGCCAGGGATATTAGGGCCAGGGATATTAGGGCCAGGGAGATTAGGGCCAGCGTTATTAGGGCCAGGGATATTAGGGCCAGGGATATTATGGCCAGGGATATTAGGCCAGGGATATTAGGGCCAGGGATATTAGGGCCAGGGATATTAGGGCCAGGGATATTAGGGCCAGGGATATTAGGGCCAGGGATGTTATGGCCACGGATATTAGGGCCAGGGATATTAGGGCCAGGGATATTAGGGCCAGGGATATAAGGGCCAGGGATATTAGGGCCAGGGATATTAGGGCCAGGGATATAAGGGCCAGGGATATTAGGGCCAGGCATATTATGGCCAGGGATATTAGGGCCAGGGATATTAGGGCAAGGGATATTAGGGCCAGGCATATTATGGCCAGGGATATTAGGGCCAGGGATATTAGGGCAAGGGATATTAGGGCCAGGGATATTAGGGCCAGGGATATTAGGGCCAGAGATATTAGGGCCAGGGATATTAGGGCCAGGGATATTAGGGCCAGGGAGATTAGGGCCAGCGTTATTAGGGCCAGGGATATTAGGGCCAGGGATATTATGGCCAGGGATATTAGGCCAGGGATATTAGGGCCAGGGATATTAGGGCCAGGGATATTAGGGCCAGGGATATTAGGGCCAGGGATATTAGGGCCAGGGATGTTATGGCCACGGATATTAGGGCCAGGGATATTAGGGCCAGGGATATTAGGGCCAGGGATATAAGGGCCAGGGATATTAGGGCCAGGGATATTAGGGCCAGGGATATAAGGGCCAGGGATATTAGGGCCAGGCATATTATGGCCAGGGATATTAGGGCCAGGGATATTAGGGCAAGGGATATTAGGGCCAGGGATATTAGGGCAAGGGATATTAGGGCCAGGGATATTAGGGCCAGGGTTATTAAGGCCAGGGATATTTGGGCCAGGGATATTAGGGCCAGGGATATTAGGGCCAGGGATATTAGGGCCAGGGATATTAGGGCCAGGGATATTAGGGCCAGGGATATTAGGGCCAGGGATATTAGGGCCAGGGATATTAGGGCCAGGGATATTAGGTCCAGGGCTATTAGGGCCAGGGATATTAGGGCCAGGGATATTAGGGCCAGGGATATTAGCGCCAGGGATATTAGGGCCAGGGATATTAGGGCCAGAGATATTAGGGCCAGGGATATTAGGGCCAGGGATATTAGGGCCAGGGAGATTAGGGCCAGCGTTATTAGGGCCAGGGATATTAGGGCCAGGGATATTATGGCCAGGGATATTAGGCCAGGGATATTAGCGCCAGGGATATTAGGGCCAGGGATATTAGGGCCAGGGATATTAGGGCCAGGGATGTTATGGCCACGGATATTAGGGCCAGGGATATTAGGGCCAGGGATATTAGGGCCAGGGATATAAGGGCCAGGGATATTAGGGCCAGGGATATTAGGGCCAGGGATATAAGGGCCAGGGATATTAGGGCCAGGCATATTATGGCCAGGGATATTAGGGCCAGGGATATTAGGGCAAGGGATATTAGGGCCAGGGATATTAGGGCCAGGGATATTAGGGCCAGGGATATTAGGGCCAGGGATATTAGGGCCAGGGATATTAGGGCCAGGGATATTAGGTCCAGGGCTATTAGGGCCAGGGATATTAGGGCCAGGGATATTAGGGCCAGGGATATTAGGGCCAGGGATATTAGGGCCAGGGATAATAGGGCCAGGGATATTAGGGCCAGGGATATTAGGGCCAGGGATATTAGGGCCAGGGATATTAGGGCCAGGGATATTAGGGCCAGGGATATTAGGGCCAGGGATATTAGGTCCACGGATATTACGGCCAGGGATATTAGGGCCAAGGATATTAGGGCCAGAGATATTAGGGCCAGGGATATTAGGGCCAGGGATATTAGGGCCAGGGTTATTAGGGCCAGGGTTATTAAGGCCAGGGATATTTGGGCCAGGGATATTAGGGCCAGGGATATTAGGGCCAGGGATATTAGGGCCAGGGATATTAGGGCCAGGGATATTAGGGCCAGGGATATTAGGGCCAGGGATATTAGGGCCAGGGATTTTAGGGCAAGGGATATTAGGGCCAGGGATATTAGGGCCAGGGACATTAGTGCCAGGGATATTAGGGCCAGGGATATTAGGTCCAGGGATATTAGGGCCAGGGATATTAGGTCCAGGGATATTAGGGCCAGGGATATTAGGGCCATGGATATTAGGGCCAGGGATATTAGGGCCAGGGATATTAGGCCAGGGATATTAGGGCCAGGGATATTAGGGCCAGGGATATTAGGGCCAGGGATTATAGGGCCAGTGATATTAGGGCCTGGGATATTAGGGCCAGGGATATTAGGGCCAGGGATATTAGGGCCAGGGATATTAGGGCCAGGGATATTAGGGCCAGGGATATTAGGGCCAGGGATATTAGGGCTAGGGATATTAGGGCCAGGGATTTTAGGGCAAGGGATATTAGGGCCAGGGATATTAGGGCCAGGGATATTAGGGCCAGGGATATTAGGGCCAGGGATATTAGGGCCAGGGATATTAGGGCCAGGGATATTAGGCCCAGGGATATCAGGGCCAGGGATATTAGGGCCAGGGATATTAGGGCCAGGGATATTAGGGCCAGGGATATTAGGGCCAGGGATATTAGGGCCAGGGATATTAGGGCCAGGGATATTAGGGCCAGGGATGTTAGGGCCAGGGATATTAGGGCCAGGGATATTAGGGCCAGGGATATTAGGGCCAGGGATATTAGGGCCAGGGATTTTAGGGCAAGCGATATTCGGGCCAGGGATATTAGGGCCAGGGATTTTAGAGCCCGGGATATTAGGGCCAGGGATATTAGGGCCAGGGATATTATGGCCAG
Organism: Petromyzon marinus; assembly: GCF_048934315.1. Classification (NCBI taxonomy): domain Eukaryota; kingdom Metazoa; phylum Chordata; class Hyperoartia; order Petromyzontiformes; family Petromyzontidae; genus Petromyzon; species Petromyzon marinus. The sequence continues at coordinate 3,949,511 of NW_027422684.1, read as the reverse complement.
GGATATTAGGGCCAGGGATATTAGGGCCAGGGATATCAGGGCCAGGGATATCAGGGCCAGGGATATTAGGGCCAGGGATATTAGGGCCAGGGATATTAGGGCCAGCGATATTAGGGCCAGGGATATTAGGGCCAGGGATATTAGGGCCAGGGATATTAGGGCCAGGGAGATTAGGGCCAGCGTTATTAGGGCCAGGGATATTAGGGCCAGGGAAATTATGGCCAGGGATATTAGGCCAGGGATATTAGGGCCAGGGATATTAGGGCCAGGGATATTAGGGCCAGGGATATTAGGGCCAGGGATATTAGGGCCAGGGATGTTATGGCCACGGATATTAGGGCCAGGGATATTAGGCCAGGGATATTAGGGCCAGGGATATTAGGGCCAGGGATATTAGGGCCAGGGATTATAGGGCCAGTGATATTAGGGCCTGGGATATTAGGGCCAGGGATATTAGGGCCAGGGATATTAGGGCCAGGGATATTAGGGCCAGGGATATTAGGGCCAGGGATATTAGGGCCAGGGATATTAGGGCTAGGGATATTAGGGCCAGGGATTTTAGGGCAAGGGATATTAGGGCCAGGGATATTAGGGCCAGGGATATTAGGGCCAGGGATATTAGGGCCAGGGATATTAGGGCCAGGGATATTAGGGCCAGGGATATTAGGCCCAGGGATATCAGGGCCAGGGATATTAGGGCCAGGGATATTAGGGCCAGGGATATTAGGGCCAGGGATATTAGGGCCAGGGATATTAGGGCCAGGGATATTAGGGCCAGGGATATTAGGGCCAGGGATGTTAGGGCCAGGGATATTAGGGCCAGGGATATTAGGGCCAGGGATATTAGGGCCAGGGATATTAGGGCCAGGGATTTTAGGGCAAGCGATATTCGGGCCAGGGATATTAGGGCCAGGGATTTTAGAGCCCGGGATATTAGGGCCAGGGATATTAGGGCCAGGGATATTATGGCCAGGGATATTAGGGCCAGGGATATTAGGGCCAGGGATATCAGGGCCAGGGATATCAGGGCCAGGGATATTAGGGCCAGGGATATTAGGGCCAGGGATATTAGGGCCAGCGATATTAGGGCCAGGGATATTAGGGCCAGGGATATTAGGGCCAGGGATATTAGGGCCAGGGAGATTAGGGCCAGCGTTATTAGGGCCAGGGATATTAGGGCCAGGGAAATTATGGCCAGGGATATTAGGCCAGGGATATTAGGGCCAGGGATATTAGGGCCAGGGATATTAGGGCCAGGGATATTAGGGCCAGGGATATTAGGGCCAGGGATGTTATGGCCACGGATATTAGGGCCAGGGATATTAGGGCCAGGGATATTAGGGCCAGGGATATAAGGGCCAGGGATATTAGGGCCAGGGATATTAGGGCCAGGGATATAAGGGCCAGGGATATTAGGGCCAGGCATATTATGGCCAGGGATATTAGGGCCAGGGATATTAGGGCAAGGGATATTAGGGCCAGGGATATTAGGGCCAGGGATATTAGGGCCAGGGATATTAGGGCCAGGGATATTAGGACCAGGGATATTAGGGCCAGGGATAATAGGGCCAGGGATATTAGGGCCAGGGATATTAGGGCCAGGGATATTAGGGCCAGGGATATTAGGGCCAGGGATATTAGGGCCAGGGATATTAGGGCCAGGGATATTAGGTCCACGGATATTACGGCCAGGGATATTAGGGCCAAGGATATTAGGGCCAGAGATATTAGGGCCAGGGATATTAGGGCCAGGGATATTAGGGCCAGGGTTATTAGGGCCAGGGTTATTAAGGCCAGGGATATTTGGGCCAGGGATATTAGGGCCAGGGATATTAGGGCCAGGGATATTAGGGCCAGGGATATTAGGGCCAGGGATATTAGGGCCAGGGATATTAGGGCCAGGGATATTAGGGCCAGGGATTTTAGGGCAAGGGATATTAGGGCCAGGGATATTAGGGCCAGGGACATTAGTGCCAGGGATATTAGGGCCAGGGATATTAGGTCCAGGGATATTAGGGCCAGGGATATTAGGTCCAGGGATATTAGGGCCAGGGATATTAGGGCCATGGATATTAGGGCCAGGGATATTAGGGCCAGGGATATTAGGCCAGGGATATTAGGGCCAGGGATATTAGGGCCAGGGATATTAGGGCCAGGGATTATAGGGCCAGGGATATTAGGGCCTGGGATATTAGGGCCAGGGATATTAGGGCCAGGGATATTAGGGCCAGGGATATTAGTGCCAGGGATATTAGGGCCAGGGATATTAGGGCCAGGGATATTAGGGCTAGGGATATTAGGGCCAGGGATTTTAGGGCAAGGGATATTAGGGCCAGGGATATTAGGGCCAGGGATATTAGGGCCAGGGATATTAGGGCCAGGGATATTAGGGCCAGGGATATTAGGGCCAGGGATATTAGGCCCAGGGATATCAGGGCCAGGGATATTAGGGCCAGGGATATTAGGGCCAGTGATATTAGGGCCAGGGATATTAGGGCCAGGGATATTAGGGCCAGGGATATTAGGGCCAGGGATATTAGGGCCAGGGATGTTAGGGCCAGGGATATTAGGGCCAGGGATATTAGGGCCAGGGATATTAGGGCCAGGGATATTAGGGCCAGGGATTTTAGGGCAAGCGATATTCGGGCCAGGGATATTAGGGCCAGGGATTTTAGAGCCAGGGATATTAGGGCCAGGGATATTAGGGCCAGGGATATTATGGCCAGGGATATTAGGGCCAGGGATATTAGGGCCAGGGATATCAGGGCCAGGGATATCAGGGCCAGGGATATTAGGGCCAGGGATATTAGGGCCAGGGATATTAGGGCCAGCGATATTAGGGCCAGGGATATTAGGGCCAGGGATATTAGGGCCAGGGATATTAGGGCCAGGGAGATTAGGGCCAGCGTTATTAGGGCCAGGGATATTAGGGCCAGGGATATTATGGCCAGGGATATTAGGCCAGGGATATTAGGGCCAGGGATATTAGGGCCAGGGATATTAGGGCCAGGGATATTAGGGCCAGGGATATTAGGGCCAGGGATGTTATGGCCACGGATATTAGGGCCAGGGATATTAGGGCCAGGGATATTAGGGCCAGGGATATAAGGGCCAGGGATATTAGGGCCAGGGATATTAGGGCCAGGGATATAAGGGCCAGGGATATTAGGGCCAGGCATATTATGGCCAGGGATATTAGGGCCAGGGATATTAGGGCAAGGGATATTAGGGCCAGGGATATTAGGGCCAGGGATATTAGGGCCAGGGATATTAGGGCCAGGGATATTAGGGCCAGGGATATTAGGGCCAGGGATATTAGGTCCAGGGCTATTAGGGCCAGGGATATTAGGGCCAGGGATATTAGGGCCAGGGATATTAGGGCCAGGGATATTAGGGCCAGGGATAATAGGGCCAGGGATATTAAGGCCAGGGATATTAGGGCCAGCGATATTAGGGACAGGGATATTAGGGCCAGGAATATTAGGGCCAGGGATATTAGAGCCAGGCATATTAGGGCCAGGGATATTAGGGCCAGGGATATTAGGGCCAGGGATATTAGGGTCAGGGATATTAGGGCCTGGGATATTAGGGCCAGGGATATTAGGGCCTGGGATATTAGGGCCAGGGATATTAGGGCCAGGGATATTAGGGCCAGGGATATTAGGGCCAGGGATATTAGGGCCAGGGATATTAGGGCTAGGGATATTAGGGCCAGGGATTTTAGGGCAAGGGATATTAGGGCCAGGGATATTAGGGCCAGGGATATTAGGGCCAGGGATATTAGGGCCAGGGATATTAGGGCCAGGGATATTAGGGCCAGGGATATTAGGCCCAGGGATATCAGGGCCAGGGATATTAGGGCCAGGGATATTAGGGCCAGGGATATTAGGGCCAGGGATATTAGGGCCAGGGATATTAGGGCCAGGGATATTAGGGCCAGGGATATTAGGGCCAGGGATGTTAGGGCCAGGGATATTAGGGCCAGGGATATTAGGGCCAGGGATATTAGGGCCAGGGATATTAGGGCCAGGGATTTTAGGGCAAGCGATATTCGGGCCAGGGATATTAGGGCCAGGGATTTTAGAGCCAGGGATATTAGGGCCAGGGATATTAGGGCCAGGGATATTATGGCCAGGGATATTAGGGCCAGGGATATTAGGGCCAGGGATATCAGGGCCAGGGATATCAGGGCCAGGGATATTAGGGCCAGGGATATTAGGGCCAGGGATATTAGGGCCAGGGATATTAGGGCCAGGGATATTAGGGCCAGGGATATTAGGGCCAGGGAGATTAGGGCCAGCGTTATTAGGGCCAGGGATATTAGGGCCAGGGATATTATGGCCAGGGATATTAGGCCAGGGATATTAGGGCCAGGGATATTAGGGCCAGGGATATTAGGGCCAGGGATATTAGGGCCAGGGATATTAGGGCCAGGGATGTTATGGCCACGGATATTAGGGCCAGGGATATTAGGGCCAGGGATATTAGGGCCAGGGATATAAGGGCCAGGGATATTAGGGCCAGGGATATTAGGGCCAGGGATATAAGGGCCAGGGATATTAGGGCCAGGCATATTATGGCCAGGGATATTAGGGCCAGGGATATTAGGGCAAGGGATTTTAGGGCCAGGGATATTAGGGCCAGGGATATTAGGGCCAGGGATATTAGGGCCAGGGATATTAGGGCCAGGGATATTAGGGCCAGGGATAATAGGGCCAGGGATATTAGGGCCAGGGATATTAGGGCCAGGGATATTAGGGCCAGGGATATTAGGGCCAGGGATATTAGGGCCAGGGATATTAGGGCCAGGGATATTAGATCCACGGATATTACGGCCAGGGATATTAGGGCCAAGGATATTAGGGCCAGAGATATTAGGGCCAGGGATATTAGGGCCAGGGATATTAGGGCCAGGGTTATTAGGGCCAGGGTTATTAAGGCCAGGGATATTTGGGCCAGGGATATTAGGGCCAGGGATATTAGGGCCAGGGATATTAGGGCCAGGGATATTAGGGCCAGGGATATTAGGGCCAGGGATATTAGGGCCAGGGATATTAGGGCCAGGGATTTTAGGGCAAGGGATATTAGGGCCAGGGATATTAGGGCCAGGGACATTAGTGCCAGGGATATTAGGGCCAGGGATATTAGGTCCAGGGATATTAGGGCCAGGGATATTAGGTCCAGGGATATTAGGGCCAGGGATATTAGGGCCATGGATATTAGGGCCAGGGATATTAGGGCCAGGGATATTAGGCCAGGGATATTAGGGCCAGGGATATTAGGGCCAGGGATATTAGGGCCAGGGATTATAGGGCCAGGGATATTAGGGCCTGGGATATTAGGGCCAGGGATATTAGGGCCAGGGATATTAGGGCCAGGGATATTAGGGCCAGGGATATTAGGGCCAGGGATATTAGGGCCAGGGATATTAGGGCTAGGGATATTAGGGCCAGGGATTTTAGGGCAAGGGATATTAGGGCCAGGGATATTAGGGCCAGGGATATTAGGGCCAGGGATATTAGGGCCAGGGATATTAGGGCCAGGGATATTAGGGCCAGGGATATTAGGCCCAGGGATATCAGGGCCAGGGATATTAGGGCCAGGGATATTAGGGCCAGGGATATTAGGGCCAGGGATATTAGGGCCAGGGATATTAGGGCCAGGGATATTAGGGCCAGGGATATTAGGGCCAGGGATGTTAGGGCCAGGGATATTAGGGCCAGGGATATTAGGGCCAGGGATATTAGGGCCAGGGATATTAGGGCCAGGGATTTTAGGGCAAGCGATATTCGGGCCAGGGATATTAGGGCCAGGGATTTTAGAGCCAGGGATATTAGGGCCAGGGATATTAGGGCCAGGGATATTATGGCCAGGGATATTAGGGCCAGGGATATTAGGGCCAGGGATATCAGGGCCAGGGATATCAGGGCCAGGGATATTAGGGCCAGGGATATTAGGGCCAGGGATATTAGGGCCAGCGATATTAGGGCCAGGGATATTAGGGCCAGGGATATTAGGGCCAGGGATATTAGGGCCAGGGAGATTAGGGCCAGCGTTATTAGGGCCAGGGATATTAGGGCCAGGGATATTATGGCCAGGGATATTAGGCCAGGGATATTAGGGCCAGGGATATTAGGGCCAGGGATATTAGGGCCAGGGATATTAGGGCCAGGGATATTAGGGCCAGGGATGTTATGGCCACGGATATTAGGGCCAGGGATATTAGGGCCAGGGATATTAGGGCCAGGGATATAAGGGCCAGGGATATTAGGGCCAGGGATATTAGGGCCAGGGATATAAGGGCCAGGGATATTAGGGCCAGGCATATTATGGCCAGGGATATTAGGGCCAGGGATATTAGGGCAAGGGATATTAGGGCCAGGGATATTAGGGCCAGGGATATTAGGGCCAGGGATATTAGGGCCAGGGATATTAGGGCCAGGGATATTAGGGCCAGGGATATTAGGTCCAGGGCTATTAGGGCCAGGGATATTAGGGCCAGGGATATTAGGGCCAGGGATATTAGGGCCAGGGATATTAGGGCCAGGGATAATAGGGCCAGGGATATTAAGGCCAGGGATATTAGGGCCAGCGATATTAGGGACAGGGATATTAGGGCCAGGAATATTAGGGCCAGGGATATTAGAGCCAGGCATATTAGGGCCAGGGATATTAGGGCCAGGGATATTAGGGCCAGGGATATTAGGGTCAGGGATATTAGGGCCTGGGATATTAGGGCCAGGGATATTAGGGCCAGGGATCTTAGGGCCAGGGATATTAGGGCCAGGGAAATTAGGGCCAGGGATATTAGGGCCAGGGATATTAGGGCCAGGGATTTTAGGGCAAGGGATATTAGGGCCAGGGATATTAGGGCCAGGGATATAAGGGCCAGGGATATTAGGGCCAGGGATATTAGGGCCAGGGATATTAGGGCCAGGGATATTAGGGCCAGGGATATTAGGGCCAGGGATATCAGGGCCAGGGATATAAGGGCCAGGGTATATCAGGGCCAGGGATATTAGGGCCAGGGATATTAGGGCCAGGGATATTAAGGCCAGGGATATTAGGGCCAGGGATATTAGGGCCAGGGATATTAGGGCCAGGGATATTAGGTCCAGGGATATTAGGGCCAGGGATATTAGGGCCAGGGATATTAGGGCAAGGGATTTTAGGGCAAGGAATATTAGGGCCAGGGATATTAGGGCCAGGGATATTAGAGCCAGGGATATTAGGGCCAGGGATATTAGGGCCAGGGATATTAGGGCCAGGGATATTAGGGCCAGGAATGTTAGGGCCAGGGATATCAGGGCCAGGGATATTAGGGCCAGGGATATTAGGGCCAGGGATATTAGGGCCAGGGATTTTAGGGCCAGGGATATTAGGGCCAGGGATATTAGGGCCAGGGATATTAGGGCCAGGGAGATTAGGGCCAGCATTATTAAGGCCAGGGATATTAGGGCCAGGGATAATATGGCCAGGGATATTAGGGCCAGGGATATTAGGGCCAGGGATATTAGGGCCAGGGATATTAGGGCCAGGGATATTAGGGCCAGGGATATTAGGGCCAGGGATATTAGGTCCAGGGATATTAGGGCCAGGGATATTAGAGCCATGGATATTAGGGCCAGGGATATTAGGGCCAGGGATATTAGGCCAGGGATATTAGGGCCAGGGATATTAGGGCCAGGGATATTAGGGCCAGGGATATTAGGGCCAGGGATATTAGGGCCAGGGATATTAGGTCCAGGGATATTAGGGCCAGGGATATTAGGGCCATGGATATTAGGGCCAGGGATATTAGGGCCAGGGATATTAGGGCCAGGGATATTAGGGCCAGGGATATTAGGGCCAGGGATATTAGGCCCAGGGATATCAGGGCCAGGGATATTAGGGCCAGGGATATTAGGGCCAGGGATATTAGGGCCAGGGATATTAGGGCCAGGGATATTAGGGCCAGGGATATTAGGGCCAGGGATGTTAGGGCCAGGGATATTAGGGCCAGGGATATTAGGGCCAGGGATATTAGGGCCAGGGATTTTAGGGCAAGCGATATTCGGGCCAGGGATATTAGGGCCAGGGATTTTAGAGCCAGGGATATTAGGGCCAGGGATATTAGGGCCAGGGATATTAGGGCCAGGGATATTAGGGCCAGGGATATTAGGGCCAGGGATATCAGGGCCAGGGATATCAGGGCCAGGGATATTAGGGCCAGGGATATTAGGGCCAGGGATATTAGAGCTAGGGATATTAGGGCCAGGGATATTAGGGCCAGGGATATTAGGGCCAGGGATATTAGGGCCAGGGAGATTAGGGCCAGCGTTATTAGGGCCAGGGATATTAGGGCCAGGGATATTATGGCCAGGGATATTAGACCAGGGATATTAGGGCCAGGGATATTAGGGCCAGGGATATTAGGGCCAGGGATATTAGGGCCAGGGATGTTATGGCCATGGATATTAGGGCCAGGGATTTTAGGGCCAGGGATATTAGGGCCAGGGATATAAGGGCCAGGGATATTAGGGCCAGGGATATTAGGGCCAGGGATATAAGGGCCAGGGATATTAGGGCCAGGCATATTATGGCCAGGGATATTAGGGCCAGGGATATTAGGGCAAGGGATATTAGGGCCAGGGATATTAGGGCCAGGGATATTAGGGCCAGGGATATTAGGGCCAGGGATATTAGGGCCAGGGATATTAGGGCCAGGGATATTAGGTCCAGGGCTATTAGGGCCAGGGATATTAGGGCCAGGGATATTAGGGCCAGGGATATTAGGGCCAGGGATATTAGGGCCAGGGATAATAGGGCCAGGGATATTAGGGCCAGGGATATTAGGGCCAGGGATATTAGGGCCAGGGATATTAGGGCCAGGGATATTAGGGCCAGGGATATTAGGGCCACGGATATTATGGCCAGGGATATTAGGGCCAAGGATATTAGGGCCAGAGATATTAGGGCCAGGGATATTAGGGCCAGGGATATTAGGGCCAGGGTTATTAGGGCCAGGGTTATTAAGGCCAGGGATATTAGGGCCAGGGATATTAGGGCCAGGGATATTAGGGCCAGGGATATTAGGGCCAGGGATATTAGGGCCAGGGATATTAGGGCCAGGGATATTAGGGCCAGGGATATTAGGGCCAGGGATTTTAGGGCAAGGGATATTAGGGCCAGGGATATTAGGGCCATGGATATTAGGGCCAGGGATATTAGGGCCAGGGATATTAGGCCAGGGATATTAGGGCCAGGGATATTAGGGCCTGGGATATTAGGGCCAGGGATATTAGGGCCAGGGATATTAGGGCCAGGGATATTAGGGCCACGGATATTAGGGCCAGGGATATTAGGGCCAGGGATATTAGGGCTAGGGATATTAGGGCCAGGGATTTTAGGGCAAGGGATATTAGGGCCAGGGATATTAGGGCCAGGGATATTTGGGCCAGGGATATTAGGGCCAGGGATATTAGGGCCAGGGATATTAGGGCCAGGGATATTAGGCCCAGGGATATCAGGGCCAGGGATATTAGGGCCAGGGATATTAGGGCCAGGGATATTAGGGCCAGGGATATTAGGGCCAGGGATATTAGGGCCAGGGATATTAGGGCCAGGGATATTAGGGCCAGGGATGTTAGGGCCAGGGATATTAGGGCCAGGGATATTAGGGCCAGGGATATTAGGGCCAGGGATTTTAGGGCAAGCGATATTCGGGCCAGGGATATTAGGGCCAGGGATTTTAGAGCCAGGGATATTAGGGCCAGGGATATTAGGGCCAGGGATATTATGGCCAGGGATATTAGGGCCAGGGATATCAGGGCCAGGGATATTAGGGCCAGGGATATTAGGGCCAGGGATATTAGGGCCAGGGATATTAGGGCCAGGGATATTAGGGCCAGGGATATTAGGGCCAGGGATATTAGGGCCAGGGAGATTAGGGCCAGCGTTATTAGGGCCAGGGATATTAGGGCCAGGGATATTATGGCCAGGGATATTAGGCCAGGGATATTAGGGCCAGGGATATTAGGGCCAGGGATATTAGGGCCAGGGATATTAGGGCCAGGGATATTAGGGCCAGGGATGTTATGGCCACGGATATTAGGGCCAGGGATATTAGGGCCAGGGATATTAGGGCCAGGGATATAAGGGCCAGGGATATTAGGGCCAGGGATATTAGGGCCAGGGATATAAGGGCCAGGGATATTAGGGCCAGGCATATTATGGCCAGGGATATTAGGGCCAGGGATATTAGGGCAAGGGATATTAGGGCCAGGGATATTAGGGCCAGGGATATTAGGGCCAAGGATATTAGGGCCAGGGATATTAGGGCCAGGGATATTAGGGCCAGGGATATTAGGTCCAGGGCTATTAGGGCCAGGGATATTAGGGCCAGGGATATTAGGGCCAGGGATATTAGGGCCAGGGATATTAGGGCCAGGGATAATAGGGCCAGGGATATTAAGGCCAGGGATATTAGGGCCAGCGATATTAGGGACAGGGATATTAGGGCCAGGAATATTAGGGCCAGGGATATTAGAGCCAGGCATATTAGGGCCAGGGATATTAGGGCCAGGGATATTAGGGCCAGGGATATTAGGGTCAGGGATATTAGGGCCTGGGATATTAGGGCCAGGGATATTAGGGCCAGGGATCTTAGGGCCAGGGATATTAGGGCCAGGGAAATTAGGGCCAGGGATATTAGGGCCAGGGATATTAGGGCCAGGGATTTTAGGGCAAGGGATATTAGGGCCAGGGATATTAGGGCCAGGGATATAAGGGCTAGGGATATTAGGGCCAGGGATATTAGGGCCAGGGATATTAGGGCCAGGGATATTAGGGCCAGGGATATTAGGGCCAGGGATATCAGGGCCAGGGATAATAGGGCCAGGGATATTAGGGCCAGGGATATTAGGGTGAGGGATATTATGGCCAGGGATATTAGGGCCAGCAATATTAGGGTGAGGGATATTATGGCCAGGGATATTAGGGCCAGCAATATTAGGGCCAGGGATATTAGGGCCAGGGATATTAGGGCCAGGGATATTAGGGCCAGGGATATTAGGGCAAGGGATTTTAGGGCAAGGAATATTAGGGCCAGGGATATTAGGGCCAGGGATATTAGAGCCAGGGATATTAGGGCCAGGGATATTAGGGCCAGGGATATTAGGGCCAGGGATATTAGGGCCAGGAATGTTAGGGCCAGGGATATCAGGGCCAGGGATATTAGGGCCAGGGATATTAGGGCCAGGGATATTAGGGCCAGGGATTTTAGGGCCAGGGATATTAGGGCCAGGGATATTAGGGCCAGGGATATTAGGGCCAGGGAGATTAGGGCCAGCATTATTAAGGCCAGGGATATTAGGGCCAGGGATAATATGGCCAGGGATATTAGGGCCAGGGATATTAGGGCCAGGGATATTAGGGCCAGGGATATTAGGGCCAGGGATATTAGGGCCAGGGATATTAGGGCCAGGGATATTAGGTCCAGGGATATTAGGGCCAGGGATATTAGGGCCATGGAAATTAGGGCCAGGGATATTAGGGCCAGGGATATTAGGCCAGGGATATTAGGGCCAGGGATATTAGGGCCAGCGATATTAGGGCCAGGGATATTAGGGCCAGGGATATTAGGGCCAGGGATATTAGGGCCAGGGATATTAGCGCCTGGGATATTAGGGCCAGGGATATTAGGGCCAGGGATATTAGGGCCAGGGATATTAGGGCCAGGGATATTAGGGCCAGGGATATTAGGGCCAGGGATATTAGGGCCAGGGATATTAGGGCTAGGGATATTAGGGCCAGGGATTTTAGGGCAAGGGATATTAGGGCCAGGGATATTAGGGCCAGGGATATTAGGGCCAGGGATATTAGGGCCAGGGATATTAGGGCCAGGGATATTAGGGCCAGGGATATTAGGCCCAGGGATATCAGGGCCAGGGATATTAGGGCCAGGGATATTAGGGCCAGGGATATTATGGCCAGGGATATTAGGGCCAGGGATATTATGGCCAGGGATATTAGGGCCAGGGATATTAGGGCCAGGGATGTTAGGGCCAGGGATATTAGGGCCAGGGATATTAGGGCCAGGGATATTAGGGCCAGGGATATTAGGGCCAGGGATTTTAGGGCAAGCGATATTCGGGCCAGGGATATTAGGGCCAGGGATTTTAGAGCCAGGGATATTAGGGCCAGGGATATTAGGGCCAGGGATATTAGGGCCAGGGATATTAGGGCCAGGGATATTAGGGCCAGGGATATCAGGGCCAGGGATATCAGGGCCAGGGATATTAGGGCCAGGGATATTAGGGCCAGGGATATTAGGGCCAGGGATATTAGGGCCAGGGATATTAGGGCTAGGGAGATTAGGGCCAGCGTTATTAGGGCCAGCGTTATTAGGGCCAGGGATATTATGGCCAGGGATATTAGGCCAGGGATATTAGGGCCAGGGATATTAGGGCCAGGGATATTAGGGCCAGGGATATTAGGGCCAGGGATATTAGGGCCAGGGATGTTATGGCCACGGATATTAGGGCCAGGGATATTAGGGCCAGGGATATTAGGGCCAGGGATATAAGGGCCAGCAATATTAGGGCCAGGGATATTAGGGCCAGGGATATAAGGGCCAGGGATATTAGGGCCAGGCATATTATGGCCAGGGATATTAGGGCCAGGGATATTAGGGCAAGGGATATTAGGGCCAGGGATATTAGGGCCAGGGATATTAGGGCCAAGGATATTAGGGGCAGGGATATTAGGGCCAGGGATATTAGGGCCAGGGATATTAGGTCCAGGGCTATTAGGGCCAGGGATATTAGGGCCAGGGATATTAGGGCCAGGGATATTAGGGCCAGGGATATTAGGGCCAGGGATATTAAGGCCAGGGATATTAGGGCCAGCGATATTAGGGACAGGGATATTAGGGCCAGGGATATTAGGGCCAGGGATATTAGAGCCAGGCATATTAGGGCCAGGGATATTAGGGCCAGGGATATTAGGGCCAGGGATATTAGGGTCAGGGATATTAGGGCCTGGGATATTAGGGCCAGGGATATTAGGGCCAGGGATCTTAGGGCCAGGGATATTAGGGCCAGGGAAATTAGGGCCAGGGATATTAGGGCCAGGGATATTAGGGCCAGGGATATTAGGGCCAGGAATGTTAGGGCCAGGGATATCAGGGCCAGGGATATTAGGGCCAGGGATATTAGGGCCAGGGATATTAGGGCCAGGGATTTTAGGGCCAGGGATATTAGGGCCAGGGATATTAGGGCCAGGGATATTAGGGCCAGGGAGATTAGGGCCAGCATTATTAGGGCCAGGGATATTAGGGCCAGGGATAATATGGCCAGGGATATTAGGGCCAGGGATATTAGGGCCAGGGATATTAGGGCCAGGGATATTAGGGCCAGGGATATTAGGGCCAGGGATATTAGGGCCAGGGATATTAGGGCCAGGGATATTAGGGCTACGGATATTAGGGCCAGGGATATTAGGGCCAGGGATATTAGGGCCAGGGATATTAGGGCCAGGGATATTAGGGCCAGGGATATTAGAGCCAGGGATATAAGGGCCAGGGATATTAGGGCCAGGCATATTATGGCCAGGGATATTAGGGCCAGGGATAATAGGGCAAGGGATATCAGGGCCAGGGAAATTAGGGCCAGGGATATTAAGGCCAGGGATATTAGGGCCAGGGATATTAGGGCCAGTTTTATTAGGGCCAGCGATATTAGGGCCAGGGATATTAGGGCCAGGGATATTAGGGCCAGGGATATTAGGGCCAGGGATAATAGGGCCAGGGATATTAGGTCCAGGGATATTAGGGCCAGGGATATTAGGGCCAGGGATATTAGGGCCAGCATTATTAGGGCCAGGGATATTAGGGCCAGGGATAATATGGCCAGGGATATTAGGGCCAGGGATATTAGGGCCAGGGATATTAGGGCCAGGGATATTAGGGCCAGGGATATTAGGGCCAGGGATATTAGGGCCAGGGATATTAGGGCCAGGGATATTAGGGCTACGGATATTAGGGCCAGGGATATTAGGGCCAGGGATATTAGGGCCAGGGATATTAGGGCCAGGGATATTAGGGCCAGGGATATTAGAGCCAGGGATATAAGGGCCAGGGATATTAGGGCCAGGCATATTATGGCCAGGGATATTAGGGCCAGGGATAATAGGGCAAGGGATATCAGGGCCAGGGAAATTAGGGCCAGGGATATTAAGGCCAGGGATATTAGGGCCAGGGATATTAGGGCCAGTTTTATTAGGGCCAGCGATATTAGGGCCAGGGATATCAGGGCCAGGGATATTAGGGCCAGGGATATTAGGGCCAGGGATAATAGGGCCAGGGATATTAGGTCCAGGGATATTAGGGCCAGGGATATTAGGGCCAGGGATATTAGGGCCAGGGATATTAGCGCCAGGGATATTAGGGCCAGGGATATTAGGGCCAGGGTTATTAGGGCCAGGGATATTAGGGCCTGGGATATTAGGGCGATGGATATTAGGGCCAGGGATATTAGGGCCAGGGATATTAGGGCCAGGGATATTAGGGACTGGGATATTAGGGCCAGGGATATTAGGGCCAGGGATATTAGGTCCAGGGATATTAGGGCCAGGGATATTAGGGCCATGGATATTAGGGCCAGGGATATTAGGGCCAGGGATATTAGGCCAGGGATATTAGGGCCAGGGATATTAGGGCCAGCGATATTAGGGCCAGGGATATTAGGGCCAGGGATATTAGGGCCAGGGATATTAGGGCCAGGGATATTAGCGCCTGGGATATTAGGGCCAGGGATATTAGGGCCAGGGATATTAGGGCCAGGGATATTAGGGCCAGGGATATTAGGGCCAGGGATATTAGGGCCAGGGATATTAGGGCCAGGGATATTAGGGCTAGGGATATTAGGGCCAGGGATTTTAGGGCAAGGGATATTAGGGCCAGGGATATTAGGGCCAGGGATATTAGGGCCAGGGATATTAGGGCCAGGGATATTAGGGCCAGGGATATTAGGGCCAGGGATATTAGGCCCAGGGATATCAGGGCCAGGGATATTAGGGCCAGGGATATTAGGGCCAGGGATATTATGGCCAGGGATATTAGGGCCAGGGATATTATGGCCAGGGATATTAGGGCCAGGGATATTAGGGCCAGGGATGTTAGGGCCAGGGATATTAGGGCCAGGGATATTAGGGCCAGGGATATTAGGGCCAGGGATATTAGGGCCAGGGATTTTAGGGCAAGCGATATTCGGGCCAGGGATATTAGGGCCAGGGATTTTAGAGCCAGGGATATTAGGGCCAGGGATATTAGGGCCAGGGATATTAGGGCCAGGGATATTAGGGCCAGGGATATTAGGGCCAGGGATATCAGGGCCAGGGATATCAGGGCCAGGGATATTAGGGCCAGGGATATTAGGGCCAGGGATATTAGGGCCAGGGATATTAGGGCCAGGGATATTAGGGCTAGGGAGATTAGGGCCAGCGTTATTAGGGCCAGCGTTATTAGGGCCAGGGATATTATGGCCAGGGATATTAGGCCAGGGATATTAGGGCCAGGGATATTAGGGCCAGGGATATTAGGGCCAGGGATATTAGGGCCAGGGATATTAGGGCCAGGGATGTTATGGCCACGGATATTAGGGCCAGGGATATTAGGGCCAGGGATATTAGGGCCAGGGATATAAGGGCCAGCAATATTAGGGCCAGGGATATTAGGGCCAGGGATATAAGGGCCAGGGATATTAGGGCCAGGCATATTATGGCCAGGGATATTAGGGCCAGGGATATTAGGGCAAGGGATATTAGGGCCAGGGATATTAGGGCCAGGGATATTAGGGCCAAGGATATTAGGGGCAGGGATATTAGGGCCAGGGATATTAGGGCCAGGGATATTAGGTCCAGGGCTATTAGGGCCAGGGATATTAGGGCCAGGGATATTAGGGCCAGGGATATTAGGGCCAGGGATATTAGGGCCAGGGATATTAAGGCCAGGGATATTAGGGCCAGCGATATTAGGGACAGGGATATTAGGGCCAGGGATATTAGGGCCAGGGATATTAGAGCCAGGCATATTAGGGCCAGGGATATTAGGGCCAGGGATATTAGGGCCAGGGATATTAGGGTCAGGGATATTAGGGCCTGGGATATTAGGGCCAGGGATATTAGGGCCAGGGATCTTAGGGCCAGGGATATTAGGGCCAGGGAAATTAGGGCCAGGGATATTAGGGCCAGGGATATTAGGGCCAGGGATATTAGGGCCAGGAATGTTAGGGCCAGGGATATCAGGGCCAGGGATATTAGGGCCAGGGATATTAGGGCCAGGGATATTAGGGCCAGGGATTTTAGGGCCAGGGATATTAGGGCCAGGGATATTAGGGCCAGGGATATTAGGGCCAGGGAGATTAGGGCCAGCATTATTAGGGCCAGGGATATTAGGGCCAGGGATAATATGGCCAGGGATATTAGGGCCAGGGATATTAGGGCCAGGGATATTAGGGCCAGGGATATTAGGGCCAGGGATATTAGGGCCAGGGATATTAGGGCCAGGGATATTAGGGCCAGGCATATTATGGCCAGGGATATTAGGGCCAGGGATAATAGGGCAAGGGATATCAGGGCCAGGGAAATTAGGGCCAGGGATATTAAGGCCAGGGATATTAGGGCCAGGGATATTAGGGCCAGTTTTATTAGGGCCAGCGATATTAGGGCCAGGGATATTAGGGCCAGGGATATTAGGGCCAGGGATATTAGGGCCAGGGATAATAGGGCCAGGGATATTAGGTCCAGGGATATTAGGGCCAGGGATATTAGGGCCAGGGATATTAGGGCCAGCATTATTAGGGCCAGGGATATTAGGGCCAGGGATAATATGGCCAGGGATATTAGGGCCAGGGATATTAGGGCCAGGGATATTAGGGCCAGGGATATTAGGGCCAGGGATATTAGGGCCAGGGATATTAGGGCCAGGGATATTAGGGCCAGGGATATTAGGGCTACGGATATTAGGGCCAGGGATATTAGGGCCAGGGATATTAGGGCCAGGGATATTAGGGCCAGGGATATTAGGGCCAGGGATATTAGAGCCAGGGATATAAGGGCCAGGGATATTAGGGCCAGGCATATTATGGCCAGGGATATTAGGGCCAGGGATAATAGGGCAAGGGATATCAGGGCCAGGGAAATTAGGGCCAGGGATATTAAGGCCAGGGATATTAGGGCCAGGGATATTAGGGCCAGTTTTATTAGGGCCAGCGATATTAGGGCCAGGGATATTAGGGCCAGGGATATTAGGGCCAGGGATATTAGGGACTGGGATATTAGGGCCAGGGATATTAGGGCCAGGGATATTAGGGCCAGGGATATTAGGGCCAGGGATATTAGGGCCAGGGATATTAGGGCCAGGGATATTAGGGCCAGGGATATTAGGGTGAGGGATATTATGGCCAGGGATATTAGGGCCAGCAATATTAGGGTGAGGGATATTATGGCCAGGGATATTAGGGCCAGCAATATTAGGGCCAGGGATATTAGGGCAAGGGATATTAGGGCCAGGGATATTAGGGCCAGGGATATTAGGGCCAGGGATATTAGGGCCAGGGATATTAGGGCCAGGGATATTAGCACCAGGGATATTAGGGCCAGGGATATTAGTGCCAGGGTTATTAGGGCCAGGGATATTAGGGCCAGGGATTTTAGGGCGATGGATATTAGGGCGAGGGATATTATGGCCAGGGATATTAGGGCCAGGGATAATAGGGCCAGGGATATTAGGGCCAGGGATATTAGGGCCAGGGATATTAGGGCCAGGGATATTAGGGCCAGGGATATTAGGGCCAGGGATTTTAGGGCAAGGGATATTAGGGTTAGGGATATTAGGGCCAGGGATATTAGGGCAAGGGATATCAGGGCCAGGGATATTAGGGCCAGGGATATTAAGGCCAGGGATATTAGGGCCAGGGATATTAGGGCCAGGGATATTAGGGCCAGGGATATTAGGGCCAGGGATATTAGGGCCAGGGATATTAGGGCCAGGGATATTAGGGCCAGGGATATTAGGGCCAGGGATATTAGAGCCAGGGATATTAGGCCAGGGATATTAGCGCCAGGGATATTAGGGCCAGGGATATTAGGGCCAGGGTTATAAGGGCCAGGGATATTAGGGCCAGGGATATTAGGGCAATGGATATTAGGGCCAGGGATATTAGGGCCAGGGATATTAGGGCCAGGGATATTAGGGCCAGGGATATTAGGGCCAGGGATATTAGGGCCAGGGATATTAGGGCCAGGGATATTAGGGCCAGGGATATTAGGGCCAGGGATATTAGGGCCAGGGATATTAGGGCCAGGGATATTAGGGTGAGGGATATTATGGCCAGGGATATTAGGGCCAGCAATATTAGGGTGAGGGATATTATGGCCAGGGATATTAGGGCCAGCAATATTAGGGCCAGGGATATTAGGGCAAGGGATATTAGGGCCAGGGATATTAGGGCCAGGGATATTAGGGCCAGGGATATTAGGGCCAGGGATATTAGGGCCAGGGATATTAGGGCCAGGGATATTAGGGCCAGGGATATTAGCACCAGGGATATTAGGGCCAGGGATATTAGTGCCAGGGTTATTAGGGCCAGGGATATTAGGGCCAGGGATTTTAGGGCGATGGATATTAGGGCGAGGGATATTAGGGCCAGGGATATTAGGGCCAGGGATATTAGGGCCAGGGATATTAGGGCCAGGGATATTAGGGCCAGGGATATTAGGGCCAGGGATATTAGGGCCAGGGATATTAGGGCCAGGGATTTTAGGGCAAGGGATATTAGGGTCAGGGATATTAGGGCCAGGGATATTAGGGCAAGGGATATCAGGGCCAGGGATATTAGGGCCAGGGATATTAAGGCCAGGGATATTAGGGCCAGGGATATTAGGGCCAGGGATATTAGGGCCAGCGATATTAGGGCCAGGGATATTAGAGCCAGGGATATTAGGGCCAGGGATATTAGGGCCAGGGATATTAGGGCCAGGGATATTAGGTCCAGGGATATTAGGGCCAGGGATATTAGGGCCAGGGATATTAGGGCCAGGGATATTAGCGCCAGGGATATTAGGGCCAGGGATATTAGGGCCAGGGTTATAAGGGCCAGGGATAATTAGGGCCAGGGATATTAGGGCAATGGATATTAGGGCCAGGGATATTAGGGCCAGGGATATTAGGGCCAGGGATATTAGGGCCAGGGATATTAGGGCCAGGGATATTAGGGCCAGGGATATTAGGGCCAGGGATATTAGGGCGAGGGATATTAGGGCCAGGGATATTAGGGCCAGGGATATTAGGGCCAGGGATATTAGCGCCAGGGATATTAGGGCCAGGGATATTAGGGTGATGGATATTATGGCCTGGGATATTAGGGCCAGCAATATTAGGGCCAGGGATATTAGGGCCAGGCATATTATGGCCAGGGATATTAGGGCCAGGGATATTAGGGCAAGGGATATTAGGGCCAGGGATATTAGGGCCAGGGATATTAGGGCCAGGGATATTAGGGCCAGGGATATTAGGGCCAGGGATATTAGGGCCAGGGATATTAGCACCAGGGATATTAGGGCCAGGGATATTAGTGCCAGGGTTATTAGGGCCAGGGATATTAGGGCCAGGGATTTTAGGGCGATGGATATTAGGGCGAGGGATCTTAGGGCCAGGGATATTAGGGCCAGGGATATTAGGGCCAGGGATATTAGGGCCAGGGATATTAGGGCCAGGGATATTAGGGCCAGGGATATTAGGGCCAGGGATATTAGGGCCAGGGATATTAGCACCAGGGATATTAGGGCCAGGGATATTAGTGCCAGGGTTATTAGGGCCAGGGATATTAGGGCGATGGATATTAGGGCGAGGGATATTAGGGCCAGGGATATTAGGGCCAGGGATATTAGGGCCAGGGATATTAGGGCCAGGGATATTAGGGCCAGGGATGTTATGGCCATGGATATTAGGGCCAGGGATTTTAGGGCCAGGGATATTAGGGCCAGGGATATTAGGGCAAGGGATATTAGGGTCAGGGATATTAGGGCCAGGGATATTAGGGCAAGGGATATGAGGGCCAGGGATATTAGGGCCAGGGATATTAAGGCCAGGGATATTAGGGCCAGGGATATTAGGGCCAGGGATATTAGGGCCAGCGATATTAGGGCCAGGGATATTAGGGCCAGGGATATTAGGGCCAGGGATATTAGGGCCAGGGATATTAGGGCCAGGGATATTAGGTCCAGGGATATTAGGGCCAGGGATATTAGGGCCAGGGATATTAGGGCCAGGGATATTAGCGCCAGGGATATTAGGGCCAGGGATATTAGGGCCAGGGTTATAAGGGCCAGGGATATTAGGGCCAGGGATATTAGGGCAATGGATATTAGGGCCAGGGATATTAGGGCCAGGGATATTAGGGCCAGGGATATTAGGGCCAGGGATATTAGGGCCAGGGATATTAGGGCCAGGGATATTAGGGCCAGGGATATTAGGGCGAGGGATATTAGGGCCAGGGATATTAGGGCCAGGGATATTAGGGCCAGGGATATTAGCGCCAGGGATATTAGGGCAAGGGATATTAGGGTGAGGGATATTATGGCCAGGGATATTAGGGCCAGCAATATTAGGGCCAGGGATATTAGGGCCAGGGATATTAGGGCCAGGGATATTAGCGCCAGGGATATTAGGGCCAGGGATATTAGGGTGAGGGATATTATGGCCAGGGATATTAGGGCCAGCAATATTAGGGCCAGGGATATTAGGGCCAGGCATATTATGGCCAGGGATATTAGGGCCAGGGATATTAGGGCAAGGGATATTAGGGCCAGGGATATTAGGGCCAGGGATATTAGGGCCAGGGATATTAGGGCCAGGGATATTAGGGCCAGGGATATTAGGGCCAGGGATATTAGCACCAGGGATATTAGGGCCAGGGATATTAGTGCCAGGGTTATTAGGGCCAGGGATATTAGGGCCAGGGATTTTAGGGCGATGGATATTAGGGCGAGGGATATTAGGGCCAGGGATATTAGGGCCAGGGATATTAGGGCCAGGGATATTAGGGCCAGGGATATTAGGGCCAGGGATATTAGGGCCAGGGATATTAGGGCCAGGGATATTAGGGCCAGGGATATTAGCACCAGGGATATTAGGGCCAGGGATATTAGTGCCAGGGTTATTAGGGCCAGGGATATTAGGGCGATGGATATTAGGGCGAGGGATATTAGGGCCAGGGATATTAGGGCCAGGGATATTAGGGCCAGGGATATTAGGGCCAGGGATATTAGGGCCAGGGATGTTATGGCCATGGATATTAGGGCCAGGGATTTTAGGGCCAGGGATATTAGGGCCAGGGATATTAGGGCAAGGGATATTAGGGTCAGGGATATTAGGGCCAGGGATATTAGGGCAAGGGATATGAGGGCCAGGGATATTAGGGCCAGGGATATTAAGGCCAGGGATATTAGGGCCAGGGATATTAGGGCCAGGGATATTAGGGCCAGCGATATTAGGGCCAGGGATATTAGGGCCAGGGATATTAGGGCCAGGGATATTAGGGCCAGGGATATTAGGGCCAGGGATATTAGGTCCAGGGATATTAGGGCCAGGGATATTAGGGCCAGGGATATTAGGGCCAGGGATATTAGCGCCAGGGATATTAGGGCCAGGGATATTAGGGCCAGGGTTATAAGGGCCAGGGATATTAGGGCCAGGGATATTAGGGCAATGGATATTAGGGCCAGGGATATTAGGGCCAGGGATATTAGGGCCAGGGATATTAGGGCCAGGGATATTAGGGCCAGGGATATTAGGGCCAGGGATATTAGGGCCAGGGATATTAGGGTGAGGGATATTAGGGCCAGGGATATTAGGGCCAGGGATATTAGGGCCAGGGATATTAGCGCCAGGGATATTAGGGCAAGGGATATTAGGGTGAGGGATATTATGGCCAGGGATATTAGGGCCAGCAATATTAGGGCCAGGGATATTAGGGCCAGGCATATTATGGCCAGGGATATTAGGGCCAGGGATATTAGGGCAAGGGATATTAGGGCCAGGGATATTAGGGCCAGGGATATTAGGGCCAGGGATATTAGGGCCAGGGATATTAGGGCCAGGGATATTAGGGCCAGGGATATTAGCACCAGGGATATTAGGGCCAGGGATATTAGTGCCAGGGTTATTAGGGCCAGGGATATTAGGGCCAGGGATTTTAGGGCGATGGATATTAGGGCGAGGGATATTAGGGCCAGGGATATTAGGGCCAGGGATATTAGGGCCAGGGATATTAGGGCCAGGGATATTAGGGCCAGGGATATTAGGGCCAGGGATATTAGGGCCAGGGATTTTAGGGCAAGGGATATTAGGGTCAGGGATATTAGGGCCAGGGATATTAGGGCCAGGGATATTAGGGCCAGGGATATTAGGGCCAGGGATATTAGGGCCAGGGATTTTAGGGCAAGGGATATTAGGGTCAGGGATATTAGCACCAGGGATATTAGGGCCAGGGATTTTAGGGCAAGGGATATTAGGGTCAGGGATATTAGGGCCAGGGATATTAGGGCCAGGGATATTAGGAACAGGGATATTAGGGCCAGGGATATTAGGGCCAGGGATATTAGGGCCAGGGATATTAGGGCCAGGGATATTATGGCCAGGGATATTAGGGCCAGCGATATTAGGGCCAGGGATATTAGGGCCAGGGATATTAGGGCCAGGGATATTAGAGCCAGGGATATTACGGCCAGGGATATTAGGTCCAGGGATATTAGGGCCAGGGATATTAGATTAGGGATATTAGGGCCAGGGATATTAGGGCCAGGGATATTAGGGCCAGGGATATTAGGGCCAGCGATATTAGGGCCAGGGATATTAGGGCCAGGGATATTAGGGCCAGGGATATTAGGGTCAGGGATATTAGGGCCAGGGATATTAGGTTCAGGGATATTAGGGCCAGGGATATTAGGGCCAGGGATATTAGGGCCAGGGATATTAGCACCAGGGATATTAGGGCCAGGGATATTAGGGCCAGGGTTATTAGGGCCAGGGATATTAGGGCCAGGGATATTAGGGCGATGGATATTAGGGCCAGGGATATTAGGGCCAGGGATATTAGAGCCAGGGATATTAGGGCCAGGGATATTAGGGCCAGGAATATTAGGGCCAGGGATATTAGGGCCAGGGATATTAGGGCCAGGGATATTAGGGCCAGCGATATTAGGGCCAGGGATATTAGGGCCAGGGATATTAGGGCCAGGGATATTAGGGCCAGGGATATTAGGGCCAGGGTTATAAGGGCCAGGGATATTAGGGCCAGGGATATTAGGGCAATGGATATTAGGGCCAGGGATATTAGGGCCAGGGATATTAGGGCCAGGGATATTAGGGCCAGGGATATTAGGGCCAGGGATATTAGGGCCAGGGATATTAGGGCCAGGGATATTAGGGCCAGGGATATTAGGGCCAGGGATATTAGGGCCAGGGATATTAGGGCCAGGGATATTAGGGTGAGGGATATTTTGGCCAGGGATATTAGGGCCAGCAATATTAGGGCCAGGGATATTAGGGCCAGGCATATTATGGCCAGGGATATTAGGGCCAGGGATATTAGGGCAAGGGATATTAGGGCCAGGGATATTAGGGCCAGGGATATTAGGGCCAGGGATATTAGGGCCAGGGATATTAGTTCCAGGGATATTAGGGCCAGGGATATTAGCACCAGGGATATTAGGGCCAGGGATATTAGTGCCAGGGTTATTAGGGCCAGGGATATTAGGGCCAGGGATTTTAGGGCGATGGATATTAGGGCCAGGGATATTAGGGCCAGGGATATAAGGGGCCAGGGATATTAGGGCCAGGGATATTAGGGCCAGGGATATTAGGGCCAGGGATATTAGGGACAGGGATATTAGGGCCAGGGATTTTAGGGCAAGGGATATTAGGGTCAGGGATATTAGGGCCAGGGATATTAGGGCCAGGGATATTAGGAACAGGGATATTAGAGCCAGGGATATTAGGGCCAGCGATATTAGGGCCAGGGATATTAGGGCCAGGGATATTATGGCCAGGGATATTAGGGCCAGCGATATTAGGGCCAGGGATATTAGGGCCAGGGATATTAGAGCCAGGGATATTACGGCCAGGGATATTAGGCCCAGGGATATTAGGGCAATGGATATTAGGGCCAGGGATATTAGGGCCAGGGATATTAGGGCCAGGGATATTAGGGCCAGGGATATTAGGGCCAGGGATATTAGGGCCAGGGATATTAGGGCCAGGGATATTAGAGCCAGGGATATTACGGCCAGGGATATTAGGGCCAGGGATATTAGGGCCAGGGATATTAGATTAGGGATATTAGGGCCAGGGATATTAGGGCCAGGGATATTAGGGCCAGGGATATTAGGGCCAGCGATATTAGGGCCAGGGATATTAGGGCCAGGGATATTAGGGCCAGGGATTTTAGGGCGATGGATATTAGGGCGAGGGATATTAGGGCCAGGGATATTAGGGCCAGGGATATTAGGGCCAGGGATATTAGGGCCAGGGATATTAGGGCCAGGGATATTAGGGCCATGGATTTTAGGGCCAGGGATTTTAGGGCAAGGGATATTAGGGTCAGGGATATTAGGGCCAGGGATATTAGGGCCAGGGATATTTTAGAACAGGGATATTAGGGCCAGGGATATTAGGGCCAGGGATATTAGGGCCAGGGATATTAGGGCCAGGGATATTATGGCCAGGGATATTAGGGCCAGCGATATTAGGGCCAGGGATATTAGGGCCAGGGATATTAGGGCCAGGGATATTAGAGCCAGGGATATTACGGCCAGGGATATTAGCGCCAGGGATATTAGGGCCAGGGATATTAGATTAGGGATATTAGGGCCAGGGATATTAGGGCCAGGGATATTAGGGCCAGGGATATTAGGGCCAGCGATATTAGGGCCAGGGATATTAGGGCCAGGGATATTAGGGCCAGGGATATTAGGGTCAGGGATATTAGGGCCAGGGATATTAGGTTCAGGGATATTAGGGCCAGGGATATTAGGGCCAGGGATATTAGGGCCAGGGATATTAGCACCAGGGATATTAGGGCCAGGGATATTAGGGCCAGGGTTATTAGGGCCAGGGATATTAGGGCCAGGGATATTAGGGCGATGGATATTAGGGCCAGGGATATTAGGGCCAGGGATATTAGAGCCAGGGATATTAGGGCCAGGGATATTAGGGCCAGGAATATTAGGGCCAGGGATATTAGGGCCAGGGATATTAGGGCCAGGGATATTAGGGCCAGCGATATTAGGGCCAGGGATATTAGGGCCAGGGATATTAGGGCCAGGGATATTAGGGCCAGGGATATTAGGGCCAGGGTTATAAGGGCCAGGGATATTAGGGCCAGGGATATTAGGGCAATGGATATTAGGGCCAGGGATATTAGGGCCAGGGATATTAGGGCCAGGGATATTAGGGCCAGGGATATTAGGGCCAGGGATATTAGGGCCAGGGATATTAGGGCCAGGGATATTAGGGCCAGGGATATTAGGGCCAGGGATATTAGGGCCAGGGATATTAGGGCCAGGGATTTTAGGGCCAGGGATTTTAGGGCAAGGGATATTAGGGTCAGGGATATTAGGGCCAGGGATATTAGGGCCAGGGATATTTTAGAACAGGGATATTAGGGCCAGGGATATTAGGGCCAGGGATATTAGGGCCAGGGATATTAGGGCCAGGGATATTATGGCCAGGGATATTAGGGCCAGCGATATTAGGGCCAGGGATATTAGGGCCAGGGATATTAGGGCCAGGGATATTAGAGCCAGGGATATTACGGCCAGGGATATTAGCGCCAGGGATATTAGGGCCAGGGATATTAGATTAGGGATATTAGGGCCAGGGATATTAGGGCCAGGGATATTAGGGCCAGGGATATTAGGGCCAGCGATATTAGGGCCAGGGATATTAGGGCCAGGGATATTAGGGCCAGGGATATTAGGGTCAGGGATATTAGGGCCAGGGATATTAGGTTCAGGGATATTAGGGCCAGGGATATTAGGGCCAGGGATATTAGGGCCAGGGATATTAGCACCAGGGATATTAGGGCCAGGGATATTAGGGCCAGGGTTATTAGGGCCAGGGATATTAGGGCCAGGGATATTAGGGCGATGGATATTAGGGCCAGGGATATTAGGGCCAGGGATATTAGAGCCAGGGATATTAGGGCCAGGGATATTAGGGCCAGGAATATTAGGGCCAGGGATATTAGGGCCAGGGATATTAGGGCCAGGGATATTAGGGCCAGCGATATTAGGGCCAGGGATATTAGGGCCAGGGATATTAGGGCCAGGGATATTAGGGCCAGGGATATTAGGGCCAGGGTTATAAGGGCCAGGGATATTAGGGCCAGGGATATTAGGGCAATGGATATTAGGGCCAGGGATATTAGGGCCAGGGATATTAGGGCCAGGGATATTAGGGCCAGGGATATTAGGGCCAGGGATATTAGGGCCAGGGATATTAGGGCCAGGGATATTAGGGCCAGGGATATTAGGGCCAGGGATATTAGGGCCAGGGATATTAGGGCCAGGGATATTAGGGTGAGGGATATTTTGGCCAGGGATATTAGGGCCAGCAATATTAGGGCCAGGGATATTAGGGCCAGGCATATTATGGCCAGGGATATTAGGGCCAGGGATATTAGGGCAAGGGATATTAGGGCCAGGGATATTAGGGCCAGGGATATTAGGGCCAGGGATATTAGGGCCAGGGATATTAGTTCCAGGGATATTAGGGCCAGGGATATTAGCACCAGGGATATTAGGGCCAGGGATATTAGTGCCAGGGTTATTAGGGCCAGGGATATTAGGGCCAGGGATTTTAGGGCGATGGATATTAGGGCCAGGGATATTAGGGCCAGGGATATAAGGGGCCAGGGATATTAGGGCCAGGGATATTAGGGCCAGGGATATTAGGGCCAGGGATATTAGGGACAGGGATATTAGGGCCAGGGATTTTAGGGCAAGGGATATTAGGGTCAGGGATATTAGGGCCAGGGATATTAGGGCCAGGGATATTAGGAACAGGGATATTAGAGCCAGGGATATTAGGGCCAGCGATATTAGGGCCAGGGATATTAGGGCCAGGGATATTATGGCCAGGGATATTAGGGCCAGCGATATTAGGGCCAGGGATATTAGGGCCAGGGATATTAGAGCCAGGGATATTACGGCCAGGGATATTAGGCCCAGGGATATTAGGGCAATGGATATTAGGGCCAGGGATATTAGGGCCAGGGATATTAGGGCCAGGGATATTAGGGCCAGGGATATTAGGGCCAGGGATATTAGGGCCAGGGATATTAGGGCCAGGGATATTAGAGCCAGGGATATTACGGCCAGGGATATTAGGGCCAGGGATATTAGGGCCAGGGATATTAGATTAGGGATATTAGGGCCAGGGATATTAGGGCCAGGGATATTAGGGCCAGGGATATTAGGGCCAGCGATATTAGGGCCAGGGATATTAGGGCCAGGGATATTAGGGCCAGGGATTTTAGGGCGATGGATATTAGGGCGAGGGATATTAGGGCCAGGGATATTAGGGCCAGGGATATTAGGGCCAGGGATATTAGGGCCAGGGATATTAGGGCCAGGGATATTAGGGCCAGGGATTTTAGGGCCAGGGATTTTAGGGCAAGGGATATTAGGGTCAGGGATATTAGGGCCAGGGATATTAGGGCCAGGGATATTTTAGAACAGGGATATTAGGGCCAGGGATATTAGGGCCAGGGATATTAGGGCCAGGGATATTAGGGCCAGGGATATTATGGCCAGGGATATTAGGGCCAGCGATATTAGGGCCAGGGATATTAGGGCCAGGGATATTAGGGCCAGGGATATTAGAGCCAGGGATATTACGGCCAGGGATATTAGCGCCAGGGATATTAGGGCCAGGGATATTAGATTAGGGATATTAGGGCCAGGGATATTAGGGCCAGGGATATTAGGGCCAGGGATATTAGGGCCAGCGATATTAGGGCCAGGGATATTAGGGCCAGGGATATTAGGGTCAGGGATATTAGGGCCAGGGATATTAGGTTCAGGGATATTAGGGCCAGGGATATTAGGGCCAGGGATATTAGGGCCAGGGATATTAGCACCAGGGATATTAGGGCCAGGGATATTAGGGCCAGGGTTATTAGGGCCAGGGATATTAGGGCCAGGGATATTAGGGCGATGGATATTAGGGCCAGGGATATTAGGGCCAGGGATATTAGAGCCAGGGATATTAGGGCCAGGGATATTAGGGCCAGGGATATTAGGGCCAGGGATATTAGGGCCAGGGATATTAGGGCCAGGGATATTAGGGCCAGCGATATTAGGGCCAGGGATATTAGGGCCAGGGATATTAGGGCCAGGGATATTAGGGCCAGGGTTATAAGGGCCAGGGATATTAGGGCCAGGGATATTAGGGCAATGGATATTAGGGCCAGGGATATTAGGGCCAGGGATATTAGGGCCAGGGATATTAGGGCCAGGGATTTTAGGGCCAGGGATATTAGGGCCAGGGATATTAGGGCCAGGGATATTAGGGCCAGGGATATTAGGGCCAGGGATATTAGGGCCAGGGATATTAGGGCCAGGGATATTAGGGCCAGGGATATTAGGGCCAGGGATATTAGGGTGAGGGATATTATGGCCAGGGATATTAGGGCCAGCAATATTAGGGCGAGGGATATTAGGGCCAGGCATATTATGGCCAGGGATATTAGGGCCAGGGATATTAGGGCAAGGGATATTAGGGCCAGGGATATTAGGGCCAGGGATATTAGGGCCAGGGATATTAGGGCCAGGGATATTAGGGCCAGGGATATTAGGGCCAGGGATATTAGCACCAGGGATATTAGGGCCAGGGATATTAGTGCCAGGGTTATTAGGGCCAGGGATATTAGGGCCAGGGATTTTATGGCGATGGATATTAGGGCCAGGGATATTAGGGCCAGGGATATAAGGGGCCAGGGATATTAGGGCCAGGGATATTAGGGCCAGGGATATTAGGGCCAGGGATATTAGGGCCAGGGATATTAGGGCCAGGGATTTTAGGGCAAGCGATATTAGGGTCAGGGATATTAGGGCCAGGGATATTAGGGCCAGGGATATTAGGAACAGGGATATTAGAGCCAGGGATATTAGGGCCAGCGATATTAGGGCCAGGGATATTAGGGCCAGGGATATTATGGCCAGGGATATTAGGGCCAGCGATATTAGGGCCAGGGATATTAGGGCCAGGGATATTAGAGCCAGGGATATTACGGCCAGGGATATTAGGGCCAGCGATATTAGGGCCAGGGATATTAGGGCCAGGGATATTAGGGCCAGGGATATTATGGCCAGGGATATTAGGGCCAGGGTTATAAGGGCCAGGGATATTAGGGCCAGGGATATTAGGGCAATGGATATTAGGGCCAGGGATATTAGGGCCAGGGATATTAGGGCCAGGGATATTAGGGCCAGGGATATTAGGGCCAGGGATATTAGGGCCAGGGATATTAGGGCCAGGGATATTAGGGCCAGGGATATTAGGGCCAGGGATATTAGGGCCAGGGATATTAGGGCCAGGGATATTAGGGTGAGGGATATTTTGGCCAGGGATATTAGGGCCAGCAATATTAGGGCCAGGGATATTAGGGCCAGGCATATTATGGCCAGGGATATTAGGGCCAGGGATATTAGGGCAAGGGATATTAGGGCCAGGGATATTAGGGCCAGGGATATTAGGGCCAGGGATATTAGGGCCAGGGATATTAGGTCCAGGGATATTAGGGCCAGGGATATTAGCACCAGGGATATTAGGGCCAGGGATATTAGTGCCAGGGTTATTAGGGCCAGGGATATTAGGGCCAGGGATTTTAGGGCGATGGATATTAGGGCCAGGGATATTAGGGCCAGGGATATAAGGGGCCAGGGATATTAGGGCCAGGGATATTAGGGCCAGGGATATTAGGGCCAGGGATATTAGGGACAGGGATATTAGGGCCAGGGATTTTAGGGCAAGGGATATTAGGGTCAGGGATATTAGGGCCAGGGATATTAGGGCCAGGGATATTAGGAACAGGGATATTAGAGCCAGGGATATTAGGGCCAGCGATATTAGGGCCAGGGATATTAGGGCCAGGGATATTATGGCCAGGGATATTAGGGCCAGCGATATTAGGGCCAGGGATATTAGGGCCAGGGATATTAGAGCCAGGGATATTACGGCCAGGGATATTAGGCCCAGGGATATTAGGGCAATGGATATTAGGGCCAGGGATATTAGGGCCAGGGATATTAGGGCCAGGGATATTAGGGCCAGGGATATTAGGGCCAGGGATATTAGGGCCAGGGATATTAGAGCCAGGGATATTACGGCCAGGGATATTAGGGCCAGGGATATTAGGGCCAGGGATATTAGATTAGGGATATTAGGGCCAGGGATATTAGGGCCAGGGATATTAGGGCCAGGGATATTAGGGCCAGCGATATTAGGGCCAGGGATATTAGGGCCAGGGATATTAGGGCCAGGGATTTTAGGGTGATGGATATTAGGGCGAGGGATATTAGGGCCAGGGATATTAGGGCCAGGGATATTAGGGCCAGGGATATTAGGGCCAGGGATATTAGGGCCAGGGATATTAGGGCCAGGGATTTTAGGGCCAGGGATTTTAGGGCAAGGGATATTATGGCCAGGGATATTAGGGCCAGCGATATTAGGGCCAGGGATATTAGGGCCAGGGATATTAGGGCCAGGGATATTAGAGCCAGGGATATTACGGCCAGGGATATTAGCGCCAGGGATATTAGGGCCAGGGATATTAGATTAGGGATATTAGGGCCAGGGATATTAGGGCCAGGGATATTAGGGCCAGGGATATTAGGGCCAGCGATATTAGGGCCAGGGATATTAGGGCCAGGGATATTAGGGCCAGGGATATTAGGGTCAGGGATATTAGGGCCAGGGATATTAGGTTCAGGGATATTAGGGCCAGGGATATTAGGGCCAGGGATATTAGGGCCAGGGATATTAGCACCAGGGATATTAGGGCCAGGGATATTAGGGCCAGGGTTATTAGGGCCAGGGATATTAGGGCCAGGGATATTAGGGCGATGGATATTAGGGCCAGGGATATTAGGGCCAGGGATATTAGAGCCAGGGATATTAGGGCCAGGGATATTAGGGCCAGGGATATTAGGGCCAGGGATATTAGGGCCAGGGATATTAGGGCCAGGGATATTAGGGCCAGCGATATTAGGGCCAGGGATATTAGGGCCAGGGATATTAGGGCCAGGGATATTAGGGCCAGGGTTATAAGGGCCAGGGATATTAGGGCCAGGGATATTAGGGCAATGGATATTAGGGCCAGGGATATTAGGGCCAGGGATATTAGGGCCAGGGATATTAGGGCCAGGGATTTTAGGGCCAGGGATATTAGGGCCAGGGATATTAGGGCCAGGGATATTAGGGCCAGGGATATTAGGGCCAGGGATATTAGGGCCAGGGATATTAGGGCCAGGGATATTAGGGCCAGGGATATTAGGGTGAGGGATATTATGGCCAGGGATATTAGGGCCAGCAATATTAGGGCCAGGGATATTAGGGCCAGGCATATTATGGCCAGGGATATTAGGGCCAGGGATATTAGGGCAAGGGATATTAGGGCCAGGGATATTAGGGCCAGGGATATTAGGGCCAGGGATATTAGGGCCAGGGATATTAGGGCCAGGGATATTAGGGCCAGGGATATTAGCACCAGGGATATTAGGGCCAGGGATATTAGTGCCAGGGTTATTAGGGCCAGGGATATTAGGGCCAGGGATTTTAGGGCGATGGATATTAGGGCCAGGGATATTAGGGCCAGGGATATAAGGGGCCAGGGATATTAGGGCCAGGGATATTAGGGCCAGGGATATTAGGGCCAGGGATATTAGGGCCAGGGATATTAGGGCCAGGGATTTTAGGGCAAGGGATATTAGGGTCAGGGATATTAGGGCCAGGGATATTAGGGCCAGGGATATTAGGAACAGGGATATTAGAGCCAGGGATATTAGGGCCAGCGATATTAGGGCCAGGGATATTAGGGCCAGGGATATTATGGCCAGGGATATTAGGGCCAGCGATATTAGGGCCAGGGATATTAGGGCCAGGGATATTAGAGCCAGGGATATTACGGCCAGGGATATTAGGGCCAGGGATATTAGGGCCAGCGATATTAGGGCCAGGGATATTAGGGCCAGGGATATTAGGGCCAGGGATATTAGGGTCAGGGATATTAGGGCCAGGGATATTAGGTCCAGGGATATTAGGGCCAGGGATATTAGGGCCAGGGATATTAGGGCCAGGGATATTAGCACCAGGGATATTAGGGCCAGGGATATTAGGGCCAGGGTTATTAGGGCCAGGGATATTAGGGCCAGGGATATTAGGGCGATGGATATTAGGGCCAGGGATATTAGGGCCAGGGATATTAGGGCCAGGGATATTAGGGCCAGGGATATTAGGGCCAGGGATATTAGGGCCAGGGATATTAGGGCCAGGGATATTAGAGCCAGGGATTTTAGGGCAAGGGATATTAGGGCCAGGGATATTAGGGCCAGGGATATTAGGGCCAGGGATATTAGGGCCAGGGATATTAGGGCCAGGGATATTAGGGCCAGGGATATTAGGGCCAGGGATATTAGGGCTAGGGATATTAGGGCCAGGGATATTAGGTCCAGGGATATTAGGGCCAGGGATATTAGGGCCAGGGATATTAGGGCCAGGGATATTAGCGCCTGGGATATTAGGGCCAGGGATATTAGGGCCAGGGTTATTAGGGCCAGGGATATTAGGGCCAGGGATATTAGGGCGATGGATATTAGGGCCAGGGATATTAGGGCCAGGGATATTAGGGCCAGGGATATTAGGGCCAGGGATATTAAGGCCAGGGATATTAGGGCCAGGGATATTAGGGCCAGGGATATTAGAGCCAGGGATATTAGGGCCAGGGATATTAGGGCCAGGGATATTAGGGCCAGGGATATTAGGGCCAGGGATATTAGTGCCAGGGTTATTAGGGCCAGGGATATTAGGGCCAGGGATTTTAGGGCGATGGATATTAGGGCGAGGGATATTAGGGCCAAGGATATTAGGGCCAGGGATATTAGGGCCAGGGATATTAGGGCCAGGGATATTAGGGCCAGGGATATTAGGGCCAGGGATATTAGGGCCAGGGATATTAGGGCCAGGGATTTTAGGGCAAGGGATATTAGGGTCAGGGATATTAGGGCCAGGGATATTAGGGCCAGGGATATTAGGAACAGGTTTATTAGGGCCAGGGATATTAGGGCCAGGGATATTAGGGCCAGGGATATTAGGGCCAGGGATATTATGGCCAGCGATATTAGGGCCAGCGATATTAGGGCCAGGGATATTAGGGCCAGGGATATTAGGGCCAGGGATATTAGAGCCAGGGATATTAGGGCCAGGGATATTAGGGCCAGGGATATTAGGGCCAGGGATATTAGATTAGGGATATTAGGGCCAGGGATATTAGGGCCAGGGATATTAGGGCCAGGGATATTAGGGCCAGCGATATTAGGGCCAGGGATATTAGGGCCAGGGATATTAGGGCAGGGATATTAGGGTCAGGGATATTAGGGCCAGGGATATTAGGTCCAGGGATATTAGGGCCAGGGATATTAGGGCCAGGGATATTAGGGCCAAGGATATTAGCGCCAGGGATATTAGGGCCAGGGATAATAGGGCCAGGGTTATTAGGGCCAGGGATATTAGGGCCAGGGATATTAGGGCGATGGATATTAGGGCCAGGGATATTAGGGCCAGGGATATTAGGGCCAGGGACATTAGGGCCAGGGATTTTAGGGCCAGGGATATTAGGGCCAGGGATATTAGGGCCAGGGATATTAGAGCCAGGGATTTTAGGCCAAGGGATATTAGGGCCAGGGATATTAGGGCCAGGGATATTAGGGCCAGGGATATTAGGGCCAGGGATATTAGGGCCAGGGATATTAGGGCCAGGGATATTATGGCCAGGGATATTAGGGCCAGCGATATTAGGGCCAGGGATATTAGGGCCAGGGATATTAGGGCCAGGGATATTAGAGCCAGGGATATTAGGGCCAGGGATATTAGGGCCAGGGATATTAGGGCCAGGGATATTAGGGCCAGGGATATTAGGGCCAGGGATATTAGGGCCAGGGATTTTAGGGCAAGGGATATTAGGGCCAGGGATATTAGGGCCAGGGATAATAGGGCCAGGGATATTAGGGCCAGGGATATTAGGGCCAGGGATATTAGGGCCAGGGATATTAGGGCCAGGGATATCAGGGCCAGGGATATTAGGGCCAGGGATATTAGGGCCAGGGATATTAGGGCCAGGGATATTAGGGCCAGGGATATTAGGGCCAGGGATATTAGGGCCAGGGATATTAGGTCCAGGGATATTAGGGCCAGGGATTTTAGGGCAAGGGATATTAGGGCCAGGGATATTACAGCCAGGGATATTAGAGCCAGGGATATTAGGGCCAGGGATATTAGGGCCAGGGATATTAGGGCCAGGGATATTAGGGCCAGGGATATTAGGGCCAGGGATATTAGGGCCAGGGATATTAGGGCCGGGGATATTAGGGCCAGGGTTATGAGGGCCAGGGATATTAGGGCCAGGGATATTAGGGCGATGGATATTAGGGCCAGGGATATTAGGGCCAGGGATATTAGGGCCAGGGATATTAGGGCCAGTGATATTAGGGCCAGGGATATTAGGGCCAGGGATATTAGGGCCAGGGATATTAGGGCCAGGGATATTAGGGCCAGGGATGTTAGGGCCAGGGATATTAGGGCCAGGGATATTATGGCCAGGGATATTAGGGCGAGGGATATTATGGCCAGGGATATTAGGGCCAGCAATATTAGGGCCAGGGATATTAGGGCCAGGCATATTATGGCCAGGGATATTAGGGCCAGGGATATTTGGGCAAGGGATATTAGGGCCAGGGATATTAGGGCCATGGATATTAAGGCCAGGGATATTAGGGCCAGGGATATTAGGGCCAGGGATATTAGGGCCAGCGATATTAGGGCCAGGGATATTAGGGCCAGGGATATTAGGGCCAGGGATATTAGGGCCAGGGATATTAGGGCCAGGAATCTTAGGGCCAGGGATATTAGGGCCAGGGATATTAGGACCAGGGATATTAGCGCCAGGGATATTAGGGCCAGGGATATTAGGGCCAGGGATATTAGGGCCAGGGATATTAGGGCCAGGGATATTAGGGCCAGGTATTTTAGGGCAAGGGATATTAGGGTCAGGGATATTAGGGCCAGGGATATTAGGGCCAGGGATATTAGGGCCAGGGATATTAGGGCCAGGGATATTAGGGCCAGGGATATTAGGGCCAGGGATATTATGGCCAGGGATATTAGGGCCAGCGATATTAGGGCCAGGGATATTAGGGCCAGGGATATTAGGGCCAGGGATATTAGAGCCAGGGATATTAGGGCCAGGGATATTAGGGCCAGGGATATTAGGGCCAGGGATATTAGGACCAGGGATATTAGTGCCAGGGATATTAGGGCCAGGGATATTAGGGCCAGGGATATTAGGGCCAGCGATATTAGGGCCAGGGATATTAGGGCCAGGGATATTAGGGCCAGGGATATTAGGGCCAGGGATATTAGGGCCAGGGATATTAGGTCCAGGGATATTAGGGCCAGGGATATTAGGGCCAGGGATATTAGGGCCAGGGATATTAGCGCCAGGGATATTAGGGCCAGGGATATTAGGGCCAGGGTTATTAGGGCCAGGGATATTAGGGCCAGGGATATTAGGGCGATGGATAGTAGGGCCAGGGATATTAAGGCCAGGGATATTATGGCCAGGGATATTAGGGCCAGGGATATTAGGGCCAGGGATATTAGGGCCAGGGATATTAGGGCCAGGGATTTTAGGGCAAGGGATATTAGGGCCAGGGATATTAGGGCCAGGGATATTAGGGCCAGGGATATTAGGGCCAGGGATATTAGGGCCAGGGATATTAGGGCCAGTGATATTAGGGCCAGGGATATTAGGGCCAGGGATATTAGGGCCAGGGATATTAGAGCCAGGGATATTAGGGCCAGGGATATTAGGGCCAGGGATATTAGGGCCAGGGATATTAGGGCCAGGGATATTAGGGCCAGGGATATTAGGGCCTGGGATATTAGGGCCAGGGATATTAGGGCCAGTGATATTATGGCCAGGGATTTTAGGGCCAAGGATATTAGGGCCAGGGATTTTAAGGCAAGGGATATTAGGGCCAGGGATATTAGGGCCAGGGATATTAGGGCCAGGGATATTAGGGCCAGGGATATTAGGGCCAGGGATATTAGGGCCAGGGATATTAGGGCCAGGGATATCAGGGCCAGGGATATTAGGGCCAGGGATATTAGGGCCAGGGATATTAGGGCCAGGGATATTAGGGCCAGGGATATTAGGGCCAGGGATATTAGGGCCAGGGATATTAGGGCCAGGGATATTAGGGCCAGGGATATTAGGGCCGGGGATATTAGGGCGAGGGATTTTAGGGCAAGGGATATTAGGGCCAGGGATATTAGGGCCAGGGATATTAGAGCCAGGGATATTAGGGCCAGGGATATTAGGGCCAGGGATATTAGGGCCAGGGATATTAGGGCCAGGGATATCAGGGCCAGGGATATTAGGGCCAGGGATATTAGGGCCAGGGATATTAGGGCCAGGGATATTAGGGCCAGGGATATTAGGGCCAGGGATATTAGGGCCAGGGATATTAGGGCCAGGGAGATTAGGGCCAGCATTATTAGGGCCAGGGATATTAGGGCCAGGGATATTATGGCCAGGGATATTAGGGCCAGGGATATTAGGGCCAGGGATATTAGGGCCAGGGATATTAGGGCCAGGGATATTAGGGCCAGGGATATTAGGGCCAGGGATATTAGGGCCAGGGATATAAAGGCCACGGATATTAGGGCCAGGGATATTAGGGCGAGGGATATTAGGGCCAGGGATATTAGGGCCAGGGATATTAGGGCCAGGGATATTAAGGCCAGGGATATGAGGGCCAGGGATATTAGGGCCAGGCATATTATGGCCAGGGATATTAGGGCCAGGGATATTAGGGCCAGGGATATTAGGGCCAGGGATATTAGGGCCAGGGATATTAGGGCAAGGGATATTAGGGCCAGGGATATTAGGGCCAGGGATATTAGGGCCAGGGATATTAGGTCCAGGGATATTAGGGCCAGGGATATTAGGGCCAGGAATATTAGGGCCAGGGATATTAGGGCCAGTGATATTAGGGCCAGGGATATTATGGCCAGGGATATTAGGGCCAGGGATATTGGGGCCAGCGATATTAGGGCCAGGGATATTAGGGCCAGGGATATTAGGGCCAGGGATATTAGAGCCAGGCATATTAGGGCCAGGGATATTAGGGCCAGGGATATTAGGGCCAGGGATATTAGGGCCAGGGATATTAGGGCCTGGGATATTAGGGCCAGGGATATTAGGGCCAGGGATATTAGGGCCAGGGATATTAGGGCCAGGGATTTTAGGGCCAGGGATATTAGGGGCAAGGATATTAGGGCCACGGATATTAGGGCCAGGGATATTAGGGCTAGGGATATAAGGGCCAGGGATATTAGGGCCAGGCATATTATGCCCAGGGATATTAGGGCCAGGGATATTAGGGCCAGGGATATTAGGGCCAGGGATATTAAGGCCGGGGATATTAGGCCCAGGGATATTAGGGCCAGGGATATTAGGGCCAGCGATGTTAGGGCCAGGGATATTAGGGCCAGGGATATTAGGGCCAGGGATATTAGGTCAGGGATATTAGGGCCAGGGATATTAGGGCCAGGGATATTAGGGCCAGGGATATTAGGGCCAGGGATATTAGGGCCAGGGATATTAGGGCCAGGGATATTAGGGCCAGGGATATTAGGGCCAGGGATATTAGGGCCAGGGATATTAGGGCCAGGGATATTAAGGCCAGGGATATTAGGGCCAGGGATATTAGGGCCAGGGATATTAGGGCCAGGGATATTAGGGCCAGGGATATTAGGGCCAGGGATATTAGGGCCAGGGATATTAGGGCCAGGGATATTAGGGCCAGGGATATTAGCGCCAGGGATATTAGGGCCAGGGATATTAGGGCCAGGGTTATTAGTGCCAGGGATATTAGGGCCAGGGATATTAGGGCGATGGATATTAGGGCCAGGGATATTAAGGCCAGGGATATTATGGCCAGGGATATTAGGGCCAGGGATATTAGGGCCAGGGATATTAGGGCCAGGGATTTTAGGGCCAGGGATTTTAGGGCCAGGGATATTAGGGCCAGGGATATTAGGGCCAGGGATTTTAGGGCAAGGGATATTAGGGCCAGGGATATTAGGACCAGGGATATTAGGGCCAGGGATATTAGGGCCAGGGATATTAGGGCCAGGGATATTAGGGCCAGGGATATTAGGGCCAGGGATATTAGGGCCAGGGATATCAGGGCCAGGGATATTAGGGCCAGGGATATTAGGGCCAGGGATATTAGGGCCAGGGATATTAGGGCCAGGGATATTAGGGCCAGGGATATTAGGGCCAGGGATATTAGGGCCAGGGATATTAGGGCCGGGGATATTAGGGCCAGGGATATTAGGGCCAGGGATATCAGGGCCAGGGATATTAGGGCCAGGGATATTAGGGCCAGGGATATTAGGGCCAGGGATATTAGGGCCAGGGATATTAGGGCCAGGGATATTAGGGCCAGGGATATTAGGGCCAGGGATATTAGGGCAAGGGATATTAGGGCCAGGGATATTAGGGCCAGGGATATTAGGGCCAGGGATATTAGGTCCAGGGATATTAGGGCCAGGGATATTAGGGCCAGGGATATTAGGGCCAGGGATATTAGGGCCAGTGATATTAGGGCCAGGGATATTAGGGCCAGGGATATTAGGGCCAGGGATATTGGGGCCAGCGATATTAGGGCCAGGGATATTAGGGCCAGGGATATTAGGGCCAGGGATATTAGGGCCAGGGATATTAGGGCCTGGGATATTAGGGCCAGGGATATTAGGGCCAGGGATATTAGGGCCAGGGATATTAGAGCCAGGGATTTTAGGGCCAGGGATATTAGGGGCAAGGATATTAGGGCCACGGATATTAGGGCCAGGGATATTAGGGCTAGGGATATAAGGGCCAGGGATATTAGGGCCAGGCATATTATGCCCAGGGATATTAGGGCCAGGGATATTAGGGCCAGGGATATTAGGGCCAGGGATATTAAGGCCGGGGATATTAGGCCCAGGGATATTAGGGCCAGGGATATTAGGGCCAGCGATGTTAGGGCCAGGGATATTAGGGCCAGGGATATTAGGGCCAGGGATATTAGGGCCAGGGATATTAGGTCAGGGATATTAGGGCCAGGGATATTAGGGCCAGGGATATTAGGGCCAGGGATATTAGGGCCAGGGATATTAGGGCCAGGGATATTAGGGCCAGGGATATTAGGGCCAGGGATATTAGGGCCAGGGATATTAGGGCCAGGGATATTAGGGCCAGGGATATTAGGGCCAGGGATATTAGGGCCAGGGATATTAGCGCCAGGGATATTTGGGCCAGGGATATTAGGGCCAGGGTTATTAGTGCCAGGGATATTAGGGCCAGGGATATTAGGGCGATGGATATTAGGGCCAGGGATATTAAGGCCAGGGATATTATGGCCAGGGATATTAGGGCCAGGGATATTAGGGCCAGGGATATTAGGGCCAGGGATATTAGGGCCAGGGATTTTAGGGCCAGGGATATTAGGGCCAGGGATATTAGGGCCAGGGATATTAGGGCCAGGGATATTAGGGCCAGGGATATTAGGGCCAGCGATATTAGGGCCAGGGATATTAGGGCCAGGGATATTAGGGCCAGGGATATTAGAGCCAGGGATATTAGGGCCAGGGATATTAGGGCCAGGGATATTAGGGCCAGGGATATTAGGGCCAGGGATATTAGGGCCAGGGATATTAGGGCCAAGGATATTAGGGCCTGGGATATTAGGGCCAGGGATATTAGGGCCAGTGATATTATGGCCAGGGATTTTAGGGCCAGGGATATTAGGGCCAGGGATTTTAGGGCAAGGGATATTAGGGCCAGGGATATTAGGACCAGGGATATTAGGGCCAGGGATATTAGGGCCAGGGATATTAGGGCCAGGGATATTAGGGCCAGGGATATTAGGGCCAGGGATATTAGGGCCAGGGATATCAGGGCCAGGGATATTAGGGCCAGGGATATTAGGGCCAGGGATATTAGGGCCAGGGATATTAGGGCCAGGGATATTAGGGCCAGGGATATTAGGGCCAGGGATATTAGGGCCAGGGATATTAGGGCCGGGGATATTAGGGCCAGGGATATTAGGGCCAGGGATATCAGGGCCAGGGATATTAGGGCCAGGGATATTAAGGCCAGGGATATTAGGGCCAGGGATATTAGGGCCAGGGATATTAGGGCCAGGGATATTAGGGCCAGGGATATTAGGGCCAGGGAGATTAGGGCCAGCGTTATTAGGGCCAGGGATATTAGGGCCAGGGATATTATGGCCAGGGATATTAGGGCCAGGGATATTAGGGCCAGGGATATTAGGGCCAGGGATATTAGGGCCAGGGATATTAGGGCCAGGGATATTAGGGCCAGGGATATTAGGGCCAAGGATATTAGGGCCAGGGATATTAGGGCCAGGGATATTAGGGCCAGGGATATTAGGGCCAGGGATATTAAGGCCACGGATATTAGGGCCAGGGATATTAGGGCGAGGGATATTAGGGCCAGGGATATTAGGGCCAGGGATATTAGGGCCAGGGATATTAGGGCCAGGGATATAAGGGCCAGGGATATTGGGGCCAGGCATATTATGGCCAGGGATATTAGGGCCAGGGATATTAGGGCAAGGGATATTAGGGCCAGGGATATTAGGGCCAGGGATATTAGGGCCAGGGATATTAGGGCCAGGGATATTAGGGCCAGTGATATTAGGGCCAGGGATATTAGGGCCAGGGATATTAGGGCCAGGGATATTAGGGCCAGCGATATTAGGGCCAGGGATATTAGGGCCAGTGATATTAGGGCCAGGGATATTAGAGCCAGGCATATTAGGGCCAGGGATATTAGGGCCAGGGATATTAGGGTCAGGGATATTATGGCCAGGGATTTTAGGGCCAGGGATATTAGAGCCAGGCATATTAGGGCCAGGGATATTAGGGCCAGGGATATTAGGGCCAGGGATATTATGGCCAGGGATTTTAGGGCCAGGGATATTAGGGGCAAGGATATTAGGGCCAGGGATATTAGGGCCAGGGATATTAGGGCCAGGGATATTAGGGCCAGGGATTTTAGGGCCAGGGATATTAGGGGCAAGGATATTAGGGCCAGGGATATTAGGGCCAGGGATATTAGGGCCAGGGATATAAGGGCCAGGGATATTAGGTCCAGGGATATTAGGGCCAGGGATATAAGGGCCAGGGATATTAGGTCCAGGGATATTAGGGCCAGGGATATTAGGGCCAGGGATATTAGGGCCAGGGATTTTAGGGCCAGGGATATTAGGGCCAGGGATATTAGGGCCAGGGATTTTAGGGCAAGGGATATTAGGGCCAGGGATATTAGGACCAGGGATATTAGGGCCAGGGATATTAGGGCCAGGGATATTAGGGCCAGGGATATTAGGGCCAGGGATATTAGGGCCAGGGATATTAGGGCCAGGGATATCAGTGCCAGGGATATTAGGGCCAGGGATATTAGGGCCAGGGATATTAGGGCCAGGGATATTAGGGCCAGGGATATTAGGGCCAGGGATATTAGGGCCAGGGATATTAGGGCCAGGGATATTAGGGCCGGGGATATTAGGGCCAGGGATATTAGGGCCAGGGATATCAGGGCCAGGGATATTAGGGCCAGGGATATTAGGGCCAGGGATATTAGGGCCAGGGATATTAGGGCCAGGGATATTAGGGCCAGGGATATTAGGGCCAGGGATATTAGGGCCAGGGAGATTAGGTCCAGCGTTATTAGGGCCAGGGATATTAGGGCCAGGGATATTATGGCCAGGGATATTAGGGCCAGGGATATTAGGGCCAGGGATATTAGGGCCAGGGATATTAGGGCCAGGGATATTAGGGCCAGGGATATTAGGGCCAGGGATATTAGGGCCGGGGATATTAGGGCCAGGGATATTAGGGCCAGGGATATCAGGGCCAGGGATATTAGGGCCAGGGATATTAAGGCCAGGGATATTAGGGCCAGGGATATTAGGGCCAGGGATATTAGGGCCAGCGATATTAGGGCCAGGGATATTAGGGCCAGGGAGATTAGCGCCAGCGTTATTAGGGCCAGGGATATTAGGGCCAGGGATATTATGGCCAGGGATATTAGGGCCAGGGATATTAGGGCCAGGGATATTAGGGCCAGGGATATTAGGGCCAGGGATATTAGGGCCAGGGATATTAGGGCCAGGGATATTAGGGCCAGGGATATTAGGGCCAGGGATATTAGGGCCAGGGATATTAGGGCCAGGGATATTAAGGCCACGGATATTAGGGCCAGGGATATTAGGGCGAGGGATATTAGGGCCAGGGATATTAGGGCCAGGGATATTAGGGCCAGGGATATTAGGGCCAGGGATATAAGGGCCAGGGATATTGGGGCCAGGCATATTATGGCCAGGGATATTAGGGCCAGGGATATTAGGGCAAGGGATATTAGGGCCAGGGATATTAGGGCCAGGGATATTAGGGCCAGGGATATTAGGGCCAGGGATATTAGGGCCAGTGATATTAGGGCCAGGGATATTAGGGCCAGGGATATTAGGGCCAGGGATATTAGGGCCAGCGATATTAGGGCCAGGGATATTAGGGCCAGTGATATTAGGGCCAGGGATATTAGAGCCAGGCATATTAGGGCCAGGGATATTAGGGCCAGGGATATTAGGGCCAGGGATATTATGGCCAGGGATTTTAGGGCCAGGGATATTAGAGCCAGGCATATTAGGGCCAGGGATATTAGGGCCAGGGATATTAGGGCCAGGGATATTATGGCCAGGGATTTTAGGGCCAGGGATATTAGGGGCAAGGATATTAGGGCCAGGGATATTAGGGCCAGGGATATTAGGGCCAGGGATATTAGGGCCAGGGATTTTAGGGCCAGGGATATTAGGGGCAAGGATATTAGGGCCAGGGATATTAGGGCCAGGGATATTAGGGCCAGGGATATAAGGGCCAGGGATATTAGGTCCAGGGATATTAGGGCCAGGGATATTAGGGCCAGGGATATTAGGGCCAGGGATATAAGGACCAGGGATATTAGGTCCAGGGATATTAGGGCCAGGGATATTAGGGCCAGGGATATTAGGGCCAGGGATTTTAGGGCCAGGGATATTAGGGCCAGGGATATTAGGGCCAGGGATTTTAGGGCAAGGGATATTAGGGCCAGGGATATTAGGACCAGGGATATTAGGGCCAGGGATATTAGGGCCAGGGATATTAGGGCCAGGGATATTAGGGCCAGGGATATTAGGGCCAGGGATATTAGGGCCAGGGATATCAGTGCCAGGGATATTAGGGCCAGGGATATTAGGGCCAGGGATATTAGGGCCAGGGATATTAGGGCCAGGGATATTAGGGCCAGGGATATTAGGGCCAGGGATATTA
The DNA here is from genome assembly GCF_048934315.1 of Petromyzon marinus. Classification (NCBI taxonomy): domain Eukaryota; kingdom Metazoa; phylum Chordata; class Hyperoartia; order Petromyzontiformes; family Petromyzontidae; genus Petromyzon; species Petromyzon marinus. The sequence goes on along the minus strand of NW_027422684.1, from coordinate 3,905,752 downwards.
GGGCCAGGGATATTAGGGCCGGGGATATTAGGGCCAGGGATATTAGGGCCAGGGATATCAGGGCCAGGGATATTAGGGCCAGGGATATTAGGGCCAGGGATATTAGGGCCAGGGATATTAGGGCCAGGGATATTAGGGCCAGGGATATTAGGGCCAGGGATATTAGGGCCAGGGAGATTAGGGCCAGCGTTATTAGGGCCAGGGATATTAGGGCCAGGGATATTATGGCCAGGGATATTAGGGCCAGGGATATTAGGGCCAGGGATATTAGGGCCAGGGATATTAGGGCCAGGGATATTAGGGCCAGGGATATTAGGGCCAGGGATATTAGGGCCAGGGATATTAGGGCCAGGGATATTAGGGCAAGGGATATTAGGGCCAGGGATATTAGGGCCAGGGATATTAGGGCCAGGGATATTAGGTCCAGGGATATTAGGGCCAGGGATATTAGGGCCAGGGATATTAGGGCCAGGGATATTAGGGCCAGTGATATTAGGGCCAGGGATATTAGGGCCAGGGATATTAGGGCCAGGGATATTGGGGCCAGCGATATTAGGGCCAGGGATATTAGGGCCAGGGATATTAGGGCCAGGGATATTAGAGCCAGGCATATTAGGGCCAGGGATATTAGGGCCAGGGATATTAGGGCCAGGGATATTAGGGCCAGGGATATTAGGGCCTGGGATATTAGGGCCAGGGATATTAGGGCCAGGGATATTAGGGCCAGGGATATTAGGGCCAGGGATTTTAGGGCCAGGGATATTAGGGGCAAGGATATTAGGGCCACGGATATTAGGGCCAGGGATATTAGGGCTAGGGATATAAGGGCCAGGGATATTAGGGCCAGGCATATTATGCCCAGGGATATTAGGGCCAGGGATATTAGGGCCAGGGATATTAGGGCCAGGGATATTAAGGCCGGGGATATTAGGCCCAGGGATATTAGGGCCAGGGATATTAGGGCCAGCGATGTTAGGGCCAGGGATATTAGGGCCAGGGATATTAGGGCCAGGGATATTAGGTCAGGGATATTAGGGCCAGGGATATTAGGGCCAGGGATATTAGGGCCAGGGATATTAGGGCCAGGGATATTAGGGCCAGGGATATTAGGGCCAGGGATATTAGGGCCAGGGATATTAGGGCCAGGGATATTAGGGCCAGGGATATTAGGGCCAGGGATATTAGGGCCAGGGATATTAGGGCCAGGGATTTTAGGGCCAGGGATATTAGGGCCAGGAATATTAGGGCCAGGGATATTAGGGCCAGGGATATTAGGGCCAGGGATATTAGGGCCAGCGATATTAGGGCCAGGGATATTAGGGCCAGGGATATTAGGGCCAGGGATATTAGAGCCAGGGATATTAGGGCCAGGGATATTAGGGCCAGGGATATTAGGGCCAGGGATATTAGGGCCAGGGATATTAGGGCCAGGGATATTAGGGCCAGGGATATTAGGGCCTGGGATATTAGGGCCAGGGATATTAGGGCCAGTGATATTATGGCCAGGGATTTTAGGGCCAGGGATATTAGGGCCAGGGATTTTAGGGCAAGGGATATTAGGGCCAGGGATATTAGGACCAGGGATATTAGGGCCAGGGATATTAGGGCCAGGGATATTAGGGCCAGGGATATTAGGGCCAGGGATATTAGGGCCAGGGATATTAGGGCCAGGGATATCAGGGCCAGGGATATTAGGGCCAGGGATATTAGGGCCAGGGATATTAGGGCCAGGGATATTAGGGCCAGGGATATTAGGGCCAGGGATATTAGGGCCAGGGATATTAGGGCCGGGGATATTAGGGCCAGGGATATTAGGGCCAGGGATATCAGGGCCAGGGATATTAGGGCAAGGGATATTAAGGCCAGGGATATTAGGGCCAGGGATATTAGGGCCAGGGATATTAGGGCCAGGGATATTAGGGCCAGGGAGATTAGGGCCAGCGTTATTAGGGCCAGGGATATTAGGGCCAGGGATATTATGGCCAGGGATATTAGGGCCAGGGATATTAGGGCCAGGGATATTAGGGCCAGGGATATTAGGGCCAGGGATATTAGGGCCAGGGATATTAGGGCCAGGGATATTAGGGCCAGGGATATTAGGGCCAGGGATATTAGGGCCAGGGATATTAGGGCCAGGGATATTAAGGCCACGGATATTAGGGCCAGGGATATTAGGGCGAGGGATATTAGGGCCAGGGATATTAGGGCCAGGGATATTAGGGCCAGGGATATTAGGGCCAGGGATATAAGGGCCAGGGATATTGGGGCCAGGCATATTATGGCCAGGGATATTAGGGCCAGGGATATTAGGGCAAGGGATATTAGGGCCAGGGATATTAGGGCCAGGGATATTAGGGCCAGGGATATTAGGGCCAGGGATATAAGGGCCAGGGATATTAGGGCCAGGAATATTAGGGCCAGTGATATTAGGGCCAGGGATATTAGGGCCAGGGATATTAGGGCCAGGGATATTAGGGCCAGCGATATTAGGGCCAGGGATATTAGGGCCAGTGATATTAGGGCCAGGGATATTAGAGCCAGGCATATTAGGGCCAGGGATATTAGGGCCAGGGATATTAGGGCCAGGGATATTATGGCCAGGGATTTTAGGGCCAGGGATATTAGAGCCAGGCATATTAGGGCCAGGGATATTAGGGCCAGGGATATTAGGGCCAGGGATATTATGGCCAGGGATTTTAGGGCCAGGGATATTAGGGGCAAGGATATTAGGGCCAGGGATATTAGGGCCAGGGATATTAGGGCCAGGGATATTAGGGCCAGGGATTTTAGGGCCAGGGATATTAGGGGCAAGGATATTAGGGCCAGGGATATTAGGGCCAGGGATATTAGGGCCAGGGATATAAGGGCCAGGGATATTAGGTCCAGGGATATTAGGGCCAGGGATATTAGGGCCAGGGATATTAGGGCCAGGGATATTAGGGTCAGGGATATTAGGGCCAGGGTTATTAGTGCCAGGGATATTAGGGCCAGGGATATTAGGGCGATGGATATTAGGGCCAGGGATATTAAGGCCAGGGATATTATGGCCAGGAATATTAGGGCCAGGGATATTAGGGCCAGGGATATTAGGGCCAGGGATATTAGGGCCAGGGATATTAGGGCCAGGGATTTTAGGGCAAGGGATATTAGGGCCAGGGATATTAGGGCCAGGGATATTAGGGCCAGGGATATTAGGGCCAGGGATATTAGGGCCAGGGATATTAGGGCCAGGGATATTAGGGCCAGGGATATTAGGGCCAGGGATATAAGGGCCAGGGATATTGGGGCCAGGCATATTATGGCCAGGGATATTAGGGCCAGGGATATTAGGGCAAGGGATATTAAGGCCAGGGATATTAGGGCCAGGGATATTAGGGCCAGGGATATTAGGGCCAGGGATATTAGGGCCAGTGATATTAGGGCCAGGGATATTAGGGCCAGGGATATTAGGGCCAGGGATATTAGGGCCAGCGATATTAGGGCCAGGGATATTAGGGCCAGTGATATTAGGGCCAGGGATATTAGAGCCAGGCATATTAGGGCCAGGGATATTAGGGCCAGGGATATTAGGGCCAGGGATATTATGGCCAGGGATTTTAGGGCCAGGGATATTAGAGCCAGGCATATTAGGGCCAGGGATATTAGGGCCAGGGATATTAGGGCCAGGGATATTATGGCCAGGGATTTTAGGGCCAGGGATATTAGGGGCAAGGATATTAGGGCCAGGGATATTAGGGCCAGGGATATTAGGGCCAGGGATATTAGGGCCAGGGATTTTAGGGCCAGGGATATTAGGGGCAAGGATATTAGGGCCAGGGATATTAGGGCCAGGGATATTAGGGCCAGGGATATAAGGGCCAGGGATATTAGGTCCAGGGATATTAGGGCCAGGGATATTAGGGCCAGGGATATTAGGGCCAGGGATATAAGGGCCAGGGATATTAGGTCCAGGGATATTAGGGCCAGGGATATTAGGGCCAGGGATATTAGGGCCAGGGATTTTAGGGCCAGGGATATTAGGGCCAGGGATATTAGGGCCAGGGATTTTAGGGCAAGGGATATTAGGGCCAGGGATATTAGGACCAGGGATATTAGGGCCAGGGATATTAGGGCCAGGGATATTAGGGCCAGGGATATTAGGGCCAGGGATATTAGGGCCAGGGATATTAGGGCCAGGGATATCAGTGCCAGGGATATTAGGGCCAGGGATATTAGGGCCAGGGATATTAGGGCCAGGGATATTAGGGCCAGGGATATTAGGGCCAGGGATATTAGGGCCAGGGATATTAGGGCCAGGGATATTAGGGCCGGGGATATTAGGGCCAGGGATATTAGGGCCAGGGATATCAGGGCCAGGGATATTAGGGCCAGGGATATTAGGGCCAGGGATATTAGGGCCAGGGATATTAGGGCCAGGGATATTAGGGCCAGGGATATTAGGGCCAGGGATATTAGGGCCAGGGAGATTAGGGCCAGCGTTATTAGGGCCAGGGATATTAGGGCCAGGGATATTATGGCCAGGGATATTAGGGCCAGGGATATTAGGGCCAGGGATATTAGGGCCAGGGATATTAGGGCCAGGGATATTAGGGCCAGGGATATTAGGGCCAGGGATATTAGGGCCAGGGATATTAGGGCCAGGGATATTAGGGCAAGGGATATTAGGGCCAGGGATATTAGGGCCAGGGATATTAGGGCCAGGGATATTAGGTCCAGGGATATTAGGGCCAGGGATATTAGGGCCAGGGATATTAGGGCCAGGGATATTAGGGCCAGTGATATTAGGGCCAGGGATATTAGGGCCAGGGATATTAGGGCCAGGGATATTGGGGCCAGCGATATTAGGGCCAGGGATATTAGGGCCAGGGATATTAGGGCCAGGGATATTAGAGCCAGGCATATTAGGGCCAGGGATATTAGGGCCAGGGATATTAGGGCCAGGGATATTAGGGCCAGGGATATTAGGGCCTGGGATATTAGGGCCAGGGATATTAGGGCCAGGGATATTAGGGCCAGGGATATTAGGGCCAGGGATTTTAGGGCCAGGGATATTAGGGGCAAGGATATTAGGGCCACGGATATTAGGGCCAGGGATATTAGGGCTAGGGATATAAGGGCCAGGGATATTAGGGCCAGGCATATTATGCCCAGGGATATTAGGGCCAGGGATATTAGGGCCAGGGATATTAGGGCCAGGGATATTAAGGCCGGGGATATTAGGCCCAGGGATATTAGGGCCAGGGATATTAGGGCCAGCGATGTTAGGGCCAGGGATATTAGGGCCAGGGATATTAGGGCCAGGGATATTAGGGCCAGGGATATTAGGTCAGGGATATTAGGGCCAGGGATATTAGGGCCAGGGATATTAGGGCCAGGGATATTAGGGCCAGGGATATTAGGGCCAGGGATATTAGGGCCAGGGATATTAGGGCCAGGGATATTAGGGCCAGGGATATTAGGGCCAGGGATATTAGGGCCAGGGATATTAGGGCCAGGGATATTAGGGCCAGGGATTTTAGGGCCAGGGATATTAGGGCCAGGGATATTAGGGCCAGGGATATTAGGGCCAGGGATATTAGGGCCAGGGATATTAGGGCCAGCGATATTAGGGCCAGGGATATTAGGGCCAGGGATATTAGGGCCAGGGATATTAGAGCCAGGGATATTAGGGCCAGGGATATTAGGGCCAGGGATATTAGGGCCAGGGATATTAGGGCCAGGGATATTAGGGCCAGGGATATTAGGGCCAGGGATATTAGGGCCTGGGATATTAGGGCCAGGGATATTAGGGCCAGTGATATTATGGCCAGGGATTTTAGGGCCAGGGATATTAGGGCCAGGGATTTTAGGGCAAGGGATATTAGGGCCAGGGATATTAGGACCAGGGATATTAGGGCCAGGGATATTAGGGCCAGGGATTTTAGGGCCAGGGATATTAGGGCCAGGGATATTAGGGCCAGGGATATTAGGGCCAGGGATATCAGGGCCAGGGATATTAGGGCCAGGGATATTAGGGCCAGGGATATTAGGGCCAGGGATATTAGGGCCAGGGATATTAGGGCCAGGGATATTAGGGCCAGGGATATTAGGGCCAGGGATATTAGGGCCGGGGATATTAGGGCCAGGGATATTAGGGCCAGGGATATCAGGGCCAGGGATATTAGGGCCAGGGATATTAAGGCCAGGGATATTAGGGCCAGGGATATTAGGGCCAGGGATATTAGGGCCAGGGATATTAGGGCCAGGGAGATTAGGGCCAGCGTTATTAGGGCCAGGGATATTAGGGCCAGGGATATTATGGCCAGGGATATTAGGGCCAGGGATATTAGGGCCAGGGATATTAGGGCCAGGGATATTAGGGCCAGGGATATTAGGGCCAGGGATATTAGGGCCAGGGATATTAGGGCCAGGGATATTAGGGCCAGGGATATTAGGGCCAGGGATATTAGGGCCAGGGATATTAAGGCCACGGATATTAGGGCCAGGGATATTAGGGCGAGGGATATTAGGGCCAGGGATATTAGGGCCAGGGATATTAGGGCCAGGGATATTAGGGCCAGGGATATAAGGGCCAGGGATATTGGGGCCAGGCATATTATGGCCAGGGATATTAGGGCCAGGGATATTAGGGCAAGGGATATTAGGGCCAGGGATATTAGGGCCAGGGATATTAGGGCCAGGGATATTAGGGCCAGGAATATTAGGGCCAGTGATATTAGTGCCAGGGATATTAGGGCCAGGGATATTAGGGCCAGGGATATTAGGGCCAGCGATATTAGGGCCAGGGATATTAGGGCCAGTGATATTAGGGCCAGGGATATTAGAGCCAGGCATATTAGGGCCAGGGATATTAGGGCCAGGGATATTAGGGCCAGGGATATTATGGCCAGGGATTTTAGGGCCAGGGATATTAGAGCCAGGCATATTAGGGCCAGGGATATTAGGGCCAGGGATATTAGGGCCAGGGATATTATGGCCAGGGATTTTAGGGCCAGGGATATTAGGGGCAAGGATATTAGGGCCAGGGATATTAGGGCCAGGGATATTAGGGCCAGGGATATTAGGGCCAGGGATTTTAGGGCCAGGGATATTAGGGGCAAGGATATTAGGGCCAGGGATATTAGGGCCAGGGATATTAGGGCCAGGGATATAAGGGCCAGGGATATTAGGTCCAGGGATATTAGGGCCAGGGATATTAGGGCCAGGGATATTAGGGCCAGGGATATTAGGGCCAGGGATATTAGGGCCAGGGTTATTAGTGCCAGGGATATTAGGGCCAGGGATATTAGGGCGATGGATATTAGGGCCAGGGATATTAAGGCCAGGGATATTATGGCCAGGGATATTAGGGCCAGGGATATTAGGGCCAGGGATATTAGGGCCAGGGATATTAGGGCCAGGGATATTAGGGCCAGGGATTTTAGGGCAAGGGATATTAGGGCCAGGGATATTAGGGCCAGGGATATTAGGGCCAGGGATATTAGGGCCAGGGATATTAGGGCCAGGGATATTAGGGCCAGGGATATTAGGGCCAGCGATATTAGGGCCAGGGATATTAGGGCCAGGGATATTAGGGCCAGGGATATTAGAGCCAGGGATATTAGGGCCAGGGATATTAGGGCCAGGGATATTAGGGCCAGGGATATTAGGGCCAGGGATATTAGGGCCAGGGATATTAGGGCCAGGGATATTAGGGCCTGGGATATTAGGGCCAGGGATATTAGGGCCAGTGATATTATGGCCAGGGATTTTAGGGCCAGGGATATTAGGGCCAGGGATTTTAGAGCAAGGGATATTAGGGCCAGGGATATTAGGGCCAGGGATATTAGGGCCAGGGATATTAGGGCCAGGGATATTAGGGCCAGGGATATTAGGGCCAGGGATATTAGGGCCAGGGATATTAGGGCCAGGGATATCAGGGCCAGGGATATTAGGGCCAGGGATATTAGGGCCAGGGATATTAGGGCCAGGGATATTAGGGCCAGGGATATTAGGGCCAGGGATATTAGGGCCAGGGATATTAGGGCCAGGGATATTAGGGCCAGGGATATTAGGGCCCGGGACATCAGGGCCAGGGATATCAGGGCCAGGGATATTAGGGCCAGGGATATTAGGGCCAGGGATATTAGGGCCAGGGATATTAGGGCCAGGGATATTAGGGCCAGGGATATTAGGGCCAGGGATATTAGGGCCAGGGAGATTAGGGCCAGCGTTATTAGGGCCAGGGATATTAGGGCCAGGGATATTATGGCCAGGGATATTAGGGCCAGGGATATTAGGGCCAGGGATATTAGGGCCAGGGATATTAGGGCCAGGGATATTAGGGCCAGGGATATTAGGGCCAGGGATATTAGGGCCAGGGATATTAGGGCCAGGGATATTAGGGCCAGGGATATTAGGGCCAGGGATATTAGGGCCAGGGATATTAAGGCCACGGATATTAGGGCCAGGGATATTAGGGCGAGGGATATTAGGGCCAGGGATATTAGGGCCAGGGATATTAGGGCCAGGGATATTAGGGCCAGGGATATAAGGGCCAGGGATATTAGGGCCAGGCATATTATGGCCAGGGATATTAGGGCCAGGGATATTAGGGCAAGGGATATTAGGGCCAGGGATATTAGGGCCAGGGATATTAGGGCCAGGGATATTAGGGCCAGGGATATTAGGGCCAGTGATATTAGGGCCAGGGATATTAGGGCCAGGGATATTAGGGCCAGGGATATTAGGGCCAGCGATATTAGGGCCAGGGATATTAGGGCCAGGGATATTAGAGCCAGGCATATTAGGGTCAGGGATATTAGGGCCAGGGATATTAGGGCCAGGGATATTATGGCCAGGGATTTTAGGGCCAGGGATATTAGAGCCAGGCATATTAGGGCCAGGGATATTAGGGCCAGGGATATTAGGGCCAGGGATATTATGGCCAGGGATTTTAGGGCCAGGGATATTAGGGGCAAGGATATTAGGGCCAGGGATATTAGGGCCAGGGATATTAGGGCCAGGGATATTAGGGCCAGGGATTTTAGGGCCAGGGATATTAGGGGCAAGGATATTAGGGCCAGGGATATTAGGGCCAGGGATATTAGGGCCAGGGATATAAGGGCCAGGGATATTAGGGCCAGGGATATTAGGGCCAGGGATATTAGTGCCAGGGATATTAGGGCCAGGGATATTAGGGCCAGGGATATTAGGGCCAGGGATATTAGGGCCAGGGATATTAGGGCCAGGGATATTAGGGCCAGGGATATTAGGGCCAGTGATATTATGGCCAAGGATTTTAGGGCCAGGGATATTAGGGCCAGGGATTTTAGGGCAAGGGATATTAGGGCCAGGGATATTAGGGCCAGGGATATTAGGGCCAGGGATATTAGGGCCAGGGATATTAGGGCCAGGGATATTAGGGCCAGGGATATTAGGGCCAGGGATATTAGGGCCAGGGATATCAGGGCCAGGGATATTAGGGCCAGGGATATTAGGGCCAGGGATATTAGGGCCAGGGATATTAGGGCCAGGGATATTAGGGCCAGGGATATTAGGGCCAGGGATATTAGGGCCAGGGATATTAGGGCCAGGGATATTAGGGCCAGGGATATTAGGGCTGGGGATATTAGGGCCAGGGATTTTAGGGCAAGGGATATTAGGGCCAGGGATATTAGGGCCAGGGATATTAGAGCCAGGGATATTAGGGCCAGGGATATTAGGGCCAGGGATATTAGGGCCAGGGATATTAGGGCAAGGTATATCAGGGCCAGGGATATCAGGGCCAGGGATATTAGGGCCAGGGATATTAGGGCCAGGGATATTAGGGCCAGGGATATTAGGGCCAGGGATATTAGGGCCAGGGATATTAGGGCCAGGGATATTAGGGCCAGCGTTATTAGGGCCAGGGATATTAGGGCCAGGGATATTATGGCCAGGGATATTAGGGCCAGGGATATTAGGGCCAGGGATATTAGGGCCAGGGATATTAGGGCCAGGGATATTAGGGCCAGGGATATTAGGGCCAGGGATATTAGGGCCAGGGATATTAAGGCCACGGATATTAGGGCCAGGGATATTAGGGCGAGGGATATTAGGGCCAGGGATATTAGGGCCAGGGATATTAGGGCCAGGGATATTAAGGCCAGGTATATAAGGGCCAGGGATATTAGGGCCAGGCATATTATGGCCAGGGATATTAGGGCCAGGGATATTAGGGCAAGGGATATTAGGGCCAGGGATATTAGGGCCAGGGATATTAGGGCAAGGGATATTAGGGCCAGGAATATTAGGGCCAGGGATATTAGGGCCAGGGATATTAGGTCCAGGGATATTAGGGCCAGGGATATTAGGGCCAGGGATATTAGGGCCAGGGATATTAGGGCCAGTGATATTAGGGCCAGGGATATTAGGGCCAGGGATATTAGGGCCAGGGATATTAGGGCCAGCGATATTAGGGCCAGGGATATTAGGGCCAGGGATATTAGGGCCAGGGATATTAGAGCCAGGCATATTAGGGCCAGGGATATTAGGGCCAGGGATATTAGGGCCAGGGATATTAGAGCCAGGGATATTAGGGCCAGGGATATTAGGGCCAGGGATAATAGGGCCAGGGATATTAGGGCCAGGGATATTAGGGCCAGGGATATCAGGGCCAGGGATATCAGGGCCAGGGATATTATGGCCAGGGATATTATGGAAGGGATATTAAGCCTGGGATATTAGGGCCAGGTATATTAGGGCCAGGGATTTTAGGGCCAGGGATATTAGGGGCAGGGATATTAGGGCCAGGGATATTAGGGCCAGGGATATTAGGGCCAGGGATATAGGGGCCAGGAATATTAGGGCCAGGCATATTATGCCCAGGGATATTAGGGCCAGGGATATTAGGGCCAGGGATATTAGGGCCAGGGATATTAAGGCCAGGGATATTAGGCCCAGGGATATTAGGGCCAGGCATATTAGGGCCAGCGATGTTAGGGCCAGGGATATTAGGGCCAGGGATATTAGGGCCAGGGATATTAGGGCCAGGGATATTAGGGCCAGGGATATTAGGGCCAGGGATTTTAGGGCAAGGGATATTAGGGCCCAGGGATATTAGGGCCAGGGATTTTAGAGCCAGGGATATTAGGGCCAGGGATATTAGGGCCAGGGATATTAGGGCCAGGGATATTAGGGCCAGGGATATCAGGGCCAGGGATATTAGGGCCAGGGATATTAGGGCCAGGGATATTAGGGCCAGGGATATTAGGGCCAGGGATATTAAGGCCAGGGATATTAGGCCCAGGGATATTAGGGCCAGGGATATTAGGGCCAGCGATGTTAGGGCCAGGGATATTAGGGCCAGGGATATTAGGGCCAGGGATATTAGGGCCAGGATATTAGGGCAGGAATATTAGGTCCAGGGTTATTAGGGCCAGGGATATTAGGGCAAGGGATGTTAGGGCCAGGGTTATTAGCGCCAGGGATATTAGGGCCAGGGATATTAGGGCCAGGGTTATTAGGGCCAGGGATATTAGGGCCAGGGATATTAGGGCGAGGGATATTAGGGCCAGGGATATTAGGGCCAGGGATATTAGGGCCAGGGATATTAGGGCCAGGGATATTAGGGCCAGGGATATTAGGGCAAGGGATATTAGGGCCCAGGGATATTAGGGCCAGGGATATTAGAGCCAGAGATATTAGGGCCAGGGATATTAGGGCCAGGGATATTAGGGCCAGGGATATTAGGGCCAGGGATATTAGGGCCAGGGATATTAGGGCCAGGGATATTAGGGCCAGGGATATTAGGGCCAGGGATATTATGGCCAGGGATATTAGGGCCAGCGATATTAGGGCCAGTGATATTAGGGCCACGGATATTAGGGCCAGGGATATTAGAGCCAGGGATATTAGGGCCAGGGATATTAGGGCCAGGGATATTAGGGCCAGGGATATTAGGGCCAGGGATTTTAGGGCCAGGGATATTAGCGCCAGGGATATTAGGGCCAGGGATATTAGAGCCAGGGATATTAGGGCCAGGGATATTAGGGCCAGGGATATTAGGGCCAGGGATATTAGGGCCAGGGATATTAGGGCCAGGGATATCAGGGCCAGGGATATCAGGGCCAGGGATATTATGGCCAGGGATATTATGGAAGGGATATTAAGCCTGGGATATTAGGGCCAGGTATATTAGGGCCAGGGATTTTAGGGCCAGGGATATTAGGGGCAGGGATATTAGGGCCAGGGATATTAGGGCCAGGGATATTAGGGCCAGGGATATAAGGGCCAGGAATATTAGGGCCAGGCATATTATGCCCAGGGATATTAGGGCCAGGGATATTAGGGCCAGGGATATTAGGGCCAGGGATATTAAGGCCAGGGATATTAGGCCCAGGGATATTAGGGCCAGGGATATTAGGGCCAGCGATGTTAGGGCCAGGGATATTAGGGCAAGGGATATTAGGGCCAGGGATATTAGGGCCAGGGATATTAGGGCAGGGATATTAGGTCCAGGGATATTAGGGCCAGGGATATTAGGGCCAGGGATGTTAGGGCCAGGGTTATTAGCGCCAGGGATATTAAGGCCAGGGATATTAGGGCCAGGGTTATTAGGGCCAGGGATATTAGGGCCAGGGATATTAGGGCGAGGGATATTAGGGCCAGGGATATTAGGGCCAGGGATATTAGGGCCAGGGATATTAGGGCCAGGGATATTAGGGCCAGGGATTTTAGGGCAAGGGATATTAGGGCCCAGGGATATTAGGGCCAGGGATTTTAGAGCCAGGGATATTAGGGCCAGGGATATTAGGGCCACGGATATTAGGGCCAGGGATATTAGGGCCAGGGATATCAGGGCCAGGGATATTAGGGCCAGGGATATTAGGGCCAGGGATATTAGGGCCAGGAATATTATGGCCAGGGATATTAGGGCCAGGGATATTAGGGCCAGGGATATTAGGGCCAGGGATATTAGAGCCAGGGATATTAGGGCCAGGGATATTAGGGCCAGGGATTTTAGGGCCAGGGATATTAGGGCCAGGGATATTAGGGCCAGGGATTTTAGGGCAAGGGATATTAGGGCCCAGGGATATTAGGGCCAGGGATATTAGAGCCAGAGATATTATTGCCAGGGATATTAGGGCCAGGGATATTAGGGCCAGGGATATTATGGCCAGGGATATTAGGGCCAGGGATATTAGGGCCAGGGATATCAGGGCCAGGGATATTAGGGCCAGGGATATTAGGGCCAGGGATATTAGGGCCAGGGATATTATGGCCAGGGATATTAGGGCCAGCGATATTAGGGCCAGGGATATTAGGGCCACGGATATTAGGGCCAGGGATATTAGAGCCAGGAATATTAGGGCCAGGGATATTAGGGCCAGGGATATTAGGGCCAGGGATATTAGGGCCAGGGATTTTAGGGCCAGGGATATTAGGGCCAGGGATATTAGGGCCAGGGATATTAGGGCCAGGGATATTAGGGCCAGGGATATTAGGGCCAGGGATATTAGGGCCAGGGATATTAGGGCCAGTGATATTATGGCCAAGGATTTTAGGGCCAGGGATATTAGGGCCAGGGATTTTAGGGCAAGGGATATTAGGGCCAGGGATATTAGGGCCAGGGATATTAGGGCCAGGGATATTAGGGCCAGGGATATTAGGGCCAGGGATATTAGGGCCAGGGATATTAGGGCCAGGGATATTAGGGCCAGGGATATCAGGGCCAGGGATATTAGGGCCAGGGATATCAGGGCCAGGGATATTAGGGCCAGAGATATTAGGGCCAGGGATATTAGGGCCAGGGATATTAGGGCCAGGGATATTAGGGCCAGGGATATTAGGGCCAGGGATATTAGGGCCAGGGATATTAGGGCTGGGGATATTAGGGCCAGGGATATTAGGGCTGGGGATATTAGGGCCAGGGATTTTAGGGCAAGGGATATTAGGGCCAGGGATATTAGGGCCAGGGATATTAGAGCCAGGGATATTAGGGCCAGGGATATTAGGGCCAGGGATATTAGGGCCAGGGATATTAGGGCAAGGTATATCAGGGCCAGGGATATCAGGGCCAGGGATATTAGGGCCAGGGATATTAGGGCCAGGGATATTAGGGCCAGGGATATTAGGGCCAAGGATATTAGGGCCAGGGATATTAGGGCCAGGGATATTAGGGCCAGTGAGATTAGGGCCAGCGTTATTAGGGCCAGGGATATTAGGGCCAGTGATATTATGGCCAGGGATATTAGGGCCAGGGATATTAGGGCCAGGGATATTAGGGCCAGGGATATTAGGGCCAGGGATATTAGGGCCAGGGATATTAGGGCCAGGGATATTAGGGCCAGGGATATTAAGGCCACGGATATTAGGGCCAGGGATATTAGGGCGAGGGATATTAGGGCCAGGGATATTAGGGCCAGGGATATTAGGGCCAGGGATATTAAGGCCAGGTATATAAGGGCCAGGGATATTAGGGCCAGGCATATTATGGCCAGGGATATTAGGGCCAGGGATATTAGGGCAAGGGATATTAGGGCGAGGGATATTAGGGCCAGGGATATTAGGGCCAGGGATATTAGGGCCAGGGATATTAGGGCCAGGGATATCAGGGCCAGGGATATTAGGGCCAGGGATATTAGGGCCAGGGATATTAGGGCCAGGGATATTAGGGCCAGGGATATTAAGGCCAGGGATATTAGGCCCAGGGATATTAGGGCCAGGGATATTAGGGCCAGCGATGTTAGGGCCAGGGATATTAGGGCCAGGGATATTAGGGCCAGGGATATTAGGGCCAGGATATTAGGGCAGGAATATTAGGTCCAGGGTTATTAGGGCCAGGGATATTAGGGCAAGGGATGTTAGGGCCAGGGTTATTAGCGCCAGGGATATTAGGGCCAGGGATATTAGGGCCAGGGTTATTAGGGCCAGGGATATTAGGGCCAGGGATATTAGGGCGAGGGATATTAGGGCCAGGGATATTAGGGCCAGGGATATTAGGGCCAGGGATATTAGGGCCAGGGATATTAGGGCCAGGGATATTAGGGCAAGGGATATTAGGGCCCAGGGATATTAGGGCCAGGGATATTAGAGCCAGAGATATTAGGGCCAGGGATATTAGGGCCAGGGATATTAGGGCCAGGGATATTAGGGCCAGGGATATTAGGGCCAGGGATATTAGGGCCAGGGATATTAGGGCCAGGGATATTAGGGCCAGGGATATTATGGCCAGGGATATTAGGGCCAGCGATATTAGGGCCAGTGATATTAGGGCCACGGATATTAGGGCCAGGGATATTAGAGCCAGGGATATTAGGGCCAGGGATATTAGGGCCAGGGATATTAGGGCCAGGGATATTAGGGCCAGGGATTTTAGGGCCAGGGATATTAGCGCCAGGGATATTAGGGCCAGGGATATTAGAGCCAGGGATATTAGGGCCAGGGATATTAGGGCCAGGGATATTAGGGCCAGGGATATTAGGGCCAGGGATATTAGGGCCAGGGATATCAGGGCCAGGGATATCAGGGCCAGGGATATTATGGCCAGGGATATTATGGAAGGGATATTAAGCCTGGGATATTAGGGCCAGGTATATTAGGGCCAGGGATTTTAGGGCCAGGGATATTAGGGGCAGGGATATTAGGGCCAGGGATATTAGGGCCAGGGATATTAGGGCCAGGGATATAAGGGCCAGGAATATTAGGGCCAGGCATATTATGCCCAGGGATATTAGGGCCAGGGATATTAGGGCCAGGGATATTAGGGCCAGGGATATTAAGGCCAGGGATATTAGGCCCAGGGATATTAGGGCCAGGGATATTAGGGCCAGCGATGTTAGGGCCAGGGATATTAGGGCAAGGGATATTAGGGCCAGGGATATTAGGGCCAGGGATATTAGGGCAGGGATATTAGGTCCAGGGATATTAGGGCCAGGGATATTAGGGCCAGGGATGTTAGGGCCAGGGTTATTAGCGCCAGGGATATTAAGGCCAGGGATATTAGGGCCAGGGTTATTAGGGCCAGGGATATTAGGGCCAGGGATATTAGGGCGAGGGATATTAGGGCCAGGGATATTAGGGCCAGGGATATTAGGGCCAGGGATATTAGGGCCAGGGATATTAGGGCCAGGGATTTTAGGGCAAGGGATATTAGGGCCCAGGGATATTAGGGCCAGGGATTTTAGAGCCAGGGATATTAGGGCCAGGGATATTAGGGCCACGGATATTAGGGCCAGGGATATTAGGGCCAGGGATATCAGGGCCAGGGATATTAGGGCCAGGGATATTAGGGCCAGGGATATTAGGGCCAGGAATATTATGGCCAGGGATATTAGGGCCAGGGATATTAGGGCCAGGGATATTAGGGCCAGGGATATTAGAGCCAGGGATATTAGGGCCAGGGATATTAGGGCCAGGGATTTTAGGGCCAGGGATATTAGGGCCAGGGATATTAGGGCCAGGGATTTTAGGGCAAGGGATATTAGGGCCCAGGGATATTAGGGCCAGGGATATTAGAGCCAGAGATATTATTGCCAGGGATATTAGGGCCAGGGATATTAGGGCCAGGGATATTATGGCCAGGGATATTAGGGCCAGGGATATTAGGGCCAGGGATATCAGGGCCAGGGATATTAGGGCCAGGGATATTAGGGCCAGGGATATTAGGGCCAGGGATATTATGGCCAGGGATATTAGGGCCAGCGATATTAGGGCCAGGGATATTAGGGCCACGGATATTAGGGCCAGGGATATTAGAGCCAGGAATATTAGGGCCAGGGATATTAGGGCCAGGGATATTAGGGCCAGGGATATTAGGGCCAGGGATTTTAGGGCCAGGGATATTAGGGCCAGGGATATTAGGGCCAGGGATATTAGGGCCAGGGATATTAGGGCCAGGGATATTAGGGCCAGGGATATTAGGGCCAGGGATATTAGGGCCAGTGATATTATGGCCAAGGATTTTAGGGCCAGGGATATTAGGGCCAGGGATTTTAGGGCAAGGGATATTAGGGCCAGGGATATTAGGGCCAGGGATATTAGGGCCAGGGATATTAGGGCCAGGGATATTAGGGCCAGGGATATTAGGGCCAGGGATATTAGGGCCAGGGATATTAGGGCCAGGGATATCAGGGCCAGGGATATTAGGGCCAGGGATATCAGGGCCAGGGATATTAGGGCCAGAGATATTAGGGCCAGGGATATTAGGGCCAGGGATATTAGGGCCAGGGATATTAGGGCCAGGGATATTAGGGCCAGGGATATTAGGGCCAGGGATATTAGGGCTGGGGATATTAGGGCCAGGGATATTAGGGCTGGGGATATTAGGGCCAGGGATTTTAGGGCAAGGGATATTAGGGCCAGGGATATTAGGGCCAGGGATATTAGAGCCAGGGATATTAGGGCCAGGGATATTAGGGCCAGGGATATTAGGGCCAGGGATATTAGGGCAAGGTATATCAGGGCCAGGGATATCAGGGCCAGGGATATTAGGGCCAGGGATATTAGGGCCAGGGATATTAGGGCCAGGGATATTAGGGCCAAGGATATTAGGGCCAGGGATATTAGGGCCAGGGATATTAGGGCCAGTGAGATTAGGGCCAGCGTTATTAGGGCCAGGGATATTAGGGCCAGTGATATTATGGCCAGGGATATTAGGGCCAGGGATATTAGGGCCAGGGATATTAGGGCCAGGGATATTAGGGCCAGGGATATTAGGGCCAGGGATATTAGGGCCAGGGATATTAGGGCCAGGGATATTAAGGCCACGGATATTAGGGCCAGGGATATTAGGGCGAGGGATATTAGGGCCAGGGATATTAGGGCCAGGGATATTAGGGCCAGGGATATTAAGGCCAGGTATATAAGGGCCAGGGATATTAGGGCCAGGCATATTATGGCCAGGGATATTAGGGCCAGGGATATTAGGGCAAGGGATATTAGGGCGAGGGATATTAGGGCCAGGGATATTAGGGCAAGGGATATTAGGGCCAGGAATATTAGGGCCAGGGATATTAGGGCCAGGGATATTAGGTCCAGGGATATTAGGGCCAGGGATATTAGGGCCAGGGATATTAGGGCCAGGGATATTAGGGCCAGTGATATTAGGGCCAGGGATATTAGGGCCAGGGATATTAGGGCCAGGGATATTAGGGCCAGCGATATTAGGGCCAGGGATATTAGGGCCAGGGATATTAGGGCCAGGGATATTAGAGCCAGGCATATTAGGGCCAGGGATATTAGGGCCAGGGATATTAGGGCCAGGGATATTAGAGCCAGGGATATTAGGGCCAGGGATATTAGGGCCAGGGATAATAGGGCCAGGGATATTAGGGCCAGGGATATTAGGGCCAGGGATATCAGGGCCAGGGATATCAGGGCCAGGGATATTATGGCCAGGGATATTATGGAAGGGATATTAAGCCTGGGATATTAGGGCCAGGTATATTAGGGCCAGGGATTTTAGGGCCAGGGATATTAGGGGCAGGGATATTAGGGCCAGGGATATTAGGGCCAGGGATATTAGGGCCAGGGATATAGGGGCCAGGAATATTAGGGCCAGGCATATTATGCCCAGGGATATTAGGGCCAGGGATATTAGGGCCAGGGATATTAGGGCCAGGGATATTAAGGCCAGGGATATTAGGCCCAGGGATATTAGGGCCAGGCATATTAGGGCCAGCGATGTTAGGGCCAGGGATATTAGGGCCAGGGATATTAGGGCCAGGGATATTAGGGCCAGGGATATTAGGGCCAGGGATATTAGGGCCAGGGATTTTAGGGCAAGGGATATTAGGGCCCAGGGATATTAGGGCCAGGGATTTTAGAGCCAGGGATATTAGGGCCAGGGATATTAGGGCCAGGGATATTAGGGCCAGGGATATTAGGGCCAGGGATATCAGGGCCAGGGATATTAGGGCCAGGGATATTAGGGCCAGGGATATTAGGGCCAGGGATATTAGGGCCAGGGATATTAAGGCCAGGGATATTAGGCCCAGGGATATTAGGGCCAGGGATATTAGGGCCAGCGATGTTAGGGCCAGGGATATTAGGGCCAGGGATATTAGGGCCAGGGATATTAGGGCCAGGATATTAGGGCAGGAATATTAGGTCCAGGGTTATTAGGGCCAGGGATATTAGGGCAAGGGATGTTAGGGCCAGGGTTATTAGCGCCAGGGATATTAGGGCCAGGGATATTAGGGCCAGGGTTATTAGGGCCAGGGATATTAGGGCCAGGGATATTAGGGCGAGGGATATTAGGGCCAGGGATATTAGGGCCAGGGATATTAGGGCCAGGGATATTAGGGCCAGGGATATTAGGGCCAGGGATATTAGGGCAAGGGATATTAGGGCCCAGGGATATTAGGGCCAGGGATATTAGAGCCAGAGATATTAGGGCCAGGGATATTAGGGCCAGGGATATTAGGGCCAGGGATATTAGGGCCAGGGATATTAGGGCCAGGGATATTAGGGCCAGGGATATTAGGGCCAGGGATATTAGGGCCAGGGATATTATGGCCAGGGATATTAGGGCCAGCGATATTAGGGCCAGTGATATTAGGGCCACGGATATTAGGGCCAGGGATATTAGAGCCAGGGATATTAGGGCCAGGGATATTAGGGCCAGGGATTTTAGGGCCAGGGATATTAGCGCCAGGGATATTAGGGCCAGGGATATTAGAGCCAGGGATATTAGGGCCAGGGATATTAGGGCCAGGGATATTAGGGCCAGGGATATTAGGGCCAGGGATATTAGGGCCAGGGATATCAGGGCCAGGGATATCAGGGCCAGGGATATTATGGCCAGGGATATTATGGAAGGGATATTAAGCCTGGGATATTAGGGCCAGGTATATTAGGGCCAGGGATTTTAGGGCCAGGGATATTAGGGCCAGGGATATTAGGGCCAGGGATATTAGGGCCAGGGATATTAGGGCCAGGGATTTTAGGGCCAGGGATATTAGCGCCAGGGATATTAGGGCCAGGGATATTAGAGCCAGGGATATTAGGGCCAGGGATATTAGGGCCAGGGATATTAGGGCCAGGGATATTAGGGCCAGGGATATTAGGGCCAGGGATATCAGGGCCAGGGATATCAGGGCCAGGGATATTATGGCCAGGGATATTATGGAAGGGATATTAAGCCTGGGATATTAGGGCCAGGTATATTAGGGCCAGGGATTTTAGGGCCAGGGATATTAGGGGCAGGGATATTAGGGCCAGGGATATTAGGGCCAGGGATATTAGGGCCAGGGATATAAGGGCCAGGAATATTAGGGCCAGGCATATTATGCCCAGGGATATTAGGGCCAGGGATATTAGGGCCAGGGATATTAGGGCCAGGGATATTAAGGCCAGGGATATTAGGCCCAGGGATATTAGGGCCAGGGATATTAGGGCCAGCGATGTTAGGGCCAGGGATATTAGGGCAAGGGATATTAGGGCCAGGGATATTAGGGCCAGGGATATTAGGGCAGGGATATTAGGTCCAGGGATATTAGGGCCAGGGATATTAGGGCCAGGGATGTTAGGGCCAGGGTTATTAGCGCCAGGGATATTAAGGCCAGGGATATTAGGGCCAAGGTTATTAGGGCCAGGGATATTAGGGCCAGGGATATTAGGGCGAGGGATATTAGGGCCAGGGATATTAGGGCCAGGGATATTAGGGCCAGGGATATTAGGGCCAGGGATATTAGGGCCAGGGATTTTAGGGCAAGGGATATTAGGGCCCAGGGATATTAGGGCCAGGGATTTTAGAGCCAGGGATATTAGGGCCAGGGATATTAGGGCCACGGATATTAGGGCCAGGGATATTAGGGCCAGGGATATCAGGGCCAGGGATATTAGGGCCAGGGATATTAGGGCCAGGGATATTAGGGCCAGGGATATTATGGCCAGGGATATTAGGGCCAGGGATATTAGGGCCAGGGATATTAGGGCCAGGGATATTAGAGCCAGGGATATTAGGGCCAGGGATATTAGGGCCAGGGATATTAGGGCCAGGGATATTAGGGCCAGGGATATTAGGGCCAGGGATTTTAGGGCAAGGGATATTAGGGCCCAGGGATATTAGGGCCAGGGATATTAGAGCCAGAGATATTATTGCCAGGGATATTAGGGCCAGGGATATTAGGGCCAGGGATATTAGGGCCAGGGATATTAGGGCCAGGGATATTAGGGCCAGGGATATCAGGGCCAGGGATATTAGGGCCAGGGATATTAGGGCCAGGGATATTAGGGCCAGGGATATTATGGCCAGGGATATTAGGGCCAGCGATATTAGGGCCAGGGATATTAGGGCCACGGATATTAGGGCCAGGGATATTAGAGCCAGGGATATTAGGGCCAGGGATATTAGGGCCAGGGATATTAGGGCCAGGGATATTAGGGCCAGGGATATTAGGGCCAGGGATATTAGGGCCAGGGATATCAGGGCCAGGGATATCAGGGCCAGGGATATTATGGCCAGGGATATTATGGAAGGGATATTAAGCCTGGGATATTAGGGCCAGGTATATTAGGGCCAGGGATTTTAGGGCCAGGGATATTAGGGGCAGGGATATTAGGGCCAGGGATATTAGGGCCAGGGATATTAGGGCCAGGGATATAAGGGCCAGGAATATTAGGGCCAGGCATATTATGCCCAGGGATATTAGGGCCAGGGATATTAGGGCCAGGGATATTAGGGCCAGGGATATTAAGGCCAGGGATATTAGGCCCAGGGATATTAGGGCCAGGGATATTAGGGCCAGCGATGTTAGGGCCAGGTATATTAGGGCCAGGGATATTAGGGCCAGGGATATTAGGGCCAGGGATATTAGGGCAGGGATATTAGGTCCAGGGATATTAGGGCGAGGGATATTAGGGCCAGGGATGTTAGGGCCAGGGTTATTAGCGCCAGGGATATTAAGGCCAGGGATATTAGGGCCAGGGTTATTAGGGCCAGGGATATTAGGGCCAGGGATATTAGGGCGAGGGATATTAGGGCCAGGGATATTAGGTCCAGGGATATTAGGGCCAGGGATATTAGGGCCAGGGATATTAGGGCCAGGGATATGAGGGCCAGGGATATCAGGGCCAGGGATATTAGGGCCAGGGATATTAGGGCCAGGGATTATAGGGCCAGGGATATTATGGCCAGGGATATTAGGGCCAGCGATATTAGGGCCAGGGATATTAGGGCCAGGGATATTAGGGCCAGGGATATTAGGGCCAGGGATTTTAGGGCCAGGGATATTAGGGCCAGGGATATTAGGGCCAGGGATATTAGGGCCAGGGATATTAGGGCCAGGGATATTAGGGCCAGGGATTTTAGGGCCAGGGATATTAGGGCCAGGGATATTAGGGCCAGGGATATTAGAGCCAGGGATATTAGGGCCAGGGATATTAGGGCCAGGGATATTAGGGCCAGGGATATCAGGGCCAGGGATATCAGGGCCAGGGATATTATGGCCAGGGATATTATGGAAGGGATATTAAGCCTGGGATATTAGGGCCAGGTATATTAGGGCCAGGGATTTTAGGGCCAGGGATATTAGGGGCAGGGATATTAGGGCCAGGGATATTAGGGCCAGGGATATTAGGGCCAGGGATATAAGGGCCAGGAATATTAGGGCCAGGCATATTATGCCCAGGGATATTAGGGCCAGGGATATTAGGGCCAGGGATATTAGGGCCAGGGATATTAAGGCCAGGGATATTAGGCCCAGGGATATTAGGGCCAGGGATATTAGGGCCAGCGATGTTAGTGCCAGGTATATTAGGGCCAGGGATATTAGGGCCAGGGATATTAGGGCCAGGGATATTAGGGCAGGGATATTAGGTCCAGGGATATTAGGGCCAGGGATATTAGGGCTAGGGATGTTAGGGCCAGGGTTATTAGCGCCAGGGATATTAAGGCCAGGGATATTAGGGCCAGGGTTATTAGGGCCAGGGATATTAGGGCCAGGGATATTAGGGCGAGGGATATTAGGGCCAGCCATATTAGGGCCAGGGATATTAGGGCCAGGGATATTAGGGCCAGGGATATTAGGGCCAGGGATTTTAGGGCAAAGGATATTAGGGCCCAGGGATATTAGGGCCAGGGATTTTAGAGCCAGGGATATTAGGGCCAGGGATATTAGGGCCAGGGATATTAGGGCCAGGGATATTAGGGCCAGGGATATCAGGGCCAGGGATATTAGGGCCAGGGATATTAGGGCCAGGGATATTAGGGCCAGGGATATTACGGCCAGGGATATTAGGGCCAGGGATATCAGGGCCAGGGATATCAGGGCCAGGGATATTAGGTCCAGGGATATTAGGGCCAGGGATATTAGGGCCAGGGATATTAGAGCCAGGGATATTAGGGCCAGGGATATTAGGGCCAGGGATATTAGGGCCAGGGAGATTAGGGCCAGCGTTATTAGGGCCAGGGATATTAGGGCCAGGGATATTATGGCCAGGGATATTAGGGCCAGGGATATTAGGGCCAGGGATATTAGGGCCAGCGATATTAGGGCCAGGGATATTAGGGCCAGGGATATTAGGGCCAGGGATATTAGGGCCAGGGATATTAGGGCCACGGATATTAGGGCCAGGGATGTTAGGGCCAGGTATATTAGGGCCAGGGATATTAGGGCCAGGGATATTAGGGCCAGGGATATTAGGGCAGGGATATTAGGTCCAGGGATATTAGGGCCAGGGATATTAGGGCCAGGGATGTTAGGGCCAGGGTTATTAGCGCCAGGGATATTAGGGCCAGGGATATTAGGGCCAGGGTTATTAGGGCCAGGGATATTAGGGCCAGGGATATTAGGGCGAGGGATATTAGGGCCAGGGATATTAGGGCCAGGGATATTAGGGCCAGGAATATTAGGGCCAGGGATATTAGGGCCAGGGATATGAGGGCCAGGGATATCAGGGCCAGGGATATTAGGGCCAGGGATATTAGGGCCAGGGATTATAGGGCCAGGGATATTATGGCCAGGGATATTAGGGCCAGCGATATTAGGGCCAGGGATATTAGGGCCAGGGATATTAGGGCCAGGGATATTAGGGCCAGGGATTTTAGGGCCAGGGATATTAGGGCCAGGGATATTAGGGCCAGGGATATTAGGGCCAGGGATATTAGGGCCAGGGATATTAGGGCCAGGGATTTTAGGGCCAGGGATATTAGGGCCAGGGATATTAGGGCCAGGGATATTAGAGCCAGGGATATTAGGGCCAGGGATATTAGGGCCAGGGATATTAGGGCCAGGGATATCAGGGCCAGGGATATCAGGGCCAGGGATATTATGGCCAGGGATATTATGGAAGGGATATTAAGCCTGGGATATTAGGGCCAGGTATATTAGGGCCAGGGATTTTAGGGCCAGGGATATTAGGGGCAGGGATATTAGGGCCAGGGATATTAGGGCCAGGGATATTAGGGCCAGGGATATAAGGGCCAGGAATATTAGGGCCAGGCATATTATGCCCAGGGATATTAGGGCCAGGGATATTAGGGCCAGGGATATTAGGGCCAGGGATATTAAGGCCAGGGATATTAGGCCCAGGGATATTAGGGCCAGGGATATTAGGGCCAGCGATGTTAGTGCCAGGTATATTAGGGCCAGGGATATTAGGGCCAGGGATATTAGGGCCAGGGATATTAGGGCAGGGATATTAGGTCCAGGGATATTAGGGCCAGGGATATTAGGGCTAGGGATGTTAGGGCCAGGGTTATTAGCGCCAGGGATATTAAGGCCAGGGATATTAGGGCCAGGGTTATTAGGGCCAGGGATATTAGGGCCAGGGATATTAGGGCGAGGGATATTAGGGCCAGCCATATTAGGGCCAGGGATATTAGGGCCAGGGATATTAGGGCCAGGGATATTAGGGCCAGGGATTTTAGGGCAAAGGATATTAGGGCCCAGGGATATTAGGGCCAGGGATTTTAGAGCCAGGGATATTAGGGCCAGGGATATTAGGGCCAGGGATATTAGGGCCAGGGATATTAGGGCCAGGGATATCAGGGCCAGGGATATTAGGGCCAGGGATATTAGGGCCAGGGATATTAGGGCCAGGGATATTACGGCCAGGGATATTAGGGCCAGGGATATCAGGGCCAGGGATATCAGGGCCAGGGATATTAGGTCCAGGGATATTAGGGCCAGGGATATTAGGGCCAGGGATATTAGAGCCAGGGATATTAGGGCCAGGGATATTAGGGCCAGGGATATTAGGGCCAGGGAGATTAGGGCCAGCGTTATTAGGGCCAGGGATATTAGGGCCAGGGATATTATGGCCAGGGATATTAGGGCCAGGGATATTAGGGCCAGGGATATTAGGGCCAGCGATATTAGGGCCAGGGATATTAGGGCCAGGGATATTAGGGCCAGGGATATTAGGGCCAGGGATATTAGGGCCACGGATATTAGGGCCAGGGATGTTAGGGCCAGGTATATTAGGGCCAGGGATATTAGGGCCAGGGATATTAGGGCCAGGGATATTAGGGCAGGGATATTAGGTCCAGGGATATTAGGGCCAGGGATATTAGGGCCAGGGATGTTAGGGCCAGGGTTATTAGCGCCAGGGATATTAGGGCCAGGGATATTAGGGCCAGGGTTATTAGGGCCAGGGATATTAGGGCCAGGGATATTAGGGCGAGGGATATTAGGGCCAGGGATATTAGGGCCAGGGATATTAGGGCCAGGAATATTAGGGCCAGGGATATTAGTGCCAGGGATATTAGGGCCAGGGATTTTAGGGCAAGGGATATTAGGGCCCAGGGATATTAGGGCCAGGGATTTTAGAGCCAGGGATATTAGGGCCAGGGATATTAGGGCCAGGGATATTAGGGCCAGGGATATTAGGGCCAGGGATATTAGGGCCAGGGATATCAGGGCCAGGGATATTAGGGCCAGGGATATTAGGGCCAGGGATATTAGGGCCAGGGATATTATGGCCAGGGATATTAGGGCCAGCGATATTAGGGCCAGGGATATTAGGGCCAGGGATATTAGTGCCAGGGATATTAGAGCCAGGGATATTAGGGCCAGGGATATTAGGGCCAGGGATATTAGGGCCAGGGATATTAGGGCCAGGGATTTTAGGGCAAGGGATATTAGGGCCAGGGATATTAGGGCCAGGGATATTAGAGCAAGGGATATTAGGGCCAGGGATATTAGGGCCAGGGATATTAGGGCCAGGGATATTAGGGCCAGGGATATTAGGTCCAGGGATATCAGGGCCAGGGATATCAGGGCCAGGGATATTAGGTCCAGGGATATTAGGGCCAGGGATATTAGGGCCAGGGATATTATGGCCAGGGATATTAGGGCCAGGGATATTAGGGCCAGGGATATTAGGGCCAGCGATATTAGGGCCAGGGATATTAGGGCCAGGGATATTAGGGCCAGGGATATTAGGGCCACGGATATTAGGGCCAGGGATGTTAGGGCCAGGGATATTAGGGCCAGGGATATTAGGGCCAGGGATATTAGGGCCAGGGATATTAGGGCAGGGATATTAGGTCCAGGGATATTAGGGCCAGGGATATTAGGGCCAGGGATGTTAGGGCCAGGGTTATTAGCGCCAGGGATATTAGGGCCAGGGATATTAGGGCCAGGGTTATTAGGGCCAGGGATATTAGGGCCAGGGATATTAGGGCGAGGGATATTAGGGCCAGGGATATTAGGGCCAGGGATATTAGGGCCAGGAATATTAGGGCCAGGGATATTAGTGCCAGGGATATTAGGGCCAGGGATATAGGGCAAGGGATATTAGGGCCCAGGGATATTAGGGCCAAGGATTTTAGAGCCAGGGATATTAGGGCCAGGGATATTAGGGCCAGGGATATTAGGGCCAGGGATATTAGGGCCAGGGATATTAGGGCCAGGGATATCAGGGCCAGGGATATTAGGGCCAGGGATATTAGGGCCAGGGATATTAGGGCCAGGGATATTATGGCCAGGGATATTAGGGCCAGCGATATTAGGGCCAGGGATATTAGGGCCAGGGATATTAGTGCCAGGGATATTAGAGCCAGGGATATTAGGGCCAGGGATATTAGGGCCAGGGATATTAGGGCCAGGGATATTAGGGCCAGGGATTTTAGGGCAAGGGATATTAGGGCCAGGGATATTAGGGCCAGGGATATTAGAGCAAGGGATATTAGGGCCAGGGATATTAGGGCCAGGGATATTAGGGCCAGGGATATTAGGGCCAGGGATATTAGGTCCAGGGATATCAGGGCCAGGGATATCAGGGCCAGGGATATTAGGTCCAGGGATATTAGGGCCAGGGATATTAGGGCCAGGGATATTAGAGCCAGGGATATTAGGGCCAGGGATATTAGGGCCAGGGATATTAGGGCCAGGGAGATTAGGGCCAGCGTTATTAGGGCCAGGGATATTAAGGCCAGGGATATTATGGCCAGGGATATTAGGGCCAGGGATATTAGAGCCAGGGATATTAGGGCCAGCGATATTAGGGCCAGGGATATTAGGGCCAGGGATATTAGGGCCAGGGATATTAGGGCCAGGGATATTAGGGCCACGGATATTAGGGCCAGGGATATTAGGGCCAGGGATATTAGGGCCAGGGATATTAGGGCCAGGGATGTTAGGGCCAGGGATATTAGGGCCAGGGATATAAGGGCCAGGGATATTAGGGCCAGGCATATTATGGCCAGGGATATTAGGGCCAGGGATATTAGGGCAAGGGATATTAGGGCCACGGATATTAGGGCCAGGGATATTAGGGCAAGGGATATTAGGGCCAGGGATATTAGGGCCAGGGATATTAGGGCCAGGGATATTAGGTCCAGGGATATTAGGGCCAGGGATATTAGGGCCAGGGATATTAGGGCCAGGGATATTAGGGCCAGGGATATTAGGGCCAGCGATATTAGGGCCAGGGATATTAGGGCCAGGGATATTAGGGCCAGGGATATTAGAGCCAGGCATATTAGGGCCAGGGATATTAGAGCCAGGGATATTAGGGCCAGGGATATTAGGGCCAGGGATATTATGGCCAGGGATATTATGGAAGGGATATTAAGCCTGGGATATTAGGGCCAGGTATATTAGGGCCAGGGATTTTAGGGCCAGGGATATTAGGGGCAGGGATATTAGGGCCAGGGATATTAGGGCCAGGGATATTAGGGCCAGGGATATAAGGGCCAGGAATATTAGGGCCAGGCATATTATGCCCAGGGATATTAGGGCCAGGGATATTAGGGCCAGGGATATTAGGGCCAGGGATATTAAGGCCAGGGATATTAGGCCCAGGGATATTAGGGCCAGGGATATTAGGGCCAGCGATGTTAGGGCCAGGTATATTAGGGCCAGGGATATTAGGGCCAGGGATATTAGGGCCAGGGATATTAGGGCAGGGATATTAGGTCCAGGGATATTAGGGCGAGGGATATTAGGGCCAGGGATGTTAGGGCCAGGGTTATTAGCGCCAGGGATATTAAGGCCAGGGATATTAGGGCCAGGGTTATTAGGGCCAGGGATATTAGGGCCAGGGATATTAGGGCGAGGGATATTAGGGCCAGGGATATTAGGTCCAGGGATATTAGGGCCAGGGATATTAGGGCCAGGGATATTAGGGCCAGGGATATGAGGGCCAGGGATATCAGGGCCAGGGATATTAGGGCCAGGGATATTAGGGCCAGGGATTATAGGGCCAGGGATATTATGGCCAGGGATATTAGGGCCAGCGATATTAGGGCCAGGGATATTAGGGCCACGGATATTAGGGCCAGGGATATTAGAGCCAGGGATATTAGGGCCAGGGATATTAGGGCCAGGGATATTAGGGCCAGGGATATTAGGGCCAGGGATTTTAGGGCCAGGGATATTAGGGCCAGGGATATTAGGGCCAGGGATATTAGAGCCAGGGATATTAGGGCCAGGGATATTAGGGCCAGGGATATTAGGGCCAGGGATATCAGGGCCAGGGATATCAGGGCCAGGGATATTATGGCCAGGGATATTATGGAAGGGATATTAAGCCTGGGATATTAGGGCCAGGTATATTAGGGCCAGGGATTTTAGGGCCAGGGATATTAGGGGCAGGGATATTAGGGCCAGGGATATTAGGGCCAGGGATATTAGGGCCAGGGATATAAGGGCCAGGAATATTAGGGCCAGGCATATTATGCCCAGGGATATTAGGGCCAGGGATATTAGGGCCAGGGATATTAGGGCCAGGGATATTAAGGCCAGGGATATTAGGCCCAGGGATATTAGGGCCAGGGATATTAGGGCCAGCGATGTTAGGGCCAGGTATATTAGGGCCAGGGATATTAGGGCCAGGGATATTAGGGCCAGGGATATTAGGGCAGGGATATTAGGTCCAGGGATATTAGGGCCAGGGATATTAGGGCTAGGGATGTTAGGGCCAGGGTTATTAGCGCCAGGGATATTAAGGCCAGGGATATTAGGGCGAGGGTTATTAGGGCCAGGGATATTAGGGCCAGGGATATTAGGGCGAGGGATATTAGGGCCAGGCATATTAGGGCCAGGGATATTAGGGCCAGGGATATTAGGGCCAGGGATATTAGGGCCAGGGATTTTAGGGCAAGGGATATTAGGGCCCAGGGATATTAGGGCCAGGGATTTTAGAGCCAGGGATATTAGGGCCAGGGATATTAGGGCCAGGGATATTAGGGCCAGGGATATTAGGGCCAGGGATATCAGGGCCAGGGATATTAGGGCCAGGGATATTAGGGCCAGGGATATTAGGGCCAGGGATATTACGGCCAGGGATATTAGGGCCAGGGATATCAGGGCCAGGGATATCAGGGCCAGGGATATTAGGTCCAGGGATATTAGGGCCAGGGATATTAGGGCCAGGGATATTAGAGCCAGGGATATTAGGGCCAGGGATATTAGAGCCAGGGATATTAGGGCCAGGGATTTTAGGGCCAGGGATATTAGGGCCAGGGATATTAGGGCCAGGGATATTAGAGCCAGGGATATTAGGGCCAGGGATATTAGGGCCAGGGATATTAGGGCCAGGGATATCAGGGCCAGGGATATCAGGGCCAGGGATATTATGGCCAGGGATATTATGGAAGGGATATTAAGCCTGGGATATTAGGGCCAGGTATATTAGGGCCAGGGATTTTAGGGCCAGGGATATTAGGGGCAGGGATATTAGGGCCAGGGATATTAGGGCCAGGGATATTAGGGCCAGGGATATAAGGGCCAGGAATATTAGGGCCAGGCATATTATGCCCAGGGATATTAGGGCCAGGGATATTAGGGCCAGGGATATTAGGGCCAGGGATATTAAGGCCAGGGATATTAGGCCCAGGGATATTAGGGCCAGGGATATTAGGGCCAGCGATGTTAGGGCCAGGTATATTAGGGCCAGGGATATTAGGGCCAGGGATATTAGGGCCAGGGATATTAGGGCAGGGATATTAGGTCCAGGGATATTAGGGCCAGGGATATTAGGGCTAGGGATGTTAGGGCCAGGGTTATTAGCGCCAGGGATATTAAGGCCAGGGATATTAGGGCGAGGGTTATTAGGGCCAGGGATATTAGGGCCAGGGATATTAGGGCGAGGGATATTAGGGCCAGGCATATTAGGGCCAGGGATATTAGGGCCAGGGATATTAGGGCCAGGGATATTAGGGCCAGGGATTTTAGGGCAAGGGATATTAGGGCCCAGGGATATTAGGGCCAGGGATTTTAGAGCCAGGGATATTAGGGCCAGGGATATTAGGGCCAGGGATATTAGGGCCAGGGATATTAGGGCCAGGGATATCAGGGCCAGGGATATTAGGGCCAGGGATATTAGGGCCAGGGATATTAGGGCCAGGGATATTACGGCCAGGGATATTAGGGCCAGGGATATCAGGGCCAGGGATATCAGGGCCAGGGATATTAGGTCCAGGGATATTAGGGCCAGGGATATTAGGGCCAGGGATATTAGAGCCAGGGATATTAGGGCCAGGGATATTAGAGCCAGGGATATTAGGGCCAGGGAGATTAGGGCCAGCGTTATTAGGGCCAGGGATATTAGGGCCAGGGATATTATGGCCAGGGATATTAGGGCCAGGGATATTAGGGCCAGGGATATTAGGGCCAGCGATATTAGGGCCAGGGATATTAGGGCCAGGGATATTAGGGCCAGGGATATTAGGGCCAGGGATATCAGGGCCAGGGATATTAGGTCCAGGGATATTAGGGCCAGGGATATTAGGGCCAGGGATATTAGAGCCAGGGATATTAGGGCCAGGGATATTAGAGCCAGGGATATTAGGGCCAGGGAGATTAGGGCCAGCGTTATTAGGGCCAGGGATATTAGGGCCAGGGATATTATGGCCAGGGATATTAGGGCCAGGGATATTAGGGCCAGGGATATTAGGGCCAGCGATATTAGGGCCAGGGATATTAGGGCCAGGGATATTAGGGCCAGGGATATTAGGGCCAGGGATATTAGGGCCACGGATATTAGGGCCAGGGATGTTAGGGCCAGGGATATTAGGGCCAGGGATATTAGGGCCAGGGATATTAGGGCCAGGGATATTAGGGCAGGGATATTAGGTCCAGGGATATTAGGGCCAGGGATATTAGGGCCAGGGATGTTAGGGCCAGGGTTATTAGCGCCAGGGATATTAGGGCCAGGGATATTAGGGCCAGGGTTATTAGGGCCAGGGATATTAGGGCCAGGGATATTAGGGCGAGGGATATTAGGGCCAGGGATATTAGGGCCAGGGATATTAGGGCCAGGAATATTAGGGCCAGGGATATTAGTGCCAGGGATATTAGGGCCAGGGATTTTAGGGCAAGGGATATTAGGGCCCAGGGATATTAGGGCCAGGGATTTTAGAGCCAGGGATATTAGGGCCAGGGATATTAGGGCCAGGGATATTAGGGCCAGGGATATTAGGGCCAGGGATATTAGGGCCAGGGATATTAGGGCCAGGGATATTAGGGCAGGGATATTAGGTCCAGGGATATTAGGGCGAGGGATATTAGGGCCAGAGATGTTAGGGCCAGGGTTATTAGCGCCAGGGATATTAAGGCCAGGGATATTAGGGCCAGGGTTATTAGGGCCAGGGATATTAGGGCCAGGGATATTAGGGCGAGGGATATTAGGGCCAGGGATATTAGGTCCAGGGATATTAGGGCCAGGGATATTAGGGCCAGGGATATTAGGGCCAGGGATATGAGGGCCAGGGATATCAGGGCCAGGGATATTAGGGCCAGGGATATTAGGGCCAGGGATTATAGGGCCAGGGATATTATGGCCAGGGATATTAGGGCCAGCGATATTAGGGCCAGGGATATTAGGGCCACGGATATTAGGGCCAGGGATATTAGAGCCAGGGATATTAGGGCCAGGGATATTAGGGCCAGGGATATTAGGGCCAGGGATATTAGGGCCAGGGATTTTAGGGCCAGGGATATTAGGGCCAGGGATATTAGGGCCAGGGATATTAGAGCCAGGGATATTAGGGCCAGGGATATTAGGGCCAGGGATATTAGGGCCAGGGATATCAGGGCCAGGGATATCAGGGCCAGGGATATTATGGCCAGGGATATTATGGAAGGGATATTAAGCCTGGGATATTAGGGCCAGGTATATTAGGGCCAGGGATTTTAGGGCCAGGGATATTAGGGGCAGGGATATTAGGGCCAGGGATATTAGGGCCAGGGATATTAGGGCCAGGGATATAAGGGCCAGGAATATTAGGGCCAGGCATATTATGCCCAGGGATATTAGGGCCAGGGATATTAGGGCCAGGGATATTAGGGCCAGGGATATTAAGGCCAGGGATATTAGGCCCAGGGATATTAGGGCCAGGGATATTAGGGCCAGCGATGTTAGGGCCAGGTATATTAGGGCCAGGGATATTAGGGCCAGGGATATTAGGGCCAGGGATATTAGGGCAGGGATATTAGGTCCAGGGATATTAGGGCCAGGGATATTAGGGCTAGGGATGTTAGGGCCAGGGTTATTAGCGCCAGGGATATTAAGGCCAGGGATATTAGGGCGAGGGTTATTAGGGCCAGGGATATTAGGGCCAGGGATATTAGGGCGAGGGATATTAGGGCCAGGCATATTAGGGCCAGGGATATTAGGGCCAGGGATATTAGGGCCAGGGATATTAGGGCCAGGGATTTTAGGGCAAGGGATATTAGGGCCCAGGGATATTAGGGCCAGGGATTTTAGAGCCAGGGATATTAGGGCCAGGGATATTAGGGCCAGGGATATTAGGGCCAGGGATATTAGGGCCAGGGATATCAGGGCCAGGGATATTAGGGCCAGGGATATTAGGGCCAGGGATATTAGGGCCAGGGATATTACGGCCAGGGATATTAGGGCCAGGGATATCAGGGCCAGGGATATCAGGGCCAGGGATATTAGGTCCAGGGATATTAGGGCCAGGGATATTAGGGCCAGGGATATTAGAGCCAGGGATATTAGGGCCAGGGATATTAGAGCCAGGGATATTAGGGCCAGGGAGATTAGGGCCAGCGTTATTAGGGCCAGGGATATTAGGGCCAGGGATATTATGGCCAGGGATATTAGGGCCAGGGATATTAGGGCCAGGGATATTAGGGCCAGCGATATTAGGGCCAGGGATATTAGGGCCAGGGATATTAGGGCCAGGGATATTAGGGCCAGGGATATTAGGGCCACGGATATTAGGGCCAGGGATGTTAGGGCCAGGGATATTAGGGCCAGGGATATTAGGGCCAGGGATATTAGGGCCAGGGATATTAGGGCAGGGATATTAGGTCCAGGGATATTAGGGCCAGGGATATTAGGGCCAGGGATGTTAGGGCCAGGGTTATTAGCGCCAGGGATATTAGGGCCAGGGATATTAGGGCCAGGGTTATTAGGGCCAGGGATATTAGGGCCAGGGATATTAGGGCGAGGGATATTAGGGCCAGGGATATTAGGGCCAGGGATATTAGGGCCAGGAATATTAGGGCCAGGGATATTAGTGCCAGGGATATTAGGGCCAGGGATTTTAGGGCAAGGGATATTAGGGCCCAGGGATATTAGGGCCAGGGATTTTAGAGCCAGGGATATTAGGGCCAGGGATATTAGGGCCAGGGATATTAGGGCCAGGGATATTAGGGCCAGGGATATTAGGGCCAGGGATATCAGGGCCAGGGATATTAGGGCCAGGGATATTAGGGCCAGGGATATTAGGGCCAGGGATATTATGGCCAGGGATATTAGGGCCAGCGATATTAGGGCCAGGGATATTAGGGCCAGGGATATTAGTGCCAGGGATATTAGAGCCAGGGATATTAGGGCCAGGGATATTAGGGCCAGGGATATTAGAGCCAGGGATATTAGGGCCAGGGAGATTAGGGCCAGCGTTATTAGGGCCAGGGATATTAGGGCCAGGGATATTATGGCCAGGGATATTAGGGCCAGGGATATTAGGGCCAGGGATATTAGGGCCAGCGATATTAGGGCCAGGGATATTAGGGCCAGGGATATTAGGGCCAGGGATATTAGGGCCAGGGATATTAGAGCCAGGGATATTAGGGCCAGGGAGATTAGGGCCAGCGTTATTAGGGCCAGGGATATTAGGGCCAGGGATATTATGGCCAGGGATATTAGGGCCAGGGATATTAGGGCCAGGGATATTAGGGCCAGCGATATTAGGGCCAGGGATATTAGGGCCAGGGATATTAGGGCCAGGGATATTAGGGCCAGGGATATTAGGGCCACGGATATTAGGGCCAGGGATGTTAGGGCCAGGGATATTAGGGCCAGGGATATTAGGGCCAGGGATATTAGGGCCAGGGATATTAGGGCAGGGATATTAGGTCCAGGGATATTAGGGCCAGGGATATTAGGGCCAGGGATGTTAGGGCCAGGGTTATTAGCGCCAGGGATATTAGGGCCAGGGATATTAGGGCCAGGGTTATTAGGGCCAGGGATATTAGGGCCAGGGATATTAGGGCGAGGGATATTAGGGCCAGGGATATTAGGGCCAGGGATATTAGGGCCAGGAATATTAGGGCCAGGGATATTAGTGCCAGGGATATTAGGGCCAGGGATTTTAGGGCAAGGGATATTAGGGCACAGGGATATTAGGGCCAGGGATTTTAGAGCCAGGGATATTAGGGCCAGGGATATTAGGGCCAGGGATATTAGGGCCAGGGATATTAGGGCCAGGGATATTAGGGCCAGGGATATCAGGGCCAGGGATATTAGGGCCAGGGATATTAGGGCCAGGGATATTAGGGCCAGGGATATTATGGCCAGGGATATTAGGGCCAGCGATATTAGGGCCAGGGATATTAGGGCCAGGGATATTAGTGCCAGGGATATTAGAGCCAGGGATATTAGGGCCAGGGATATTAGGGCCAGGGATATTAGGGCCAGGGATATTAGGGCCAGGGATTTTAGGGCAAGGGATATTAGGGCCAGGGATATTAGGGCCAGGGATATTAGAGCAAGGGATATTAGGGCCAGGGATATTAGGGCCAGGGATATTAGGTCCAGGGATATTAGGGCCAGGGATATTAGGTCCAGGGATATCAGGGCCAGGGATATCAGGGCCAGGGATATTAGGTCCAGGGATATTAGGGCCAGGGATATTAGGGCCAGGGATATTAGAGCCAGGGATATTAGGGCCAGGGATATTAGGGCCAGGGATATTAGGGCCAGGGAGATTAGGGCCAGCGTTATTAGGGCCAGGGATATTAAGGCCAGGGATATTATGGCCAGGGATATTAGGGCCAGGGATATTAGGGCCAGGGATATTAGGGCCAGCGATATTAGGGCCAGGGATATTAGGGCCAGGGATATTAGGGCCAGGGATATTAGGGCCAGGGATATTAGGGCCACGGATATTAGGGCCAGGGATATTAGGGCCAGGGATATTAGGGCCAGGGATATTAGGGCCAGGGATGTTAGGGCCAGGGATATTAGGGCCAGGGATATAAGGGCCAGGGATATTAGGGCCAGGCATATTATGGCCAGGGATATTAGGGCCAGGGATATTAGGGCAAGGGATATTAGGGCCACGGATATTAGGGCCAGGGATATTAGGGCAAGGGATATTAGGGCCAGGGATATTAGGGCCAGGGATATTATGGCCAGGGATATTAGGGCCAGCGATATTAGGGCCAGGGATATTAGGGCCAGGGATATTAGTGCCAGGGATATTAGAGCCAGGGATATTAGGGCCAGGGATATTAGGGCCAGGGATATTAGAGCCAGGGATATTAGGGCCAGGGAGATTAGGGCCAGCGTTATTAGGGCCAGGGATATTAGGGCCAGGGATATTATGGCCAGGGATATTAGGGCCAGGGATATTAGGGCCAGGGATATTAGGGCCAGCGATATTAGGGCCAGGGATATTAGGGCCAGGGATATTAGGGCCAGGGATATTAGGGCCAGGGATATTAGGGCCAGGAATATTAGGGCCAGGGATATTAGTGCCAGGGATATTAGGGCCAGGGATTTTAGGGCAAGGGATATTAGGGCCCAGGGATATTAGGGCCAGGGATTTTAGAGCCAGGGATATTAGGGCCAGGGATATTAGGGCCAGGGATATTAGGGCCAGGGATATTAGGGCCAGGGATATTAGGGCCAGGGATATTAGGGCCAGGGATATTAGGGCAGGGATATTAGGTCCAGGGATATTAGGGCGAGGGATATTAGGGCCAGAGATGTTAGGGCCAGGGTTATTAGCGCCAGGGATATTAAGGCCAGGGATATTAGGGCCAGGGTTATTAGGGCCAGGGATATTAGGGCCAGGGATATTAGGGCGAGGGATATTAGGGCAAGGGATATTAGGTCCAGGGATATTAGGGCCAGGGATATTAGGGCCAGGGATATTAGGGCCAGGGATATGAGGGCCAGGGATATCAGGGCCAGGGATATTAGGGCCAGGGATATTAGGGCCAGGGATTATAGGGCCAGGGATATTATGGCCAGGGATATTAGGGCCAGCGATATTAGGGCCAGGGATATTAGGGCCACGGATATTAGGGCCAGGGATATTAGAGCCAGGGATATTAGGGCCAGGGATATTAGGGCCAGGGATATTAGGGCCAGGGATATTAGGGCCAGGGATTTTAGGGCCAGGGATATTAGGGCCAGGGATATTAGGGCCAGGGATATTAGAGCCAGGGATATTAGGGCCAGGGATATTAGGGCCAGGGATATTAGGGCCAGGGATATCAGGGCCAGGGATATCAGGGCCAGGGATATTATGGCCAGGGATATTATGGAAGGGATATTAAGCCTGGGATATTAGGGCCAGGTATATTAGGGCCAGGGATTTTAGGGCCAGGGATATTAGGGGCAGGGATATTAGGGCCAGGGATATTAGGTCCAGGGATATTAGGGCCAGGGATATAAGGGCCAGGAATATTAGGGCCAGGCATATTATGCCCAGGGATATTAGGGCCAGGGATATTAGGGCCAGGGATATTAGGGCCAGGGATATTAAGGCCAGGGATATTAGGCCCAGGGATATTAGGGCCAGGGATATTAGGGCCAGCGATGTTAGGGCCAGGTATATTAGGGCCAGGGATATTAGGGCCAGGGATATTAGGGCCAGGGATATTAGGGCAGGGATATTAGGTCCAGGGATATTAGGGCCAGGGATATTAGGGCTAGGGATGTTAGGGCCAGGGTTATTAGCGCCAGGGATATTAAGGCCAGGGATATTAGGGCGAGGGTTATTAGGGCCAGGGATATTAGGGCCAGGGATATTAGGGCGAGGGATATTAGGGCCAGGCATATTAGGGCCAGGGATATTAGGGCCAGGGATATTAGGGCCAGGGATATTAGGGCCAGGGATTTTAGGGCAAGGGATATTAGGGCCCAGGGATATTAGGGCCAGGGATTTTAGAGCCAGGGATATTAGGGCCAGGGATATTAGGGCCAGGGATATTAGGGCCAGGGATATTAGGGCCAGGGATATCAGGGCCAGGGATATTAGGGCCAGGGATATTAGGGCCAGGGATATTAGGGCCAGGGATATTACGGCCAGGGATATTAGGGCCAGGGATATCAGGGCCAGGGATATCAGGGCCAGGGATATTAGGTCCAGGGATATTAGGGCCAGGGATATTAGGGCCAGGGATATTAGAGCCAGGGATATTAGGGCCAGGGATATTAGAGCCAGGGATATTAGGGCCAGGGAGATTAGGGCCAGCGTTATTAGGGCCAGGGATATTAGGGCCAGGGATATTATGGCCAGGGATATTAGGGCCAGGGATATTAGGGCCAGGGATATTAGGGCCAGCGATATTAGGGCCAGGGATATTAGGGCCAGGGATATTAGGGCCAGGGATATTAGGGCCAGGGATATTAGGGCCACGGATATTAGGGCCAGGGATGTTAGGGCCAGGGATATTAGGGCCAGGGATATTAGGGCCAGGGATATTAGGGCCAGGGATATTAGGGCAGGGATATTAGGTCCAGGGATATTAGGGCCAGGGATATTAGGGCCAGGGATGTTAGGGCCAGGGTTATTAGCGCCAGGGATATTAGGGCCAGGGATATTAGGGCCAGGGTTATTAGGGCCAGGGATATTAGGGCCAGGGATATTAGGGCGAGGGATATTAGGGCCAGGGATATTAGGGCCAGGGATATTAGGGCCAGGAATATTAGGGCCAGGGATATTAGTGCCAGGGATATTAGGGCCAGGGATTTTAGGGCAAGGGATATTAGGGCCCAGGGATATTAGGGCCAGGGATTTTAGAGCCAGGGATATTAGGGCCAGGGATATTAGGGCCAGGGATATTAGGGCCAGGGATATTAGGGCCAGGGATATTAGGGCCAGGGATATCAGGGCCAGGGATATTAGGGCCAGGGATATTAGGGCCAGGGATATTAGGGCCAGGGATATTATGGCCAGGGATATTAGGGCCAGCGATATTAGGGCCAGGGATATTAGGGCCAGGGATATTAGTGCCAGGGATATTAGAGCCAGGGATATTAGGGCCAGGGATATTAGGGCCAGGGATATTAGAGCCAGGGATATTAGGGCCAGGGAGATTAGGGCCAGCGTTATTAGGGCCAGGGATATTAGGGCCAGGGATATTATGGCCAGGGATATTAGGGCCAGGGATATTAGGGCCAGGGATATTAGGGCCAGCGATATTAGGGCCAGGGATATTAGGGCCAGGGATATTAGGGCCAGGGATATTAGGGCCAGGGATATTAGAGCCAGGGATATTAGGGCCAGGGAGATTAGGGCCAGCGTTATTAGGGCCAGGGATATTAGGGCCAGGGATATTATGGCCAGGGATATTAGGGCCAGGGATATTAGGGCCAGGGATATTAGGGCCAGCGATATTAGGGCCAGGGATATTAGGGCCAGGGATATTAGGGCCAGGGATATTAGGGCCAGGGATATTAGGGCCACGGATATTAGGGCCAGGGATGTTAGGGCCAGGGATATTAGGGCCAGGGATATTAGGGCCAGGGATATTAGGGCCAGGGATATTAGGGCAGGGATATTAGGTCCAGGGATATTAGGGCCAGGGATATTAGGGCCAGGGATGTTAGGGCCAGGGTTATTAGCGCCAGGGATATTAGGGCCAGGGATATTAGGGCCAGGGTTATTAGGGCCAGGGATATTAGGGCCAGGGATATTAGGGCGAGGGATATTAGGGCCAGGGATATTAG
This sequence comes from Petromyzon marinus, assembly GCF_048934315.1. Taxonomy (NCBI): domain Eukaryota; kingdom Metazoa; phylum Chordata; class Hyperoartia; order Petromyzontiformes; family Petromyzontidae; genus Petromyzon; species Petromyzon marinus. Next base: position 3,866,185 of record NW_027422684.1, on the reverse strand, counting down.
GGCCAGGGATATTAGGGCCAGGAATATTAGGGCCAGGGATATTAGTGCCAGGGATATTAGGGCCAGGGATTTTAGGGCAAGGGATATTAGGGCACAGGGATATTAGGGCCAGGGATTTTAGAGCCAGGGATATTAGGGCCAGGGATATTAGGGCCAGGGATATTAGGGCCAGGGATATTAGGGCCAGGGATATTAGGGCCAGGGATATCAGGGCCAGGGATATTAGGGCCAGGGATATTAGGGCCAGGGATATTAGGGCCAGGGATATTATGGCCAGGGATATTAGGGCCAGCGATATTAGGGCCAGGGATATTAGGGCCAGGGATATTAGTGCCAGGGATATTAGAGCCAGGGATATTAGGGCCAGGGATATTAGGGCCAGGGATATTAGGGCCAGGGATATTAGGGCCAGGGATTTTAGGGCAAGGGATATTAGGGCCAGGGATATTAGGGCCAGGGATATTAGAGCAAGGGATATTAGGGCCAGGGATATTAGGGCCAGGGATATTAGGTCCAGGGATATTAGGGCCAGGGATATTAGGTCCAGGGATATCAGGGCCAGGGATATCAGGGCCAGGGATATTAGGTCCAGGGATATTAGGGCCAGGGATATTAGGGCCAGGGATATTAGAGCCAGGGATATTAGGGCCAGGGATATTAGGGCCAGGGATATTAGGGCCAGGGAGATTAGGGCCAGCGTTATTAGGGCCAGGGATATTAAGGCCAGGGATATTATGGCCAGGGATATTAGGGCCAGGGATATTAGGGCCAGGGATATTAGGGCCAGCGATATTAGGGCCAGGGATATTAGGGCCAGGGATATTAGGGCCAGGGATATTAGGGCCAGGGATATTAGGGCCACGGATATTAGGGCCAGGGATATTAGGGCCAGGGATATTAGGGCCAGGGATATTAGGGCCAGGGATGTTAGGGCCAGGGATATTAGGGCCAGGGATATAAGGGCCAGGGATATTAGGGCCAGGCATATTATGGCCAGGGATATTAGGGCCAGGGATATTAGGGCAAGGGATATTAGGGCCACGGATATTAGGGCCAGGGATATTAGGGCAAGGGATATTAGGGCCAGGGATATTAGGGCCAGGGATATTATGGCCAGGGATATTAGGGCCAGCGATATTAGGGCCAGGGATATTAGGGCCAGGGATATTAGTGCCAGGGATATTAGAGCCAGGGATATTAGGGCCAGGGATATTAGGGCCAGGGATATTAGAGCCAGGGATATTAGGGCCAGGGAGATTAGGGCCAGCGTTATTAGGGCCAGGGATATTAGGGCCAGGGATATTATGGCCAGGGATATTAGGGCCAGGGATATTAGGGCCAGGGATATTAGGGCCAGCGATATTAGGGCCAGGGATATTAGGGCCAGGGATATTAGGGCCAGGGATATTAGGGCCAGGGATATTAGAGCCAGGGATATTAGGGCCAGGGAGATTAGGGCCAGCGTTATTAGGGCCAGGGATATTAGGGCCAGGGATATTATGGCCAGGGATATTAGGGCCAGGGATATTAGGGCCAGGGATATTAGGGCCAGCGATATTAGGGCCAGGGATATTAGGGCCAGGGATATTAGGGCCAGGGATATTAGGGCCAGGGGTATTAGGGCCACGGATATTAGGGCCAGGGATGTTAGGGCCAGGGATATTAGGGCCAGGGATATTAGGGCCAGGGATATTAGGGCCAGGGATATTAGGGCAGGGATATTAGGTCCAGGGATATTAGGGCCAGGGATATTAGGGCCAGGGATGTTAGGGCCAGGGTTATTAGCGCCAGGGATATTAGGGCCAGGGATATTAGGGCCAGGGTTATTAGGGCCAGGGATATTAGGGCCAGGGATATTAGGGCGAGGGATATTAGGGCCAGGGATATTAGGGCCAGGGATATTAGGGCCAGGAATATTAGGGCCAGGGATATTAGTGCCAGGGATATTAGGGCCAGGGATTTTAGGGCAAGGGATATTAGGGCACAGGGATATTAGGGCCAGGGATTTTAGAGCCAGGGATATTAGGGCCAGGGATATTAGGGCCAGGGATATTAGGGCCAGGGATATTAGGGCCAGGGATATTAGGGCCAGGGATATCAGGGCCAGGGATATTAGGGCCAGGGATATTAGGGCCAGGGATATTAGGGCCAGGGATATTATGGCCAGGGATATTAGGGCCAGCGATATTAGGGCCAGGGATATTAGGGCCAGGGATATTAGTGCCAGGGATATTAGAGCCAGGGATATTAGGGCCAGGGATATTAGGGCCAGGGATATTAGGGCCAGGGATATTAGGGCCAGGGATTTTAGGGCAAGGGATATTAGGGCCAGGGATATTAGGGCCAGGGATATTAGAGCAAGGGATATTAGGGCCAGGGATATTAGGGCCAGGGATATTAGGTCCAGGGATATTAGGGCCAGGGATATTAGGGCCAGGGATATTAGGGCCAGGGATATTAGGGCCAGCGATATTAGGGCCAGGGATATTAGGGCCAGGGATATTAGGGCCAGGGATATTAGAGCCAGGCATATTAGGGCCAGGGATATTAGAGCCAGGGATATTAGGGCCAGGGATATTAGGGCCAGGGATATTAGGGCCTGGGATATTAGGGCCAGGGATATTAGGGCCAGGGATATTAGGGCCAGGGATATTAGGACCAGGGATATTAGGGCCAGGGATTTTAGGGCCAGGGATATTAGGGCCAGGGATTTTAGGGCAAGGGATATTAGGGCCAGGGATATTAGGGCCAGGGATATTAGGGCCAGGGATATTAGGGCCAGGGATGTAAGGGCCAGGGATATTAGGGCCAGGCATATTATGGCCAGGGATATTAGGGCCAGGGATATTAAGGCAAGGGATATTAGGGCCACGGATATTAGGGCCAGGGATATTAGGGCAAGGGATATTAGGGCCAGGGATATTAGGGCCAGGGATATTAGGGCCAGGGATATTAGGTCCAGGGATGTTAGGACCAGGATATTAGGGCCAGGGATATTAGGGCCAGGGATATTAGGGCCAGGGATATTAGGGCCAGCGATATTAGGGCCAGGGATATTAGGGCCAGGGATATTAGGGCCAGGGATATTAGAGCCAGGCATATTAGGGCCAGGGATATTAGAGCCAGGGATATTAGGGCCAGGGATATTAGGGCCAGGGATATTAGGGCCTGGGATATTAGGGCCAGGGATATTAGGGCCAGGGATATTAGGGCCAGGGATATTAGGGCCAGGGATATTAGGGCCAGGGATTTTAGGGCCAGGGATATTAGGGGCAGGGATATTAGGGCCAGGGATATTAGGGCCAGGGATATTAGGGCCAGGGATATTAGGGCCAGGCATATTATGCCCAGGGATATTAGGGCCAGGGATATTAGGGCCAGGGATATTAGGGCCAGGGATATTAAGGCCGGGGATATTAGGCCCAGGGATATTAGGGCCAGGGATATTAGGGCCAGCGATGTTAGGGCCAGGGATATTAGGGCCAGGGATATTAGGGCCAGGGATATTAGGGCCAGGGATATTAGGGCAGGGATATTAGGTCAGGGATATTAGGGCCAGGGATATTAGGGCCAGGGATATTATGGCCAGGGATATTAGGGCCAGCGATATTAGGTCCAGGGATATTAGAGCCAGGGATATTAGGGCCAGGGATATTAGGGCCAGGGATATTAGGGCCAGGGATATTAGGGCCAGGGATTTTAGGGCAAGGGATATTAGGGCCAGGGATATTAGGGCCAGGGATATTAGGGCCAGGGATATTAGGGCAGGGATATTAGGTCCAGGGATATTAGGGCCAGGGATATTAGGGCCAGGGATGTTAGGGCCAGGGATATTAGCGCCAGGGATATTAGGGCCAGGGATATTAGGGCCAGGGTTATTAGGGCCAGGGATATTAGGGCCAGGGATATTAGGGCGAGGGATATTAGGGCCAGGGATATTAGGGCCAGGGATATTAGGGCCAGGGATATTAGGGCCAGTGATTTTAGGGCAAGGGATATTAGGGCCCAGGGATATTAGGGCCAGGGATATTAGAGCCAGGGATATTAGGGCCAGGGATATTAGGGCCAGGGATATTAGGGCCAGGGATATTAGGGCCAGGGATATCAGGGCCAGGGATATTAGGGCCAGGAATATTAGGGCCAGGGATATTAGGGCCAGGGATATTATGGCCTGGGATATTAGAGCCAGCGATATTAGGGCCAGGGATATTAGGGCCAGGGATATTAGGGCCAGGGATATTAGAGCCAGGGATATTAGGGCCAGGGATATTAGGGCCAGGGATTTTAGAGCCAGGGATATTAGGGCCAGGGATATTAGGGCCAGGGATATTAGGGCCAGGGATTTTAGAGCCAGGGATAATAGGGCCAGGGATATTAGGGCCAGGGATATTAGGGCCAGGGATATCAGGGCCAGGGATATTAGGGCCAGGGATATTAGGGCCAGGGATATTAGGGCCAGGGATATTATGGCCAGGGATATTAGGGCCAGGGATATTAGGGCCAGGGATATTAGGGCCAGGGATATTAGAGCCAGGGATATTAGGGCCAGGGATATTAGGGCCAGGGATATTAGGGCCAGGGATATTAGGGCCAGGGATTTTAGGGCAAGGGATATTAGGGCCAGGGATATTAGAGCCAGGGATATTAGAGCAAGGGATATTAGGGCCAGGGATATTAGGGCCAGGGATATTAGGGCCAGGGATATTACGGCCAGGGATATTAGGGCCAGGGATATCAGGGCCAGGGATATCATGGCCAGGGATATTAGGTCCAGGGATATTAGGGCCAGGGATATTAGGGCCAGGGATATTAGAGCCAGGGATATTAGGGCCAGGGATATTAGGGCCAGGGATATTAGGGCCAGGGAGATTAGGGCCAGCGTTATTAGGGCCAGGGATATTAGGGCCAGGGATATTATGGCCAGGGATATTAGGGCCAGGGATAATAGGGCCAGGGATATTAGGGCCAGCGATATTAGGGCCAGGGATATTAGGGCCAGGGATATTAGGGCCAGGGATATTAGGGCCAGGGATATTAGGGACACGGATATTAGGGCCAGGGATGTTAGGGCCAGGGATATTAGGGCCAGATATATTAGGGCCAGGGATATTAGGGCCAGGGATATTAGGGCAGGGATATTAGGTCCAGGGATATTAGGGCCATAGATATTAGGGCCAGGGATGTTAGGGCCAGGGTTATTAGCGCCAGGGATATTAGGGCCAGGGATATTAGGGCCAGGGTTATTAGGGCCAGGGATATTAGGGCCAGGGATATTAGGGCGAGGGATATTAGGGCCAGGGATATTAGGGCCAGGGATATTAGGGCCAGGGATATTAGGGCCAGGGATATTAGGGCCAGGGATATTAGGGCCAGGGATTTTAGGGCAAGGGATATTAGGGCCCAGGGATATTAGGGCCAGGGATTTTAGAGCCAGGGATATTAGGGCCAGGGATATTAGGGCCAGGGATATTAGGGCCAGGGATATTAGGGCCAGGGATATTAGGGCCAGGGATATCAGGGCCAGGGATATTAGGGCCAGGGATATTAGGGCCAGGGATATTAGGGCCAGGGATATTATGGCCAGGGATATTAGGGCCAGCGATATTAGGGCCAGGGATATTAGGGCCAGGGATATTAGGGCCAGGGATATTAGAGCCAGGGATATTAGGGCCAGGGATATTAGGGCCAGGGATATTAGAGCCAGGGATATTAGGGCCAGGGATTTTAGGGCAAGGGATATTAGGGCCAGGGATATTAGGGCCAGGGATATTAGAGCAAGGGATATTAGGGCCAGGGATATTAGGGCCAGGGATGTTAGGGCCAGGGATATTAGGGCCAGGGATATTAGGGCCAGGGATATCAGGGCCAGGGATATCAGGGCCAGGGATATTAGGTCCAGGGATATTACGGCCAGGGATATTAGGGCCAGGGATTTTAGAGCCAGGGATATTAGGGCCAGGGATATTAGGGCCAGGGATATTAGGGCCAGGGAGATTAGGGCCAGCGTCATTAGGGCCAGGGATATTAAGGCTAGGGATATTATGGCCAGGGATATTAGGGCCAGGGATATTAGGGCCAGGGATATTAGGGCCAGGGATATTAGGGCCAGGGATTTTAGGGCAAGGGATATTAGGGCCAGGGATATTAGAGCCAGGGATATTAGAGCAAGGGATATTAGGGCCAGGGATATTAGGGCCAGGGATATTAAGGCCAGGGATATTACGGCCAGGGATATTAGGGCCAGGGATATCAGGGCCAGGGATATCAGGGCCAGGGATATTAGGTCCAGGGATATTAGGGCCAGGGATATTAGGGCCAGGGATATTAGAGCCAGGGATATTAGGGCCAGGGATATTAGGGCCAGGGTTATTAGGGCCAGGGATATTAGGGCCAGGGATATTAGGGCGAGGGATATTAGGGCCAGGCATATTAGGGCCAGGGATATTAGGGCCAGGGATATTAGGGCCAGGGATATTAGGGCCAGGGATTTTAGGGCAAGGGATATTAGGGCCCAGGGATATTAGGGCCAGGGAATTTAGAGCCAGGGATATTAGGGCCAGGGATATTAGGGCCAGGGATATTAGGGCCAGGGATATTAGGGCCAGGGATATCAGGGCCAGGGATATTAGGGCCAAGGATATTAGGGCCAGGGATATTAGGGCCAGGGATATTACGGCCAGGGATATTAGGGCCAGGGATATCAGGGCCAGGGATATCAGGGCCAGGGATATTAGGTCCAGGGATATTAGGGCCAGGGATATTAGGGCCAGGGATATTAGAGCCAGGGATATTAGGGCCAGGGATATTAGGGCCAGGGATATTAGGGCCAGGGAGATTAGGGCCAGCGTTATTAGGGCCAGGGATATTAGGGCCAGGGATATTATGGCCAGGGATATTAGGGCCAGGGATATTAGGGCCAGGGATATTAGGGCCACGGATATTAGGGCCAGGGATGTTAGGGCCAGGGATATTAGGGCCAGGGATATTAGGGCCAGGGATATTAGGGCCAGGGATATTAGGGCAGGGATATTAGGTCCAGGGATATTAGGGCCAGGGATATTAGGGCCAGGGATGTTAGGGCCAGGGTTATTAGCGCCAGGGATATTAGGGCCAGGGATATTAGGGCCAGGGTTATTAGGGCCAGGGATATTAGGGCCAGGGATATTAGGGCGAGGGATATTAAGGCCAGGGATATTAGGGCCAGGGATATTAGGGCCAGGAATATTAGGGCCAGGGATATTAGGGCCAGGGATATTAGGGCCAGGGATTTTAGGGCAAGGGATATTAGGGCCCAGGGATATTAGGGCCAGGGATTTTAGAGCCAGGGATATTAGGGCCAGGGATATTAGGGCCAGGGATATTAGGGCCAGGGATATTAGTGCCAGGGATATTAGGGCCAGGGATATCAGGGCCAGGGATATTAGGGCCAAAGATATTAGGGCCAGGGATATTAGGGCCAGGGATATTATGGCCAGGGATATTAGGGCCAGTGATATTAGTGCCAGGGATATTAGGGCCAGGGATATTAGGGCCAGGGATATTAGAGCCAGGGATATTAGGGCCAGGGATATTAGGGCCAGGGATATTAGGGCCAGGGATATTAGGGCCAGGGATTTTAGGGCAAGGGATATTAGGGCCAGGGATATTAGGGCCAGGGATATTAGAGCAAGGGATATTAGGGCCAGGGATATTAGGGCCAGGGATATTAGGGCCAGGGATATTAGGGCCAGGGATATTAGGTCCAGGGATATCAGGGCCAGGGATATCAGGGCCAGGGATATTAGGTCCAGGGATATTAGGGCCAGGGATATTAGGGCCAGGGATATTAGAGCCAGGGATATTAGGGCCAGGGATATTAGGGCCAGGGATATTAGGGCCAGGGAGATTAGGGCCAGCGTTATTAGGGCCAGGGATATTAAGGCCAGGGATATTATGGCCAGGGATATTAGGGCCAGGGATATTAGGGCCAGGGATATTAGGGCCAGCGATATTAGGGCCAGGGATATTAGGGCCAGGGATATTAGGGCCAGGGATATTAGGGCCAGGGATATTAGGGCCACGGATATTAGGGCCAGGGATATTAGGGCCAGGGATATTAGGGCCAGGGATATTAGGGCCAGGGATGTTAGGGCCAGGGATATTAGGGCCAGGGATATAAGGGCCAGGGATATTAGGGCCAGGCATATTATGGCCAGGGATATTAGGGCCAGGGATATTAGGGCAAGGGATATTAGGGCCACGGATATTAGGGCCAGGGATATTAGGGCAAGGGATATTAGGGCCAGGGATATTAGGGCCAGGGATATTAGGGCCAGGGATATTAGGTCCAGGGATATTAGGGCCAGGGATATTAGGGCCAGGGATATTAGGGCCAGGGATATTAGGGCCAGGGATATTAGGGCCAGCGATATTAGGGCCAGGGATATTAGGGCCAGGGATATTAGGGCCAGGGATATTAGAGCCAGGCATATTAGGGCCAGGGATATTAGAGCCAGGGATATTAGGGCCAGGGATATTAGGGCCAGGGATATTAGGGCCAGGGATATTAGGGCCAGGGATATTAGGGCCAGGGATATTAGGCCCAGGGATATTAGGGCCAGGGATTTTAGGGCCAGGGATATTAGGGCCAGGGATTTTAGGGCAAGGGATATTAGGGCCAGGGATATTAGGGCCAGGGATATTAGGGCCAGGGATATTAGGGCCAGGGATATAAGGGCCAGGGATATTAGGGCCAGGCATATTATGGCCAGGGATATTAGGGCCAGGGATATTAAGGCAAGGGATATTAGGGCCACGGATATTAGGGCCAGGGATATTAGGGCAAGGGATATTAGGGCCAGGGATATTAGGGCCAGGGATATTAGGGCCAGGGATATTAGGTCCAGGGATGTTAGGACCAGGGATATTAGGGCCAGGGATATTAGGGCCAGGGATATTAGGGCCAGGGATATTAGGGCCAGCGATATTAGGGCCAGGGATATTAGGGCCAGGGATATTAGGGCCAGGGATATTAGAGCCAGGCATATTAGGGCCAGGGATATTAGAGCCAGGGATATTAGGGCCAGGGATATTAGGGCCAGGGATATTAGGGCCTGGGATATTAGGGCCAGGGATATTAGGGCCAGGGATATTAGGGCCAGGGATATTAGGGCCAGGGATTTTAGGGCCAGGGATATTAGGGGCAGGGATATTAGGGCCAGGGATATTAGGGCCAGGGATATTAGGGCCAGGGATATTAGGGCCAGGCATATTATGCCCAGGGATATTAGGGCCAGGGATAATAGGGCCAGGGATATTAGGGCCAGGGATATTAGGGCCAGGGATATTAGGGCCAGGGATTTTAGAGCCAGGGATATTAGGGCCAGGGATATTAGGGCCAGGGATATTAGGGCCAGGGATATTAGGGCCAGGGATATCAGGGCCAGGGATATTAGGGCCAGGGATATTAGGGCCAGGGATATTAGGGCCAGGGATATTATGGCCAGGGATATTAGGGCCAGGGATATTAGGGCCAGGGATATTAGGGCCAGGGATATTAGAGCCAGGGATATTAGGGCCAGGGATATTAGGGCCAGGGATATTAGGGCCAGGGATATTAGTGCCAGGGATTTTAGGGCAAGGGATATTAGGGCCAGGGATATTAGAGCCAGGGATATTAGAGCAAGGGATATTAGGGCCAGGGATATTAGGGCCAGGGATATTAGGGCCAGGGATATTACGGCCAGGGATATTAGGGCCAGGGATATCAGGGCCAGGGATATCATGGCCAGGGATATTAGGTCCAGGGATATTAGGGCCAGGGATATTAGGGCCAGGGATATTAGAGCCAGGGATATTAGGGCCAGGGATATTAGGGCCAGGGATATTAGGGCCAGGGAGATTAGGGCCAGCGTTATTAGGGCCAGGGATATTAGGGCCAGGGATATTATGGCCAGGGATATTAGGGCCAGGGATAATAGGGCCAGGGATATTAGGGCCAGCGATATTAGGGCCAGGGATATTAGGGCCAGGGATATTAGGGCCAGGGATATTAGGGCCAGGGATATTAGGGACACGGATATTAGGGCCAGGGATGTTAGGGCCAGGGATATTAGGGCCAGGGATATTAGGGCCAGGGATATTAGGGCCAGGGATATTAGGGCAGGGATATTAGGTCCAGGGATATTAGGGCCATGGATATTAGGGCCAGGGATGTTAGGGCCAGGGTTATTAGCGCCAGGGATATTAGGGCCAGGGATATTAGGGCCAGGGTTATTAGGGCAGGGATATTAGGGCCAGGGATATTAGGGCGAGGGATATTAGGGCCAGGGATATTAGGGCCAGGGATATTAGGGCCAGGGATATTAGGGCCAGGGATATTAGGGCCAGGGATATTAGGGCCAGGGATTTTAGGGCAAGGGATATTAGGGCCCAGGGATATTAGGGCCAGGGATTTTAGAGCCAGGGATATTAGGGCCAGGGATATTAGGGCCAGGGATATTAGGGCCAGGGATATTAGGGCCAGGGATATTAGGGCCAGGGATATCAGGGCCAGGGATATTAGGGCCAGGGATATTAGGGCCAGGGATATTAGGGCCAGGGATATTATGGCCAGGGATATTAGGGCCAGCGATATTAGGGCCAGGGATATTAGGGCCAGGGATATTAGGGCCAGGGATATTAGAGCCAGGGATATTAGGGCCAGGGATATTAGGGCCAGGGATATTAGAGCCAGGGATATTAGGGCCAGGGATTTTAGGGCAAGGGATATTAGGGCCAGGGATATTAGGGCCAGGGATATTAGAGCAAGGGATATTAGGGCCAGGGATATTAGGGCCAGGGATATTAGGGCCAGGGATATTAGGGCCAGGGATATTAGGGCCAGGGATATCAGGGCCAGGGATATCAGGGCCAGGGATATTAGGTCCAGGGATATTACGGCCAGGGATATTAGGGCCAGGGATATTAGAGCCAGGGATATTAGGGCCAGGGATATTAAGGCCAGGGATATTAGGGCCAGGGAGATTAGGGCCAGCGTCATTAGGGCCAGGGATATTAAGGCTAGGGATATTATGGCCAGGGATATTAGGGCCAGGGATATTAGGGCCAGGGATATTAGGGCCAGGGATATTAGGGTCAGGGATTTTAGGGCAAGGGATATTAGGGCCAGGGATATTAGAGCCAGGGATATTAGAGCAAGGGATATTAGGGCCAGGGATATTAGGGCCAGGGATATTAAGGCCAGGGATATTACGGCCAGGGATATTAGGGCCAGGGATATCAGGGCCAGGGATATCAGGGCCAGGGATATTAGGTCCAGGGATATTAGGGCCAGGGATATTAGGGCCAGGGATATTAGAGCCAGGGATATTAGGGCCAGGGATATTAGGGCCAGGGTTATTAGGGCCAGGGATATTAGGGCCAGGGATATTAGGGCGAGGGATATTAGGACCAGGCATATTAGGGCCAGGGATATTAGGGCCAGGGATATTAGGGCCAGGGATATTAGGGCCAGGGATTTTAGGGCAAGGGATATTAGGGCCCAGGGATATTAGGGCCAGGGAATTTAGAGCCAGGGATATTAGGGCCAGGGATATTAGGGCCAGGGATATTAGGGCCAGGGATATTAGGGCCAGGGATATCAGGGCCAGGGATATTAGGGCCAGGGATATTAGGGCCAGGGATATTAGGGCCAGGGATATTACGGCCAGGGATATTAGGGCCAGGGATATCAGGGCCAGGGATATCAGGGCCAGGGATATTAGGTCCAGGGATATTAGGGCCAGGGATATTAGGGCCAGGGATATTAGAGCCAGGGATATTAGGGCCAGGGATATTAGGGCCAGGGATATTAGGGCCAGGGAGATTAGGGCCAGCGTTATTAGGGCCAGGGATATTAGGGCCAGGGATATTATGGCCAGGGATATTAGGGCCAGGGATATTAGGGCCAGGGATATTAGGGCCAGCGATATTAGGGCCAGGGATATTAGGGCCAGGGATATTAGGGCCAGGGATATTAGGGCCAGGGATATTAGGGCCACGGATATTAGGGCCAGGGATGTTAGGGCCAGGGATATTAGGGCCAGGGATATTAGGGCCAGGGATATTAGGGCCAGGGATATTAGGGCAGGGATATTAGGTCCAGGGATATTAGGGCCAGGGATATTAGGGCCAGGGATGTTAGGGCCAGGGTTATTAGCGCCAGGGATATTAGGGCCAGGGATATTAGGGCCAGGGTTATTCGGGCCAGGGATATTAGGGCCAGGGATATTAGGGCGAGGGATATTAAGGCCAGGGATATTAGGGCCAGGGATATTAGGGCCAGGAATATTAGGGCCAGGGATATTAGGGCCAGGGATATTAGGGCCAGGGATTTTAGGGCAAGGGATATTAGGGCCCAGGGATATTAGGGCCAGGGATTTTAGAGCCAGGGATATTAGGGCCAGGGATATTAGGGCCAGGGATATTAGGGCCAGGGATATTAGGGCCAGGGATATTAGGGCCAGGGATATCAGGGCCAGGGATATTAGGGCCAGGGATATTAGGGCCAGGGATATTAGGGCCAGGGATATTATGGCCAGGGATATTAGGGCCAGCGATATTAGTGCCAGGGATATTAGGGCCAGGGATATTAGGGCCAGGGATATTAGAGCCAGGGATATTAGGGCCAGGGATATTAGGGCCAGGGATATTAGGGCCAGGGATATTAGGGCCAGGGATTTTAGGGCAAGGGATATTAGGGCCAGGGATATTAGGGCCAGGGATATTAGAGCAAGGGATATTAGGGCCAGGGATATTAGGGCCAGGGATATTAGGGCCAGGGATATTAGGGCCAGGGATATTAGGGCCACGGATATTAGGGCCAGGGATATTAGGGCCAGGGATATTAGGGCCAGGGATATTAGGGCCAGGGATGTTAGGGCCAGGGATATTAGGGCCAGGGATATAAGGGCCAGGGATATTAGGGCCAGGCATATTATGGCCAGGGATATTAGGGCCAGGGATATTAGGGCAAGGGATATTAGGGCCACGGATATTAGGGCCAGGGATATTATGGCAAGGGATATTAGGGCCAGGGATATTAGGGCCAGGGATATTAGGGCCAGGGATATTAGGTCCAGGGATATTAGGGCCAGGGATATTAGGGCCAGGGATATTAGGGCCAGGGATATTAGGGCCAGGGATATTAGGGCCAGCGATATTAGGGCCAGGGATATTAGGGCCAGGGATATTAGGGCCAGGGATATTAGAGCCAGGCATATTAGGGCCAGGGATATTAGAGCCAGGGATATTAGGGCCAGGGATATTAGGGCCAGGGATATTAGGGCCAGGGATATTAGGGCCAGGGATATTAGGGCCAGGGATATTAGGCCCAGGGATATTAGGGCCAGGGATTTTAGGGCCAGGGATATTAGGGCCAGGGATTTTAGGGCAAGGGATATTAGGGCCAGGGATATTAGGGCCAGGGATATTAGGGCCAGGGATATTAGGGCCAGGGATATTAGGGCCAGGGATATTAGAGCCAGGCATATTAGGGCCAGGGATATTAGAGCCAGGGATATTAGGGCCAGGGATATTAGGGCCAGGGATATTAGGGCCTGGGATATTAGGGCCAGGGATATTAGGGCCAGGGATATTAGGGCCAGGGATATTAGGGCCAGGGATATTAGGGCCAGGGATTTTAGGGCCAGGGATATTAGGGGCAGGGATATTAGGGCCAGGGATATTAGGGCCAGGGATATTAGGGCCAGGGATATTAGGGCCAGGCATATTATGCCCAGGGATATTAGGGCCAGGGATATTAGGGCCAGGGATATTAGGGCCAGGGATATTAAGGCCGGGGATATTAGGCCCAGGGATATTAGGGCCAGGGATATTAGGGCCAGCGATGTTAGGGCCAGGGATATTAGGGCCAGGGATATTAGGGCCAGGGATATTAGGGCCAGGGATATTAGGGCAGGGATATTAGGTCAGGGATATTAGGGCCAGGGATATTAGGGCCAGGGATATTATGGCCAGGGATATTAGGGCCAGCGATATTAGGGCCAGGGATATTAGAGCCAGGGATATTAGGGCCAGGGATATTAGGGCCAGGGATATTAGGGCCAGGGATATTAGGGCCAGGGATTTTAGGGCAAGGGATATTAGGGCCAGGGATATTAGGGCCAGGGATATTAGGGCCAGGGATATTAGGGCAGGGATATTAGGTCCAGGGATATTAGGGCCAGGGATATTAGGGCCAGGGATGTTAGGGCCAGGGATATTAGCGCCAGGGATATTAGGGCCAGGGATATTAGGGCCAGGGTTATTAGGGCCAGCGATATTAGGGCCAGGGATATTAGGGCGAGGGATATTAGGGCCAGGGATATTAGGGCCAGGGATATTAGGGCCAGGGATATTAGGGCCAGGGATATTAGGGCCAGGGATATTAGGGCCAGTGATTTTGGGGCAAGGGATATTAGGGCCCAGGGATATTAGGGCCAGGGATATTAGAGCCAGGGATATTAGGGCCAGGGATATTAGGGCCAGGGATATTAGGGCCAGGGATATTAGGGCCAGGGATATCAGGGCCAGGAATATTAGGGCCAGGGATATTAGGGCCAGGGATATTATGGCCTGGGATATTAGAGCCAGCGATATTAGGGCCAGGGATATTAGGGCCAGGGATATTAGGGCCAGGGATATTAGAGCCAGGGATATTAGGGCCAGGGATATTAGGGCCAGGGATTTTAGAGCCAGGGATATTAGGGCCAGGGATATTAGGGCCAGGGATATTAGGGCCAGGGATTTTAGAGCCAGGGATATTAGGGCCAGGGATATTAGGGCCAGGGATATTAGGGCCAGGGATATTAGGGCCAGGGATATCAGGGCCAGGGATATTAGGGCCAGGGATATTAGGGCCAGGGATATTAGGGCCATGGATATTATGGCCAGGGATATTAGGGCCAGGGATATTAGGGCCAGGGATATTAGGGCCAGGGATATTAGAGCCAGGGATATTAGGGCCAGGGATATTAGGGCCAGGGATATTAGGGCCAGGGATATTAGGGCCAGGGATATTAGGGCCAGGGATATTAGGGCCAGGGATATTAGGGCCAGGGATATTAGGGCCAGCGATATTAGGGCCAGGGATATTAGGGCCAGGGATATTAGGGCCAGGGATATTAGGGCCAGGGATATTAGAGCCAGGCATATTAGGGCCAGGGATATTAGAGCCAGGGATATTAGGGCCAGGGATATTAGGGCCAGGGATATTAGGGCCAGGGATATTAGGGCCAGGGATATTAGGGCCAGGGATATTAGGCCCAGGGATATTAGGGCCAGGGATTTTAGGGCCAGGGATATTAGGGCCAGGGATTTTAGGGCAAGGGATATTAGGGCCAGGGATATTAGGGCCAGGGATATTAGGGCCAGGGATATTAGGGCCAGGGATATTAGAGCCAGGCATATTAGGGCCAGGGATATTAGAGCCAGGGATATTAGGGCCAGGGATATTAGGGCCAGGGATATTAGGGCCTGGGATATTAGGGCCAGGGATATTAGGGCCAGGGATATTAGGGCCAGGGATATTAGGGCCAGGGATATTAGGGCCAGGGATTTTAGGGCCAGGGATATTAGGGGCAGGGATATTAGGGCCAGGGATATTAGGGCCAGGGATATTAGGGCCAGGGATATTAGGGCCAGGCATATTATGCCCAGGGATATTAGGGCCAGGGATATTAGGGCCAGGGATATTAGGGCCAGGGATATTAAGGCCGGGGATATTAGGCCCAGGGATATTAGGGCCAGGGATATTAGGGCCAGCGATGTTAGGGCCAGGGATATTAGGGCCAGGGATATTAGGGCCAGGGATATTAGGGCCAGGGATATTAGGGCAGGGATATTAGGTCAGGGATATTAGGGCCAGGGATATTAGGGCCAGGGATATTATGGCCAGGGATATTAGGGCCAGCGATATTAGGGCCAGGGATATTAGAGCCAGGGATATTAGGGCCAGGGATATTAGGGCCAGGGATATTAGGGCCAGGGATATTAGGGCCAGGGATTTTAGGGCAAGGGATATTAGGGCCAGGGATATTAGGGCCAGGGATATTAGGGCCAGGGATATTAGGGCAGGGATATTAGGTCCAGGGATATTAGGGCCAGGGATATTAGGGCCAGGGATGTTAGGGCCAGGGATATTAGCGCCAGGGATATTAGGGCCAGGGATATTAGGGCCAGGGTTATTAGGGCCAGGGATATTAGGGCCAGGGATATTAGGGCGAGGGATATTAGGGCCAGGGATATTAGGGCCAGGGATATTAGGGCCAGGGATATTAGGGCCAGGGATATTAGGGCCAGGGATATTAGGGCCAGTGATTTTGGGGCAAGGGATATTAGGGCCCAGGGATATTAGGGCCAGGGATATTAGAGCCAGGGATATTAGGGCCAGGGATATTAGGGCCAGGGATATTAGGGCCAGGGATATTAGGTCCAGGGATATCAGGGCCAGGGATATTAGGGCCAGGAATATTAGGGCCAGGGATATTAGGGCCAGGGATATTATGGCCTGGGATATTAGAGCCAGCGATATTAGGGCCAGGGATATTAGGGCCAGGGATATTAGGGCCAGGGATATTAGAGCCAGGGATATTAGGGCCAGGGATATTAGGGCCAGGGATATTAGAGCCAGGCATATTAGGGCCAGGGATATTAGAGCCAGGGATATTAGGGCCAGGGATATTAGGGCCAGGGATATTAGGGCCTGGGATATTAGGGCCAGGGATATTAGGGCCAGGGATATTAGGGCCAGGGATATTAGGGCCAGGGATATTAGGGCCAGGGATTTTAGGGCCAGGGATATTAGGGGCAGGGATATTAGGGCCAGGGATATTAGGGCCAGGGATATTAGGGCCAGGGATATTAGGGCCAGGCATATTATGCCCAGGGATATTAGGGCCAGGGATATTAGGGCCAGGGATATTAGGGCCAGGGATATTAAGGCCGGGGATATTAGGCCCAGGGATATTAGGGCCAGGGATATTAGGGCCAGCGATGTTAGGGCCAGGGATATTAGGGCCAGGGATATTAGGGCCAGGGATATTAGGGCCAGGGATATTAGGGCAGGGATATTAGGTCAGGGATATTAGGGCCAGGGATATTAGGGCCAGGGATATTATGGCCAGGGATATTAGGGCCAGCGATATTAGGGCCAGGGATATTAGAGCCAGGGATATTAGGGCCAGGGATATTAGGGCCAGGGATATTAGGGCCAGGGATTTTAGGGCCAGGGATATTAGGGGCAGGGATATTAGGGCCAGGGATATTAGGGCCAGGGATATTAGGGCCAGGGATATTAGGGCCAGGCATATTATGCCCAGGGATATTAGGGCCAGGGATATTAGGGCCAGGGATATTAGGGCCAGGGATATTAAGGCCGGGGATATTAGGCCCAGGGATATTAGGGCCAGGGATATTAGGGCCAGCGATGTTAGGGCCAGGGATATTAGGGCCAGGGATATTAGGGCCAGGGATATTAGGGCCAGGGATATTAGGGCAGGGATATTAGGTCAGGGATATTAGGGCCAGGGATATTAGGGCCAGGGATATTATGGCCAGGGATATTAGGGCCAGCGATATTAGGGCCAGGGATATTAGAGCCAGGGATATTAGGGCCAGGGATATTAGGGCCAGGGATATTAGGGCCAGGGATATTAGGGCCAGGGATTTTAGGGCAAGGGATATTAGGGCCAGGGATATTAGGGCCAGGGATTTTAGGGCCAGGGATATTAGGGCAGGGATATTAGGTCCAGGGATATTAGGGCCAGGGATATTAGGGCCAGGGATGTTAGGGCCAGGGATATTAGCGCCAGGGATATTAGGGCCAGGGATATTAGGGCCAGGGTTATTAGGGCCAGGGATATTAGGGCCAGGGATATTAGGGCGAGGGATATTAGGGCCAGGGATATTAGGGCCAGGGATATTAGGGCCAGGGATATTAGGGCCAGGGATATTAGGGCCAGGGATATTAGGGCCAGTGATTTTGGGGCAAGGGATATTAGGGCCCAGGGATATTAGGGCCAGGGATATTAGAGCCAGGGATATTAGGGCCAGGGATATTAGGGCCAGGGATATTAGGGCCAGGGATATTAGGGCCAGGGATATCAGGGCCAGGGATATTAGGGCCAGGAATATTAGGGCCAGGGATATTAGGGCCAGGGATATTATGGCCTGGGATATTAGAGCCAGCGATATTAGGGCCAGGGATATTAGGGCCAGGGATATTAGGGCCAGGGATATTAGAGCCAGGGATATTAGGGCCAGGGATATTAGGGCCAGGGATTTTAGAGCCAGGGATATTAGGGTCAGGGATATTAGGGCCAGGGATATTAGGGCCAGGGATTTTAGAGCCAGGGATATTAGGGCCAGGGATATTAGGGCCAGGGATATTAGGGCCAGGGATATTAGGGCCAGGGATATCAGGGCCAGGGATATTAGGGCCAGGGATATTAGGGCCAGGGATATTAGGGCCATGGATATTATGGCCAGGGATATTAGGGCCAGGGATATTAGGGCCAGGGATATTAGGGCCAGGGATATTAGAGCCAGGGATATTAGGGCCAGGGATATTAGGGCCAGGGATATTAGGGCCAGGGATATTAGGGCCAGGGATTTTAGGGCAAGGGATATTAGGGCCAGGGAAAATAGAGCCAGGGATATTAGAGCAAGGGATATTAGGGCCAGGGATATTAGGGCCAGGGATATTAGGGCCAGGGATATTACGGCCAGGGATATTAGGGCCAGGGATATCAGGGCCAGGGATATCAGGGCCAGGGATATTAGGTCCAGGGATATTAGGGCCAGGGATATTAGGGCCAGGGATATTAGAGCCAGGGATATTAGGGCCAGGGATATTAGGGCCAGGGATATTAGGGCCAGGGAGATTAGGGCCAGCGTTATTAGGGCCAGGGATATTAGGGCCAGGGATATTATGGCCAGGGATATTAGGGCCAGGGATAATAGGGCCAGGGATATTAGGGCCAGCGATATTAGGGCCAGGGATATTAGGGCCAGGGATATTAGGGCCAGGGATATTAGGGCCAGGGATATTAGGGCCACGGATATTAGGGCCAGGGATGTTAGGGCCAGGGATATTAGGGCCAGGGATATTAGGGCCAGGGATATTAGGGCCAGGGATATTAGGGCAGGGATATTAGGGCCAGGGATATTAGGGCCAGGGATGTTAGGGCCAGGGTTATTAGCGCCAGGGATATTAGGGCCAGGGATATTAGGGCCAGGGTTATTAGGGCCAGGGATATTAGGGCCAGGGATATTAGGGGGAGGGATATTAGGGCCAGGGATATTAGGGCCAGGGATATTAGGGCCAGGGATATTAGGGCCAGGGATATTAGGGCCAGGGATATTAGGGCCAGGGATTTTAGGGCAAGGGATATTAGGGCCCAGGGATATTAGGGCCAGGGATTTTAGAGCCAGGGATATTAGGGCCAGGGATATTAGGGCCAGGGATATTAGGGCCAGGGATATTAGGGCCAGGGATATTAGGGCCAGGGATATCAGGGCCAGGGATATTAGGGCCAGGGATATTAGGGCCAGGGATATTAGGGCCAGGGATATTATGGCCAGGGATATTAGGGCCAGCGATATTAGGGCCAGGGATATTAGGGCCAGGGATATTAGGGCCAGGGATATTAGAGCCAGGGATATTAGGGCCAGGGATATTAGGGCCAGGGATATTAGAGCCAGGGATATTAGGGCCAGGGATTTTAGGGCAAGGGATATTAGGGCCAGGGATATTAGGGCCAGGGATATTAGAGCAAGGGATATTAGGGCGAGGGATATTAGGGCCAGGGATATTAGGGCCAGGGATATTAGGGCCAGGGATATTAGGGCCAGGGATATCAGGGCCAGGGATATCAGGGCCAGGGATATTAGGTCCAGGGATATTAGGGCCAGGGATATTAGGGCCAGGGATATTAGAGCCAGGGATATTAGGGCCAGGGATATTAGGGCCAGGGATATTAGGGCCAGGGAGATTAGGGCCAGCGTTATTAGGGCCAGGGATATTAAGGCTAGGGATATTATGGCCAGGGATATTAGGGCCAGGGATATTAGGGCCAGGGATATTAGGGCCAGGGATATCAGGGCCAGGGATATCAGGGCCAGGGATATTAGGGCCAGGGATATTAGGGCCAGGGATATTATGGCCAGGGATATTAGGGCCAGCGATATTAGTGCCAGGGATATTAGGGCCAGGGATATTAGGGCCAGGGATATTAGAGCCAGGGATATTAGGGCCAGGGATATTAGGGCCAGGGATATTAGGGCCCAGGGATATTAGGGCCAGGGATTTTAGAGCCAGGGATATTAGGGCCAGGGATATTAGGGCCAGGGATATTAGGGCCAGGGATATTAGGGCCAGGGATATTAGGGCCAGGGATATCAGGGCCAGGGATATTAGGGCCAGGGATATTAGGGCCAGGGATATTAGGGCCAGGGATATTATGGCCAGGGATATTAGGGCCAGCGATATTAGTGCCAGGGATATTAGGGCCAGGGATATTAGGGCCAGGGATATTAGAGCCAGGGATATTAGGGCCAGGGATATTAGGGCCAGGGATATTAGGGCCAGGGATATTAGGGCCAGGGATTTTAGGGCAAGGGATATTAGGGCCAGGGATATTAGGGCCAGGGATATTAGAGCAAGGGATATTAGGGCCAGGGATATTAGGGCCAGGGATATTAGGGCCAGGGATATTAGGGCCAGGGATATTAGGTCCAGGGATATCAGGGCCAGGGATATCAGGGCCAGGGATATTAGGTCCAGGGATATTAGGGCCAGGGATATTAGGGCCAGGGATATTAGAGCCAGGGATATTAGGGCCAGGGATATTAGGGCCAGGGATATTAGGGCCAGGGAGATTAGGGCCAGCGTTATTAGGGCCAGGGATATTAAGGCCAGGGATATTATGGCCAGGGATATTAGGGCCAGGGATATTAGGGCCAGCGATATTAGGGCCAGGGATATTAGGGCCAGGGATATTAGGGCCAGGGATATTAGGGCCAGGGATATTAGGGCCACGGATATTAGGGCCAGGGATATTAGGGCCAGGGATATTAGGGCCAGGGATATTAGGGCCAGGGATGTTAGGGCCAGGGATATTAGGGCCAGGGATATAAGGGCCAGGGATATTAGGGCCAGGCATATTATGGCCAGGGATATTAGGGCCAGGGATATTAGGGCAAGGGATATTAAGGCCACGGATATTAGGGCCAGGGATATTATGGCAAGGGATATTAGGGCCAGGGATATTAGGGCCAGGGATATTAGGGCCAGGGATATTAGGTCCAGGGATATTAGGGCCAGGGATATTAGGGCCAGGGATATTAGGGCCAGGGATATTAGGGCCAGGGATATTAGGGCCAGCGATATTAGGGCCAGGGATATTAGGGCCAGGGATATTAGGGCCAGGGATATTAGAGCCAGGCATATTAGGGCCAGGGATATTAGAGCCAGGGATATTAGGGCCAGGGATATTAGGGCCAGGGATATTAGGGCCAGGGATATTAGGGCCAGGGATATTAGGGCCAGGGATATTAGGCCCAGGGATATTAGGGCCAGGGATTTTAGGGCCAGGGATATTAGGGCCAGGGATTTTAGGGCAAGGGATATTAGGGCCAGGGATATTAGGGCCAGGGATATTAGGGCCAGGGATATTAGGGCCAGGGATATAAGGGCCAGGGATATTAGGGCCAGGCATATTATGGCCAGGGATATTAGGGCCAGGGATATTAAGGCAAGGGATATTAGGGCCACGGATATTAGGGCCAGGGATATTAGGGCAAGGGATATTAGGGCCAGGGATATTAGGGCCAGGGATATTAGGGCCAGGGATATTAGGTCCAGGGATGTTAGGACCAGGGATATTAGGGCCAGGGATATTAGGGCCAGGGATATTAGGGCCAGGGATATTAGGGCCAGCGATATTAGGGCCAGGGATATTAGGGCCAGGGATATTAGGGCCAGGGATATTAGAGCCAGGCATATTAGGGCCAGGGATATTAGAGCCAGGGATATTAGGGCCAGGGATATTAGGGCCAGGGATATTAGGGCCTGGGATATTAGGGCCAGGGATATTAGGGCCAGGGATATTAGGGCCAGGGATATTAGGGCCAGGGATATTAGGGCCAGGGATTTTAGGGCCAGGGATATTAGGGGCAGGGATATTAGGGCCAGGGATATTAGGGCCAGGGATATTAGGGCCAGGGATATTAGGGCCAGGCATATTATGCCCAGGGATATTAGGGCCAGGGATATTAGGGCCAGGGATATTAGGGCCAGGGATATTAAGGCCGGGGATATTAGGCCCAGGGATATTAGGGCCAGGGATATTAGGGCCAGCGATGTTAGGGCCAGGGATATTAGGGCCAGGGATATTAGGGCCAGGGATATTAGGGCCAGGGATATTAGGGCCAGGGATATTATGGCCAGGGATATTAGGGCCAGCGATATTAGGGCCAGGGATATTAGAGCCAGGGATATTAGGGCCAGGGATATTAGAGCCAGGGATATTAGGGCCAGGGATATTAGGGCCAGGGATATTAGGGCCAGGGAGATTAGGGCCAGCGTTATTAGGGCCAGGGATATTAAGGCTAGGGATATTATGGCCAGGGATATTAGGGCCAGGGATATTAGGGCCAGGGATATTAGGGCCAGGGATATCAGGGCCAGGGATATCAGGGCCAGGGATATTAGGGCCAGGGATATTAGGGCCAGGGATATTATGGCCAGGGATATTAGGGCCAGCGATATTAGGGCCAGGGATTTTAGAGCCAGGGATATTAGGGCCAGGGATATTAGGGCCAGGGATATTAGGGCCAGGGATATTAGGGCCAGGGATATTAGGGCCAGGGATATCAGGGCCAGGGATATTAGGGCCAGGGATATTAGGGCCAGGGATATTAGGGCCAGGGATATTATGGCCAGGGATATTAGGGCCAGCGATATTAGTGCCAGGGATATTAGGGCCAGGGATATTAGGGCCAGGGATATTAGAGCCAGGGATATTAGGGCCAGGGATATTAGGGCCAGGGATATTAGGGCCAGGGATATTAGGGCCAGGGATTTTAGGGCAAGGGATATTAGGGCCAGGGATATTAGGGCCAGGGATATTAGAGCAAGGGATATTAGGGCCAGGGATATTAGGGCCAGGGATATTAGGGCCAGGGATATTAGGGCCAGGGATATTAGGTCCAGGGATATCAGGGCCAGGGATATCAGGGCCAGGGATATTAGGTCCAGGGATATTAGGGCCAGGGATATTAGGGCCAGGGATATTAGAGCCAGGGATATTAGGGCCAGGGATATTAGGGCCAGGGATATTAGGGCCAGGGAGATTAGGGCCAGCGTTATTAGGGCCAGGGATATTAAGGCCAGGGATATTATGGCCAGGGATATTAGGGCCAGGGATATTAGGGCCAGCGATATTAGGGCCAGGGATATTAGGGCCAGGGATATTAGGGCCAGGGATATTAGGGCCAGGGATATTAGGGCCACGGATATTAGGGCCAGGGATATTAGGGCCAGGGATATTAGGGCCAGGGATATTAGGGCCAGGGATGTTAGGGCCAGGGATATTAGGGCCAGGGATATAAGGGCCAGGGATATTAGGGCCAGGCATATTATGGCCAGGGATATTAGGGCCAGGGATATTAGGGCAAGGGATATTAAGGCCACGGATATTAGGGCCAGGGATATTATGGCAAGGGATATTAGGGCCAGGGATATTAGGGCCAGGGATATTAGGGCCAGGGATATTAGGTCCAGGGATATTAGGGCCAGGGATATTAGGGCCAGGGATATTAGGGCCAGGGATATTAGGGCCAGGGATATTAGGGCCAGCGATATTAGGGCCAGGGATATTAGGGCCAGGGATATTAGGGCCAGGGATATTAGAGCCAGGCATATTAGGGCCAGGGATATTAGAGCCAGGGATATTAGGGCCAGGGATATTAGGGCCAGGGATATTAGGGCCAGGGATATTAGGGCCAGGGATATTAGGGCCAGGGATATTAGGCCCAGGGATATTAGGGCCAGGGATTTTAGGGCCAGGGATATTAGGGCCAGGGATTTTAGGGCAAGGGATATTAGGGCCAGGGATATTAGGGCCAGGGATATTAGGGCCAGGGATATTAGGGCCAGGGATATAAGGGCCAGGGATATTAGGGCCAGGCATATTATGGCCAGGGATATTAGGGCCAGGGATATTAAGGCAAGGGATATTAGGGCCACGGATATTAGGGCCAGGGATATTAGGGCAAGGGATATTAGGGCCAGGGATATTAGGGCCAGGGATATTAGGGCCAGGGATATTAGGTCCAGGGATGTTAGGACCAGGGATATTAGGGCCAGGGATATTAGGGCCAGGGATATTAGGGCCAGGGATATTAGGGCCAGCGATATTAGGGCCAGGGATATTAGGGCCAGGGATATTAGGGCCAGGGATATTAGAGCCAGGCATATTAGGGCCAGGGATATTAGAGCCAGGGATATTAGGGCCAGGGATATTAGGGCCAGGGATATTAGGGCCTGGGATATTAGGGCCAGGGATATTAGGGCCAGGGATATTAGGGCCAGGGATATTAGGGCCAGGGATATTAGGGCCAGGGATTTTAGGGCCAGGGATATTAGGGGCAGGGATATTAGGGTCAGGGATATTAGGGCCAGGGATATTAGGGCCAGGGATATTAGGGCCAGGCATATTATGCCCAGGGATATTAGGGCCAGGGATATTAGGGCCAGGGATATTAGGGCCAGGGATATTAAGGCCGGGGATATTAGGCCCAGGGATATTAGGGCCAGGGATATTAGGGCCAGCGATGTTAGGGCCAGGGATATTAGGGCCAGGGATATTAGGGCCAGGGATATTAGGGCCAGGGATATTAGGGCCAGGGATATTATGGCCAGGGATATTAGGGCCAGCGATATTAGGGCCAGGGATATTAGAGCCAGGGATATTAGGGCCAGGGATATTAGGGCCAGGGATATTAGGGCCAGGGATATTAGGGCCAGGGATTTTAGGGCAAGGGATATTAGGGCCAGGGATATTAGGGCCAGGGATATTAGGGCCAGGGATATTAGGGCAGGGATATTAGGTCCAGGGATATTAGGGCCAGGGATATTAGGGCCAGGGATGTTAGGGCCAGGGATATTAGCGCCAGGGATATTAGGGCCAGGGATATTAGGGCCAGGGTTATTAGTGCCAGGGATATTAGGGCCAGGGATATTAGGGCGAGGGATATTAGGGCCAGGGATATTAGGGCCAGGGATATTAGGGCCAGGGATATTAGGGCCAGGGATATTAGGGCCAGGGATATTAGGGCCAGTGATTTTGGGGCAAGGGATATTAGGGCCCAGGGATATTAGGGCCAGGGATATTAGAGCCAGGGATATTAGGGCCAGGGATATTAGGGCCAGGGATATTAGGGCCAGGGATATTAGGGCCAGGGATATCAGGGCCAGGGATATTAGGGCCAGGAATATTAGGGCCAGGGATATTAGGGCCAGGGATATTATGGCCTGGGATATTAGAGCCAGCGATATTAGGGCCAGGGATATTAGGGCCAGGGATATTAGGGCCAGGGATATTAGAGCCAGGGATATTAGGGCCAGGGATATTAGGGCCAGGGATTTTAGAGCCAGGGATATTAGGGCCAGGGATATTAGGGCCAGGGATATTAGGGCCAGGGATTTTAGAGCCAGGGATATTAGGGCCAGGGATATTAGGGCCAGGGATATTAGGGCCAGGGATATTAGGGCCAGGGATATCAGGGCCAGGGATATTAGGGCCAGGGATATTAGGGCCAGGGATATTAGGGCCATGGATATTATGGCCAGGGATATTAGGGCCAGGGATATTAGGGCCAGGGATATTAGGGCCAGGGATATTAGAGCCAGGGATATTAGGGCCAGGGATATTAGGGCCAGGGATATTAGGGCCAGGGATATTAGGGCCAGGGATTTTAGGGCAAGGGATATTAGGGCCAGGGAAATTAGAGCCAGGGATATTAGAGCAAGGGATATTAGGGCCAGGGATATTAGGGCCAGGGATATTAGGGCCAGGGATATTACGGCCAGGGATATTAGGGCCAGGGATATCAGGGCCAGGGATATCAGGGCCAGGGATATTAGGTCCAGGGATATTAGGGCCAGGGATATTAGGGCCAGGGATATTAGAGCCAGGGATATTAGGGCCAGGGATATTAGGGCCAGGGATATTAGGGCCAGGGATATTAGGGCCAGGGATATTAGGGCCAGGGATATCAGGGCCAGGGATATCAGGGCCAGGGATATGAGGGCCAGGGATATTAGGGCCAGGGATATTAGGGCCAGGGATATTAGGGCCAGGGATATTAGGGCCAGGGATATTAGGGCCAGGGATATTAGGGCCAGGGAGATTAGGGCCAGCGTTATTAGGGCCAGGGATATTAGGGCCAGGGATATTATGGCCAGGGATATTAGGGCCAGGGATATTAGGGCCAGGGATATTAGGGCCAGGGATATTAGGGCCAGGGATATTAGGGCCAGGGATATTAGGGCCAGGGATATTAGGGCCAGGGATATTAGGGCCACGGATATTAGGGCCAGGGATTTGAGGGCCAGGGATATTAGGGCCATGGATATTAGCGCCAGGGATATTAGGGCCAGGGATATTAGGGCCAGGGATATAAGGGCCAGGGATATTAGGGCCAGGCATATTATGGCCAGGGATATTAGGGCCAGGGATATTAGGGCAAGGGATATTAGGGCCAGGGATATTAGGGCCAGGGATATTAGGGCCAGGGATAAAAGGGCCAGGAATATTAGGGCCAGGCATATTATGCCCAGGGATATTAGGGCCAGGGATATTAGGGCCAGGGATATTAGGGCCAGGGAAATTAAGGCCAGGGATTTTAGGGCCAGGGATATTAGGGCCAGGGATATTAGGGCAGGGATATTAGGTCCAGGGATATTAGGGCCAGGGATATTAGGGCCAGGGATGTTAGGGACAGGGATATTAGCGCCAGGGTTATTAGGGCCAGGAAAATTAGGGCCAGGGATATTAGGGCGAGGGATATTAGGGCCAGGGATATTAGGGCCAGGGATATTAGGGCCAGGGATATTAGGGCCAGGGATATTAGGGCCAGGGATTTTAGGGCAAGGGATATTAGGGCCCAGGGATATTAGGGCCAGGGATATTAGAGCCAGGGATATTAGGGCCAGGGATATTAGGGCCAGGGATATTAGGGCCAGGGATATTAGGGTCAGGGATATCAGGGCCAGGGATATTAGGGCCAGGGATATTAGGGCCAGGGATATTAGGGCCAGGGATATTATGGCCAGGGATATTAGGGCCAGCGATATTAGGGCCAGGGATATTAGGGCCAGGGATATTAGGGCCAGGGATATTAGAGCCAGGGATATTAGGGCCAGGGATATTAGGGCCAGGGATATTAGGGCCAGGGATATTAGGGCCAGGGATTTTAGGGCAAGGGATATTAGGGCCAGGGATATTAGGGCCAGGGATATTAGAGCCAGGGATATTAGGGCCAGGGATATTAGGGCCAGGGATATTAGGGCCAGGGATATTAGGGCCAGGGATATCAGGGCCAGGGATATCAGGGCCAGGGATATTAGGGCCAGGGATATTAGGGCCAGGGATATTAGGGCCAGGGATATTAGGGCCAGGGATATTAGGGCGAGGGATATTAGGGCCAGGGATATTAGGGCCAGGGATATTAGGGCCAGGGATATTAGGGCCAGGGATATTAGGGCCAGGGATATTAGGGCCAGGGATATTAGGGCCACGGATATTAGGGCCAGGGATATTAGGGCCAGGGATATTAGGGCCAGGGATATTAGGGCCAGGGATATTAGGGCCAGGGATATTAGGGCCAGGGATATAAGGGCCAGGGATATTAGGGCCAGGCATATTATGGCCAGGGATATTAGGGCCAGGGATATTAGGGCAAGGGATATTAGGGCCAGGGATATTAGGGCCAGGGATATTAGGGCAAGGGATATTAGGGCCAGGGATATTAGGGCCAGGGATATTAGGGCCAGGGATATTAGGTCCAGGGATATTAGGGCCAGGGATATTAGGGCCAGGGATATTAGGGTCAGGGATATTATGGCCAGGGATATTAGGGCCAGGGATATTAGGGCCAGCGATATTAGGGCCAGGGATATTATGGCCAGGGATATTAGGGCCAGGGATATTAGAGCCAGGCATATTAGGGCCAGGGATATTAGGGCCAGGGATATTAGGGCCAGGGATATTAGGGCCAGGGATATTAGGGCCTGGGATATTAGGGCCAGGGATATTAGGGCCAGGGATATTAGGGCCAGGGATATTAGGGCCAGGGATATTAGGGCCAGGGATATTAGGGCCAGGGATATCAGGGCCAGGGATTTTAGGGCCAGGGATATTAGGGCCAGGGATATTAGGGCCAGGGATATTAGGGCCAGGGATATTAGGGCCAGGGATGTTAGGGCCAGGGATATTGTGGCCAGGGATTTTAGGGCCTGGGATATTAGGGCCAGGGATATTAGGGCCAGGGATATTAGGGCCAGGGATATTAGGGCCAGGGATATTAGGGTCAGGGATATTATGGCCAGGGATATTAGGGCCAGGGATATTAGGGCCAGCGATATTAGGGCCAGGTATATTACGGCCAGGGATATTAGGGCCAGGGATATTAGAGCCAGGCATATTAGGGCCAGGGATATTAGGGCCAGGGATATTAGGGCCAGGGATATTAGGGCCAGGGATATTAGGGCCTGGGATATTAGGGCCAGGGATATTAGGGCCAGGGATATTAGGGCCAGGGATTTTAGGGCCAGGGATATTAGGGCCAGGGATATTAGGGCCAGGGATATCAGGGCCAGGGATTTTAGGGCCAGGGATATTAGGGCCAGGGATATTAGGGCCAGGGATATTAGGGCCAGGGATATTAGGGCCAGGGATGTTAGGGCCAGGGATATTGTGGCCAGGGATTTTAGGGCCTGGGATATTAGGGCCAGGGATATTAGGGCCAGTGATATTATGGCCAGGGATTTTAGGGCCAGGGATATTAGGGCCAGGGATTTTAGGGCAAGGGATATTAGGGCCAGGGATATTAGGGCCAGGGATATTAGGGCCAGGGATATTAGGGCCAGGGATATTAGGGCCAGGGATATTAGGGCCAGGGATATTAGGGCCAGGGATATTAGGGCCAGGGATTTTAGGGCAAGGGATATTAGGGCCAGGGATATTAGGGCCAGGGATATTAGAGCCAGGGATATTAGGGCCAGGGATATTAGGGTCAGGGATATTAGGGCCAGGGATATTAGGGCCAGGGATATTAGGGCCAGGGATATCAGGGCCAGGGATATCAGGGCCAGGGATATTAAGGCCAGAGATATTAGGGCCAGGGATATTAGGGCCAGGGATATTAGGGCCAGGGATATTAGGGCCAGGGATATTAGGGCCAGGGATATCAGGGCCAGGGAGATTAGGGCCAGCGTTATTAGGGCCAGGGATATTAGGGCCAGGGATATTATGGCCAGGGATATTAGGGCCAGGGATATTAGGGCCAGGGTTATTAGGGCCAGGGATATTAGGGCCAGGGATATTAGGGCCAGGGATATTAGGGCCAGGGATATTAGGGCCACGGATATTAGGGCCAGGGATATTAGGGCCAGGGATATTAGGGCCAGGGATATTAGGGCCAGGGATATTAGGGCCAGGGATATTAGGGCCAGGGATATAAGGGCCAGGGATATTAGGGCCAGGCATATTATGGCCAGGGATATTAGGGCCAGGGATTTTAGGGCAAGGGATATTAGGGCCAGGGATATTAGGGCCAGGGATATTAGGGCAAGGGATATTAGGGCCAGGGATATTAGGGCCAGGGATATTATGGCCAGGGATATTAGGTCCAGGGATATTAGGGCCAGGGATATTAGGGCCAGGGATATTAGGGCCAGGGATATTAGGGCCAGGGATATTAGGGCCAGGGATATTAGGGCCAGGGATATTAGGGCCAGGGATATTAGGGCCAGCGATATTAGGGCCAGGGATATTACGGCCAGGGATAGTAGGGCCAGGGATATTAGAGCCAGGCCTATTAGGGCCAGGGATATTAGGGCCAGGGATATTAGGGCCAGGGATATTAGGGCCAGGGATATTAGGGCCTGGGATATTAGGGCCAGGGATATTAGGGCCAGGGATATTAGGGCCAGGGATATTAGGGCCAGGGATATTAGGGCCAGGGATTTTAGGACCAGGGATATTAGGGGGCAGGGATATTAGGGCCAGGGATATTAGGGCCAGGGATATTACGGCCAGGGATATAAGGGCCAGGGATATTAGGGCCAGGCATATTATGCCCAGGGATATTAGGGCCAGGGATATTAGGGCCAGCGATATTAGGGCCAGGGATATTAAGGCCGGGGATATTAGGCCCAGGGATATTAGGGCAGGGATATTAGGTCAGGGATATCAGGGCCAGGGATATTAGGGCCAGGGATATTAGGGCCAGGGATATTAGGGCCAGGGATATTAGGGCCAGGGATATTAGGGCCAGGGATATTAGGGCCAGGGATATTAGGGCCAGGGATATTAGGGCCAGGGATATTAGGGCCAGGGATTTTAGGGCAAGGGATATTAGGGCCAGGGATATTAGGGCCAGGGATATTAGAGCCAGGGATATTAGGGCCAGGGATATTAGGGCCAGGGATATTAGGGCCAGGGATATTAGGGCCAGGGATATTAGGGCCAGGGATATCAGGGCCAGGGATATCAGGGCCAGGGATATGAGGGCCAGGGATATTACGGCCAGGGATAATAGGGCCAGGGATATAAGGGCCAGGGATATTAGGGCCAGGCATATAATGCCCAGGGATATTAGGGCCAGGGATATTAGGGCCAGCGATATTAGGGCCAGGGATATTAAGGCCGGGGATATTAGGCCCAGGGATATTAGGGCCAGGGATATTAGGGCCAGCGATGTTAGGGCCAGGGATATTAGGGCCAGGGATATTAGGGCCAGGGATATTAGGGCAGGGATATTAGGTCAGGGATATTAGGGCCAGGGATATTAGGGCCAGGGATATTAGGGCCAGGGATATTAGGGCCAGGGATATTAGGGCCAGGGATATTAGGGCCAGGGATATTGGTGCCAGGGATATTAGGGCCAGGGATATTAGGGCCAGGGATTTTAGGGCCTGGGATATTAGGGCCAGGGATATTAGGGCCAGGGATATTAGGGCCAGGGATATTAGGGCCAGGGATATTAGGGCCAGGGATTTTAGGGCCAGGGATATCAGGGCCAGGGATTTTAGGGCCAGGGATATTAGGGCCAGGGATATTAGGGCCAGGGATATTAGGGCCAGGGATATTAGGGCCAGGGATGTTAGGGCCAGGGATATTGTGGCCAGGGATTTTAGGGCCTGGGATATTAGGGCCAGGGATATTAGGGCCAGGGATATTAGGGCCAGGGATATTAGGGCCAGGGATATTAGGGTCAGGGATATTATGGCCAGGGATATTAGGGCCAGGGATATTAGGGCCAGCGATATTAGGGCCAGGTATATTACGGCCAGGGATATTAGGGCCAGGGATATTAGAGCCAGGCATATTAGGGCCAGGGATATTAGGGCCAGGGATATTAGGGCCAGGGATATTAGGGCCAGGGATATTAGGGCCTGGGATATTAGGGCCAGGGATATTAGGGCCAGGGATATTAGGGCCAGGGATTTTAGGGCCAGGGATATTAGGGCCAGGGATATTAGGGCCAGGGATATCAGGGCCAGGGATTTTAGGGCCAGGGATATTAGGGCCAGGGATATTAGGGCCAGGGATATTAGGGCCAGGGATATTAGGGCCAGGGATGTTAGGGCCAGGGATATTGTGGCCAGGGATTTTAGGGCCTGGGATATTAGGGCCAGGGATATTAGGGCCAGTGATATTATGGCCAGGGATTTTAGGGCCAGGGATATTAGGGCCAGGGATTTTAGGGCAAGGGATATTAGGGCCAGGGATATTAGGGCCAGGGATATTAGGGCCAGGGATATTAGGGCCAGGGATATTAGGGCCAGGGATATTAGGGCCAGGGATATTAGGGCCAGGGATATTAGGGCCAGGGATTTTAGGGCAAGGGATATTAGGGCCAGGGATATTAGGGCCAGGGATATTAGAGCCAGGGATATTAGGGCCAGGGATATTAGGGTCAGGGATATTAGGGCCAGGGATATTAGGGCCAGGGATATTAGGGCCAGGGATATCAGGGCCAGGGATATCAGGGCCAGGGATATTAAGGCCAGAGATATTAGGGCCAGGGATATTAGGGCCAGGGATATTAGGGCCAGGGATATTAGGGCCAGGGATATTAGGGCCAGGGATATCAGGGCCAGGGAGATTAGGGCCAGCGTTATTAGGGCCAGGGATATTAGGGCCAGGGATATTATGGCCAGGGATATTAGGGCCAGGGATATTAGGGCCAGGGTTATTAGGGCCAGGGATATTAGGGCCAGGGATATTAGGGCCAGGGATATTAGGGCCAGGGATATTAGGGCCACGGATATTAGGGCCAGGGATATTAGGGCCAGGGATATTAGGGCCAGGGATATTAGGGCCAGGGATATTAGGGCCAGGGATATTAGGGCCAGGGATATAAGGGCCAGGGATATTAGGGCCAGGCATATTATGGCCAGGGATATTAGGGCCAGGGATTTTAGGGCAAGGGATATTAGGGCCAGGGATATTAGGGCCAGGGATATTAGGGCAAGGGATATTAGGGCCAGGGATATTAGGGCCAGGGATATTATGGCCAGGGATATTAGGTCCAGGGATATTAGGGCCAGGGATATTAGGGCCAGGGATATTAGGGCCAGGGATATTAGGGCCAGGGATATTAGGGCCAGGGATATTAGGGCCAGGGATATTAGGGCCAGCGATATTAGGGCCAGGGATATTACGGCCAGGGATAGTAGGGCCAGGGATATTAGAGCCAGGTCTATTAGGGCCAGGGATATTAGGGCCAGGGATATTAGGGCCAGGGATATTAGGGCCAGGGATATTAGGGCCTGGGATATTAGGGCCAGGGATATTAGGGCCAGGGATATTAGGGCCAGGGATATTAGGGCCAGGGATATTAGGGCCAGGGATTTTAGGACCAGGGATATTAGGGGGCAGGGATATTAGGGCCAGGGATATTAGGGCCAGGGATATTACGGCCAGGGATATAAGGGCCAGGGATATTAGGGCCAGGCATATTATGCCCAGGGATATTAGGGCCAGGGATATTAGGGCCAGCGATATTAGGGCCAGGGATATTAAGGCCGGGGATATTAGGCCCAGGGATATTAGGGCAGGGATATTAGGTCAGGGATATCAGGGCCAGGGATATTAGGGCCAGGGATATTAGGGCCAGGGATATTAGGGCCAGGGATATTAGGGCCAGGGATATTAGGGCCAGGGATATTAGGGCCAGGGATATTAGGGCCAGGGATATTAGGGCCAGGGATATTAGGGCCAGGGATTTTAGGGCAAGGGATATTAGGGCCAGGGATATTAGGGCCAGGGATATTAGAGCCAGGGATATTAGGGCCAGGGATATTAGGGCCAGGGATATTAGGGCCAGGGATATTAGGGCCAGGGATATTAGGGCCAGGGATATCAGGGCCAGGGATATCAGGGCCAGGGATATGAGGGCCAGGGATATTACGGCCAGGGATAATAGGGCCAGGGATATAAGGGCCAGGGATATTAGGGCCAGGCATATAATGCCCAGGGATATTAGGGCCAGGGATATTAGGGCCAGCGATATTAGGGCCAGGGATATTAAGGCCGGGGATATTAGGCCCAGGGATATTAGGGCCAGGGATATTAGGGCCAGCGATGTTAGGGCCAGGGATATTAGGGCCAGTGATATTAGGGCCAGGGATATTAGGGCAGGGATATTAGGTCAGGGATATTAGGGCCAGGGATATTAGGGCCAGGGATATTAGGGCCAGGGATATTAGGGCCAGGGATATTAGGGCCAGGGATATTAGGGCCAGGGATATTGGTGCCAGGGATATTAGGGCCAGGGATATTAGGGCCAGGGATTTTAGGGCAAGGGATATTAGGGCCAGGGATATTAGGGCCAGGGATATTAGAGCCAGGGATATTAGGGCCAGGGATATTAGGGCCAGGGATATTAGGGCCAGGGATATTAGGGCCAGGGATATTAGGGCCAGGGATATCAGGGCCAGGGATATCAGGGCCAGGGATATGAGGGCCAGGGATATTACGGCCAGGGATATTAGGGCCAGGGATATTAGGGCCAGGGATGTTAGGGCCAGGGATATTAGGGCCAGGGAGATTAGGGCCAGCGTTATTAGGGCCAGGGATATTAGGGCCAGGGATATTATGGCCAGGGATATTAGGGCCAGGGATATTAGGGCCAGGGATATTAGGGCCAGGGATATTAGGGCCAGGGATATTAGGGCCAGGGATATTAGGGCCACGGATATTAGGGCCAGGGATATTAGGGCCAGGGATATTAGGGCCAGGGATATTAGCACCAGGGATATTAGGGCCAGGGATATTAGGGCCAGGGATATAAGGGCCAGGGATATTAGGGCCAGGCATATTATGGCCAGCGAAATTAGGGCCAGGGATATTAGGGCAAGGGATATTAGGGCCAGGGATATTAGGGCCAGGGATATTAGCGCAAGGGATATTAGGGCCAGGGATATTAGGGCCAGGGATATTAGGGCCAGGGATATTAGGTCCAGGGATATTAGGGCCAGGGATATTAGGGCCAGGGATGTTAGGGCCAGGGATATTAGGGCCAGGGATATTAGGGCCAGGGATATTAGGGCCAGGGATATTGCGGCCAGCGATATTAGGGCCAGGGATATTAGGGCCAGAGATATTAGGGCCAGGGATATTAGAGCCAGGCATATTAGGGCCAGGGATATTAGGGCCAGGGATATTAGGGCCAGGGATATTAGGGCCAGGGATATTAGGGCCTGGGATATTTGGGTCAGGGATATTAGGGCCAGGGATATTAGGGCCAGGGATATTAGGGCCAGGGATATTAGGGCCAGGGATTTTAGGGCCAGGGATATTAGGGGCAGGGATATTAGGGCCAGGGATATTAGGGCCAGGGATATTAGGGCCAGGGATATAAAGGCCAGGAATATTAGGGCCAGGCATATTATGCCCCGGGATATTAGGGCCAGGGATATTAGGGCCAGGGATATTAGGGCCAGGGATATTAAGGCCAGGGATATTAGGGCCAGGGATATTAGGGCCAGGGATATTAGGGCAGGGATATTAGGTCCAGGGATATTAGGGCCAGGGATATTAGGGCAAGGGATATTAGGGCCAGGGATATTAGGGCCAGGGATATTAGGGCCAGGGATATTAGGTCCAGGGATATTAGGGCCAGGGATATTAGGGCCAGGGATATTAGGGCCAGGGATATTAGGGCCAGGGATATTAGGGCCAGGGATATTAGGGCCAGGGATATTAGGGCCAGGGATATTAGGGCCAGCGATATTAGGGCCAGGGATATTAGGGCCAGGGATAGTAGGGCCAGGGATATTAGAGCCCGGCATATTAGGGCCAGGGATATTAGGGCCAGGGATATTAGGGCCAGGAATATTAGGGCCAGGGATATTAGGGCCTGGGATATTAGGGCCAGGGATATTAGGGCCAGGGATATTAGGGCCAAGGATATTAGGGCCAGGGATATTAGGGCCAGGGATTTTAGGGCCAGGGATATTAGGGGCAGGGATATTAGGGCCAGGGATATTAGGGCCAGGGATATTAGGGCCAGGGATATAAGGGCCAGGGATATTAGGGCCAGGCATATTATGCCCAGGGATATTAGGGTCAGGGATATTAGGGCCAGGGATATTAGGGCCAGGGATATTAAGGCCGGGGATATTAGGCCCAGGGATATTAGGGCCAGGGATATTAGGGCCAGCGATGTTAGGGCCAGGGATATTAGCACAAGGGATATTAGGGCCAGGGATATTAGGGCCAGGGATATTAGGGCAGGGATATTAGGTCAGGGATATTAGGGCTAGGGATATTAGGGCCAGGGATATTAGGGCCAGGGATATTAGGGCCAGGGATATTAGGGCCAGGGATTTTAGGGCCAGGGATATTAAGGCCAGGGATATTAGGGCCAGGGATATTAGGGCCAGGGATATTAGGGCCAGGGATATTAGGGCCAGGGATTTTAGGGCAAGGGATATTAGGGCCAGGGATATTAGGGCCAGGGATATTAGGGCCAGGGATATTAAGGCCAGGGATATTAGGGCCAGGGATATTAGGGCCAGGGATATTAGGGCAGGGATATTAGGTCCAGGGATATTAGGGCCAGGGATATTAGGGCAAGGGATATTAGGGCCAGGGATATTAGGGCCAGGGATATTAGGGCCAGGGATATTAGGTCCAGGGATATTAGGGCCAGGGATATTAGGGCCAGGGATATTAGGGCCCGGGATATTAGGGCCAGGGATATTAGGGCCAGGGATATTAGGGCCAGGGATATTAGGGCCAGGGATATTAGGGCCAGCGATATTAGGGCCAGGGATATTAGGGCCAGGGATAGTAGGGCCAGGGATATTAGAGCCCGGCATATTAGGGCCAGGGATATTAGGGCCAGGGATATTAGGGCCAGGAATATTAGGGCCAGGGATATTAGGGCCTGGGATATTAGGGCCAGGGATATTAGGTCCAGGGATATTAGGGCCAGGGATATTAGGGCCAGGGATATTAGGGCCAGGGATTTTAGGGCCAGGGATATTAGGGGCAGGGATATTAGGGCCAGGGATATTAGGGCCAGGGATATTAGGGCCAGGGATATTAGGGCCAGGGATATTAGGGCCAGGGATTTTAGGGCCAGGGATATTAGGGGCAGGGATATTAGGGCCAGGGATATTAGGGCCAGGGATATTAAGGCCGGGGATATTAGGCCCAGGGATATTAGGGCCAGGGATATTAGGGCCAGCGATGTTAGGGCCAGGGATATTAGCACAAGGGATATTAGGGCCAGGGATATTAGGGCCAGGGATATTAGGGCAGGGATATTAGGTCAGGGATATTAGGGCTAGGGATATTAGGGCCAGGGATATTAGGGCCAGGGATATTAGGGCCAGGGATATTAGGGCCAGGGATTTTAGGGCCAGGGATATTAGGGCCAGGGATATTAGGGCCAGGGATATTATGGCCAGGGATATTAGGGCCAGGGATATTAGGGCCAGGGATTTTAGGGCAAGGGATATTAGGGCCAGGGATATTAGGGCCAGGGATATTAGAGCCAGGGATATTAGGGCCAGGGATATTAGGGCCAGGGATATTAGGGCCAGGGATATTAGGGCCAGGGATATTAGGGCCAGGGATATCAGGGCCAGGGATATCAGGGCCAGGGATATGAGGGCCAGGGATATTAGGGCCAGGGATATTAGGGCCAGGGATATTAGGGCCAGGGATATTAGGGCCAGGGATATTAGGGCCAGGGATATTAGGGCCAGGGAGATTAGGGCCAGCGTTATTAGGGCCAGGGATATTAGGGCCAGGGATATTATGGCCAGGGATATTAGGGCCAGGGATATTAGGGCCAGGGATATTAGGGCCAGGGATATTAGGGCCAGGGATATTAGGGCCAGGGATATTAGGGCCAGGGATATTAGGGCCAGGGATATTAGGGCCACGGATATTAGGGCCAGGGATGTTAGGGCCAGGGATATTAGGGCCATAAATATTAGCGCCAGGGATATTAGGGCCAGGGATATTAGGGCCAGGGATATAAGGGCCAGGGATATTAGGGCCAGGCATATTATGGCCAGGGATATTAGGGCCAGGGATATTAGGGCAAGGGATATTAGGGCCAGGGATATTAGGGCCAGGGATATTAGGGCCAGGGATATAAGGGCCAGGAATATTAGGGCCAGGCATATTATGCCCAGGGATATTAGGGCCAGGGATATTAGGGCCAGGGATATTAGGGCCAGGGATATTAAGGCCAGGGATATTAGGGCCAGGGATATTAGGGCCAGGGATATTAGGGCAGGGATATTAGGTCCAGGGATATTAGGGCCAGGGATATTAGGGCCAGGGATGTTAGGGACAGGGATATTAGCGCCAGGGATATTAGGGCCAGGGATATTAGGGCCAGGGTTATTAGGGCCAGGGAAATTAGGGCCAGGGATATTAGGGCGAGGGATATTAGGGCCAGGGATATTAGGGCCAGGGATATTAGGGCCAGGGATATTAGGGCCAGGGATATTAGGGCCAGGGATTTTAGGGCAAGGGATATTAGGGCCCAGGGATATTAGGGCCAGGGATATTAGAGCCAGGGATATTAGGGCCAGGGATATTAGGGCCAGGGATATTAGGGCCAGGGATATTAGGGCCAGGGATATCAGGGCCAGGGATATTAGGGCCAGGGATATTAGGGCCAGGGATATTAGGGCCTGGGATATTATGGCCAGGGATATTAGGGCCAGCGATATTAGGGCCAGGGATATTAGGGCCAGGGATATTAGGGCCAGGGATATTAGAGCCAGGGATATTAGGGCCAGGGATATTAGGGCCAGGGATATTAGGGCCAGGGATATTAGGGCCAGGGATTTTAGGGCAAGGGATATTAGGGCCAGGGATATTAGGGCCAGGGATATTAGAGCCAGGGATATTAGGGCCAGGGATATTAGGGCCAGGGATATTAGGGCCAGGGATATTAGGGCCAGGGATATTAGGGCCAGGGATATCAGGGCCAGGGATATCAGGGCCAGGGATATTAGGGCCAGGGATATTAGGGCCAGGGATATTAGGGCCAGGGATATTAGGGCCAGGGATATTAGGGCCAGGGATATTAGGGCCAGGGATATTAGGGCCAGGGATATTAGGGCCAGGGATATTAGGGCCACGGATATTAGGGCCAGGGATATTAGGGCCAGGGATATTAGGGCCAGGGATATTAGGGCCAGGGATATTAGGGCCAGGGATATTAGGGCCAGGGATATAAGGGCCAGGGATATTAGGGCCAGGCATATTATGGCCAGGGATATTAGGGCCAGGGATATTAGGGCAAGGGATATTAGGGCCAGGGATATTAGGGCCAGGGATATTAGGGCAAGGGATATTAGGGCCAGGGATATTAGGGCCAGGGATATTAGGGCCAGGGATATTAGGTCCAGGGATATTAGGGCCAGGGATATTAGGGCCAGGGATATTAGGGCCAGGGATATTAGGGCCAGGGATATTAGGGTCAGGGATATTATGGCCAGGGATATTAGGGCCAGGGATATTAGGGCCAGCGATATTAGGGCCAGGGATATTACGGCCAGGGATAT
The DNA here is from genome assembly GCF_048934315.1 of Petromyzon marinus. Classification (NCBI taxonomy): domain Eukaryota; kingdom Metazoa; phylum Chordata; class Hyperoartia; order Petromyzontiformes; family Petromyzontidae; genus Petromyzon; species Petromyzon marinus. Next base: position 3,826,833 of record NW_027422684.1, on the reverse strand, counting down.
TAGGGCCAGGGATATTAGAGCCAGGCATATTAGGGCCAGGGATATTAGGGCCAGGGATATTAAGGCCAGGGATATTAGGGCCAGGGATATTAGGGCCTGGGATATTAGGGCCAGGGATATTAGGGCCAGGGATATTAGGGCCAGGGATATTAGGGCCAGGGATATTAGGGCCAGGGATTTTAGGGCCAGGGATATTAGGGGCAGGGATATTAGGGCCAGGGATATTAGGGCCAGGGATATTAAGGCCAGGGATATAAGGGCCAGGGATATTAGGGCCAGGCGTATTATGCCCAGGGATATTAGGGCCAGGGATATTAGGGCCAGGGATATTAGGGCCAGGGATATTAGGGCCAACGATATTAGGGCCAGGGATATTAGGGCCAGGGAGATTAGGGCCAGCGTTATTAGGGCCAGGGATATTAGGGCCAGGGATATTATGGCCAGGGATATTAGGGCCAGGGATATTAGGGCCAGGGTTATTAGGGCCAGGGATATTAGGGCCAGGGATATTAGGGCCAGGGATATTAGGGCCAGGGATATTAGGGCCAGGGATATTAGCACCAGGGATATTAGGGCCAGGGATATTAGGGCCAGGGATATTAGGGCCAGGGATATAAGGGCCAGGGATATTAGGGCCAGGCATATTATGGCCAGCGAAATTAGGGCCAGGGATATTAGGGCAAGGGATATTAGGGCCAGGGATATTAGGGCCAGGGATATTAGCGCAAGGGATATTAGGGCCAGGGATATTAGGGCCAGGGATATTAGGGCCAGGGATATTAGGTCCAGGGATATTAGGGCCAGGGATATTAGGGCCAGGGATGTTAGGGCCAGGGATATTAGGGCCAGGGATATTAGGGCCAGGGATATTAGGGCCAGGGATATTGCGGCCAGCGATATTAGGGCCAGGGATATTAGGGCCAGAGATATTAGGGCCAGGGATATTAGAGCCAGGCATATTAGGGCCAGGGATATTAGGGCCAGGGATATTAGGGCCAGGGATATTAGGGCCAGGGATATTAGGGCCTGGGATATTTGGGTCAGGGATATTAGGGCCAGGGATATTAGGGCCAGGGATATTAGGGCCAGGGATATTAGGGCCAGGGATTTTAGGGCCAGGGATATTAGGGGCAGGGATATTAGGGCCAGGGATATTAGGGCCAGGGATATTAGGGCCAGGGATATAAAGGCCAGGAATATTAGGGCCAGGCATATTATGCCCCGGGATATTAGGGCCAGGGATATTAGGGCCAGGGATATTAGGGCCAGGGATATTAAGGCCAGGGATATTAGGGCCAGGGATATTAGGGCCAGGGATATTAGGGCAGGGATATTAGGTCCAGGGATATTAGGGCCAGGGATATTAGGGCAAGGGATATTAGGGCCAGGGATATTAGGGCCAGGGATATTAGGGCCAGGGATATTAGGTCCAGGGATATTAGGGCCAGGGATATTAGGGCCAGGGATATTAGGGCCAGGGATATTAGGGCCAGGGATATTAGGGCCAGGGATATTAGGGCCAGGGATATTAGGGCCAGGGATATTAGGGCCAGCGATATTAGGGCCAGGGATATTAGGGCCAGGGATAGTAGGGCCAGGGATATTAGAGCCCGGCATATTAGGGCCAGGGATATTAGGGCCAGGGATATTAGGGCCAGGAATATTAGGGCCAGGGATATTAGGGCCTGGGATATTAGGGCCAGGGATATTAGGGCCAGGGATATTAGGGCCAAGGATATTAGGGCCAGGGATATTAGGGCCAGGGATTTTAGGGCCAGGGATATTAGGGGCAGGGATATTAGGGCCAGGGATATTAGGGCCAGGGATATTAGGGCCAGGGATATAAGGGCCAGGGATATTAGGGCCAGGCATATTATGCCCAGGGATATTAGGGTCAGGGATATTAGGGCCAGGGATATTAGGGCCAGGGATATTAAGGCCGGGGATATTAGGCCCAGGGATATTAGGGCCAGGGATATTAGGGCCAGCGATGTTAGGGCCAGGGATATTAGCACAAGGGATATTAGGGCCAGGGATATTAGGGCCAGGGATATTAGGGCAGGGATATTAGGTCAGGGATATTAGGGCTAGGGATATTAGGGCCAGGGATATTAGGGCCAGGGATATTAGGGCCAGGGATATTAGGGCCAGGGATTTTAGGGCCAGGGATATTAAGGCCAGGGATATTAGGGCCAGGGATATTAGGGCCAGGGATATTAGGGCCAGGGATATTAGGGCCAGGGATTTTAGGGCAAGGGATATTAGGGCCAGGGATATTAGGGCCAGGGATATTAGGGCCAGGGATATTAAGGCCAGGGATATTAGGGCCAGGGATATTAGGGCCAGGGATATTAGGGCAGGGATATTAGGTCCAGGGATATTAGGGCCAGGGATATTAGGGCAAGGGATATTAGGGCCAGGGATATTAGGGCCAGGGATATTAGGGCCAGGGATATTAGGTCCAGGGATATTAGGGCCAGGGATATTAGGGCCAGGGATATTAGGGCCCGGGATATTAGGGCCAGGGATATTAGGGCCAGGGATATTAGGGCCAGGGATATTAGGGCCAGGGATATTAGGGCCAGCGATATTAGGGCCAGGGATATTAGGGCCAGGGATAGTAGGGCCAGGGATATTAGAGCCCGGCATATTAGGGCCAGGGATATTAGGGCCAGGGATATTAGGGCCAGGAATATTAGGGCCAGGGATATTAGGGCCTGGGATATTAGGGCCAGGGATATTAGGTCCAGGGATATTAGGGCCAGGGATATTAGGGCCAGGGATATTAGGGCCAGGGATTTTAGGGCCAGGGATATTAGGGGCAGGGATATTAGGGCCAGGGATATTAGGGCCAGGGATATTAGGGCCAGGGATATTAGGGCCAGGGATATTAGGGCCAGGGATTTTAGGGCCAGGGATATTAGGGGCAGGGATATTAGGGCCAGGGATATTAGGGCCAGGGATATTAAGGCCGGGGATATTAGGCCCAGGGATATTAGGGCCAGGGATATTAGGGCCAGCGATGTTAGGGCCAGGGATATTAGCACAAGGGATATTAGGGCCAGGGATATTAGGGCCAGGGATATTAGGGCAGGGATATTAGGTCAGGGATATTAGGGCTAGGGATATTAGGGCCAGGGATATTAGGGCCAGGGATATTAGGGCCAGGGATATTAGGGCCAGGGATTTTAGGGCCAGGGATATTAGGGCCAGGGATATTAGGGCCAGGGATATTAGGGCCAGGGATATTAGGGCCAGGGATATTAGGGCCAGGGATTTTAGGGCCAGGGATATTAGGGCCAGGGATATTAGGGCCAGGGATATTAGGGCCAGGGATATTAGAGCCAGGGATATTAGGGCCAGGGATATTAGGGCCAGGGATATTAGGGCCAGGGATATTAGGGCCAGGGATATTAGGGCCAGGGATATCAGGGCCAGGGATATCAGGGCCAGGGATATGAGGGCCAGGGATATTAGGGCCAGGGATATTAGGGCCAGGGATATTAGGGCCAGGGATATTAGGGCCAGGGATATTAGGGCCAGGGATATTAGGGCCAGGGAGATTAGGGCCAGCGTTATTAGGGCCAGGGATATTAGGGCCAGAGATATTATGGCCAGGGATATTAGGGCCAGGGATATTAGGGCCAGGGATATTAGGGCCAGGGATATTAGGGCCAGGGATATTAGGGCCAGGGATATTAGGGCCAGGGATATTAGGGCCAGGGATATTAGGGCCACGGATATTAGGGCCAGGGATGTTAGGGCCAGGGATATTAGGGCCATAAATATTAACGCCAGGGATATTAGGGCCAGGGATATTAGGGCCAGGGATATAAGGGCCAGGGATATTAGGGCCAGGCATATTATGGCCAGGGATATTAGGGCCAGGGATATTAGGGCAAGGGATATTAGGGCCAGGGATATTAGGGCCAGGGATATTAGGGCCAGGGATATAAGGGCCAGGAATATTAGGGCCAGGCATATTATGCCCAGGGATATTAGGGCCAGGGATATTAGGGCCAGGGATATTAGGGCCAGGGATATTAAGGCCAGGGATATTAGGGCCAGGGATATTAGGGCCAGGGATATTAGGGCAGGGATATTAGGTCCAGGGATATTAGGGCCAGGGATATTAGGGCCAGGGATGTTAGGGACAGGGATATTAGCGCCAGGGATATTAGGGCCAGGGATATTAGGGCCAGGGTTATTAGGGCCAGGGAAATTAGGGCCAGGGATATTAGGGCGAGGGATATTAGGGCCAGGGATATTAGGGCCAGGGATATTAGGGCCAGGGATATTAGGGCCAGGGATATTAGGGCCAGGGATTTTAGGGCAAGGGATATTAGGGCCCAGGGATATTAGGGCCAGGGATATTAGAGCCAGGGATATTAGGGCCAGGGATATTAGGGCCAGGGATATTAGGGCCAGGGATATTAGGGCCAGGGATATCAGGGCCAGGGATATTAGGGCCAGGGATATTAGGGCCAGGGATATTAGGGCCTGGGATATTATGGCCAGGGATATTAGGGCCAGCGATATTAGGGCCAGGGATATTAGGGCCAGGGATATTAGGGCCAGGGATATTAGAGCCAGGGATATTAGGGCCAGGGATATTAGGGCCAGGGATATTAGGGCCAGGGATATTAGGGCCAGGGATTTTAGGGCAAGGGATATTAGGGCCAGGGATATTAGGGCCAGGGATATTAGAGCCAGGGATATTAGGGCCAGGGATATTAGGGCCAGGGATATTAGGGCCAGGGATATTAGGGCCAGGGATATTAGGGCCAGGGATATCAGGGCCAGGGATATCAGGGCCAGGGATATTAGGGCCAGGGATATTAGGGCCAGGGATATTAGGGCCAGGGATATTAGGGCCAGGGATATTAGGGCCAGGGATATTAGGGCCAGGGATATTAGGGCCAGGGATATTAGGGCCAGGGATATTAGGGCCACGGATATTAGGGCCAGGGATATTAGGGCCAGGGATATTAGGGCCAGGGATATTAGGGCCAGGGATATTAGGGCCAGGGATATTAGGGCCAGGGATATAAGGGCCAGGGATATTAGGGCCAGGCATATTATGGCCAGGGATATTAGGGCCAGGGATATTAGGGCAAGGGATATTAGGGCCAGGGATATTAGGGCCAGGGATATTAGGGCAAGGGATATTAGGGCCAGGGATATTAGGGCCAGGGATATTAGGGCCAGGGATATTAGGTCCAGGGATATTAGGGCCAGGGATATTAGGGCCAGGGATATTAGGGCCAGGGATATTAGGGCCAGGGATATTAGGGTCAGGGATATTATGGCCAGGGATATTAGGGCCAGGGATATTAGGGCCAGCGATATTAGGGCCAGGGATATTACGGCCAGGGATATTAGGGCCAGGGATATTAGAGCCAGGCATATTAGGGCCAGGGATATTAGGGCCAGGGATATTAAGGCCAGGGATATTAGGGCCAGGGATATTAGGGCCTGGGATATTAGGGCCAGGGATATTAGGGCCAGGGATATTAGGGCCAGGGATATTAGGGCCAGGGATATTAGGGCCAGGGATTTTAGGGCCAGGGATATTAGGGGCAGGGATATTAGGGCCAGGGATATTAGGGCCAGGGATATTAAGGCCAGGGATATAAGGGCCAGGGATATTAGGGCCAGGCGTATTATGCCCAGGGATATTAGGGCCAGGGATATTAGGGCCAGGGATATTAGGGCCAGGGATATTAGGGCCAGGGATATTAGGGCCAGGGATATTAGGGCCAGGGAGATTAGGGCCAGCGTTATTAGGGCCAGGGATATTAGGGCCAGGGATATTATGGCCAGGGATATTAGGGCCAGGGATATTAGGGCCAGGGTTATTAGGGCCAGGGATATTAGGGCCAGGGATATTAGGGCCAGGGATATTAGGGCCAGGGATATTAGGGCCACGGATATTAGGGCCAGGGATATTAGGGCCAGCGATATTAGGGCCAGGGATATTAGGGCCAGGGATATAAGGGCCAGGGATATTAGGGCCAGGCATATTATGGCCAGGGATATTAGGGCCAGGGATTTTAGGGCAAGGGATATTAGGGCCAGGGATATTAGGGCAAGGGATATTAGGGCAAGGGATATTAGGGCCAGGGATATTAGGGCCAGGGATATTAGGGCCAGGGATATTAGGGCCAGGGATATTAGGGCCAGGGATATTAGGGCCAGCGATATTAGGGCCAGGGATATTAGGGCCAGGGATAGTAGGGCCAGGGATATTAGAGCCAGGCCTATTAGGGCCAGGGATATTAGGGCCAGGGATATTAGGGCCAGGGATATTAGGGCCAGGGATATTAGGGCCTGGGATATTAGGGCCAGGGATATTAGGGCCAGGGATATTAGGGCCAGGGATATTAGGGCCAGGGATATTAGGGCCAGGGATTTTAGGGCCAGGGATATTAGGGGCAGGGATATTAGGGCCATGGATATTAGGGCCAGGGATATTAGGGCCAGGGATATAAGGGCCAGGGATATTAGGGCCAGGCATATTATGCCCAGGGATATTAGGGCCAGGGATATTAGGGCCAGCGATATTAGGGCCAGGGATATTAAGGCCGGGGATATTAGGCCCAGGGATATTAGGGCCAGGGATATTAGGGCCAGCGATGCTAGGGCCAGGGATATTAGGGCCAGGGATATTAGGGCCAGGGATATTAGGGCAGGGATATTAGGTCAGGGATATTAGGGCCAGGGATATTAGGGCCAGGGATATTAGGGCCAGGGATATTAGGGCCAGGGATATTAGGGCCAGGGATATTAGGGCCAGGGATATTAGGGCCAGGGATATTAGGGCCAGGGATTTTAGGGCAAGGGATATTAGGGCCAGGGATATTAGAGCCAGGGATATTAGGGCCAGGGATATTAGGGCCAGGGATATTAGGGCCAGGGATATTAGGGCCAGGGATATTAGGGCCAGGGATATCAGGGCCAGGGATATCAGGGCCAGGGATATGAGGGCCAGGGATATTACGGCCAGGGATATTAGGGCCAGGGATATAAGGGCCAGGGATATAAGGGCCAGGGATATTAGGGCCAGGCATATTATGCCCAGGGATATTAGGGCCAGGGATATTAGGGCCAGCGATATTAGGGCCAGGGATATTAAGGCCGGGGATATTAGGCCCAGGGATATTAGGGCCAGGGATATTAGGGCCAGCGATGTTAGGGCCAGGGATATTAGGGCCAGGGATATTAGGGCCAGGGATATTAGGGCAGGGATATTAGGTCAGGGATATTAGGGCCAGGGATATTAGGGCCAGGGATATTAGGGCCAGGGATATTAGGGCCAGGGATATTAGGGCCAGGGATATTAGGGCCAGGGATATTAAGGCCAGGGATATTAGGGCCAGGGATATTAGGGCCAGGGATATTAGGGCCAGGGATTTTAGGGCAAGGGATATTAGGGCCAGGGATATTAGGGCCAGGGATATTAGAGCCAGGGATATTAGGGCCAGGGATATTAGGGCCAGGGATATTAGGGCCAGGGATATTAGGGCCAGGGATATTAGGGCCAGGGATATCAGGGCCAGGGATATGAGGGCCAGGGATATTACGGCCAGGGATATTAGGGCCAGGGATATTAGGGCCAGGGATGTTAGGGCCAGGGATATTAGGGCCAGGGAGATTAGGGCCAGCGTTATTAGGGCCAGGGATATTAGGGCCAGGGATATTAGGGCCAGGGATATTAGGGCCAGGGATATTAGGGCCAGGGATATTAGGGCCACGGATATTAGGGCCAGGGATATTAGGGCCAGGGATATTAGGGCCAGGGATATTAGGGCCAGGGATATTAGGGCCAGGGATATTAGGGCCAGGGATATAAGGGCCAGGGATATTAGGGCCAGGCATATTATGGCCAGGGATATTAGGGCCAGGGATATTAGGGCAAGGGATATTAGGGCCAGGGATATTAGGGCCAGGGATATTAGGGCAAGGGATATTAGGGCCAGGGATATTAGGGCCAGGGATATTAGGGCCAGGGATATTAGGTCCAGGGATATTAGGGCCAGGGATATTAGGGCCAGGGATATTAGGGCCAGGGATATTAGGGCCAGGGATATTAGTGTCAGGGATATTATGGCCAGGGATATTAGGGCCAGGGATATTAGGGCCAGGGATATTAGGGCCAGGGATATCAGGGCCAGGGATATGAGGGCCAGGGATATTACGGCCAGGGATATTAGGGCCAGGGATATTAGGGCCAGGGATGTTAGGGCCAGGGATATTAGGGCCAGGGAGATTAGGGCCAGCGTTATTAGGGCCAGGGATATTAGGGCCAGGGATATTAGGGCCAGGGATATTAGGGCCAGGGATATTAGGGCCAGGGATATTAGGGCCACGGATATTAGGGCCAGGGATATTAGGGCCAGGGATATTAGGGCCAGGGATATTAGGGCCAGGGATATTAGGGCCAGGGATATTAGGGCCAGGGATATAAGGGCCAGGGATATTAGGGCCAGGCATATTATGGCCAGGGATATTAGGGCCAGGGATATTAGGGCAAGGGATATTAGGGCCAGGGATATTAGGGCCAGGGATATTAGGGCAAGGGATATTAGGGCCAGGGATATTAGGGCCAGGGATATTAGGGCCAGGGATATTAGGTCCAGGGATATTAGGGCCAGGGATATTAGGGCCAGGGATATTAGGGCCAGGGATATTAGGGCCAGGGATATTAGGGTCAGGGATATTATGGCCAGGGATATTAGGGCCAGGGATATTAGGGCCAGCGATATTAGGGCCAGGGATATTACGGCCAGGGATATTAGGGCCAGGGATATTAGAGCCAGGCATATTAGGGCCAGGGATATTAGGGCCAGGGATATTAAGGCCAGGGATATTAGGGCCAGGGATATTAGGGCCTGGGATATTAGGGCCAGGGATATTAGGGCCAGGGATATTAGGGCCAGGGATATTAGGGCCAGGGATATTAGGGCCAGGGATTTTAGGGCCAGGGATATTAGGGGCAGGGATATTAGGGCCAGGGATATTAGGGCCAGGGATATTAAGGCCAGGGATATAAGGGCCAGGGATATTAGGGCCAGGCGTATTATGCCCAGGGATATTAGGGCCAGGGATATTAGGGCCAGGGATATTAGGGCCAGGGATATTAGGGCCAGGGATATTAGGGCCAGGGATATTAGGGCCAGGGAGATTAGGGCCAGCGTTATTAGGGCCAGGGATATTAGGGCCAGGGATATTATGGCCAGGGATATTAGGGCCAGGGATATTAGGGCCAGGGTTATTAGGGCCAGGGATATTAGGGCCAGGGATATTAGGGCCAGGGATATTAGGGCCAGGGATATTAGGGCCACGGATATTAGGGCCAGGGATATTAGGGCCAGCGATATTAGGGCCAGGGATATTAGGGCCAGGGATATAAGGGCCAGGGATATTAGGGCCAGGCATATTATGGCCAGGGATATTAGGGCCAGGGATTTTAGGGCAAGGGATATTAGGGCCAGGGATATTAGGGCCAGGGATATTAGGGCAAGGGATATTAGGGCCAGGGATATTAGGGCCAGGGATATTAGGGCCAGGGATATTAGGGCCAGGGATATTAGGGCCAGGGATATTAGGGCCAGCGATATTAGGGCCAGGGATATTAGGGCCAGGGATAGTAGGGCCAGGGATATTAGAGCCAGGCCTATTAGGGCCAGGGATATTAGGGCCAGGGATATTAGGGCCAGGGATATTAGGGCCAGGGATATTAGGGCCTGGGATATTAGGGCCAGGGATATTAGGGCCAGGGATATTAGGGCCAGGGATATTAGGGCCAGGGATATTAGGGCCAGGGATTTTAGGGCCAGGGATATTAGGGGCAGGGATATTAGGGCCATGGATATTAGGGCCAGGGATATTAGGGCCAGGGATATAAGGGCCAGGGATATTAGGGCCAGGCATATTATGCCCAGGGATATTAGGGCCAGGGATATTAGGGCCAGCGATATTAGGGCCAGGGATATTAAGGCCGGGGATATTAGGCCCAGGGATATTAGGGCCAGGGATATTAGGGCCAGCGATGCTAGGGCCAGGGATATTAGGGCCAGGGATATTAGGGCCAGGGATATTAGGGCAGGGATATTAGGTCAGGGATATTAGGGCCAGGGATATTAGGGCCAGGGATATTAGGGCCAGGGATATTAGGGCCAGGGATATTAGGGCCAGGGATATTAGGGCCAGGGATATTAGGGCCAGGGATATTAGGGCCAGGGATTTTAGGGCAAGGGATATTAGGGCCAGGGATATTAGAGCCAGGGATATTAGGGCCAGGGATATTAGGGCCAGGGATATTAGGGCCAGGGATATTAGGGCCAGGGATATTAGGGCCAGGGATATCAGGGCCAGGGATATCAGGGCCAGGGATATGAGGGCCAGGGATATTACGGCCAGGGATATTAGGGCCAGGGATATAAGGGCCAGGGATATTAGGGCCAGGCATATTATGCCCAGGGATATTAGGGCCAGGGATATTAGAGCCAGCGATATTAGGGCCAGGGATATTAAGGCCGGGGATATTAGGCCCAGGGATATTAGGGCCAGGGATATTAGGGCCAGCGATGTTAGGGCCAGGGATATTAGGGCCAGGGATATTAGGGCCAGGGATATTAGGGCAGGGATATTAGGTCAGGGATATTAGGGCCAGGGATATTAGGGCCAGGGATATTAGGGCCAGGGATATTAGGGCCAGGGATATTAGGGCCAGGGATATTAGGGCCAGGGATATTAAGGCCAGGGATATTAGGGCCAGGGATATTAGGGCCAGGGATATTAGGGCCAGGGATTTTAGGGCAAGGGATATTAGGGCCAGGGATATTAGGGCCAGGGATATTAGAGCCAGGGATATTAGGGCCAGGGATATTAGGGCCAGGGATATTAGGGCCAGGGATATTAGGGCCAGGGATATTAGGGCCAGGGATATCAGGGCCAGGGATATGAGGGCCAGGGATATTACGGCCAGGGATATTAGGGCCAGGGATATTAGGGCCAGGGATGTTAGGGCCAGGGATATTAGGGCCAGGGAGATTAGGGCCAGCGTTATTAGGGCCAGGGATATTAGGGCCAGGGATATTATGGCCAGGGATATTAGGGCCAGGGATATTAGGGCCAGGGATATTAGGGCCAGGGATATTAGGGCCAGGGATATTAGGGCCAGGGATATTAGGGCCAGGGATATTAGGGCCAGGGATATTAGGGCCAGGGATATTAGGGCCAGGGATATTAGCACCAGGGATATTAGGGCCAGGGATATTAGGGCCAGGGATATAAGGGCCAGGGATATTAGGGCCAGGCATATTATGGCCAGCGATATTAGGGCCAGGGATATTAGGGCAAGGGATATTAGGGCCAGGGATATTAGGGCCAGGGATATTAGCGCAAGGGATATTAGGGCCAGGGATATTAGGCCAGGGATATTATGGCCAGGGATATTAGGTCCAGGGATATTAGGGCCAGGGATATTAGGGCCAGGGATGTTAGGGCCAGGGATATTAGGGCCAGGGATATTAGGGCCAAGGATATTGGGCCAGGGATATTGCGGCCAGCGATATTAGGGCCAGGGATATTAGGGCCAGAGATATTAGGGCCAGGGATATTAGAGCCAGGCATATTAGGGCCAGGGATATTAGGGCCAGGGATATTAGGGCCAGGGATATTAGGGCCAGGGATATTAGGGCCTGGGATATTAGGGCCAGGGATATTAGGGCCAGGGATATTAGGGCCAGGGATATTAGGACCAGGGATATTAGGGCCAGGGATTTTAGGGCCAGGGATATTAGGGGCAGGGATATTAGGGCCAGGGCTATTAGGGCCAGGGATATTAGTGCCAGGGATATAAGGGCCAGGAATATTAGGGCCAGGCATATTATGCCCCGGGATATTAGGGCCAGGGATATTAGGGCCAGGGATATTAGGGCCAGGGATATTAGGGCCAGGGATATTAGGGCAGGGATATTAGGTCCAGGGATATTAGGGCCTGGGATATTAGGGCCAGGGATATTAGGGCCAGGGATATTAGGGCCAGGGATATTAGGGCCAGGGATATTAGGGCCAGGGATATTAGGGCCAGGGATATCAGGGCCAGGGATATCAGGGCCAGGGATATGAGGGCCAGGGATATTAGGGCCAGGGATATTAGGGCCAGGGATATTAGGGCCAGGGATATTAGGGCCAGGGATATTAGGGCCAGGGATATTAGGGCCAGGGAGATTAGGGCCAGCGTTATTAGGGCCAGGGATATTAGGGCCAGGGATATTATGGCCAGGGATATTAGGGCCAGGGATATTAGGGCCAGGGATATTAGGGCCAGGGATATTAGGGCCAGGGATATTAGGGCCAGGGATATTAGGGCCAGGGATATTAGGGCCAGGGATATTAGGGCCACGGATATTAGGGCCAGGGATTTTAGGGCCAGGGATATTAGGGCCATGGATATTAGCGCCAGGGATATTAGGGCCAGGGATATTAGGGCCAGGGATATAAGGGCCAGGGATATTAGGGCCAGGCATATTATGGCCAGGGATATTAGGGCCAGGGATATTAGGGCAAGGGATATTAGGGCCAGGGATATTAGGGCCAGGGATATTAGGGCCAGGGATAAAAGGGCCAGGAATATTAGGGCCAGGCATATTATGCCCAGGGATATTAGGGCCAGGGATATTAGGGCCAGGGATATTAGGGCCAGGGATATTAAGGCCAGGGATATTAGGGCCAGGGATATTAGGGCCAGGGATATTAGGGCAGGGATATTAGGTCCAGGGATATTAGGGCCAGGGATATTAGGGCCAGGGATGTTAGGGACAGGGATATTAGCGCCAGGGATATTAGGGCCAGGGATATTAGGGCCAGGGTTATTAGGGCCAGGAAAATTAGGGCCAGGGATATTAGGGCGAGGGATATTAGGGCCAGGGATATTAGGGCCAGGGATATTAGGGCCAGGGATATTAGGGCCAGGGATATTAGGGCCAGGGATTTTAGGGCAAGGGATATTAGGGCCCAGGGATATTAGGGCCAGGGATATTAGAGCCAGGGATATTAGGGCCAGGGATATTAGGGCCAGGGGTATTAGGGCCAGGGATATCAGGGCCAGGGATATCAGGGCCAGGGATATTAGGGCCAGGGATATTAGGGCCAGGGATATTAGGGCCAGGGATATTATGGCCAGGGATATTAGGGCCAGCGATATTAGGGCCAGGGATATTAGGGCCAGGGATATTAGGGCCAGGGATATTAGAGCCAGGGATATTAGGGCCAGGGATATTGGGGCCAGGGATATTAGGGCCAGGGATATTAGGGCCAGGGATTTTAGGGCAAGGGATATTAGGGCCAGGGATATTAGGGCCAGGGATATTAGAGCCAGGGATATTAGGGCCAGGGATATTAGGGCCAGGGATATTAGGGCCAGGGATATTAGGGCCAGGGATATCAGGGCCAGGGATATCAGGGCCAGGGATATTAGGGCCAGGGATATTAGGGCCAGGGATATTAGGGCCAGGGATATTAGGGCCAGGGATATTAGGGCCAGGGATATTAGGGCCAGGGATATTAGGGCCAGGGATATTAGGGCCAGGGATATTAGGGCCAGGGATATTAGGGCCAGGGATATTAGGGCCAGGGATATTAGGGCCACGGATATTAGGGCCAGGGATATTAGGGCCAGGGATATTAGGGCCAGGGATATTAGGGCCAGGGATATTAGGGCCAGGGATATTAGGGCCAGGGATATAAGGGCCAGGGATATTAGGGCCAGGCATATTATGGCCAGGGATATTAGGGCCAGGGATATTAGGGCAAGGGATATTAGGGCCAGGGATATTAGGGCCAGGGATATTAGGGCAAGGGATATTAGGGCCAGGGATATTAGGGCCAGGGATATTAGGGCCAGGGATATTAGGTCCAGGGATATTAGGGCCAGGGATATTAGGGCCAGGGATATTAGGGCCAGGGATATTAGGGCCAGGGATATTAGGGTCAGGGATATTATGGCCAGGGATATTAGGGCCAGGGATATTAGGGCCAGCGATATTAGGGCCAGGGATATTACGGCCAGGGATATTAGGGCCAGGGATATTAGAGCCAGGCATATTAGGGCCAGGGATATTAGGGCCAGGGATATTAGGGCCAGGGATATTAGGGCCAGGGATATTAGGGCCTGGGATATTAGGGCCAGGGATATTAGGGCCAGGGATATTAGGGCCAGGGATATTAGGGCCAGGGATATTAGGGCCAGGGATTTTAGGGCCAGGGATATTAGGGGCAGGGATATTAGGGCCAGGGATATTAGGGCCAGGGATATTAAGGCCAGGGATATAAGGGCCAGGGATATTAGGGCCAGGCATATTATGCCCAGGGATATTAGGGCCAGGGATATTAGGGCCAGGGATATTAGGGCCAGGGATATTAGGGCCAGGGATATTAGGGCCAGGGATATTAGGGCCAGGGAGATTAGGGCCAGCGTTATTAGGGCCAGGGATATTAGGGCCAGGGATATTATGGCCAGGGATATTAGGGCCAGGGATATTAGGGCCAGGGTTATTAGGGCCAGGGATATTAGGGCCAGGGATATTAGGGCCAGGGATATTAGGGCCAGGGATATTAGGGCCAGGGATATTAGGGCCACGGATATTAGGGCCAGGGATATTAGGGCCAGGGATATTAGGGCCAGGGATATTAGGGCCAGGGATATTAGGGCCAGGGATATAAGGGCCAGGGATATTAGGGCCAGGCATATTATGGCCAGGGATATTAGGGCCAGGGATTTTAGGGCAAGGAATATTAGGGCCAGGGATATTAGGGCCAGGGATATTAGGGCAAGGGATATTAGGGCCAGGGATATTAGGGCCAGGGATATTAGGGCCAGGGATATTAGGGCCAGGGATATTAGGGCCAGGGATATTAGGGCCAGCGATATTAGGGCCAGGGATATTAGGGCCAGGGATAGTAGGGCCAGGGATATTAGAGCCAGGCCTATTAGGGCCAGGGATATTAGGGCCAGGGATATTAGGGCCAGGGATATTAGGGCCAGGGATATTAGGGCCTGGGATATTAGGGCCAGGGATATTAGGGCCAGGGATATTAGGGCCAGGGATATTAGGGCCAGGGATATTAGGGCCAGGGATTTTAGGGCCAGGGATATTAGGGGCAGGGATATTAGGGCCAGGGATATTAGGGCCAGGGATATTAGGGCCAGGGATATAAGGGCCAGGGATATTAGGGCCAGGCATATTATGCCCAGGGATATTAGGGCCAGGGATATTAGGGCCAGCGATATTAGGGCCAGGGATATTAAGGCCGGGGATATTAGGCCCAGGGATATTAGGGCCAGGGATATTAGGGCCAGCGATGTTAGGGCCAGGGATATTAGGGCCAGGGATATTAGGGCCAGGGATATTAGGGCAGGGATATTAGGTCAGGGTTATTAGGGCCAGGGATATTAGGGCCAGGGATATTAGGGCCAGGGATATTAGGGCCAGGGATATTAGGGCCAGGGATATTAGGGCCAGGGATATTAGGGCCAGGGATATTAGGGCAAGGGATATTAGGGCCAGGGATATTAGGGCCAGGGATATTAGAGCCAGGGATATTAGGGCCAGGGATATTAGGGCCAGGGATATTAGGGCCAGGGATATTAGGGCCAGGGATATTAGGGCCAGGGATATCAGGGCCAGGGATATCAGGGCCAGGGATATGAGGGCAAGGGATATTACGGCCAGGGATATTAGGGCCAGGGATATAAGGGCCAGGGATATTAGGGCCAGGCATATTATGCCCAGGGATATTAGGGCCAGGGATATTAGGGCCAGCGATATTAGGGCCAGGGATATTAAGGCCGGGGATATTAGGCCCAGGGATATTAGGGCCAGGGATATTAGGGCCAGCGATGTTAGGGCCAGGGATATTAGGGCCAGGGATATTAGGGCCAGGGATATTAGGGCAGGGATATTAGGTCAGGGATATTAGGGCCAGGGATATTAGGGCCAGGGATATTAGGGCCAGGGATATTAGGGCCAGGGATATTAGGGCCAGGGATATTAGGGCCAGGGATATTAAGGCCAGGGATATTAGGGCCAGGGATATTAGGGCCAGGGATATTAGGGCCAGGGATTTTAGGGCAAGGGATATTAGGGCCAGGGATATTAGGGCCAGGGATATTAGAGCCAGGGATATTAGGGCCAGGGATATTAGGGCCAGGGATATTAGGGCCAGGGATATTAGGGCCAGGGATATTAGGGCCAGGGATATCAGGGCCAGGGATATCAGGGCCAGGGATATGAGGGCCAGGGATATTACGGCCAGGGATATTAGGGCCAGGGATATTAGGGCCAGGGATGTTAGGGCCAGGGATATTAGGGCCAGGGAGATTAGGGCCAGCGTTATTAGGGCCAGGGATATTAGGGCCAGGGATATTATGGCCAGGGATATTAGGGCCAGGGATATTAGGGCCAGGGATATTAGGGCCAGGGATATTAGGGCCAGGGATATTAGGGCCAGGGATATTAGGGCCAGGGATATTAGGGCCAGGGATATTAGGGCCAGGGATATTAGCACCAGGGATATTAGGGCCAGGGATATTAGGGCCAGGGATATAAGGGCCAGGGATATTAGGGCCAGGCATATTATGGCCAGCGATATTAGGGCCAGGGATATTAGGGCAAGGGATATTAGGGCCAGGGATATTAGGGCCAGGGATATTAGCGCAAGGGATATTAGGGCCAGGGATATTAGGGCCAGGGATATTATGGCCAGGGATATTAGGTCCAGGGATATTAGGGCCAGGGATATTAGGGCCAGGGATGTTTGGGCCAGGGATATTAGGGCCAGGGATATTAGGGCCAGGGATATTGGGCCAGGGATATTGTGGCCAGCGATATTAGGGCCAGGGATATTAGGGCCAGAGATATTAGGGCCAGGGATATTAGAGCCTGGCATATTAGGGCCAGGGATATTAGGGCCAGGGATATTAGGGCCAGGGATATTAGGGCCAGGGATATTAGGGCCTGGGATATTAGGGCCAGGGATATTAGGGCCAGGGATATTAGGGCCAGGGATATTAGGACCAGGGATATTAGGGCCAGGGATTTTAGGGCCAGGGATATTAGGGGCAGGGATATTAGGGCCAGGGCTATTAGGGCCAGGGATATTAGGGCCAGGGATATAAGGGCCAGGAATATTAGGGCCAGGCATATTATGCCCCGGGATATTAGGGCCAGGGATATTAGGGCCAGGGATATTAGGGCCAGGGATATTAGGGCCAGGGATATTAGGGCAGGGATATTAGGTCCAGGGATATTAGCGCCTGGGATATTAGGGCCAGGGATATTAGGGCCAGGGATATTAGGGCCAGGGATATTAGGGCCAGGGATATTAGGGCCAGGGATTTTAGGGCCAGGGATATTAGGGGAAGGGATATTAGGGCCAGGGATATAAGGGCCAGGGATATTAGGGCCAGGCATATTATGCCCAGGGATATTAGGGTCAGGGATATTAGGGCCAGGGATATTAGGGCCAGGGATATTAAGGCCGGGGATATTAGGCCCAGGGATATTAGGGCCAGGGATATTAGGGCCAGCGATGTTAGGGCCAGGGATATTAGCACCAGGGATATTAGGGCCAGGGATATTAGGGCCAGGGATATTAGGGCAGGGATATTAGGTCAGGGATATTAGGGCTAGGGATATTAGGGCCAGGGATATTAGGGCCAGGGATATTAGGGCCAGGGATATTAGGGCCAGGGATTTTAGGGCCAGGGATATTAGGGCCAGGGATATTAGGGCCAGGGATATTAGGGCCAGGGATATTAGGGCCAGGGATATTAGGGCCAGGGATTTTAGGGCAAGGGATATTAGGGCCAGGGATATTAGGGCCAGGGATATTAGAGCCAGGGATATTAGGGCCAGGGATATTAGGGCCAGGGATATTCGGGCCAGGGATATTAGGGCCAGGGATATTAGGGCCAGGGATATCAGGGCCAGGGATATCAGGGCCATGGATATGAGGGCCAGGGATATTAGGGCCAGGGATATTAGGGCCAGGGATATTAGGGCCAGGGATATTAGGGCCAGGGATATTAGGGCCATGGAGATTAGGGCCAGCGTTATTAGGGCCAGGGATATTAGCGCCAGGGATATTATGGCCAGGGATATTAGGGCCAGGGATATTAGGGCCAGGGATATTAGGGCCAGGGATATTAGGGCCAGGGATATTAGGGCCAGGGATATTAGGGCCAGGGATATTAGGGCCAGGGATATTAGGGCCAGGGATATTAGGGCCAGGGATATAAGGGCCAGGGATATTAGGGCCAGGCATATTATGGCCAGGGATATTAGGGCCAGGGATATTAGGGCAAGGGATATTAGGGCCAGGGATATTAGGGCCAGGGATATTAGGGCCAGGGATATAAGGGCCAGGAATATTAGGGCCAGGCATATTATGCCCAGGGATATTAGGGCCAGGGATATTAGGGCCAGGGATATTAGGGCCAGGGATATTAAGGCCAGGGATATTAGGGCCAGGGATATTAGGGCCAGGGATATTAGGGCAGGGATATTAGGTCCAGGGATATTAGGGCCAGGGATATTAGGGCCAGGGATGTTAGGGCAAGGGATATTAGGGCCAGGGATATTAGGGCCAGGGATATTAGAGC
Organism: Petromyzon marinus; assembly: GCF_048934315.1. Taxonomy (NCBI): domain Eukaryota; kingdom Metazoa; phylum Chordata; class Hyperoartia; order Petromyzontiformes; family Petromyzontidae; genus Petromyzon; species Petromyzon marinus. The sequence continues at coordinate 3,808,163 of NW_027422684.1, read as the reverse complement.
CAGGGATATTAGGGCCAGGGATATTAGGGCCAGGGATATTAGGGCCAGGGATATTAGGGCCAGGGATATTAGGGCCAGGGATATCAGGGCCAGGGATATCAGGGCCAGGGATATTAGGGCCAGGGATATTAGGGCCAGGGATATTAGGGCCAGGGATATTAGGGCCAGGGATATTAGGGCCAGGGATATTAGGGCCAGGGATATGAGGGCCAGGGATATTAGGGCCAGGGATATTAGGGCCAGGGATATTAGGGCCAGGGATATTAGGGCCAGGGATATAAGGGCCAGGGATATTAGGGCCAGGCATATTATGGCCAGGGATATCAGGGCCAGGGATATGAGGGCCAGGGATATTAGGGCCAGGGATATTAGGGCCAGGGATATAAGGGCCAGGGATATTAGGGCCAGGGATATTAGGGCCAGGGATATTAGGGCCAGGGAAATTAGGTCCAGGGATATTAGGGCCAGGGATATTAGGGCCAGGGATATTAGGGCCACGGATATTAGGGCCAGGGATATTAGGGCCAGGGATATTAGGGCCAGGGATATTAGGGCCAGGGATATTAGGGCCAGGGATATTAGGGCCAGGGATATAAGGGCCAGGGATATTAGGGCCAGGCATATTATGGCCAGGGATATCAGGGCCAGGGATATGAGGGCCAGGGATATTAGGGCCAGGGATATTAGGGCCAGGGATATAAGGGCCAGGGATATTAGGGCCAGGGATATTAGGGCCAGGGATATTAGGGCCAGGGATATTAGGTCCAGGGATATTAGGACCAGGGATATTAGGGCCAGGGATATTAGGGCCAGGGATATTAGGGCCAGGGATATTAGGGTCAGGGATATTATGGCCAGGGATATTAGGGCCAGGGATATTAGGGCCAGCGATATTAGGGCCAGGGATATTACGGCCAGGGATATTAGGGCCAGGGATATTAGAGCCAGGCATATTAGAACCAGGGATATTAGGGCCAGGGATATTAGGGCCGGGGATATTAGGGCCAGGGATATTAGGGCCTGGGATATTAGGGCCAGGGATATTAGGGCCAGGGATATTAGGGCCAGGGATATTAGGGCCAGGGATATTAGGGCCAGGGATTTTAGGGCCAGGGATATTAGGGGCAGGGATATTAGGGCCAGGGATATTAGGGCCAGGGATATTAAGGCCAGGGATATAAGGGCCAGGGATATTAGGGCCAGGCATATTATGCCCAGGGATATTAGGGCCAGGGATATTAGGGCCAGGGATATTAGGGCCAGGGATATTAGGGCCAGGGATATTAGGGCCAGGGATATTAGGGCCAGGGAGATTAGGGCCAGCATTATTAGGGCCAGGGATATTAGGGCCAGGGATATTATGGCCAGGGATATTAGGGCCAGGGATATTAGGGCCAGGGTTATTAGGGCCAGGGATATTAGGGCCAGGGATATTAGGGCCAGGGATATTAGGGCCAGGGATATTAGAGCCAGGGATATTAGGGCCACGGATATTAGGGCCAGGGATATTAGGGCCAGGGATATTAGGGCCTGGGATATTAGGGCCAGGGATATTAGGGCCAGGGATATTAGGGCCAGGGATAATAGGGCCAGGGATATTAGGGCCAGGGATTTTAGGGCCAGGGATATTAGGGGCAGGGATATTAGGGCCAGGGATATTAGGGCCAGGGATATTAGGGCCATGGATATAAGGGCCAGGGATATTAGGGCCAGGCATATTATGCCCAGGGATATTAGGGCCAGGGATATTAGGGCCAGCGATATTAGGGCCAGGGATATTAAGGCCGGGGATGTTAGGCCCAGGGATATTAGGGCCAGGGATATTAGGGCCAGCGATGTTAGGGCCAGGGATATTAGGTCAGGGATATTAGGGCCAGGGATATTAGGGCCAGTGATATTAGGGCCAGGGATATTAGGGCCAGGGATATTAGGGCCAGGGATATTAGGGCCAGGGATATTAGGGCCAGGGATATTAGGGCCAGGGATATTAGGGCCAGGGATATTAGGGCAAGGGATATTAGGGCCAGGGATATTAGGGCCAGGGATATTAGAGCCAGGGATATTAGGGCCAGGGATATTAGGGCCAGGGATATTAGGGCCAGGGATATTAGGGCCAGGGATATTAGGGCCAGGGATATCAGGGCCAGGGATATCAGGGCCAGGGATATGAGGGCCAGGGATATTACGGCCAGGGATATTAGGGCCAGGGATATAAGGGCCAGGGATATTAGGGCCAGGCATATTATGCCCAGGGATATTAGGGCCAGGGATATTAGGGCCAGCGATATTAGGGCCAGGGATATTAAGGCCGGGGATATTAGGCCCAGGGATATTAGGGCCAGGGATATTAGGGCCAGCGATGTTAGGGCCAGGGATATTAGGGCCAGGGATATTAGGGCCAGGGATATTAGGGCAGGGATATTAGGTCAGGGATATTAGGGCCAGGGATATTAGGGCCAGGGATATTAGGGCCAGGGATATTAGGGCCAGGGATATTAGGGCCAGGGATATTAGGGCCAGGGATATTAGGGCCAGGGATATTAGGGCCAGGGATATTAGGGCCAGGGATTTTAGGGCAAGGGATATTAGGGCCAGGGATATTAGGGCCAGGGATATTAGAGCCAGGGATATTAGGGCCAGGGATATTAGGGCCAGGGATATTAGGGCCAGGGATATTAGGGCCAGGGATATTAGGGCCAGGGATATTAGGGCCAGGGATATTAGGGCCAGGGATATTAGGGCCAGGGATATTAGGGCCAGGGTTATTAGGGCCAGGGATATTAGGGCCAGGGATATTAGGGCCAGGGATATTAGGGCCAGGGATATTAGGGCCAGGGATATTAGGGCCAGGGATATAAGGGCCAGGGATATTAGGGCCAGGCATATTATGGCCAGGGATATCAGGGCCAGGGATATGAGGGCCAGGGATATTAGGGCCAGGGATATTAGGGCCAGGGATATAAGGGCCAGGGATATTAGGGCCAGGGATATTAGGGCCAGGGATATTAGGGCCAGGGATATTAGGTCCAGGGATATTAGGGCCAGGGATACTAGGGCCAGGGATATTAGGGTCAGGGATATTATGGCCAGGGATATTAGGGCCAGGGATATTAGGGCCAGCGATATTAGGGCCAGGGATATTACGGCCAGGGATATTAGGGCCAGGGATATTAGAGCCAGGCATATTAGAACCAGGGATATTAGGGCCAGGGATATTAGGGCCAGGGATATTAGGGCCAGGGATATTAGGGCCTGGGATATTAGGGCCAGGGATATTAGGGCCAGGGATATTAGGGCCAGGGATATTAGGGCCAGGGATATTAGGGCCAGGGATTTTAGGGCCAGGGATATTAGGGGCAGGGATATTATGGCCAGGGATATTAGGGCCAGGGATATTAAGGCCAGGGATATAAGGGCCAGGGATATTAGGGCCAGGCATATTATGCCCAGGGATATTAGGGCCAGGGATATTAGGGCCAGGGATATTAGGGCCAGGGATATTAGGGCCAGGGATATTAGGGCCAGGGATAGTAGGGCCAGGGAGATTAGGGATAGCATTATTAGGGCCAGGGATATTAGGGCCAGGGATATTATGGCCAGGGATATTAGGGCCAAGGATAATAGGGCCAGGGTTATTATGGCCAGGGATAGTGGGGCCAGGGATATTAGGGCCAGGGATATTAGGGCCAGGGATATTAGGGCCAGGGATATTAGGGCCACGGATATTAGGGCCAGGGATATTAGGGCCAGGGATATTAGGGCCAGGGATATTAGGGCCAGGGATATTAGGGCCAGGGATATAAGGGCCAGGGATATTAGGGCCAGGCATATTATGGCCAGGGATATTAGGGCCAGGGATTTTAGGGCAAGGGATATTAGGGCCAGGGATATTAGGGCCAGGGATATTAGGGCAAGGGATATTAGGGCCAGGGATATTAGGGCCAGGGATATTAGGGCCAGGGATATTAGAGCCAGGCCTATTAGGGCCAGGGATATTAGGGCCAGGGATATTAGGGCCAGGGATATTAGGGCCAGGGATATTAGGGCCTGGGATATTAGGGCCAGGGATATTAGGGCCAGGGATATTAGGGCCAGGGATAATAGGGCCAGGGATATTAGGGCCAGGGATTTTAGGGCCAGGGATATTAGGGGCAGGGATATTAGGGCCAGGGATATTAGGGCCAGGGATATTAGGGCCAGGGATATAAGGGCCAGGGATATTAGGGCCAGGCATATTATGCCCAGGGATATTAGGGCCAGGGATATTAGGGCCGGCGATATTAGGGCCAGGGATATTAATGCCGGGGATATTAGGCCCAGGGATATTAGGGCCAGGGATATTAGGGCCAGCGATGTTAGGGCCAGGGATATTAGGGCCAGGGATATTAGGGCCAGGGATATTAGGGCAGGGATATTAGGTCAGGGATATTAGGGCCAGGGATATTAGGGCCAGTGATATTAGGGCCAGGGATATTAGGGCCAGGGATATTAGGGCCAGGGATATTAGGGCCAGGGATATTAGGGCCAGGGATATTAGGGCCAGGGATATTAGGGCCAGGGATATTAGGGCAAGGGATATTAGGGCCAGGGATATTAGGGCCAGGGATATTAGAGCCAGGGATATTAGGGCCAGGGATATTAGGGCCAGGGATATTAGGGCCAGGGATATTAGGGCCAGGGATATCAGGGCCAGGGATATTAGGGCCAGGCATATTATGGCCAGGGATATCAGGGCCAGGGATATGAGGGCCAGGGATATTAGGGCCAGGGATATTAGGGCCAGGGATATAAGGGCCAGGGATATTAGGGCCAGGGATATTAGGGCCAGGGATATTAGGGCCAGGGATATTAGGTCCAGGGATATTAGGGCCAGGGATATTAGGGCCAGGGATATTAGGGTCAGGGATATTATGGCCAGGGATATTAGGGCCAGGGATATTAGGGCCAGCGATATTAGGGCCAGGGATATTACGGCCAGGGATATTAGGGCCAGGGATATTAGAGCCAGGCATATTAGAACCAGGGATATTAGGGCCAGGGATATTAGGGCCAGGGATATTAGGGCCAGGGATATTAGGGCCTGGGATATTAGGGCCAGGGATATTAGGGCCAGGGATATTAGGGCCAGGGATATTAGGGCCAGGGATATTAGGGCCAGGGATTTTAGGGCCAGGGATATTAGGGGCAGGGATATTATGGCCAGGGATATTAGGGCCAGGGATATTAAGGCCAGGGATATAAGGGCCAGGGATATTAGGGCCAGGCATATTATGCCCAGGGATATTAGGGCCAGGGATATTAGGGCCAGGGATATTAGGGCCAGGGATATTAGGGCCAGGGATATTAGGGCCAGGGATATTAGGGCCAGGGAGATTAGGGCCAGCATTATTAGGGCCAGGGATATTAGGGCCAGGGATATTATGGCCAGGGATATTAGGGCCAGGGATATTAGGGCCAGGGTTATTAGGGCCAGGGATATTGGGGCCAGGGATATTAGGGCCAGGGATATTAGGGCCAGGGATATTAGGGCCAGGGATATTAGGGCCACGGATATTAGGGCCCGGGATATTAGGGCCAGGGATATTAGGGCCAGGGATATTAGGGCCAGGGATATTAGGGCCAGGGATATAAGGGCCAGGGATATTAGGGCCAGGCATATTATGGCCAGGGATATTAGGGCCAGGGATTTTAGGGCAAGGGATATTAGGGCCAGGGATATTAGGGCCAGGGATATTAGGGCAAGGGATATTAGGGCCAGGGATATTAGGGCCAGGGATATTAGGGCCAGGGATATTAGAGCCAGGCCTATTAGGGCCAGGGATATTAGGGCCAGGGATATTAGGGCCAGGGATATTAGGGCCAGGGATATTAGGGCCTGGGATATTAGGGCCAGGGATATTAGGGCCAGGGATATTAGGGCCAGGGATAATAGGGCCAGGGATATTAGGGCCAGGGATTTTAGGGCCAGGGATATTAGGGGCAGGGATATTAGGGCCAGGGATATTAGGGCCAGGGATATTAGGGCCAGGGATATAAGGGCCAGGGATATTAGGGCCAGGCATATTATGCCCAGGGATATTAGGGCCAGGGATATTAGGGCCAGCGATATTAGGGCCAGGGATATTAAGGCCGGGGATATTAGGCCCAGGGATATTAGGGCCAGGGATATTAGGGCCAGCGATGTTAGGGCCAGGGATATTAGGGCCAGGGATATTAGGGCCAGGGATATTAGGGCAGGGATATTAGGTCAGGGATATTAGGGCCAGGGATATTAGGGCCAGGGATATTAGGGCCAGGGATATTAGGGCCAGGGATATTAGGGCCAGGGATATTAGGGCCAGGGATATTAGGGCCAGGGATATTAGGGCCAGGGATATTAGGGCCAGGGATATTAGGGCAAGGGATATTAGGGCCAGGGATATTAGGGCCAGGGATATTAGAGCCAGGGATATTAGGGCCAGGGATATTAGGGCCAGGGATATTAGGGCCAGGGATATTAGGGCCAGGGATATTAGGGCCAGGGATATCAGGGCCAGGGATATCAGGGCCAGGGATATGAGGGCCAGGGATATTACGGCCAGGGATATTAGGGCCAGGGATATAAGGGCCAGGGATATTAGGGCCAGGCATATTATGCCCAGGGATATTAGGGCCAGGGATATTAGGGCCAGCGATATTAGGGCCAGGGATATTAAGGCCGGGGATATTAGGCCCAGGGATATTAGGGCCAGGGATATTAGGGCCAGCGATGTTAGGGCCAGGGATATTAGGGCCAGGGATATTAGGGCCAGGGATATTAGGGCAGGGATATTAGGTCAGGGATATTAGGGCCAGGGATATTAGGGCCAGGGATATTAGGGCCAGGTATATTAGGGCCAGGGATATTAGGGCCAGGGATATTAGGGCCAGGGATATTAGGGCCAGGGATATTAGGGCCAGGGATATTAGGGCCAGGGATATTAGGGCAAGGGATATTAGGGCCAGGGATATTAGGGCCAGGGATATTAGAGCCAGGGATATTAGGGCCAGGGATATTAGGGCCAGGGATTTTAGGGCCAGGGATATTAGGGCCAGGGATATTAGGGCCAGGGATATTAGGGCCAGGGATATTGCGGCCAGCGATATTAGGGCCAGGGATATTAGGGCCAGAGATATTAGGGCCAGGGATATTAGAGCCAGGCATATTAGGGCCAGGGATATTAGGGCCAGGGATATTAGGGCCAGGGATATTAGGGCCAGGGATATTAGGGCCTGGGATATTAGGGCCAGGGATATTAGGGCCAGGGATATTAGGGCCAGGGATATTAGGGCCAGGGATATTAGGGCCAGGGATATTAGGGCCAGGGTTATTAGGGCCAGGGATATTAGGGGCAGGGATATTAGGGCCAGGGATATTAGGGCCAGGGATATTAGGGCCAGGGATATAAGGGCCAGGGATATTAGGGCCAGGCATATTATGCCCAGGGATATTAGGGCCAGGTATATTAGGGCCAGCGATATTAGGGCCAGGGATATTAAGGCCGGGGATATTAGGCCCAGGGATATTAGGGCCAGGGATATTAGGGCCAGCGATGTTAGGGCCAGGGATATTAGGGCCAGGGATATTAGGGCCAGGGATATTAGGGCAGGGATATTAGTTCAGGGATATTAAGGCCAGGGATATTAGGGCCAGGGATATTAGGGCCAGGGATATTAGGGCCAGGGATATTAGGGCCAGGGATATTAGGGCCAGGGATATTAGGGCCAGGGATATTAGGGCCAGGGATATTAGGGCCAGGGATATTAGGGCCAGGGATATTAGGGCCAGGGATATTAGAGCCAGGTATATTAGGGCCAGGGATATTAGGGCCAGGGATATTAGGGCCAGGGATATTAGGGCCAGGGATATTAGGGCCAGGGATATCAGGGCCAGGGATATCAGGGCCAGCGATATTACGGCCAGGGATATTAGGGCCAGGGATATAAGGGCCAGGGATATTAGGGCCAGGCATATTATGCCCAGGGATATTAGGGCCAGGGATATTAGGGCCAGCGATATTAGGGCCAGGGATATTAAGGCCGGGGATATTAGGCCCAGGGATATTAGGGCCAGGGATATTAGGGCCAGCGATGTTAGGGCCAGGGATATTAGGGCCAGGGATATTAGGGCCAGGGATATTAGGGCAGGGATATTAGGTCAGGGATATTAGGGCCAGGGATATTAGGGCCAGGGATATTAGGGCCAGGGATATTAGGGCCAGGGATATTAGGGCCAGGGATATTAGGGCCAGGGATATTAGGGCCAGGGATATTAGGGCCAGGGATTTTATGGCAAGGGATATTAGGGCCAGGGATATTAGGGCCAGGGATATTAGAGCCAGGGATATTAGGGCCAGGGATATTAGGGCCAGGGATATTAGGGCCAGGGATATTAGGGCCAGGGATATTAGGGCCAGGGATATCAGGGCCAGGGATATCAGGGCCAGGGATATGAGGGCCAGGGATATTACGGCCAGGGATATTAGGGCCAGGGATATTAGGGCCAGGGATGTTAGGGCCAGGGATATTAGGGCCAGGGAGATTAGGGCCAGCGTTATTAGGGCCAGGGATATTAGGGCCAGGGATATTATGGCCAGGGATATTAGGGCCAGGGATATTAGGGCCAGGGATATTAGGGCCAGGAATATTAGGGCCAGGGATATTAGGGCCAGGGATATTAGGGCCAGGGATATTAGGGTCACGGATATTAGGGCCAGGGATATTAGGGCCAGGGATATTAGGGCCAGGGATATTAGCACCAGGGATATTAGGGCCAGGGATATTAGGGCCAGGGATATAAGGGCCAGGGATATTAGGGCCAGGCATATTATGGCCAGCGATATTAGGGCCAGGGATATTAGGGCAAGGGATATTAGGGTCAGGGATATTAGGGCCAGGGATATTAGCGCAAGGGATATTAGGGCCAGGGATATTAGGGCCAGGGATATTAGGGCCAGGGATATTAGGTCCAGGGATATTAGGGCCAGGGATATTAGGGCCAGGGATGTTAGGGCCAGGGATATTAGGGCCAGGGATATTAGGGCCAGGGATATTAGGGCCAGGGATATTGCGGCCAGCGATATTAGGGCCAGGGATATTAGGGCCAGGGATATTAGGGTCAGGGATATTAGGGCCAGGGATATTAGGGCCTGGGATATTAGGGCCAGGGATATTAGGGCCATGGATATTAGGGCCAGGGATATTAGGGCCAGGATATTAGGGCCAGGGATATTAGGGCCAGGGTTATTAGGGCCAGGGATATTAGGGCCAGGGATATTAGGGCCAGGGATATTAGGGCCAGGGATATTAGGGCCAGGGATATTAGGGCCACGGATATTAGGGCCAGGGATATTAGGGCCAGGGATATTAGGGCCAGGGATATTAGGGCCAGGGATATTAGGGCCAGGGATATAAGGGCCAGGGATATTAGGGCCAGGCATATTATGGCCAGGGATATTAGGGCCAGGGATTTTATGGCAAGGGATATTAGGGCCAGGGATATTAGGGCCAGGGATATTAGGGCAAGGGATATTAGGGCCAGGGATATTAGGGCCAGGGATATTAGGGCCAGGGATATTAGGGCCAGGGATATTAGGGCCAGGGATATTAGGGCCAGCGATATTAGGGCCAGGGATATTAGGGCCAGGGATAGTAGGGCCAGGGATATTAGAGCCAGGCCTATTAGGGCCAGGGATATTAGGGCCAGGGATATTAGGGCCAGGGATATTAGGGCCAGGGATATTAGGGCCTGGGATATTAGGGCCACGGATATTAGGGCCAGGGATATTAGGGCCAGGGATATTAGGGCCAGGGATATTAGGGCCAGGGATTTTAGGGCGAGGGATATTAGGGGCAGGGATATTAGGGCCAGGGATATTAGGGCCAGGGATATTAGGGCCAGGGATATAAGGGCCAGGAATATTAGGGCCAGGCATATTATGCCCAGGGATATTAGGGCCAGGGATATTAGGGCCAGCGATATTAGGGCCAGGGATATTAAGGCCGGCGATATTAGGCCCAGGGATATTAGGGCCAGGGATATTAGGGCCAGCGATGTTAGGGCCAGGGATATTAGGGCCAGGGATATTAGGGCCAGGGATATTAGGGCAGGGATATTAGGTCAGGGATATTAGGGCCAGGGATATTAGGGCCAGGGATATTAGGGCCAGGGATATTAGGGCCAGGGATATTAGGGCCAGGGATATTAGGGCCAGGGATATTAGGGCCAGGGATATTAGGGCCAGGGATATTAGGGCCAGGGATATTAGGGCAAGGGATATTAGGGCCAGGGATATTAGGGCCAGGGATATTAGAGCCAGGGATATTAGGGCCAGGGATATTAGGGCCAGGGATATTAGGGCCAGGGATATTAGGGCCAGGGATATTAGGGCCAGGGATATGAGGGCCAGGGATATCAGGGCCAGGGATATGAGGGCCAGGGATATTACGGCCAGGGATATTAGGGCCAGGGATATAAGGGCCAGGGATATTAGGGCCAGGCATATTATGCCCAGGGATATTAGGGCCAGGGATATTAGGGCCTGCGATATTAGGGCCAGGGATATTAAGGCCGGGGATATTAGGCCCAGGGATATTAGGGCCAGGGATATTAGGGCCAGCGATGTTAGGGCCAGGGATATTAGGGCCAGGGATATTAGGGCCAGGGATATTAGGGCAGGGATATTAGGTCAGGGATATTAGGGCCAGGGATATTAGGGCCAGGGATATTAGGGCCAGGGATATTAGGGCCAGCGATATTAGGGCCAGGGATATTAAGGCCGGGGATATTAGGCCCAGGGATATTAGGGCCAGGGATATTAGGGCCAGCGATGTTAGGGCCAGGGATATTAGGGCCAGGGATATTAGGGCCAGGGATATTAGGGCAGGGATATTAGGTCAGGGATATTAGGGCCAGGGATATTAGGGCCAGGGATATTAGGGCCAGGGATATTAGGGCCAGGGATATTAGGGCCAGGGATATTAGGGCCAGGGATATTAGGGCCAGGGATTTTAGGGCAAGGGATATTAGGGCCAGGGATATTAGGGCCAGGGATATTAGAGCCAGGGATATTAGGGCCAGGGATATTAGGGCCAGGGATATTAGGGCCAGGGATATTAGGGCCAGGGATATTAGGGCCAGGGATATCAGGGCCAGGGATATCAGGGCCAGGGATATGAGGGCCAGGGATATTAAGGCCAGGGATATTAGGGCCAGGGATATTAGGGCCAGGGATGTTAGGGCCAGGGATATTAGGGCCAGGGAGATTAGGGCCAGCGTTATTAGGGCCAGGGATATTAGGGCCAGGGATATTATGGCCAGGGATATTAGGGCCAGGGATATTAGGGCCAGGGATATTAGGGCCAGGGATATTAGGGCCAGGGATATTAGGGCCAGGGATATTAGGGCCAGGGATATTAGGGCCAGGGATATTAGGGCCACGGATATTAGGGCCAGGGATATTAGGGCCAGGGATATTAGGGCCAGGGATATTAGAACCAGGGATATTAGGGCCAGGGATATTAGGGCCAGGGATATAAGGGCCAGGGATATTAGGGCCAGGCATATTATGGCCAGCGATATTAGGGCCAGGGATATTAGGGCAAGGGATATTAGGGCCAGGGATATTAGGGCCAGGGATATTAGCGCAAGGGATATTAGGGCCAGGGATATTAGGGCCAGGGAGATTAGGGCCAGCGTTATTAGGGCCAGGGATATTAGGGCCAGGGATATTATGGCCAGGGATATTAGGGCCAGGGATATTAGGGCCAGGGATATTAGGGCCAGGGATATTAGGGCCAGGGATATTAGGGCCAGGGATATTAGGGCCAGGGATATTAGGGCCACGGATATTAGGGCCAGGGATATTAGGGCCAGGGATATTAGGGCCAGGGATATTAGAACCAGGGATATTAGGGCCAGGGATATTAGGGCCAGGGATATAAGGGCCAGGGATATTAGGGCCAGGCATATTATGGCCAGCGATATTAGGGCCAGGGATATTAGGGCAAGGGATATTAGGGCCAGGGATATTAGGGCCAGGGATATTAGCGCAAGGAATATTAGGGCCAGGGATATTAGGGCCAGGGATATTAGGGCCAGGGATATTAGGGCCAGGGATATAAGGGCCAGGAATATTAGGGCCAGGCATATTATGCCCCGGGATATTAGGGCCAGGGATATTAGGGCCAGGGATATTAGGGCCAGGGATATTAGGGCCAGGGATATTAGGGCAGGGATATTAGGTCCAGGGATATTAGGGCCAGGGATATTAGGGCAAGGGATATTAGGGCCAGGGATATTAGGGCCAGGGATATTAGGGCCAGGGATATTAGGGCCAGGAATATTAGGGCCAGGCATATTATGCCCCGGGATATTAGGGCCAGGGATATTAGGGCCAGGGATATTAGGGCCAGGGATATTAGGGCCAGCGATATTAGGGCAGGGATATTAGGTCCAGGGATATTAGGGCCAGGGATATTAGGGCAAGGGATATTAGGGCCAGGGATATTAGGGCCAGGGATATTAGGTCCAGGGATATTAGGGCCAGGGATATTAGGGCCAGGGATATTAGGGCCAGGGATATTAGGGCCAGGGATATTAGGGCCAGCGATATTAGGGCCAGGGATATTAGGGCCAGGGATAGTAGGGCCAGGGATATTCGAGCCAGGCATATTAGGGCCAGGGATATTAGGGCCAGGGATATTAGGGCCAGGAATATTAGGGCCAGGGATATTAGGGCCTGGGATATTAGGGCCAGGGATATTGGGGCCAGGGATATTACGGCCAGGGATATTAGGGCCAGGGATATTAGGGCCAGGGATTTTAGGGCCAGGGATATTAGGGGCAGGGATATTAGGGCCAGGGATATTACGGCCAGGGATATTAGGGCCAGGGATATAAGGGCCAGGGATATTAGGGCCAGGCATATTATGCCCAGGGATATTAGGGTCAGGGATATTAGGGCCAGGGATATTAGGGCCAGGGATATTAGGGCCAGGGATATTAGGTCCAGGGATATTAGGGCCAGGGATATTAGGGCCAGGGATATTAGGGCCAGGGATATTAGGGCCAGGGATATTAGGGCCAGGGATATTAGGGCCAGGGATATTAGGGCCAGCGATATTAGGGCCAGGGATATTAGGGCCAGGGATAGTAGGGCCAGGGATATTAGAGCCAGGCATATTAGGGCCAGGGATATTAGGGCCAGGGATATTAGGGCCAGGAATATTAGGGCCAGGGATATTAGGGCCTGGGATATTAGGGCCAGGGATATTAGGGCCAGGGATATTAGGGCCAGGGATATTAGGGCCAGGGATTTTAAGGCCAGGGATATTAGGGGCAGGCATATTAAGGCCAGGGATATTAGGGCCAGGGATATTAGGGCCAGGAATATTAGGGCCAGGGATATTAGGGCCAGGGATATTAGCACCAGGCATATTATGCCCAGGGATATTAGGGTCAGGGATATTAGGGCCAGGGATATTAGGGCCAGGGATATTAAGGCCGGGGATATTAGGCCCAGGGATATTAGGGCCAGGGATATTAGGGCCAGCGATGTTAGGGCCAGGGATATTAGCACCAGGGATATTAGTGCCAGGGATATTAGGGCCAGGGATATTAGGGCAGGGATATTAGGTCAGGGATATTAGGGCTAGGGATATTAGGGCCAGGGATATTAGGGCCAGGGATATTAGGGCCAGGGATATTAGGGCCAGGGATATTAGGGCCAGGGATTTTAGGGCCAGGGATATTAGGGCCAGGGATATTAGGGCCAGGGATATTAGGGCCAGGGATATTAGGGCCAGGGATATTAGGGCCAGCGATTTTAGGGCAAGGGATATTAGGGCCAGGGATATTAGGGCCAGGGATATTAGAGCCAGGGATATTAGGGCCAGGGATATTAGGGCCAGGGATATTAGGGCCAGGGATATTAGGGCCAGGGATATTAGGGCCAGGGATATCAGGGCCAGGGATATCAGGGCCAGGGATATGAGGGCCAGGGATATTAGGGCCAGGGATATTAGGGCCAGGGATATTAGGGCCAGGGATATTAGGGCCAGGGATATTAGGGCCAGGGATATTAGGGCCAGGGAGATTAGGGCCAGCGTTATTAGGGCCAGGGATATTAGGGCCAGGGATATTATGGCCAGGGATATTAGGGCCAGGGATATTAGGGCCAGGGATATTAGGGCCAGGGATATTAGGGCCAGGGATATTAGGGCCAGGGATATTAGGGCCAGGGATATTAGGGCCAGGGATATTAGGGCCACGGATATTAGGGCCAGGGATGTTAGGGCCAGGGATATTAGGGCCAGGGATATTAGCGCCAGGGATATTAGGGCCAGGGATATTAGGGCCAGGGATATAAGGGCCAGGGATATTAGGGCCAGGCATATTATGGCCAGCGATATTAGGGCCAGGGATATTAGGGCAAGGGATATTAGGGCCAGGGATATTAGGTCCAGGGATATTAGCGCAAGGGATATTAGGGCCAGGGATATTAGGGCCAGGGATATTAGGGCCAGGGATATTAGGGCCAGGGATATAAGGGCCAGGAATATTAGGGCCAGGCATATTATGCCCCGGGATATTAGGGCCAGGGATATTAGGGCCAGGGATATTAGGGCCAGGGATATTAGGGCCAGGGATATTAGGGCAGGGATATTAGGTCCAGGGATATTAGGGCCAGGGATATTAGGGCAAGGGATATTAGGGCCAGGGATATTAGGGCCAGGGATATTAGGGCCAGGGATATTAGGGCCAGGAATATTAGGGCCAGGCATATTATGCCCTGGGATATTAGGGCCAGGGATATTAGGGCCAGGGATATTAGGGCCAGGGATATTAGGGCCAGCGATATTAGGGCAGGGATATTAGGTCCAGGGATATTAGGGCCAGGGATATTAGGGCAAGGGATATTAGGGCAAGGGATATTAGGGCCAGGGATATTAGGGCCAGGGATATTAGGGCCAGGGATATTAGGGCCAGGGATATTAGGGCCAGGGATATTAGGGCCAGGGATAGTAGGGCCAGGGATATTAGGGCCAGGGATATTAGGGCCAGGGATATTAGGGCAAGGGATATTAGGGCCAGGGATATTAGGGCCAGGGATATTAGGGCCAGGGATATTAGGGCCAGGGATATTAGGGCCAGGGATATTAGGGCCAGGGATATTAGGGCCAGGGATATTAGGGCCAGCAATATTAGGGCCAGGGATATTAGGGCCAGGGATAGTAGGGCCAGGGATATTAGAGCCAGGCATATTAGGGCCAGGGATATTAGGGCCAGGGATATTAGGGCCAGGAATATTAGGGCCAGGGATATTAGGGCCTGGGATATTAGGGCCAGGGATATTAGGGCCAGGGATATTAGGGCCAGGGATATTAGGGCCAGGGATATTAGGGCCAGGGATTTTAGGGCCAGGGATATTAGGGGCAGGGATATTAGGGCCAGGGATATTACGGCCAGGGATATTAGGGCCAGGGATATAAGGGCCAGGGATATTAGTGCCAGGCATATTATGCCCAGGGATATTAGGGTCAGGGATATTAGGGCCAGGGATATTAGGGCCAGGGATATTAGGGCCAGGGATATTAGGTCCAGGGATATTAGGGCCAGGGATATTAGGGCCAGGGATATTAGGGCCAGGGATATTAGGGCCAGGGATATTAGGGCCAGGGATATTAGGGCCAGGGATATTAGGGCCAGCGATATTAGGGCCAGGGATATTAGGGCCAGGGATAGTAGGGCCAGGGATATTAGAGCCAGGCATATTAGGGCCAGGGATATTAGGGCCAGGGATATTAGGGCCAGGAATATTAGGGCCAGGGATATTAGGGCCTGGGATATTAGGGCCAGGGATATTAGGGCCAGGGATATTAGGGCCAGGGATATTAGGGCCAGGGATTTTAGGGCCAGGGATATTAGGGGCAGGCATAATAAGGCCAGGGATATTAGGGCCAGGGATATTAGGGCCAGGAATATTAGGGCCAGGGATATTAGGGCCAGGGATATTAGTGCCAGGCATATTATGCCCAGGGATATTAGGGTCAGGGATATTAGGGCCAGGGATATTAGGGCCAGGGATATTAAGGCCGGGGATATTAGGCCCAGGGATATTAGGGCCAGGGATATTAGGGCCAGCGATGTTAGGGCCAGGGATATTAGGGCCAGGGATATTAGGGCCAGCGATGTTAGGGCCAGGGATATTAGCACCAGGGATATTAGGGCCAGGGATATTAGGGCCAGGGATATTAGGGCAGGGATATTAGGTCAGGGATATTAGGGCTAGGGATATTAGGGCCAGGGATATTAGGGCCAGGGATATTAGGGCCAGGGATATTAGGGCCAGGGATATTAGGGCCAGGGATTTTAGGGCCAGGGATATTAGGGCCAGGGATATTAGGGCCAGGGATATTAGGGCCAGGGATATTAGGGCCAGGGATATTAGGGCCAGCGATTTTAGGGCAAGGGATATTAGGGCCAGGGATATTAGGGCCAGGGATATTAGAGCCAGGGATATTAGGGCCAGGGATATTAGGGCCAGGGATATTAGGGCCAGGGATATTAGGGCCAGGGATATTAGGGCCAGGGATATCAGGGCCAGGGATATCAGGGCCAGGGATATGAGGGCCAGGGATATTAGGGCCAGGGATATTAGGGCCAGGGATATTAGGGCCAGGGATATTAGGGCCAGGGATATTAGGGCCAGGGAGATTAGGGCCAGCGTTATTAGGGCCAGGGATATTAGGGCCAGGGATATTATGGCCAGGGATATTAGGGCCAGGGATATTAGGGCCAGGGATATTAGGGCCAGGGATATTAGGGCCAGGGATATTAGGGCCAGGGATATTAGGGCCAGGGATATTAGGGCCAGGGATATTAGTGCCACGGATATTAGGGCCAGGGATGTTAGGGCCAGGGATATTAGGGCCAGGGATATTAGCGCCAGGGATATTAGGGCCAGGGATATTAGGGCCAGGGATATAAGGGCCAGGGATATTAGGGCCAGGCATATTATGGCCAGCGATATTAGGGCCAGGGATATTAGGGCAAGGGATATTAGGGCCAGGGATATTAGGGCCAGGGATATTAGCGCAAGGGATATTAGGGCCAGGGATATTAGGGCCAGGGATATTAGGGCCAGGGATATTAGGGCCAGGGATATAAGGGCCAGGAATATTAGGGCCAGGCATATTATGCCCCGGGATATTAGGGCCAGGGATATTAGGGCCAGGGATATTAGGGCCAGGGATATTAGGGCCAGGGATATTAGGGCAGGGATATTAGGTCCAGGGATATTAGGGCCAGGGATATTAGGGCAAGGGATATTAGGGCCAGGGATATTAGGGCCAGGGATATTAGGGCCAGGGATATTAGGGCCAGGAATATTAGGGCCAGGCATATTATGCCCCGGGATATTAGGGCCAGGGATATTAGGGCCAGGGATATTAGGGCCAGGGATATTAGGGCCAGCGATATTAGGGCAGGGATATTAGGTCCAGGGATATTAGGGCCAGGGATATTAGGGCAAGGGATATTAGGGCAAGGGATATTAGGGCCAGGGATATTAGGGCCAGGGATATTCGGGCCAGGGATATTAGGGCCAGGGATATTAGGGCCAGGGATATTAGGGCCAGGGATAGTAGGGCCAGGGATATTAGGGCCAGGGATATTAGGGCCAGGGATATTAGGGCAAGGGATATTAGGGCCAGGGATATTAGGGCCAGGGATATTAGGGCCAGGGATATTAGGGCCAGGGATATTAGGGCCAGGGATATTAGGGCCAGGGATATTAGGGCCAGGGATATTAGGGCCAGCAATATTAGGGCCAGGGATATTAGGGCCAGGGATAGTAGGGCCAGGGATATTAGAGCCAGGCATATTAGGGCCAGGGATATTAGGGCCAGGGATATTAGGGCCAGGAATATTAGGGCCAGGGATATTAGGGCCTGGGATATTAGGGCCAGGGATATTAGGGCCAGGGATATTAGGGCCAGGGATATTAGGGCCAGGGATATTAGGGCCAGGGATATTACGGCCAGGGATATTAGGGCCAGGGATATAAGGGCCAGGGATATTAGGGCCAGGCATATTATGCCCAGGGATATTAGTGTCAGGGATATTAGGGCCAGGGATATTAGGGCCAGGGATATTAGGGCCAGGGATATTAGGTCCAGGGATATTAGGGCCAGGGATATTAGGGCCAGGGATATTAGGGCCAGGGATATTAGGGCCAGGGATATTAGGGCCAGGGATATTAGGGCCAGGGATATTAGGGCCAGCGATATTAGGGCCAGGGATATTAGGGCCAGGGATAGTAGGGCCAGGGATATTAGAGCCAGGCATATTAGGGCCAGGGATATTAGGGCCAGGGATATTAGGGCCAGGAATATTAGGGCCAGGGATATTAGGGCCTGGGATATTAGGGCCAGGGATATTAGGGCCAGGGATATTAGGGCCAGGGATATTAGGGCCAGGGATTTTAGGGCCAGGGATATTAGGGGCAGGCATATTAAGGCCAGGGATATTAGGGCCAGGGATATTAGGGCCAGGAATATTAGGGCCAGGGATATTAGGGCCAGGGATATTAGTGCCAGGCATATTGTGCCCAGGGATATTAGGGTCAGGGATATTAGGGCCAGGGATATTAGGGCCAGGGATATTAAGGCCGGGGATATTAGGCCCAGGGATATTAGGGCCAGGGATATTAGGGCCAGCGATGTTAGGGCCAGGGATATTAGCACCAGGGATATTAGGGCCAGGGATATTAGGGCCAGGGATATTAGGGCAGGGATATTAGGTCAGGGATATTAGGGCTAGGGATATTAGGGCCAGGGATATTAGGGCCAGGGATATTAGGGCCAGGGATATTAGGGCCAGGGATATTAGGGCCAGGGATTTTAGGGCCAGGGATATTAGGGCCAGGGATATTAGGGCCAGGGATATTAGGGCCAGGGATATTAGGGCCAGGGATATTAGGGCCAGCGATTTTAGGGCAAGGGATATTAGGGCCAGGGATATTAGGGCCAGGGATATTAGAGCCAGGGATATTAGGGCCAGGGATATTAGGGCCAGGGATATTAGGGCCAGGGATATTAGGGCCAGGGATATTAGGGCCAGGGATATCAGGGCCAGGGATATCAGGGCCAGGGATATGAGGGCCAGGGATATTAGGGCCAGGGATATTAGGGCCAGGGATATTAGGGCCAGGGATATTAGGGGCAGGGATATTAGGGCCAGGGATATTACGGCCAGGGATATTAGGGCCAGGGATATAAGGGCCAGGGATATTAGGGCCAGGCATATTATGCCCAGGGATATTAGTGTCAGGGATATTAGGGCCAGGGATATTAGGGCCAGGGATATTAGGGCCAGGGATATTAGGTCCAGGGATATTAGGGCCAGGGATATTAGGGCCAGGGATATTAGGGCCAGGGATATTAGGGCCAGGGATATTAGGGCCAGGGATATTAGGGCCAGGGATATTAGGGCCAGCGATATTAGGGCCAGGGATATTAGGGCCAGGGATAGTAGGGCCAGGGATATTAGAGCCAGGCATATTAGGGCCAGGGATATTAGGGCCAGGGATATTAGGGCCAGGAATATTAGGGCCAGGGATATTAGGGCCTGGGATATTAGGGCCAGGGATATTAGGGCCAGGGATATTAGGGCCAGGGATATTAGGGCCAGGGATTTTAGGGCCAGGGATATTAGGGGCAGGCATATTAAGGCCAGGGATATTAGGGCCAGGGATATTAGGGCCAGGAATATTAGGGCCAGGGATATTAGGGCCAGGGATATTAGTGCCAGGCATATTATGCCCAGGGATATTAGGGTCAGGGATATTAGGGCCAGGGATATTAGGGCCAGGGATATTAAGGCCGGGGATATTAGGCCCAGGGATATTAGGGCCAGGGATATTAGGGCCAGCGATGTTAGGGCCAGGGATATTAGCACCAGGGATATTAGGGCCAGGGATATTAGGGCCAGGGATATTAGGGCAGGGATATTAGGTCAGGGATATTAGGGCTAGGGATATTAGGGCCAGGGATATTAGGGCCAGGGATATTAGGGCCATTGATATTAGGGCCAGGGATATTAGGGCCAGGGATTTTAGGGCCAGGGATATTAGGGCCAGGGATATTAGGGCCAGGGATATTAGGGCCAGGGATATTAGGGCCAGGGATATTAGGGCCAGCGATTTTAGGGCAAGGGATATTAGGGCCAGGGATATTAGGGCCAGGGATATTAGAGCCAGGGATATTAGGGCCAGGGATATTAGGGCCAGGGATATTAGGGCCAGGGATATTAGGGCCAGGGATATTAGGGCCAGGGATATCAGGGCCAGGGATATCAGGGCCAGGGATATGAGGGCCAGGGATATTAGGGCCAGGGATATTAGGGCCAGGGATATTAGGGCCAGGGATATTAGGGCCAGGGATATTAGGGCCAGGGATATTAGGGCCAGGGAGATTAGGGCCAGCGTTATGAGGGCCAGGGATATTAGGGCCAGGGATATTATGGCCAGGGATATTAGGGCCAGGGATATTAGGGCCAGGGATATTAGGGCCAGGGATATTAGGGCCAGGGATATTAGGGCCAGGGATATTAGGGCCAGGGATATTAGGGCCACGGATATTAGGGCCAGGGATGTTAGGGCCAGGGATATTAGGGCCAGGGATATTAGCGCCAGGGATATTAGGGCCAGGGATATTAGGGCCAGGGATATAAGGGCCAGGGATATTAGGGCCAGGCATATTATGGCCAGGGATATTAGGGCCAGGGATATTAGGGCCAGGGATATTAGGGCCAGGGATATTAGGGCCAGGGATATAAGGGCCAGGAATATTAGGGCCAGGCATATTATGCCCAGGGATATTAGGGCCAGGGATATTAGGGCCAGGGATATTAGGGCCAGGGATATTAAGGCCAGGGATATTAGGGCCAGGGATATTAGGGCCAGGGATATTAGGGCAGGGATATTAGGTCCAGGGATATTATGCCCAGGGATATTAGGGCCAGGGATATTAGGGCCAGCGATATTAGGGCCAGGGATATTAAGGCCGGGGATATTAGGCCCAGGGAAATTAGGGCCAGGGATATTAGGGCCAGCGATGTTAGGGCCAGGGATATTAGGGCCAGGGATATTAGGGCCAGGGATATTAGGTCAGGGATATTAGGTCAGGGATATTAGGGCCAGGGATATTAGGGCCAGGGATATTAGGGTCAGGGATATTAGGGCCAGGGATATTAGGGCCAGGGATATTAGGGCCAGGGATATTAGGGCCAGGGATTTTAGGGCCAGGGATATTAGAGCCAGGGATATTAGGGCCAGGGATATTAGGGCCAGGGATATTAGGGCCAGGGATATTAGGGCCAGGGATATTAGGGCCAGGGATATCAGGGCCAGGGATATCAGGGCCAGGGATATGAGGGCCAGGGATATCACGGCCAGGGATATTAGGGCCAGGGATATAAGGGCCAGGGATATTAGGGCCAGGCATATTATGCCCAGGGATATTAGGGCCAGGGATATTAGGGCCAGCGATATTAGGGCCAGGGATATTAAGCCCGGGGATATTAGGCCCAGGGATACTAGGGCCAGGGATATTAGGGCCAGCGATGTTAGGGCCAGGGATATTAGGGCCAGGGATATTAGGGCCAGGGATATTAGGGCAGGGATATTAGGTCAGGGATATTAGGGCCAGGGATATTAGGGCCAGGGATATTAGGGCCAGGGATATTAGGGCCAGGGATATTAGGGCCAGGGATATTAGGGCCAGGGATATTAGGGCCAGGGATATTAGGGCCAGGGATATTAGGGCCAGGGATATTAGGGAGAGGGGTTTTAGGGCAAGGGATATTAGGGCCAGGGATATTAGGGCCAGGGATATTAGAGCCAGGGATATTAGGGCCAGGGATATTAGGGCCAGGGATATTAGGGCCAGGGATATTAGGGCCAGGGATATTAGGGCCAGGGATATCAGGGCCAGGGATATCAGGGCCAGGGATATGAGGGCCAGGGATATTACGGCCAGGGATATTAGGGCCAGGGATATTAGGGCCAGGGATGTTAGGGCCAGGGATATTAGGGCCAGGGAGATTAGGGCCAGCGTTATTAGGGCCAGGGATATTAGGGCCAGGGATATTATGGCCAGGGATATTAGGGCCAAGGATATTAGGGCCAGGGATATTAGGGCCAGGGATATTAGGGCCAGGGATATTAGGGCCAGGGATATTAGGGCCAGGGATATTAGGGCCAGGGATATTAGGGCCAGGGATATTAGGGCCAGGGATATTAGCACCAGGGATATTAGGGCCAGGGATATTAGGGCCAGGGATATAAGGGCCAGGGATATTAGGGCCAGGCATATTATGGCCAGCGATATTAGGGCCAGGGATATTAGGGCAAGGGATATTAGGGCCAGGGATATTAGGGCCAGGGATATTAGCGCAAGGGATATTAGGGCCAGGGATATTAGGGCCAGGGATATTAGGGCCAGGGATATTAGGTCCAGGGATATTAGGGCCAGGGATATTAGGGCCAGGGATGTTAGGGCCAGGGATATTAGGGCCAGGGATATTAGGGCCAGGGATATTAGGGCCAGGGATATTGTGGCCAGCGATATTAGGGCCAGGGATATTAGGGCCAGAGATATTAGGGCCAGGGATATTAGAGCCAGGCATATTAGGGCCAGGGATATTAGGGCCAGGGATATTAGGGCCAGGGATATTAGGGCCAGGGATATTAGGGCCTGGGATATTAGGGCCAGGGATATTAGGGCCAGGGATATTAGGGCCAGGGATATTAGGGCCAGGGATATTAGGGCCAGGGATTTTAGGGCCAGGGATATTAGGGGCAGGGATATTAGGGCCAGGGATATTAGGGCCAGGGATATTAGGGCCAGGGATATAAGGGCCAGGAATATTAGGGCCAGGCATATTATGCCCCGGGATATTAGGGCCAGGGATATTAGGGCCAGGGATATTAGGGCCAGGGATATTAGGGCCAGGCATATTAGGGCAGGGATATTAGGTCCAGGGATATTAGGGCCAGGGATATTAGGGCAAGGGATATTAGGGCCAGGGATATTAGGGCCAGGGATATTAGGGCCAGGGATATTAGGGCCAGGGATATAAGGGCCAGGAATATTAGGGCCAGGCATATTATGCCCCGCGATATTAGGGCCAGGGATATTAGGGCCAGGGATATTAGGGCCAGGGATATTAGGGCCAGGGATATTAGGGCAGGGATATTAGGTCCAGGGATATTAGGGCCAGGGATATTAGGGCAAGGGATATTAGGGCCAGGGATATTAGGGCCAGGGATATTAGGGCCAGGGATATTAGGTCCAGGGATATTAGGGCCAGGGATATTAGGGCCAGGGATATTAGGGCCAGGGATATTAGGGCCAGCGATATTAGGGCCAGGGATATTAGGGCCAGGGATAGTAGGGCCAGGGATATTAGAGCCAGGCATATTAGGGCCAGGGATATTAGGGCCAGGGATATTAGGGCCAGGAATATTAGGGCCAGGGATATTAGGGCCTGGGATATTAGGGCCAGGGATATTAGGGCCAGGGACATCAGGGCCAGGGATATTAGGGCCAGGGATATTAGGGCCAGGGATTTTAGGGCCAGGGATATTAGGGGCAGGGATATTAGGGCCAGGGATATTAGGGCCAGGGTTATTAGGGCCAGGGATATAAGGGCCAGGGATATTAGGGCCAGGCATATTATGCCCAGGGATATTAGGGTCAGGGATATTAGGGCCAGGGATATTAGGGCCAGGGATATTAGGGCCAGGGATATTAGTTCCAGGGATATTAGGGCCAGGGATATTAGGGCCAGGGATATTAGGGCCAAGGATATTAGGGCCAGGGATATTAGGGCCAGGGATATTAGGGCCAGGGATATTAGGGCCAGGGATATTAGGGCCAGTGATATTAGGGCCAGGGATATTAGGGCCAGGGATAGTAGGGCCAGGGATATTAGAGCCAGGCATATTAGGGCCAGGGATATTAGGGCCAGGGATATTAGGGCCGGAATATTAGGGCCAGGGATATTAGGGCCTGGGATATTAGGGCCAGGGATATTAGGGCCAGGGATATTAGGGCCAGGGATATTAGGGCCAGGGATATTAGGGCCAGGGATTTTAGGGCCAGGGATATTAGGGGCAGGGATATTAGGGCCAGGGATATTAGGGCCAGGGATATTAGGGCCAGGGATATAAGGGCCAGGGATATTAGGGCCAGGCATATTATGCCCAGGGATATTAGGGTCAGGGATATTAGGGCCAGGGATATTAGGGCCAGGGATATTAGGGCCAGGGTTATTAGGGCCAGGGATATAAGGGCCAGGGATATTAGGGCCAGGCATATTATGCCCAGGGATATTAGGGTCAGGGATATTAGGGCCAGGGATATTAGGGCCAGGGATATTAGGGCCAGGGATATTAGTTCCAGGGATATTAGGGCCAGGGATATTAGGGCCAGGGATATTAGGGCCAAGGATATTAGGGCCAGGGATATTAGGGCCAGGGATATTAGGGCCAGGGATATTAGGGCCAGGGATATTAGGGCCAGTGATATTAGGGCCAGGGATATTAGGGCCAGGGATAGTAGGGCCAGGGATATTAGAGCCAGGCATATTAGGGCCAGGGATATTAGGGCCAGGGATATTAGGGCCCGGAATATTAGGGCCAGGGATATTAGGGCCTGGGATATTAGGGCCAGGGATATTAGGGCCAGGGATATTAGGGCCAGGGATATTAGGGCCAGGGATATTAGGGCCAGGGATTTTAGGGCCAGGGATATTAGGGGCAGGGATATTAGGGCCAGGGATATTAGGGCCAGGGATATTAGGGCCAGGGATATTAGGGCCAGGGATATAAGGGCCAGGAATATTAGGGCCAGGCATATTATGCCCCGGGATATTAGGGCCAGGGATATTAGGGCCAGGGATATTAGGGCCAGGGATATTAGGGCCAGGGATATTAGGGCAGGGATATTAGGTCCAGGGATATTAGGGCCAGGGATATTAGGGCAAGGGATATTAGGGCCAGGGATATTAGGGCCAGGGATATTAGGGCCAGGGATATTAGGTCCAGGGATATTAGGGCCAGGGATATTAGGGCCAGGGATATTAGGGCCAGGGATATTAGGGCCAGCGATATTAGGGCCAGGGATATTAGGGCCAGGGATAGTAGGGCCAGGGATATTAGAGCCAGGCATATTAGGGCCAGGGATATTAGGGCCAGGGATATTAGGGCCAGGAATATTAGGGCCAGGGATATTAGGGCCTGGGATATTAGGGCCAGGGATATTAGGGCCAGGGACATTAGGGCCAGGGATATTAGGGCCAGGGATATTAGGGCCAGGGATTTTAGGGCCAGGGATATTAGGGGCAGGGATATTAGGGCCAGGGATATTAGGGCCAGGGTTATTAGGGCCAGGGATATAAGGGCCAGGGATATTAGGGCCAGGCATATTATGCCCAGGGATATTAGGGTCAGGGATATTAGGGCCAGGGATATTAGGGCCAGGGATATTAGGGCCAGGGATATTAGTTCCAGGGATATTAGGGCCAGGGATATTAGGGCCAGGGATATTAGGGCCAAGGATATTAGGGCCAGGGATATTAGGGCCAGGGATATTAGGGCCAGGGATATTAGGGCCAGGGATATTAGGGCCAGTGATATTAGGGCCAGGGATATTAGGGCCAGGGATAGTAGGGCCAGGGATATTAGAGCCAGGCATATTAGGGCCAGGGATATTAGGGCCAGGGATATTAGGGCCCGGAATATTAGGGCCAGGGATATTAGGGCCTGGGATATTAGGGCCAGGGATATTAGGGCCAGGGATATTAGGGCCAGGGATATTAGGGCCAGGGATATTAGGGCCAGGGATTTTAGGGCCAGGGATATTAGGGGCAGGGATATTAGGGCCAGGGATATTAGGGCCAGGGATATTAGGGCCAGGGATATAAGGGCCAGGGATATTAGGGCCAGGCATATTATGCCCAGGGATATTAGGGTCAGGGATATTAGGGCCAGGGATATTAGGGCCAGGGATATTAGGGCCAGGGTTATTAGGGCCAGGGATATAAGGGCCAGGGATATTAGGGCCAGGCATATTATGCCCAGGGATATTAGGGTCAGGGATATTAGGGCCAGGGATATTAGGGCCAGGGATATTAGGGCCAGGGATATTAGTTCCAGGGATATTAGGGCCAGGGATATTAGGGCCAGGGATATTAGGGCCAAGGATATTAGGGCCAGGGATATTAGGGCCAGGGATATTAGGGCCAGGGATATTAGGGCCAGGGATATTAGGGCCAGTGATATTAGGGCCAGGGATATTAGGGCCAGGGATAGTAGGGCCAGGGATATTAGAGCCAGGCATATTAGGGCCAGGGATATTAGGGCCAGGGATATTAGGGCCCGGAATATTAGGGCCAGGGATATTAGGGCCTGGGATATTAGGGCCAGGGATATTAGGGCCAGGGATATTAGGGCCAGGGATATTAGGGCCAGGGATATTAGGGCCAGGGATTTTAGGGCCAGGGATATTAGGGGCAGGGATATTAGGGCCAGGGATATTAGGGCCAGGGATATTAGGGCCAGGGATATAAGGGCCAGGGATATTAGGGCCAGGCATATTATGCCCAGGAATATTAGGGTCAGGGATATTAGGGCCAGGGATATTAGGGCCAGGGATATTAAGGCCGGGGATATTAGGCCCAGGGATATTAGGGCCAGGGATATTAGGGCCAGCGATGTTAGGGCCAGGGATATTAGCACCAGGGATATTAGGGCCAGGGATATTAGGGCCAGGGATATTAGGGCAGGGATATTAGGTCAGGGATATTAGGGCTAGGGATATTAGGGCCAGGGATATTAGGGCCAGGGATATTAGGGCCAGGTATATTAGGGCCAGGGATATTAGGGCCAGGGAATTTAGGGCCAGGGATATTAGGGCCAGGGATATTAGGGCCAGGGATATTAGGGCCAGGGATATTAGGGCCAGGGATATTAGGGCCAGGGATTTTAGGGCAAGGGATATTAGGGCCAGGGATATTAGGGCCAGGGATATAAGAGCCAGGGATATTAGGGCCAGGGATATTAGGGCCAGGGATATTAGGGCCAGGGATATTAGGGCCAGGGATATTAGGGCCAGGGATATCAGGGCCAGGGATATCAGGGCCAGGGATATGAGGGCCAGGGATATTAGGGCCAGGGATATTAGGGCCAGGGATATTAGGGCCAGGGATATTAGGGCCAGGGATATTAGGGCCAGGGAGATTAGGGCCAGCGTTATTAGGGCCAGGGATATTAGGGCCAGGGATATTATGGCCAGGGATATTAGGGCCAGGGATATTAGTGCCAGGGATATTAGGGCCAGGGATATTAGGGCCAGGGATATTAGGGCCAGGGATATTAGGGCCAGGGATATTAGGGCCACGGATATTAGGGCCAGGGATGTTAGGGCCAGGGATATTAGGGCCAGGGATATTAGCGCCAGGGATATTAGGGCCAGGGATATTAGGGCCAGGGATATAAGGGCCAGGGATATTAGGGCCAGGCATATTATGGCCAGGGATATTAGGGCCAGGGATATTAGGGCAAGGGATATTAGGGCCAGGGATATTAGGGCCAGGGATATTAGGGCCAGGGATATAAGGGCCAGGAATATTAGGGCCAGGCATATTATGCCCAGGGATATTAGGGCCAGGGATTTTAGGGCAAGGGATATTAGGGCCAGGGATATTAGGGCCAGGGATATAAGAGCCAGGGATATTAGGGCCAGGGATATTAGGGCCAGGGATATTAGGGCCAGGGATATTAGGGCCAGGGATATTAGGGCCAGGGATATCAGGGCCAGGGATATCAGGGCCAGGGATATGAGGGCCAGGGATATTAGGGCCAGGGATATTAGGGCCAGGGATATTAGGGCCAGGGATATTAGGGCCAGGGATATTAGGGCCAGGGAGATTAGGGCCAGCGTTATTAGGGCCAGGGATATTAGGGCCAGGGATATTATGGCCAGGGATATTAGGGCCAGGGATATTAGTGCCAGGGATATTAGGGCCAGGGATATTAGGGCCAGGGATATTAGGGCCAGGGATATTAGGGCCAGGGATATTAGGGCCACGGATATTAGGGCCAGGGATGTTAGGGCCAGGGATATTAGGGCCAGGGATATTAGCGCCAGGGATATTAGGGCCAGGGATATTAGGGCCAGGGATATAAGGGCCAGGGATATTAGGGCCAGGCATATTATGGCCAGGGATATTAGGGCCAGGGATATTAGGGCAAGGGATATTAGGGCCAGGGATATTAGGGCCAGGGATATTAGGGCCAGGGATATAAGGGCCAGGAATATTAGGGCCAGGCATATTATGCCCAGGGATATTAGGGCCAGGGATATTAGGGCCAGGGATATTAGGGCCAGGGATATTAAGGCCAGGGATATTAGGGCCAGGGATATTAGGGCCAGGGATATTAGGGCAGGGATATTAGGTCCAGGGATATTAGGGCCAGGGATATTAGGGCCAGGGATATTAGGGCCAGGGATTTCAGGGCAAGGGATATTAGGGCCCAGGGATATTAGGGCCAGGGATATTAGAGCCAGGGATATTAGGGCCCAGGGATATTAGGGCCAGGGATATTAGAGCCAGGGATATTAGGGCCAGGGATATTAGGGCCAGGGATATTAGGGCCAGGGATATTAGGGCCAGGGATATCAGGGCCAGGGATATTAGGGCCAGGGATATTAGGGCCAGGGATATTAGGGCCAGGGATATTATGGCCAGGGATATTAGGGCCAGCGATATTAGGGCCAGGGATATTAGGGCCAGGGATATTAGGGCCAGGGATATTAGAGCCAGGGATATTAGGGCCAGGGATATTAGGGCCAGGGATATTAGGGCCAGGGATATTAGGGCCAGGGATTTTAGGGCAAGGGATATTAGGGCCAGGGATATTAGGGCCAGGGATATTAGAGCCAGGGATATTAAGGCCAGGGATATTAGGGCCAGGGATATTAGGGCCAGGGATATTAGGGCCAGGGATATTAGGGCCAGGGATATCAGGGCCAGGGATATCATGGCCAGGGATATTAGGGCCAGGGATATTAGGGCCAGGGATATTAGGGCCAGGGATATTAGGGCCAGGGATATTAGGGCCAGGGATATTAGGGCCAGGGATATTAGGGCCAGGGATATTAGGGCCAGGGATATTAGGGCCAGGGATATTAGGGCCAGGGATATTAGGGCCAGGGATATTAGGGCCAGGGATATTAGGGCCAGGGATATTAGGGCCAGGGATATTACGGCCAGGGATATTAGGGACAGGGATATAAGGGCCAGGGATATTAGGGCCAGGCATATTATGGCCAGGGATATTAGGGCCAGGGATATTAGGGCAAGGGATATTAGGGCCAGGGATATTAGGGCCAGGGATATTAGGGCAAGGGATATTAGGGCCAGGGATATTAGGGCCAGGGATATTAGGGCCAGGGATATTAGGTCCAGGGATATTAGGGCCAGGGATATTAGGGCCAGGGATATTAGGGCCAGGGATATTAGGGCCAGGGATATTAGGGTCAGGGATATTATGGCCAGGGATATTAGGGCCAGGGATATTAGGGCCAGCGATATTAGGGCCAGGGATATTACGGCCAGGGATATTAGGGCCAGGGATATTAGAGCCAGGCATATTAGGGCCAGGGATATTAGGGCCAGGGATATTAGGGCTAGGGATATTAGGGCCAGGGATATTAGGGCCAGGGATATTAGGGCCAGGGATATTAGGGCCAGGGATATTAGGGCCAGGGATTTTAGGGCCAGGGATATTA
Source organism: Petromyzon marinus (assembly GCF_048934315.1). Lineage (NCBI taxonomy): Eukaryota > Metazoa > Chordata > Hyperoartia > Petromyzontiformes > Petromyzontidae > Petromyzon > Petromyzon marinus. The sequence continues at coordinate 3,778,286 of NW_027422684.1, read as the reverse complement.
GGGGCAGGGATATTAGGGCCAGGGATATTAGGGCCAGGGATATTAGGGCCAGGTATATAAGGGCCAGGGATATTAGGGCCAGGCATATTATGCCCAGGGATATTAGGGCCAGGGATATTAGGGCCAGGGATATTAGGGCCAGGGATATTAGGGCCAGGGATATTAGGGCCTGGGATATTAGGGCCAGGGATATTAGGGCCAGGGATATTAGGGCCAGGGATATTAGGGCCAGGGATATTAGGGCCAGGGATATTAGCGCCAGGGATATTAGGGCCAGGGATATTAGGGCCAGGGATATAAGGGCCAGGGATATTAGGGCCAGGCATATTATGGCCAGGGATATTAGGGCCAGGGATATTAGGGCAAGGGATATTAGGGCCAGGGATATTAGGGCCAGGGATATTAGGGCCAGGGATATAAGGGCCAGGAATATTAGGGCCAGGCATATTATGCCCAGGGATATTAGGGCCAGGGATATTAGGGCCAGGGATATTAGGGCCAGGGATATTAAGGCCAGGGATATTAGGGCCAGGGATATTAGGGCCAGGGATATTAGGGCAGGGATATTAGGTCCAGGGATATTAGGGCCAGGGATATTAGGGCCAGGGATATTAGGGCCAGGGATTTCAGGGCAAGGGATATTAGGGCCCAGGGATATTAGGGCCAGGGATATTAGAGCCAGGGATATTAGGGCCCAGGGATATTAGGGCCAGGGATATTAGAGCCAGGGATATTAGGGCCAGGGATATTAGGGCCAGGGATATTAGGGCCAGGGATATTAGGGCCAGGGATATCAGGGCCAGGGATATTAGGGCCAGGGATATTAGGGCCAGGGATATTAGGGCCAGGGATATTATGGCCAGGGATATTAGGGCCAGCGATATTAGGTCCAGGGATATTAGGGCCAGGGATATTAGGGCCAGGGATATTAGAGCCAGGGATATTAGGGCCAGGGATATTAGGGCCAGGGATATTAGGGCCAGGGATATTAGGGCCAGGGATTTTAGGGCAAGGGATATTAGGGCCAGGGATATTAGGGCCAGGGATATTAGAGCCAGGGATATTAAGGCCAGGGATATTAGGGCCAGGGATATTAGGGCCAGGGATATTAGGGCCAGGGATATTAGGGCCAGGGATATCAGGGCCAGGGATATCATGGCCAGGGATATTAGGGCCAGGGATATTAGGGCCAGGGATATTAGGGCCAGGGATATTAGGGCCAGGGATATTAGGGCCAGGGATATTAGGGCCAGGGATATTAGGGCCAGGGATATTAGGGCCAGGGATATTAGGGCCAGGGATATTAGGGCCAGGGATATTAGGGCCAGGGATATTAGGGCCAGGGATATTAGGGCCAGGGATATTACGGCCAGGGATATTAGGGACAGGGATATAAGGGCCAGGGATATTAGGGCCAGGCATATTATGGCCAGGGATATTAGGGCCAGGGATATTAGGGCAAGGGATATTAGGGCCAGGGATATTAGGGCCAGGGATATTAGGGCAAGGGATATTAGGGCCAGGGATATTAGGGCCAGGGATATTAGGGCCAGGGATATTAGGGCTAGGGATATTAGGGCCAGGGATATTAGGGCCAGGGATATTAGGGCCAGGGATATTAGGGCCAGGGATATTAGGGCCAGGGATTTTAGGGCCAGGCATATTATGCCCAGGGATATTAGGGCCAGGGATATTAGGGCCAGGGATATTAGGGCCAGGGATATTAGGGCCAGGGATTTTAGGGCCAGGGATATTAGGGGCAGGGATATTAGGGCCAGGGATATTAGGGCCAGGGATATTAGGGCCAGGGATATAAGGGCCAGGGATATTAGGGCCAGGCATATTATGCCCAGGAATATTAGGGCCAGGGATATTAGGGCCAGGGATATTAGGGCCAGGGATATTAAGGCCGGGGATATTAGGTGCAGGGATATTAGGGCCAGGGATATTAGGGCCAGCGATGTTAGGGCCAGGGATATTAGGGCCAGGGATATTAGGGCCAGGGATATTAGGGCCAGGGATATTAGCACCAGGGATATTAGGGCCAGGGATATTAGGGCCAGGGATATAAGGGCCAGGGATATTAGGGCCAGGCATATTATGGCCAGCGATATTAGGGCCAGGGATATTAGGGCAAGGGATATTAGGGCCAGGGATATTAGGGCCAGGGATATTAGCGCAAGGGATATTAGGGCCAGGGATATTAGGGCCAGGGATATTAGGGCCAGGGATATTAGGTCCAGGGATATTAGGGCCAGGGATATTAGGGCCAGGGATGTTAGGGCCAGGGATATTAGGGCCAGGGATATTAGGGCCAGGGATATTAGGGCCAGGGATATTGTGGCCAGCGATATTAGGGCCAGGGATATTAGGGCCAGAGATATTAGGGCCAGGGATATTAGAGCCAGGCATATTAGGGCCAGGGATATTAGGGCCAGGGATATTAGGGCCAGGGATATTAGGGCCAGGGATATTAGGGCCTGGGATATTAGGGCCAGGGATATTAGGGCCAGGGATATTAGGGCCAGGGATATTAGGGCCAGGGATATTAGGGCCAGGGATTTTAGGGCCAGGGATATTAGAGCCAGGGATATTAGGGCCCAGGGATATTAGGGCCAGGGATATTAGAGCCAGGGATATTAGGGCCAGGGATATTAGGGCCAGGGATATTAGGGCCAGGGATATTAGGGCCAGGGATATCAGGGCCAGGGATATTAGGGCCAGGGATATTAGGGCCAGGGATATTAGGGCCAGGGATATTATGGCCAGGGATATTAGGGCCAGCGATATTAGGGCCAGGGATATTAGGGCCAGGGATATTAGGGCCAGGGATATTAGAGCCAGGGATATTAGGGCCAGGGATATTAGGGCCAGGGATATTAGGGCCAGGGATATTAGGGCCAGGGATTTTAGGGCAAGGGATATTAGGGCCAGGGATATTAGGGCCAGGGATATTAGAGCCAGGGATATTAAGGCCAGGGATATTAGGGCCAGGGATATTAGGGCCAGGGATATTAGGGCCAGGGATATTAGGGCCAGGGATATCAGGGCCAGGGATATCATGGCCAGGGATATTAGGGCCAGGGATATTAGGGCCAGGGATATTAGGGCCAGGGATATTAGGGCCAGGGATATTAGGGCCAGGGATATTAGGGCCAGGGATATTAGGGCCAGGGATATTAGGGCCAGGGATATTAGGGCCAGGGATATTAGGGCCAGGGATATTAGGGCCAGGGATATTAGGGCCAGGGATATTACGGCCAGGGATATTAGGGACAGGGATATAAGGGCCAGGGATATTAGGGCCAGGCATATTATGGCCAGGGATATTAGGGCCAGGGATATTAGGGCAAGGGATATTAGGGCCAGGGATATTAGGGCCAGGGATATTAGGGCAAGGGATATTAGGGCCAGGGATATTAGGGCCAGGGATATTAGGGCCAGGGATATTAGGTCCAGGGATATTAGGGCCAGGGATATTAGGGCCAGGGATATTAGGGCCAGGGATATTAGGGCCAGGGATATTAGGGTCAGGGATATTATGGCCAGGGATATTAGGGCCAGGGATATTAGGGCCAGCGATATTAGGGCCAGGGATATTACGGCCAGGGATATTAGGGCCAGGGATATTAGAGCCAGGCATATTAGGGCCAGGGATATTAGGGCCAGGGATATTAGGGCTAGGGATATTAGGGCCAGGGATATTAGGGCCAGGGATATTAGGGCCAGGGATATTAGGGCCAGGGATATTAGGGCCAGGGATTTTAGGGCCAGGGATATTAGGGGCAGGGATATTAGGGCCAGGGATATTAGGGCCAGGGATATTAGGGCCAGGTATATAAGGGCCAGGGATATTAGGGCCAGGCATATTATGCCCAGGGATATTAGGGCCAGGGATATTAGGGCCAGGGATATTAGGGCCAGGGATATTAGGGCCAGGGATATTAGGGCCTGGGATATTAGGGCCAGGGATATTAGGGCCAGGGATATTAGGGCCAGGGATATTAGGGCCAGGGATATTAGGGCCAGGGATATTAGCGCCAGGAATATTAGGGCCAGGGATATTAGGGCCAGGGATATAAGGGCCAGGGATATTAGGGCCAGGCATATTATGGCCAGGGATATTAGGGCCAGGGATATTAGGGCAAGGGATATTAGGGCCAGGGATATTAGGGCCAGGGATATTAGGGCCAGGGATATAAGGGCCAGGAATATTAGGGCCAGGCATATTATGCCCAGGGATATTAGGGCCAGGGATATTAGGGCCAGGGATATTAGGGCCAGGGATATTAAGGCCAGGGATATTAGGGCCAGGGATATTAGGGCCAGGGATATTAGGGCAGGGATATTAGGTCCAGGGATATTAGGGCCAGGGATATTAGGGCCAGGGATATTAGGGCCAGGGATTTCAGGGCAAGGGATATTAGGGCCCAGGGATATTAGGGCCAGGGATATTAGAGCCAGGGATATTAGGGCCCAGGGATATTAGGGCCAGGGATATTAGAGCCAGGGATATTAGGGCCAGGGATATTAGGGCCAGGGATATTAGGGCCAGGGATATTAGGGCCAGGGATATCAGGGCCAGGGATATTAGGGCCAGGGATATTAGGGCCAGGGATATTAGGGCCAGGGATATTATGGCCAGGGATATTAGGGCCAGCGATATTAGGTCCAGGGATATTAGGGCCAGGGATATTAGGGCCAGGGATATTAGAGCCAGGGATATTAGGGCCAGGGATATTAGGGCCAGGGATATTAGGGCCAGGGATATTAGGGCCAGGGATTTTAGGGCAAGGGATATTAGGGCCAGGGATATTAGGGCCAGGGATATTAGAGCCAGGGATATTAAGGCCAGGGATATTAGGGCCAGGGATATTAGGGCCAGGGATATTAGGGCCAGGGATATTAGGGCCAGGGATATCAGGGCCAGGGATATCATGGCCAGGGATATTAGGGCCAGGGATATTAGGGCAAGGGATATTAGGGCCAGGGATATTAGGGCCAGGGATATTAGGGCCAGGGATATTAGGGCCAGGGATATAAGGGCCAGGAATATTAGGGCCAGGCATATTATGCCCCGGGATATTAGGGCCAGGGATATTAGGGCCAGGGATATTAGGGCCAGGGATATTAGGGCCAGGGATATTACGGCCAGGGATATTAGGGACAGGGATATAAGGGCCAGGGATATTAGGGCCAGGCATATTATGGCCAGGGATATTAGGGCCAGGGATATTAGGGCAAGGGATATTAGGGCCAGGGATATTAGGGCCAGGGATATTAGGGCAAGGGATATTAGGGCCAGGGATATTAGGGCCAGGGATATTAGGGCCAGGGATATTAGGGCTAGGGATATTAGGGCCAGGGATATTAGGGCCAGGGATATTAGGGCCAGGGATATTAGGGCCAGGGATATTAGGGCCAGGGATTTTAGGGCCAGGCATATTATGCCCAGGGATATTAGGGCCAGGGATATTAGGGCCAGGGATATTAGGGCCAGGGATATTAGGGCCAGGGATTTTAGGGCCAGGGATATTAGGGGCAGGGATATTAGGGCCAGGGATATTAGGGCCAGGGATATTAGGGCCAGGGATATAAGGGCCAGGGATATTAGGGCCAGGCATATTATGCCCAGGAATATTAGGGCCAGGGATATTAGGGCCAGGGATATTAGGGCCAGGGATATTAAGGCCGGGGATATTAGGTGCAGGGATATTAGGGCCAGGGATATTAGGGCCAGCGATGTTAGGGCCAGGGATATTAGGGCCAGGGATATTAGGGCCAGGGATATTAGGGCCAGGGATATTAGCACCAGGGATATTAGGGCCAGGGATATTAGGGCCAGGGATATAAGGGCCAGGGATATTAGGGCCAGGCATATTATGGCCAGCGATATTAGGGCCAGGGATATTAGGGCAAGGGATATTAGGGCCAGGGATATTAGGGCCAGGGATATTAGCGCAAGGGATATTAGGGCCAGGGATATTAGGGCCAGGGATATTAGGGCCAGGGATATTAGGTCCAGGGATATTAGGGCCAGGGATATTAGGGCCAGGGATGTTAGGGCCAGGGATATTAGGGCCAGGGATATTAGGGCCAGGGATATTAGGGCCAGGGATATTGTGGCCAGCGATATTAGGGCCAGGGATATTAGGGCCAGAGATATTAGGGCCAGGGATATTAGAGCCAGGCATATTAGGGCCAGGGATATTAGGGCCAGGGATATTAGGGCCAGGGATATTAGGGCCAGGGATATTAGGGCCTGGGATATTAGGGCCAGGGATATTAGGGCCAGGGATATTAGGGCCAGGGATATTAGGGCCAGGGATATTAGGGCCAGGGATTTTAGGGCCAGGGATATTAGGGGCAGGGATATTAGGGCCAGGGATATTAGGGCCAGGGATATTAGGGCCAGGGATATAAGGGCCAGGAATATTAGGGCCAGGCATATTATGCCCCGGGATATTAGGGCCAGGGATATTAGGGCCAGGGATATTAGGGCCAGGGATATTAGGGCCAGGGATATTAGGGCAGGGATATTAGGTCCAGGGATATTAGGGCCAGGGATATTAGGGCAAGGGATATTAGGGCCAGGGATATTAGGGCCAGGGATATTAGGGCCAGGGATATTAGGGCCAGGGATATAAGGGCCAGGAATATTAGGGCCAGGCATATTATGCCCCGGGATATTAGGGCCAGGGATATTAGGGCCAGGGATATTAGGGCCACGGATATTAGGGCCAGGGATATTAGGGCAGGGATATTAGGTCCAGGGATATAAGGGCCAGGGATATTAGGGCAAGGGATATTAGGGCCAGGGATATTAGGGCCAGGGATATTAGGGCCAGGGATATTAGGTCCAGGGATATTAGGGCCAGGGATATTAGGGCCAGGGATATTAGGGCCAGGGATATTAGGGCCAGCGATATTAGGGCCAGGGATATTAGGGCCAGGGATAGTAGGGCCAGGGATATTAGAGCCAGGCATATTAGGGCCAGGGATATTAGGGCCAGGAATATTAGGGCCAGGGATATTAGGGCCTGGGATATTAGGGCCAGGGATATTAGGGCCAGGGACATTAGGGCCAGGGATATTAGGGCCAGGGATATTAGGGCCAGGGATTTTAGGGCCAGGGATATTAGGGGCAGGGATATTAGGGCCAGGGATATTAGGGCCAGGGATATTAGGGCCAGGGATATAAGGGCCAGGGATATTAGGGCCAGGCATATTATGCCCAGGAATATTAGGGCCAGGGATATTAGGGCCAGGGATATTAGGGCCAGGGATATTAAGGCCGGGGATATTAGGTGCAGGGATATTAGGGCCAGGGATATTAGGGCCAGCGATGTTAGGGCCAGGGATATTAGGGCCAGGGATATTAGGGCCAGGGATATTAGGGCCAGGGATATTAGCACCAGGGATATTAGGGCCAGGGATATTAGGGCCAGGGATATAAGGGCCAGGGATATTAGGGCCAGGCATATTATGGCCAGCGATATTAGGGCCAGGGATATTAGGGCAAGGGATATTAGGGCCAGGGATATTAGGGCCAGGGATATTAGCGCAAGGGATATTAGGGCCAGGGATATTAGGGCCAGGGATATTAGGGCCAGGGATATTAGGTCCAGGGATATTAGGGCCAGGGATATTAGGGCCAGGGATGTTAGGGCCAGGGATATTAGGGCCAGGGATATTAGGGCCAGGGATATTAGGGCCAGGGATATTGTGGCCAGCGATATTAGGGCCAGGGATATTAGGGCCAGAGATATTAGGGCCAGGGATATTAGAGCCAGGCATATTAGGGCCAGGGATATTAGGGCCAGGGATATTAGGGCCAGGGATATTAGGGCCAGGGATATTAGGGCCTGGGATATTAGGGCCAGGGATATTAGGGCCAGGGATATTAGGGCCAGGGATATTAGGGCCAGGGATTTTAGGGCCAGGGATTTTAGGGCCAGGGATATTAGGGGCAGGGATATTAGGGCCAGGGATATTAGGGCCAGGGATATTAGGGCCAGGGATATAAGGGCCAGGAATATTAGGGCCAGGCATATTATGCCCCGGGATATTAGGGCCAGGGATATTAGGGCCAGGGATATTAGGGCCAGGGATATTAGGGCCAGGGATATTAGGGCAGGGATATTAGGTCCAGGGATATTAGGGCCAGGGATATTAGGGCAAGGGATATTAGGGCCAGGGATATTAGGGCCAGGGATATTAGGGCCAGGGATATTAGGGCCAGGGATATAAGGGCCAGGAATATTAGGGCCAGGCATATTATGCCCCGGGATATTAGGGCCAGGGATATTAGGGCCAGGGATATTAGGGCCAGGGATATTAGGGCCAGGGATATTAGGGCAGGGATATTAGGTCCAGGGATATAAGGGCCAGGGATATTAGGGCAAGGGATATTAGGGCCAGGGATATTAGGGCCAGGGATATTAGGGCCAGGGATATTAGGTCCAGGGATATTAGGGCCAGGGATATTAGGGCCAGGGATATTAGGGCCAGGGATATTAGGGCCAGCGATATTAGGGCCAGGGATATTAGGGCCAGGGATAGTAGGGCCAGGGATATTAGAGCCAGGCATATTAGGGCCAGGGATATTAGGGCCAGGAATATTAGGGCCAGGGATATTAGGGCCTGGGATATTAGGGCCAGGGATATTAGGGCCAGGGACATTAGGGCCAGGGATATTAGGGCCAGGGATATTAGGGCCAGGGATTTTAGGGCCAGGGATATTAGGGGCAGGGATATTAGGGCCAGGGATATTAGAGCCAGGGTTATTAGGGCCAGGGATATAAGGGCCAGGGATATTAGGGCCAGGCATATTATGCCCAGGGATATTAGGGTCAGGGATATTAGGGCCAGGGATATTAGGGCCAGGGATATTAGGGCCAGGGATATTAGGGCCAGGGATATTAGGGCCAGTGATATTAGGGCCAGGGATATTAGGGCCAGGGATAGTAGGGCCAGGGATATTAGAGCCAGGGATATTAGGGCCAGGGATATTAGGGCCAGGGATATTAGGGACAGGGATATTAGGGCCAGGGATATTAGGGCCAGTGATATTAGGGCCAGGGATATTAGGGCCAGGGATAGTAGGGCCAGGGATATTAGAGCCAGGCATATTAGGGCCAGGGATATTAGGGCCAGGGATATTAGGGCCCGGAATATTAGGGCCAGGGATATTAGGGCCTGGGATATTAGGGCCAGGGATATTAGGGCCAGGGATATTAGGGCCAGGGATATTAGGGCCAGGGATATTAGGGCCAGGGATTTTAGGGCCAGGGATATTAGGGACAGGGATATTAGGGCCAGGGATATTAGGGCCAGGGATATTAGGGCCAGGGATATAAGGGCCAGGGATATTAGGGCCAGGCATATTATGCCCAGGGATATTAGGGTCAGGGATATTAGGGCCAGGGATATTAGGGCCAGGGATATTAAGGCCGGGGATATTAGGCCCAGGGATATTAGGGCCAGGGATATTAGGGCCAGCGATGTTAGGGCCAGGGATATTAGCACCAGGGATATTAGGGCCAGGGATATTAGGGCCAGGGATATTAGGGCAGGGATATTAGGTCAGGGATATTAGGGCTAGGGATATTAGGGCCAGGGATATTAGGGCCAGGGATATTAGGGCCAGGTATATTAGGGCCAGGGATATTAGGGCCAGGGAATTTAGGGCCAGGGATATTAGGGCCAGGGATATTAGGGCCAGGGATTTTAGGGCCAGGGATATTAGGGCCAGGGATATTAGGGCCAGGGATTTTAGGGCAAGGGATATTAGGGCCAGGGATATTAGGGCCAGGGATATAAGAGCCAGGGATATTAGGGCCAGGGATATTAGGGCCAGGGATATTAGGGCCAGGGATATTAGGGCCAGGGATATTAGGGCTAGGGATATCAGGGCCAGGGATATCAGGGCCAGGGATATGAGGGCCAGGGATATTAGGGCCAGGGATATTAGGGCCAGGGATATTAGGGCCAGGGATATTAGGGCCAGGGATATTAGGGCCAGGGAGATTAGGGCCAGCGTTATTAGGGCCAGGGATATTAGGGCCAGGGATATTATGGCCAGGGATATTAGGGCCAGGGATATTAGTGCCAGGGATATTAGGGCCAGGGATATTAGGGCCAGGGATATTAGGGCCAGGGATATTAGGGCCAGGGATATTAGGGCCACGGATATTAGGGCCAGGGATGTTAGGGCCAGGGATATTAGGGCCAGGGATATTAGCGCCAGGGATATTAGGGCCAGGGATATTAGGGCCAGGGATATAAGGGCCAGGGATATTAGGGCCAGGCATATTATGGCCAGGGATATTAGGGCCAGGGATATTAGGGCAAGGGATATTAGGGCCAGGGATATTAGGGCCAGAGATATTAGGGCCAGGGATATAAGGGCCAGGAATATTAGGGCCAGGCATATTATGCCCAGGGATATTAGGGCCAGGGATATTAGGGCCAGGGATATTAGGGCCAGGGATATTAAGGCCAGGGATATTAGGGCCAGGGATGTTAGGGCCAGGGATATTAGGGCCAGGGATATTAGGGCCAGGGATATAAGGGCCAGGGATATTAGGGCCAGGCATATTATGGCCAGCGATATTAGGGCCAGGGATATTAGGGCAAGGGATATTAGGGCCAGGGATATTAGGGCCAGGGATATTAGCGCAAGGGATATTAGGGCCAGGGATATTAGGGCCAGGGATATTAGGGCCAGGGATATTAGGTCCAGGGATATTAGGGCCAGGGATATTAGGGCCAGGGATGTTAGGGCCAGGGATATTAGGGCCAGGGATATTAGGGCCAGGGATATTAGGGCCAGGGATATTGTGGCCAGCGATATTAGGGCCAGGGATATTAGGGCCAGAGATATTAGGGCCAGGGATATTAGAGCCAGGCATATTAGGGCCAGGGATATTAGGGCCAGGGATATTAGGGCCAGGGATATTAGGGCCAGGGATATTAGGGCCTGGGATATTAGGGCCAGGGATATTAGGGCCAGGGATATTAGGGCCAGGGATATTAGGGCCAGGGATATTAGGGCCAGGGATTTTAGGGCCAGGGATATTAGGGGCAGGGATATTAGGGCCAGGGATATTAGGGCCAGGGATATTAGGGCCAGGGATATAAGGGCCAGGAATATTAGGGCCAGGCATATTATGCCCCGGGATATTAGGGCCAGGGATATTAGGGCCAGGGATATTAGGGCCAGGGATATTAGGGCCAGGGATATTAGGGCAGGGATATTAGGTCCAGGGATATTAGGGCCAGGGATATTAGGGCAAGGGATATTAGGGCCAGGGATATTAGGGCCAGGGATATTAGGGCCAGGGATATTAGGGCCAGGGATATAAGGGCCAGGAATATTAGGGCCAGGCATATTATGCCCCGGGATATTAGGGCCAGGGATATTAGGGCCAGGGATATTAGGGCCAGCGATATTAGGGCCAGGGATATTAGGGCAGGGATATTAGGTCCAGGGATATTAGGGCCAGGGATATTAGGGCAAGGGATATTAGGGCCAGGGATATTAGGGCCAGGGATATTAGGGCCAGGGATATTAGGTCCAGGGATATTAGGGCCAGGGATATTAGGGCCAGGGATATTAGGGCCAGGGATATTAGGGCCAGCGATATTAGGGCCAGGGATATTAGGGCCAGGGATAGTAGGGCCAGGGATATTAGAGCCAGGCATATTAGGGCCAGGGATATTAGGGCCAGGGATATTAGGGCCAGGAATATTAGGGCCAGGGATATTAGGGCCTGGGATATTAGGGCCAGGGATATTAGGGCCAGGGACATTAGGGCCAGGGATATTAGGGCCAGGGATATTAGGGCCAGGGATTTTAGGGCCAGGGATATTAGGGGCAGGGATATTAGGGCCAGGGATATTAGGGCCAGGGTTATTAGGGCCAGGGATATAAGGGCCAGGGATATTAGGGCCAGGCATATTATGCCCAGGGATATTAGGGTCAGGGATATTAGGGCCAGGGATATTAGGGCCAGGGATATTAGGGCCAGGGATATTAGTTCCAGGGATATTAGGGCCAGGGATATTAGGGCCAGGGATATTAGGGCCAAGGATATTAGGGCCAGGGATATTAGGGCCAGGGATATTAGGGCCAGGGATATTAGGGCCAGGGATATTAGGGCCAGTGATATTAGGGCCAGGGATATTAGGGCCAGGGATAGTAGGGCCAGGGATATTAGAGCCAGGCATATTAGGGCCAGGGATATTAGGGCCAGGGATATTAGGGCCCGGAATATTAGGGCCAGGGATATTAGGGCCTGGGATATTAGGGCCAGGGATATTAGGGCCAGGGATATTAGGGCCAGGGATATTAGGGCCAGGGATATTAGGGCCAGGGATTTTAGGGCCAGGGATATTAGGGGCAGGGATATTAGGGCCAGGGATATTAGGGCCAGGGATATTAGGGCCAGGGATATAAGGGCCAGGGATATTAGGGCCAGGCATATTATGCCCAGGGATATTAGGGTCAGGGATATTAGGGCCAGGGATATTAGGGCCAGGGATATTAAGGCCGGGGATATTAGGCCCAGGGATATTAGGGCCAGGGATATTAGGGCCAGCGATGTTAGGGCCAGGGATATTAGCACCAGGGATATTAGGGCCAGGGATATTAGGGCCAGGGATATTAGGGCAGGGATATTAGGTCAGGGATATTAGGGCTAGGGATATTAGGGCCAGGGATATTAGGGCCAGGATTATTAGGGCCAGGTATATTAGGGCCAGGGATATTAGGGCCAGGGAATTTAGGGCCAGGGATATTAGGGCCAGGGATATTAGGGCCAGGGATATTAGGGCCAGGGATATTAGAGCCAGGGATATTAGGGCCAGGGATTTTAGGGCAAGGGATATTAGGGCCAGGGATATTAGGGCCAGGGATATAAGAGCCAGGGATATTAGGGCCAGGGATATTAGGGCCAGGGATATTAGGGCCAGGGATATTAGGGCCAGGGATATTAGGGCCAGGGATATCAGGGCCAGGGATAGAATATTAGGGCCAGGCATATTATGCCCCGGGATATTAGGGCCAGGGATATTAGGGCCAGGGATATTAGGGCCAGCGATATTAGGGCCAGGGATATTAGGGCAGGGATATTAGGTCCAGGGATATTAGGGCCAGGGATATTAGGGCAAGGGATATTAGGGCCAGGGATATTAGGGCCAGGGATATTAGGGCCAGGGATATTAGGTCCAGGGATATTAGGGCCAGGGATATTAGGGCCAGGGATATTAGGGCCAGGGATATTAGGGCCAGCGATATTAGGGCCAGGGATATTAGGGCCAGGGATAGTAGGGCCAGGGATATTAGAGCCAGGCATATTAGGGCCAGGGATATTAGGGCCAGGGATATTAGGGCCAGGAATATTAGGGCCAGGGATATTAGGGCCTGGGATATTAGGGCCAGGGATATTAGGGCCAGGGACATTAGGGCCAGGGATATTAGGGCCAGGGATATTAGGGCCAGGGATTTTAGGGCCAGGGATATTAGGGGCAGGGATATTAGGGCCAGGGATATTAGGGCCAGGGTTATTAGGGCCAGGGATATAAGGGCCAGGGATATTAGGGCCAGGCATATTATGCCCAGGGATATTAGGGTCAGGGATATTAGGGCCAGGGATATTAGGGCCAGGGATATTAGGGCCAGGGATATTAGTTCCAGGGATATTAGGGCCAGGGATATTAGGGCCAGGGATATTAGGGCCAAGGATATTAGGGCCAGGGATATTAGGGCCAGGGATATTAGGGCCAGGGATATTAGGGCCAGGGATATTAGGGCCAGTGATATTAGGGCCAGGGATATTAGGGCCAGGGATAGTAGGGCCAGGGATATTAGAGCCAGGCATATTAGGGCCAGGGATATTAGGGCCAGGGATATTAGGGCCCGGAATATTAGGGCCAGGGATATTAGGGCCTGGGATATTAGGGCCAGGGATATTAGGGCCAGGGATATTAGGGCCAGGGATATTAGGGCCAGGGATATTAGGGCCAGGGATTTTAGGGCCAGGGATATTAGGGGCAGGGATATTAGGGCCAGGGATATTAGGGCCAGGGATATTAGGGCCAGGGATATAAGGGCCAGGGATATTAGGGCCAGGCATATTATGCCCAGGGATATTAGGGTCAGGGATATTAGGGCCAGGGATATTAGGGCCAGGGATATTAAGGCCGGGGATATTAGGCCCAGGGATATTAGGGCCAGGGATATTAGGGCCAGCGATGTTAGGGCCAGGGATATTAGCACCAGGGATATTAGGGCCAGGGATATTAGGGCCAGGGATATTAGGGCAGGGATATTAGGTCAGGGATATTAGGGCTAGGGATATTAGGGCCAGGGATATTAGGGCCAGGATTATTAGGGCCAGGTATATTAGGGCCAGGGATATTAGGGCCAGGGAATTTAGGGCCAGGGATATTAGGGCCAGGGATATTAGGGCCAGGGATATTAGGGCCAGGGATATTAGAGCCAGGGATATTAGGGCCAGGGATTTTAGGGCAAGGGATATTAGGGCCAGGGATATTAGGGCCAGGGATATAAGAGCCAGGGATATTAGGGCCAGGGATATTAGGGCCAGGGATATTAGGGCCAGGGATATTAGGGCCAGGGATATTAGGGCCAGGGATATCAGGGCCAGGGATATCAGGGCCAGGGATATGAGGGCCAGGGATATTAGGGCCAGGGATGTTAGGGCCAGGGATATTAGGGCCAGGGATATTAGCGCCAGGGATATTAGGGCCAGGGATATTAGGGCCAGGGATATAAGGGCCAGGGATATTAGGGCCAGGCATATTATGGCCAGGGATATTAGGGCCAGGGATATTAGGGCAAGGGATATTAGGGCCAGGGATATTAGGGCCAGGGATATTAGGGCCAGGGATATAAGGGCCAGGAATATTAGGGCCAGGCATATTATGCCCATGGATATTAGGGCCAGGGATATTAGGGCCAGGGATATTAGGGCCAGGGATATTAAGGCCAGGGATATTAGGGCCAGGGATATTAGGGCCAGGGATATTAGGGCAGGGATATTAGGTCCAGGGATATTAGGGCCAGGGATATTAGGGCCAGGGATATTAGGGCCAGGGATTTCAGGGCAAGGGATATTAGGGCCCAGGGATATTAGGGCCAGGGATATTAGAGCCAGGGATATTAGGGCCCAGGGATATTAGGGCCAGGGATATTAGAGCCAGGGATATTAGGGCCAGGGATATTAGGGCCAGGGATATTAGGGCCAGGGATATTAGGGCCAGGGATATCAGGGCCAGGGATATTAGGGCCAGGGATATTAGGGCCAGGGATATTAGGGCCAGGGATATTATGGCCAGGGATATTAGGGCCAGCGATATTAGGGCCAGGGATATTAGGGCCAGGGATATTAGGGCCAGGGATATTAGAGCCAGGGATATTAGGGCCAGGGATATTAGGGCCAGGGATATTAGGGCCAGGGATATTAGGGCCAGGGATTTTAGGGCAAGGGATATTAGGGCCAGGGATATTAGGGCCAGGGATATTAGAGCCAGGGATATTAAGGCCAGGGATATTAGGGCCAGGGATATTAGGGCCAGGGATATTAGGGCCAGGGATATTAGGGC
The DNA here is from genome assembly GCF_048934315.1 of Petromyzon marinus. NCBI lineage: Eukaryota > Metazoa > Chordata > Hyperoartia > Petromyzontiformes > Petromyzontidae > Petromyzon > Petromyzon marinus. The sequence continues at coordinate 3,762,656 of NW_027422684.1, read as the reverse complement.
CAGGGATATCAGGGCCAGGGATATCATGGCCAGGGATATTAGGGCCAGGGATATTAGGGCCAGGGATATTAGGGCCAGGGATATTAGGGCCAGGGATATTAGGGCCAGGGATATTAGGGCCAGGGATATTAGGGCCAGGGATATTAGGGCCAGGGATATTAGGGCCAGGGATATTAGGGCCAGGGATATTAGGGCCAGGGATATTAGGGCCAGGGATATTACGGCCAGGGATATTAGGGACAGGGATATAAGGGCCAGGGATATTAGGGCCAGGCATATTATGGCCAGGGATATTAGGGCCAGGGATATTAGGGCAAGGGATATTAGGGCCAGGGATATTAGGGCCAGGGATATTAGGGCAAGGGATATTAGGGCCAGGGATATTAGGGCCAGGGATATTAGGGCCAGGGATATTAGGTCCAGGGATATTAGGGCCAGGGATATTAGGGCCAGGGATATTAGGGCCAGGGATATTAGGGCCAGGGATATTAGGGTCAGGGATATTATGGCCAGGGATATTAGGGCCAGGGATATTAGGGCCAGCGATATTAGGGCCAGGGATATTACGGCCAGGGATATTAGGGCCAGGGATATTAGAGCCAGGCATATTAGGGCCAGGGATATTAGGGCCAGGGATATTAGGGCTAGGGATATTAGGGCCAGGGATATTAGGGCCAGGGATATTAGGGCCAGGGATATTAGGGCCAGGGATATTAGGGCCAGGGATTTTAGGGCCAGGGATATTAGGGGCAGGGATATTAGGGCCAGGGATATTAGGGCCAGGGATATTAGGGCCAGGGATATAAGGGCCAGGGATATTAGGGCCAGGCATATTATGCCCAGGGATATTAGGGCCAGGGATATTAGGGCCAGGGATATTAGGGCCAGGGATATTAGGGCCAGGGATATTAGGGCCTGGGATATTAGGGCCAGGGATATTAGGGCCAGGGATATTAGGGCCAGGGATATTAGGGCCAGGGATATTAGGGCCAGGGATATTAGCGCCAGGGATATTAGGGCCAGGGATATTAGGGCCAGGGATATAAGGGCCAGGGATATTAGGGCCAGGCATATTATGGCCAGGGATAATAGGGCCAGGGATATTAGGGCAAGGGATATTAGGGCCAGGGATATTAGGGCCAGGGATATTAGGGCCAGGGATATAAGGGCCAGGAATATTAGGGCCAGGCATATTATGCCCAGGGATATTAGGGCCAGGGATATTAGGGCCAGGGATATTAGGGCCAGGGATATTAAGGCCAGGGATATTAGGGCCAGGGATATTAGGGCCAGGGATATTAGGGCCAGGGATTTTAGGGCAAGGGATATTAGGGCCAGGGATATTAGGGCCAGGGATTTTAGGGCAAGGGATATTAGGGCCAGGGATTTTAGGGCCAGGGATATTAGGGCCAGGGATATTAGGGCCAGGGATATTAGGGCCAGGGATATCAGGGCCAGGGATATCAGGGCCAGGGATATGAGGGCCAGGGATATTAGGGCCAGGGATATTAGGGCCAGGGATATTAGGGCCAAGGATATTAGGGCCAGGGATATTAGGGCCAGGGATATTAGGGCCAGGGATATTAGGGCCAGGGATTTTAGGGCAAGGGATATTAGGGCCAGGGATTTTAGGGCAAGGGATATTAGGGCCAGGGATATTAGGGCCAGGGATATAAGAGCCAGGGATATTAGGGCCAGGGATATTAGGGCCAGGGATATTAGGGCCAGGGATATTAGGGCCAGGGATATTAGGGCCAGGGATATCAGGGCCAGGGATATCAGGGCCAGGGATATGAGGGCCAGGGATATTAGGGCCAGGGATATTAGGGCCAGGGATATTAGGGCCAGGGATATTAGGGCCAGGGATATTATGGCCAGGGATATTAGGGCCAGGGATATTAGTGCCAGGGATATTAGGGCCAGGGATATTAGGGCCAGGGATATTAGGGCCAGGGATATTAGGGCCAGGGATATTAGGGCCAGGGATATTAGCGCCAGGGATATTAGGGCCAGGGATATTAGGGCCAGGGATATAAGGGCCAGGGATATTAGGGCCAGGCATATTATGGCCAGGGATATTAGGGCCAGGGATATTAGGGCAAGGGATATTAGGGCCAGGGATATTAGGGCCAGGGATATTAGGGCCAGGGATATAAGGGCCAGGAATATTAGGGCCAGGCATATTATGCCCAGGGATATTAGGGCCAGGGATATTAGGGCCAGGGATATTAGGGCCAGGGATATTAAGGCCAGGGATATTAGGGCCAGGGATATTAGGGCCAGGGATATTAGGGCAGGGATATTAGGTCCAGGGATATTAGGGCCAGGGATATTAGGGCCAGGGATATTAGGGCCAGGGATTTCAGGGCAAGGGATATTAGGGCCCAGGGATATTAGGGCCAGGGATATTAGAGACAGGGATATTAGGGCCCAGGGATATTAGGGCCAGGGATATTAGAGCCAGGGATATTAGGGCCAGGGATATTAGGGCCAGGGATATTAGGGCCAGGGATATTAGGGCCAGGGATATCAGGGCCAGGGATATTAGGGCCAGGGATATTAGGGCCAGGGATATTAGGGCCAGGGATATTATGGCCAGGGATATTAGGGCCAGCGATATTAGGGCCAGGGATATTAGGGCCAGGGATATTAGGGCCAGGGATATTAGAGCCAGGGATATTAGGGCCAGGGATATTAGGGCGAGGGATATTAGGGCCAGGGATATTAGGGCCAGGGATTTTAGGGCAAGGGATATTAGGGCCAGGGATATTAGGGCCAGGGATATTAGAGCCAGGGATATTAAGGCCAGGGATATTAGGGCCAGGGATATTAGGGCCAGGGATATTAGGGCCAGGGATATTAGGGCCAGGGATATCAGGGCCAGGGATATCATGGCCAGGGATATTAGGGCCAGGGATATTAGGGCCAGGGATATTAGGGCCAGGGATATTAGGGCCAGGGATATTAGGGCCAGGGATATTAGGGCCAGGGATATTAGGGCCAGGGATATTAGGGCCAGGGATATTAGGGCCAGGGATATTAGGGCCAGGGATATTAGGGCCAGGGATATTAGGGCCAGGGATATTAGGGCCAGGGATATTACGGCCAGGGATATTAGGGACAGGGATATAAGGGCCAGGGATATTAGGGCCAGGCATATTATGGCCAGGGATATTAGGGCCAGGGATATTAGGGCAAGGGATATTAGGGCCAGGGATATTAGGGCCAGGGATATTAGGGCAAGGGATATTAGGGCCAGGGATATTAGGGCCAGGGATATTAGGGCCAGGGATATTAGGTCCAGGGATATTAGGGCCAGGGATATTAGGGCCAGGGATATTAGTGCCAGGGATATTAGGGCCAGGGATATTAGGGTCAGGGATATTATGGCCAGGGATATTAGGGCCAGGGATATTAGGGCCAGCGATATTAGGGCCAGGGATATTACGGCCAGGGATATTAGGGCCAGGGATATTAGAGCCAGGCATATTAGGGCCAGGGATATTAGGGCCAGGGATATTAGGGCTAGGGATATTAGGGCCAGGGATATTAGGGCCAGGGATATTAGGGCCAGGGATATTAGGGCCAGGGATATTAGGGCCAGGGATTTTAGGGCCAGGGATATTAGGGGCAGGGATATTAGGGCCAGGGATATTAGGGCCAGGGATATTAGGGCCAGGGATATAAGGGCCAGGGATATTAGGGCCAGGCATATTATGCCCAGGGATATTAAGGCCAGGGATATTAGGGCCAGGGATATTAGGGCCAGGGATATTAGGCCAGGGATATTAGGGCCTGGGATATTAGGGCCAGGGATATTAGGGCCAGGGATATTAGGGCCAGGGATATTAGGGCCAGGGATATTAGGGCCAGGGATATTAGCGCCAGGGATATTAGGGCCAGGGATATTAGGGCCAGGGATATAAGGGCCAGGGATATTAGGGCCAGGCATATTATGGCCAGGGATAATAGGGCCAGGGATATTAGGGCAAGGGATATTAGGGCCAGGGATATTAGGGCCAGGGATATTAGGGCCTGGGATATAAGGGCCAGGAATATTAGGGCCAGGCATATTATGCCCAGGGATATTAGGGCCAGGGATATTAGGGCCAGGGATATTAGGGCCAGGGATATTAAGGCCAGGGATATTAGGGCCAGGGATATTAGGGTCAGGGATATTAGGGCAGGGATATTAGGTCCAGGGATATTAGGGCCAGGGATATTAGGGCCAGGGATATTAGGGCCAGGGATTTCAGGGCAAGGGATATTAGGGCCCAGGGATATTAGGGCCAGGGATATTAGAGCCAGGGATATTAAGGCCAGGGATATTAGGGCCAGGGATATTAGGGCCAGGGATATTAGGGCCAGGGATATTAGGGCCAGGGATATCAGGGCCAGGGATATCATGGCCAGGGATATTAGGGCCAGGGATATTAGGGCCAGGGATATTAGGGCCAGGGATATTAGGGCCAGGGATATTAGGGCCAGGGATATTAGGGCCAGGGATATTAGGGCCAGGGATATTAGGGCCAGGGATATTAGGGCCAGGGATATTAGGGCCAGGGATATTAGGGCCAGGGATATTAGGGCCAGGGATATTAGGGCCAGGGATATTACGGCCAGGGATATTAGGGACAGGGATATAAGGGCCAGGGATATTAGGGCCAGGCATATTATGGCCAGGGATATTAGGGCCAGGGATATTAGGGCAAGGGATATTAGGGCCAGGGATATTAGGGCCAGGGATATTAGGGCAAGGGATATTAGGGCCAGGGATATTAGGGCCAGGGATATTAGGGCCAGGGATATTAGGTCCAGGGATATTAGGGCCAGGGATATTAGGGCCAGGGATATTAGGGCCAGGGATATTAGGGCCAGGGATATTAGGGTCAGGGATATTATGGCCAGGGATATTAGGGCCAGGGATATTAGGGCCAGCGATATTAGGGCCAGGGATATTACGGCCAGGGATATTAGGGCCAGGGATATTAGAGCCAGGCATATTAGGGCCAGGGATATTAGGGCCAGGGATATTAGGGCTAGGGATATTAGGGCCAGGGATATTAGGGCCAGGGATATTAGGGCCAGGGATATTAGGGCCAGGGATATTAGGGCCAGGGATTTTAGGGCCAGGGATATTAGGGGCAGGGATATTAGGGCCAGGGATATTAGGGCCAGGGATATTAGGGCCAGGGATATAAGGGCCAGGGATATTAGGGCCAGGCATATTATGCCCAGGGATATTAGGGCCAGGGATATTAGGGCCAGGGATATTAGGGCTAGGGATATTAGGGCCAGGGATATTAGGGCCTGGGATATTAGGGCCAGGGATATTAGGGCCAGGGATATTAGGGCCAGGGATATTAGGGCCAGGGATATTAGGGCCAGGGATTTTAGGGCCAGGGATATTAGGGGCAGGGATATTAGGGCCAGGGATATTAGGGCCAGGGATATTAGGGCCAGGGATATAAGGGCCAGGGATATTAGGGCCAGGCATATTATGCCCAGGAATATTAGGGCCAGGGATATTAGGGCCAGGGATATTAGGGCCAGGGATATTAAGGCCGGGGATATTAGGTGCAGGGATATTAGGGCCAGGGATATTAGGGCCAGCGATGTTAGGGCCAGGGATATTAGGGCCAGGGATATTAGGGCCAGGGATATTAGGGCCAGGGATATTAGGGCAGGGATATTAGGTCAGGGATATTAGGGCCAGGGATATTAGGGCCAGGGATATTATGGCCAGGGATATTAGGGCCAGCGATATTAGGGCCAGGGATATTAGGGCCAGGGATATTAGGGCCAGGGATATTAGATCCAGGGATATTAGGGCCAGGGATATTAGGGCCAGGGATATTAGGGCCAGGGATATTAGGGCCAGGGATTTTAGGGCAAGGGATATTAGGGCCAGGGATATTAGGGCCAGGGATATTAGGGCCAGGGATATTAGGGCAGGGATATTAGGTCCAGGGATATTAGGGCCAGGGACATTAGGGCCAGGGATGTTAGGGCCAGGGATATTAGCGCCAGGGATATTAGGGCCAGGGATATTAGGGCCAGGGTTATTAGGGCCAGGGATATTAGGGCCAGGGATATTAGGGCGAGGGATATTAGGGCCAGGGATATTAGGGCCAGGGATATTAGGGCCAGGGATATTAGGGCCAGGGATATTAGGGCCAGGGATATTAGAGCCAGGGATATCAGGGCCAGGGATATCAGGGCCAGGGATATTAGGGCCAGGGATATTAGGGCCAGGGATATTAGGGCCAGGGATATTAGGGCCAGGGATATTAGGGCCAGGGATATTAGGGCCAGGGATATTAGGGCCAGGGATATTAGGGCCAGGGATATTAGGGCCAGGGATATAAGGGCCAGGGATATTAGGGCCAGGCATATTATGGCCAGGGATATTAGGGCCAGGGATATTAGGGCAAGGGATATTAGGGCCAGGGATATTAGGGCCAGGGATATTAGGGCAAGGGATATTAGGGCCAGGGATATTAGGGCCAGGGATATTAGGGCCAGGGATATTAGGTCCAGGGATATTAGGGCCAGGGATATTAGGGCCAGGGATATTAGGGCCAGGGATATTAGGGTCAGGGATATTATGGCCAGGGATATTAGGGCCAGGGATATTAGGGCCAGCGATATTAGGGCCAGGGATATTACGGCCAGGGATATTAGGGCCAGGGATATTAGAGCCAGGCATATTAGGGCCAGGGATATTAGGGCCAGGGATATTAGGGCTAGGGATATTAGGGCCAGGGATATTAGGGCCAGGGATATTAGGGCCAGGGATATTAGGGCCAGGGATATTAGGGCCAGGGATTTTAGGGCCAGGGATATTAGGGGCAGGGATATTAGGGCCAGGGATATTAGGGCCAGGGATATTAGGGCCAGGGATATAAGGGCCAGGGATATTAGGGCCAGGCATATTATGCCCAGGGATATTAGGGCCAGGGATATTAGGGCCAGGGATATTAGGGCCAGGGATATTAGGGCCAGGGATATTAGGGCCAGGGATATTAGGGCCAGGGATATTAGGGCCAGGGATATTAGGGCCAGGGATATTAGGGCCAGGGATTTTAGGGCCAGGGATATTAGGGGCAGGGATATTAGGGCCAGGGATATTAGGGCCAGGGATATTAGGGCCAGGGATATAAGGGCCAGGGATATTAGGGCCAGGCATATTATGCCCAGGGATATTAGGGCCAGGGATATTAGGGCCAGGGATATTAGGGCCAGGGATATTAAGGCCGGGGATATTAGGCGCAGGGATATTAGGGCCAGGGATATTAGGGCCAGCGATGTTAGGGCCAGGGATATTAGGGCCAGGGATATTAGGGCCAGGGATATTAGGGCCAGGGATATTAGGGCAGGGATATTAGGTCAGGGATATTAGGGCCAGGGATATTAGGGCCAGGGATATTATGGCCAGGGATATTAGGGCCAGCGATATTAGGGCCAGGGATATTAGGGCCAGGGATATTAGGGCCAGGGATATTAGAGCCAGGGATATTAGGGCCAGGGATATTAGGGCCAGGGATATTAGGGCCAGGGATATTAGGGCCAGGGATTTTAGGGCAAGGGATATTAGGGCCAGAGATATTAGGGCCAGGGATATTAGGGCCAGGGATATTAGGGCAGGGATATTAGGTCCAGGGATATTAGGGCCAGGGACATTAGGGCCAGGGATGTTAGGGCCAGGGATATTAGGGCCAGGGATATTAGGGCCAGGGATATTAGGGCCAGGGATATTAGGGCCAGGGATTTTAGGGCAAGGGATATTAGGGCCCAGGGATATTAGGGCCAGGGATATTAGAGCCAGGGATATTAGGGCCAGGGATATTAGGGCCAGGGATATTAGGGCCAGGGATATTAGGGCCAGGGATATTATGGCCAAGGATATCAGGGCCAGGGATATTAGGGCCAGGGATATTAGGGCCAGGGATATTAGGGCCAGGGATATTATGGCCAGGGATATTAGGGCCAGGGATATTAGGGCCAGGGATATTAGGGCCAGGGATATTAGAGCCAGGGATATTAGGGCCAGGGATATTAGGGCCAGGGATATTAGGGCCAGGGATATTAGGGCCAGGGATTTTAGGGCAAGGGATATTAGGGCCAGGGATATTAGGGCCAGGGATATTAGAGCCAGGGATATTAGGGCCAGGGATATTAGGGCCAGGGATATTAGGGCCAGGGATATTAGGGCCAGGGATATCAGGGCCAGGGATATCAGGGCCAGGGATATTAGGGCCAGGGATATTAGGGCCAGGGATATTAGGGCCAGGGATATTAGGGCCAGGGATATTAGGGCCAGGGATATTAGGGCCAGGGATATTAGGGCCAGCGTTATTAGGGCCAGGGATATTAGGGCCAGGGATATTATGGCCAGGGATATTAGGGCCAGGGATATTAGGGCCAGGGATATTAGGGCCAGGGATATTAGGGCCAGGGATATTAGGGCCAGGGATATTAGGGCCAGGGATATTAGGGCCAGGGATATTAGGGCCAGGGATATCAGGGCCAGGGATATCAGGGCCAGGGATATTAGGGCCAGGGATATTAGGGCCAGGGATATTAGGGCCAGGGATATTACAGCCAGGGATATTAGGGCCAGGGAGATTAGGGCCAGCGTTATTAGGGCCAGGGATATTAGGGCCAGGGATATTATGGCCAGGGATATTAGGGCCAGGGATATTAGGGCCAGGGATATTAGGGCCAGGGATATTAGGGCCAGGGATATTAGGGCCAGGGATATTAGGGCCAGGGATATTAGGGCCAGGGATATTAGGGCCAGGGATATTAGGGCCAGGGATATTAGGGCCAGGGATATTAGGGCCAGGGATATAAGGGCCAGGGATATTAGGGCCAGGCATATTATGCCCAGGGATATTAGGGCCAGGGATATTAGGGCCAGGGATATTAGGGCCAGGGATATTAGGGCCAGGGATATTAGGGCCAGGGATATTAGGGCCAGGGATATTAGGGCCAGGGATATTAGGGCCAGGGATATTAGGGCCAGGGATTTTAGGGCCAGGGATATTAGGGGCAGGGATATTAGGGCCAGGGATATTAGGGCCAGGGATATTAGGGCCAGGGATATAAGGGCCAGGGATATTATGGCCAGGCATATTATGCCCAGGGATATTAGGGCCAGGGATATTAGGGCCAGGGATATTAGGGCCAGGGATATTAAGGCCGGGGATATTAGGCGCAGGGATATTAGGGCCAGGGATATTAGGGCCAGCGATGTTAGGGCCAGGGATATTAGGGCCAGGGATATTAGGGCCAGGGATATTAGGGCCAGGGATATTAGGGCAGGGATATTAGGTCAGGGATATTACGGCCAGGGATATTAGGGCCAGGGATATTATGGCCAGGGATATTAGGGCCAGCGATATTAGGGCCAGGGATATTAGGGCCAGGGATATTAGGGCCAGGGATATTAGAGCCAGGGATATTAGGGCCAGGGATATTAGGGCCAGGGATATTAGGGCCAGGGATATTAGGGCCAGGGATTTTAGGGCAAGGGATATTAGGGCCAGAGATATTAGGGCCAGGGATATTAGGGCCAGGGATATTAGGGCAGGGATATTAGGTCCAGGGATATTAGGGCCAGGGACATTAGGGCCAGGGATGTTAGGGCCAGGGATATTAGGGCCAGGGATATTAGGGCCAGGGATATTAGGGCCAGGGATATTAGGGCCAGGGATTTTAGGGCAAGGGATATTAGGGCCCAGGGATATTAGGGCCAGGGATATTAGAGCCAGGGATATTAGGGCCAGGGATATTAGGGCCAGGGATATTAGGGCCAGGGATATTAGGGCCAGGGATATTATGGCCAAGGATATCAGGGCCAGGGATATTAGGGCCAGGGATATTAGGGCCAAGGATATTAGGGCCAGGGATATTATGGCCAGGGATATTAGGGCCAGGGATATTAGGGCCAGAGATATTAGGGCCAGGGATATTAGAGCCAGGGATATTAGGGCCAGGGATATTAGGGCCAGGGATATTAGGGCCAGGGATATTAGGGCCAGGGATTTTAGGGCAAGGGATATTAGGGCCAGGGATATTAGGGCCAGGGATATTAGAGCCAGGGATATTAGGGCCAGGGATATTAGGGCCAGGGATATTAGGGCCAGGGATATTAGGGCCAGGGATATCAGGGCCAGGGATATCAGGGCCAGGGATATTAGGGCCAGGGATATTAGGGCCAGGGATATTAGGGCCAGGGATATTAGGGCCAGGGATATTAGGGCCAGGGATATTAGGGCCAGGGATATTAGGGCCAGCGTTATTAGGGCCAGGGATATTAGGGCCAGTGATATTATGGCCAGGGATATTAGGGCCAAGGATATTAGGGCCAGGGATATTAGGGCCAGGGATATTAGGGCCAGGGATATTAGGGCCAGGGATATTAGGGCCAGGGATATTAGGGCCAGGGATATCAGGGCCAGGGATATCAGGGCCAGGGATATTAGGGCCAGGGATATTAGGGCCAGGGATATTAGGGCCAGGGATATTACAGCCAGGGATATTAGGGCCAGGGAGATTAGGGCCAGCGTTATTAGGGCCAGGGATATTAGGGCCAGGGATATTATGGCCAGGGATATTAGGGCCAGGGATATTAGGGCCAGGGATATTAGGGCCAGGGATATTAGGGCCAGGGATATTAGGGCCAGGGATATTAGGGCCAGGGATATTAGGGCCAGGGATATTAGGGCCAGGGATATTAGGGCCAGGGATATTAGGGCCAGGGATATTAGGGCCAGGGATATAAGGGCCAGGGATATTAGGGCCAGGCATATTATGGCCAGGCATATTAGGGCCAGGGATATTAGGGCAAGGGATATTAGGGCCAGGGATATTAGGGCCAGGGATATTAGGGCCAGGGATATTAGGGCCAGGGATATTAGGGCCAGGGATATTAGGGCCAGGGATATTAGGGCCAGGGATATTAGGGCCAGGGATATTAGGGCCAGGGATTTTAGGGCAAGGGATATTAGGCCCAGGGATATTAGGGCCAGGGATATTAGAGCCAGGGATATTAGGGCCAGGGATATTAGGGCCAGGGATATTAGGGCCAGGGATATTAGGGCCAGGGATATTAGGGCCAGGGATATCAGGGCCAGGGATATCAGGGCCAGGGATATTAGGGCCAGGGATATTAGGGCCAGGGATATTAGGGCCAGGGATATTAGGGCCAGGGATATTAGGGCCAGAGACATTAGGGGCAGGGATATTAGGGCCAGGGAGATTAGGGCCAGCGTTATTAGGCCAGGGATATTAGGGCCAGGGATATATTGGCCAGGGATATTAAGGCCAGGGATATTAGGGCCAGGGATATTAGGGCCAGGGATATTAAGGCCAGGGATATTAGGGCCAGGGATATTAGGGCCAGGGATATTAGGGCCACGGATATTAGGGCCAAGGATATTAGGGCCAGGGATATTAGGGCCAGGGATATTAGGGCCAGGGATATTAGGGCCAGGGATATTAGGGCCAGGGATATAAGGGCCAGGGATATTAGGACCAGGCATATTATGGCCAGGGATATTAGGGCCAGGGATATTAGGGCAAGGGATATTAGGGCAAGGGATATTAGGGCCAGGGATATTAGGGCCAGGGATATTAGGGCCAGCGATATTAGGGCCAGGGATATTAGGGCCAGGGATATTAGGGCCAGGGATATTAGAGCCAGGCATATTAGGGCCAGGGATATTAGGGCCAGGGATATTAGGGCCAGGGATATTAGGGCCAGGGATATTAGGGCCTGGGATATTAGGGCCAGGGATATTAGGGCCAGGGATATTAGGGCCAGGGATATTAGGGCCAGGGATTTTAGGGCCAGGGATATTAGGGGCAGGGATATTAGGGCCATGGTTTATTAGGGCCAGGGATATTAGGGCCAGGGATATAAGGGCCAGGGATATTAGGGCCAGGCATATTATGCCCAGGGATATTAGGGCCAGGGATATTAGGGCCAGGGATATTAGGGCCAGGGATATTAAGGCCGGGGATATTAGGCCCAGGGATATTAGGGCCAGCGATATTAGGGCCAGCGATGTTAGGGCCAGGGATATTAGGGCCAGGGATATTAGGGCCAGGGATATTAGGGCCAGGGATATTAGGGCAGGGATATTAGGTCAGGGATATTAGGGCCAGGGATATTAGGGCCAGGGATATTAGGGCCAGGGATATTAGGGCCAGGGATATTAGGGCCAGGGATATTAGGGCCAGGGATATTAGGGCCAGGGATATCAGGGCCAGGGATTTTAGGGCCAGGGATTTTAGGGCAAGGGATATTAGGGCCTGGGATATTAGGGCCAGGGATATTAGGGCCAGGGATATTAGGGCCAGGGATATTAGGGCCAGGGATTTTAGGGCCAGGGATATTAGGGGCAGGGATATTAGGGCCATGGGTTATTAGGGCCAGGGATATTAGGGCCAGGGATATAAGGGCCAGGGATATTAGGGCCAGGCATATTATGCCCAGGGATATTAGGGCCAGGGATATTAGGGCCAGGGATATTAGGGCCAGGGATATTAAGGCCGGGGATATTAGGCCCAGGGATATTAGGGCCAGGGATATTAGGGCCAGCGATGTTAGGGCCAGGGATATTAGGGCCAGGGATATTAGGGCCAGGGATATTAGGGCCAGGGATATTAGGGCAGGGATATTAGGGCCAGGGATATTAGGGCCAGGGATATTAGGGCCAGGGATATTAGGGCCAGGGATATTAGGGCCAGGGATATTAGGGCCAGGGATATTAGGGCAAGGGATATTAGGGCCAGGGATATTAGGGCCAGGGATATTAGGGCCAGGGATTTTAGGGCCAGGGATTTTAGGGCAAGGGATATTAGGGCCAGGGATATTAGGGCCAGGGATATTAGAGCCAGGGATATTAGCGCCAGGGATATTAGGGCCAGGGATATTAGGGCCAGGGATATTAGGGCCAGGGATATTAGGGCCAGGGATATCAGGGCCAGGGATATCAGGGCCAGGGATCGGAGGGCCAGGGATATTAGGGCCAGGTATATTAGGGCCAGGGATATTAGGGCCAAGGATATTAGGGCCAGGGATATTAGGGCCAGGGATATTAGGGCCAGGGAGATTAGGGCCAGCGTTATCAGGGCCAGGGATATTAGGGCCAGGGATATTATGGCCAGGGATATTAGGGCCAGGGATATTAGGGCCAGGGATATTAGGGCCAGCGATATTAGGGCCAGGGATATTAGGGCCAGGGATATTAGGGCCATGGATATTAGGGCCAGGGATATAAGGGCCAGGGATATTAGGGCCAGGCATATTATGGCCAGGGATATTAGGGCCAGGGATATTAGGGCCTGGGATATTAGGGCCAGGGATATTAGGGCCAGGGATATTAGGGCCAGGGATATTAGGGCCAGGGATATTAGGGCCAGGGATTTTAGGGCCAAAAATATTAGGGGCAGGGATATTAGGGCCAGGGATATTAGGGCCAGGGATATTAGGGCCAGGGATATAAGGGCCAGGAATATTAGGGCCAGGCATATTATGCCCAGGGATATTAGGGCCAGGGATATTAGGGCCAGGGATATTAGAGCCAGGGATATTAAGGCCAGGGATATTAGGCCCAGGGATATTAGGGCCAGGGATATTAGGTCCAGCGATGTTAGGGCCAGGGATATTAGGGCCAGGGATATTAGGGTCAGGGATATTAGGGCCAGGGATATTAGGGCAGGGATATTAGGTCCAGGGATATTAGGGCCAGGGATATTAGGGCCAGGGATGTTAGGGCCAGGGATTTTAGGGCAAGGGATATTAGGCCCAGGGATATTAGGGCCAGGGATATTAGAGCCAGGGATATTAGGGCCAGGGATATTAGGGCCAGGGATATTAGGGCCAGGGATATTAGGGCCAGGGATATTAGGGCCAGGGATATCAGGGCCAGGGATATCAGGGCCAGGGATATTAGGGCCAGGGATATTAGGGCCAGGGATATTAGGGCCAGGGATATTAGGGCCAGGGATATTAGGGCCAGGGACATTAGGGGCAGGGATATTAGGGCCAGGGAGATTAGGGCCAGCGTTATTAGGCCAGGGATATTAGGGCCAGGGATATATTGGCCAGGGATATTAAGGCCAGGGATATTAGGGCCAGGGATATTAGGGCCAGGGATATTAAGGCCAGGGATATTAGGGCCAGGGATATTAGGGCCAGGGATATTAGGGCCACGGATATTAGGGCCAAGGATATTAGGGCCAGGGATATTAGGGCCAGGGATATTAGGGCCAGGGATATTAGGGCCAGGGATATTAGGGCCAGGGATATAAGGGCCAGGGATATTAGGACCAGGCATATTATGGCCAGGGATATTAGGGCCAGGGATATTAGGGCAAGGGATATTAGGGCAAGGGATATTAGGGCCAGGGATATTAGGGCCAGGGATATTAGGGCCAGCGATATTAGGGCCAGGGATATTAGGGCCAGGGATATTAGGGCCAGGGATATTAGAGCCAGGCATATTAGGGCCAGGGATATTAGGGCCAGGGATATTAGGGCCAGGGATATTAGGGCCAGGGATATTAGGGCCTGGGATATTAGGGCCAGGGATATTAGGGCCAGGGATATTAGGGCCAGGGATATTAGGGCCAGGGATTTTAGGGCCAGGGATATTAGGGGCAGGGATATTAGGGCCATGGTTTATTAGGGCCAGGGATATTAGGGCCAGGGATATAAGGGCCAGGGATATTAGGGCCAGGCATATTATGCCCAGGGATATTAGGGCCAGGGATATTAGGGCCAGGGATATTAGGGCCAGGTATATTAAGGCCGGGGATATTAGGCCCAGGGATATTAGGCCAGCGATATTAGGGCCAGCGATGTTAGGGCCAGGGATATTAGGGCCAGGGATATTAGGGCCAGGGATATTAGGGCCAGGGATATTAGGGCAGGGATATTAGGTCAGGGATATTAGGGCCAGGGATATTAGGGCCAGGGATATTAGGGCCAGGGATATTAGGGCCAGGGATATTAGGGCCAGGGATATTAGGGCCAGGGATATCAGGGCCAGGGATTTTAGGGCCAGGGATTTTAGGGCAAGGGATATTAGGGCCTGGGATATTAGGGCCAGGGATATTAGGGCCAGGGATATTAGGGCCAGGGATATTAGGGCCAGGGATTTTAGGGCCAGGGATATTAGGGGCAGGGATATTAGGGCCATGGGTTATTAGGGCCAGGGATATTAGGGCCAGGGATATAAGGGCCAGGGATATTAGGGCCAGGCATATTATGCCCAGGGATATTAGGGCCAGGGATATTAGGGCCAGGGATATTAGGGCCAGGGATATTAAGGCCGGGGATATTAGGCCCAGGGATATTAGGGCCAGGGATATTAGGGCCAGCGATGTTAGGGCCAGGGATATTAGGGCCAGGGATATTAGGGCCAGGGATATTAGGGCCAGGGATATTAGGGCAGGGATATTAGGGCCAGGGATATTAGGGCCAGGGATATTAGGGCCAGGGATATTAGGGCCAGGGATATTAGGGCCAGGGATATTAGGGCCAGGGATATTAGGGCAAGGGATATTAGGGCCAGGGATATTAGGGCCAGGGATATTAGGGCCAGGGATTTTAGGGCCAGGGATTTTAGGGCAAGGGATATTAGGGCCAGGGATATTAGGGCCAGGGATATTAGAGCCAGGGATATTAGCGCCAGGGATATTAGGGCCAGGGATATTAGGGCCAGGGATATTAGGGCCAGGGATATTAGGGCCAGGGATATCAGGGCCAGGGATATCAGGGCCAGGGATCGGAGGGCCAGGGATATTAGGGCCAGGTATATTAGGGCCAGGGATATTAGGGCCAAGGATATTAGGGCCAGGGATATTAGGGCCAGGGATATTAGGGCCAGGGAGATTAGGGCCAGCGTTATCAGGGCCAGGGATATTAGGGCCAGGGATATTATGGCCAGGGATATTAGGGCCAGGGATATTAGGGCCAGGGATATTAGGGCCAGCGATATTAGGGCCAGGGATATTAGGGCCAGGGATATTAGGGCCACGGATATTAGGGCCAGGGATATAAGGGCCAGGGATATTAGGGCCAGGCATATTATGGCCAGGGATATTAGGGCCAGGGATATTAGGGCCTGGGATATTAGGGCCAGGGATATTAGGGCCAGGGATATTAGGGCCAGGGATATTAGGGCCAGGGATATTAGGGCCAGGGATTTTAGGGCCAAAAATATTAGGGGCAGGGATATTAGGGCCAGGGATATTAGGGCCAGGGATATTAGGGCCAGGGATATAAGGGCCAGGAATATTAGGGCCAGGCATATTATGCCCAGGGATATTAGGGCCAGGGATATTAGGGCCAGGGATATTAGAGCCAGGGATATTAAGGCCAGGGATATTAGGCCCAGGGATATTAGGGCCAGGGATATTAGGTCCAGCGATGTTAGGGCCAGGGATATTAGGGCCAGGGATATTAGGGTCAGGGATATTAGGGCCAGGGATATTAGGGCAGGGATATTAGGTCCAGGGATATTAGGGCCAGGGATATTAGGGCCAGGGATGTTAGGGCCAGGGATTTTAGGGCAAGGGATATTAGGCCCAGGGATATTAGGGCCAGGGATATTAGAGCCAGGGATATTAGGGCCAGGGATATTAGGGCCAGGGATATTAGGGCCAGGGATATTAGGGCCAGGGATATTAGGGCCAGGGATATCAGGGCCAGGGATATCAGGGCCAGGGATATTAGGGCCAGGGATATTAGGGCCAGGGATATTAGGGCCAGGGATATTAGGACCAGGGATATTAGGGCCAGGGACATTAGGGGCAGGGATATTAGGGCCAGGGAGATTAGGGCCAGCGTTATTAGGCCAGGGATATTAGGGCCAGGGATATATTGGCCAGGGATATTAAGGCCAGGGATATTAGGGCCAGGGATATTAGGGCCAGGGATATTAAGGCCAGGGATATTAGGGCCAGGGATATTAGGGCCAGGGATATTAGGGCCACGGATATTAGGGCCAAGGATATTAGGGCCAGGGATATTAGGGCCAGGGATATTAGGGCCAGGGATATTAGGGCCAGGGATATTAGGGCCAGGGATATAAGGGCCAGGGATATTAGGACCAGGCATATTATGGCCAGGGATATTAGGGCCAGGGATATTAGGGCAAGGGATATTAGGGCAAGGGATATTAGGGCCAGGGATATTAGGGCCAGGGATATTAGGGCCAGCGATATTAGGGCCAGGGATATTAGGGCCAGGGATATTAGGGCCAGGGATATTAGAGCCAGGCATATTAGGGCCAGGGATATTAGGGCCAGGGATATTAGGGCCAGGGATATTAGGGCCAGGGATATTAGGGCCTGGGATATTAGGGCCAGGGATATTAGGGCCAGGGATATTAGGGCCAGGGATATTAGGGCCAGGGATTTTAGGGCCAGGGATATTAGGGGCAGGGATATTAGGGCCATGGTTTATTAGGGCCAGGGATATTAGGGCCAGGGATATAAGGGCCAGGGATATTAGGGCCAGGCATATTATGCCCAGGGATATTAGGGCCAGGGATATTAGGGCCAGGGATATTAGGGCCAGGGATATTAAGGCCGGGGATATTAGGCCCAGGGATATTAGGCCAGCGATATTAGGGCCAGCGATGTTAGGGCCAGGGATATTAGGGCCAGGGATATTAGGGCCAGGGATATTAGGGCCAGGGATATTAGGGCAGGGATATTAGGTCAGGGATATTAGGGCCAGGGATATTAGGGCCAGGGATATTAGGGCCAGGGATATTAGGGCCAGGGATATTAGGGCCAGGGATATTAGGGCCAGGGATATTAGGGCCAGGGATATCAGGGCCAGGGATATTAGGGCCAGGGATATTAGGGCCAGGGATATTAGGGCCAGGGATATTAGGGCCAGGGATATTAGGGCCAGGGATATTAGGGCCAGGGATATTAGGGCCAGGGATTTTAGGGCCAGGGATATTAGGGGCAGGGATATTAGGGCCAGGGATATTAGGGCCAGGGATATTAGGGCCAGGGATATAAGGGCCAGGGATATTAGGGCCAGGCATATTATGCCCAGGGATATTAGGGCCAGGGATATTAGGGCCAGGGATATTAGGGCCAGGGATATTAAGGCCGGGGATATTAGGCGCAGGGATATTAGGGCCAGGGATATTAGGGCCAGCGATGTTAGGGCCAGGGATATTAGGGCCAGGGATATTAGGGCCAGGGATATTAGGGCCAGGGATATTAGGGCAGGGATATTAGGTCAGGGATATTAGGGCCAGGGATATTAGGGCCAGGGATATTATGGCCAGGGATATTAGGGCCAGCGATATTAGGGCCAGGGATATTAGGGCCAGGGATATTAGGGCCAGGGATATTAGAGCCAGGGATATTAGGGCCAGGGATATTAGGGCCAGGGATATTAGGGCCAGGGATATTAGGGCCAGGGATTTTAGGGCAAGGGATATTAGGGCCAGAGATATTAGGGCCAGGGATATTAGGGCCAGGGATATTAGGGCAGGGATATTAGGTCCAGGGATATTAGGGCCAGGGACATTAGGGCCAGGGATGTTAGGGCCAGGGATATTAGGGCCAGGGATATTAGGGCCAGGGATATTAGGGCCAGGGATATTAGGGCCAGGGATTTTAGGGCAAGGGATATTAGGGCCCAGGGATATTAGGGCCAGGGATATTAGAGCCAGGGATATTAGGGCCAGGGATATTAGGGCCAGGGATATTAGGGCCAGGGATATTAGGGCCAGGGATATTATGGCCAAGGATATCAGGGCCAGGGATATTAGGGCCAGGGATATTAGGGCCAGGGATATTAGGGCCAGGGATATTATGGCCAGGGATATTAGGGCCAGGGATATTAGGGCCAGAGATATTAGGGCCAGGGATATTAGAGCCAGGGATATTAGGGCCAGGGATATTAGGGCCAGGGATATTAGGGCCAGGGATATTAGGGCCAGGGATTTTAGGGCAAGGGATATTAGGGCCAGGGATATTAGGGCCAGGGATATTAGAGCCAGGGATATTAGGGCCAGGGATATTAGGGCCAGGGATATTAGGGCCAGGGATATTAGGGCCAGGGATATCAGGGCCAGGGATATCAGGGCCAGGGATATTAGGGCCAGGGATATTAGGGCCAGGGATATTAGGGCCAGGGATATTAGGGCCAGGGATATTAGGGCCAGGGATATTAGGGCCAGGGATATTAGGGCCAGCGTTATTAGGGCCAGGGATATTAGGGCCAGGGATATTATGGCCAGGGATATTAGGGCCAGGGATATTAGGGCCAGGGATATTAGGGCCAGGGATATTAGGGCCAGGGATATTAGGGCCAGGGATATTAGGGCCAGGGATATTAGGGCCAGGGATATCAGGGCCAGGGATATCAGGGCCAGGGATATTAGGGCCAGGGATATTAGGGCCAGGGATATTAGGGCCAGGGATATTACAGCCAGGGATATTAGGGCCAGGGAGATTAGGGCCAGCGTTATTAGGGCCAGGGATATTAGGGCCAGGGATATTATGGCCAGGGATATTAGGGCCAGGGATATTAGGGCCAGGGATATTAGGGCCAGGGATATTAGGGCCAGGGATATTAGGGCCAGGGATATTAGGGCCAGGGATATTAGGGCCAGGGATATTAGGGCCAGGGATATTAGGGCCAGGGATATTAGGGCCAGGGATATTAGGGCCAGGGATATAAGGGCCAGGGATATTAGGGCCAGGCATATTATGGCCAGGCATATTAGGGCCAGGGATATTAGGGCAAGGGATATTAGGGCCAGGGATATTAGGGCCAGGGATATTAGGGCCAGGGATATTAGGGCCAGGGATATTAGGGCCAGGGATATTAGGGCCAGGGATATTAGGGCCAGGGATATTAGGGCCAGGGATATTAGGGCCAGGGATTTTAGGGCAAGGGATATTAGGCCCAGGGATATTAGGGCCAGGGATATTAGAGCCAGGGATATTAGGGCCAGGGATATTAGGGCCAGGGATATTAGGGCCAGGGATATTAGGGCCAGGGATATTAGGGCCAGGGATATCAGGGCCAGGGATATCAGGGCCAGGGATATTAGGGCCAGGGATATTAGGGCCAGGGATATTAGGGCCAGGGATATTAGGGCCAGGGATATTAGGGCCAGAGACATTAGGGGCAGGGATATTAGGGCCAGGGAGATTAGGGCCAGCGTTATTAGGCCAGGGATATTAGGGCCAGGGATATATTGGCCAGGGATATTAAGGCCAGGGATATTAGGGCCAGGGATATTAGGGCCAGGGATATTAAGGCCAGGGATATTAGGGCCAGGGATATTAGGGCCAGGGATATTAGGGCCACGGATATTAGGGGCAAGGATATTAGGGCCAGGGATATTAGGGCCAGGGATATTAGGGCCAGGGATATTAGGGCCAGGGATATTAGGGCCAGGGATATAAGGGCCAGGGATATTAGGACCAGGCATATTATGGCCAGGGATATTAGGGCCAGGGATATTAGGGCAAGGGATATTAGGGCAAGGGATATTAGGGCCAGGGATATTAGGGCCAGGGATATTAGGGCAAGGGATATTAGTGCCAGGGATATTAGAGCCAGGGATATTAGGGCCAGGGATATTAGGGCCAGGGATATTAGGGCCAGGGATATTAGGGCCAGGGATTTTAGGGGCAGGGATATTAGGGGCAGGGATATTAGGGCCATGGTTTATTAGGGCCAGGGATATTAGGGCCAGGGATATAAGGGCCAGGGATATTAGGGCCAGGCATATTATGCCCAGGGATATTAGGGCCAGGGATATTAGGGCCAGGGATATTAGGGCCAGGGATATTAAGGCCGGGGATATTAGGCCCAGGGATATTAGGCCAGCAATATTAGGGCCAGCGATGTTAGGGCCAGGGATATTAGGGCCAGGGATATTAGGGCCAGGGATATTAGGGCCAGGGATATTAGGGCAGGGATATTAGGTCAGGGATATTAGGGCCAGGGATATTAGGGCCAGGGATATTAGGGCCAGGGATATTAGGGCCAGGGATATTAGGGCCAGGGATATTAGGGCCAGGGATATTAGGGCCAGGGATATCAGGGCCAGGGATATTAGGGCCAGGGATATTAGGGCCAGGGATATTAGGGCCAGGGATATTAGGGCCAGGGATATTAGGGCCAGGGATATTAGGGCCAGGGATATTAGGGCCAGGGATTTTAGGGCCAGGGATATTAGGGGCAGGGATATTAGGGCCAGGGATATTAGGGCCAGGGATATTAGGGCCAGGGATATAAGGGCCAGGGATATTAGGGCCAGGCATATTATGCCCAGGGATATTAGGGCCAGGGATATTAGGGCCAGGGATATTAGGGCCAGGGATATTAAGGCCGGGGATATTAGGCGCAGGGATATTAGGGCCAGGGATATTAGGGCCAGCGATGTTAGGGCCAGGGATATTAGGGCCAGGGATATTAGGGCCAGGGATATTAGGGCCAGGGATATTAGGGCAGGGATATTAGGTCAGGGATATTAGGGCCAGGGATATTAGGGCCAGGGATATTATGGCCAGGGATATTAGGGCCAGCGATATTAGGGCCAGGGATATTAGGGCCAGGGATATTAGGGCCAGGGATATTAGAGCCAGGGATATTAGGGCCAGGGATATTAGGGCCAGGGATATTAGGGCCAGGGATATTAGGGCCAGGGATTTTAGGGCAAGGGATATTAGGGCCAGAGATATTAGGGCCAGGGATATTAGGGCCAGGGATATTAGGGCAGGGATATTAGGTCCAGGGATATTAGGGCCAGGGACATTAGGGCCAGGGATGTTAGGGCCAGGGATATTAGGGCCAGGGATATTAGGGCCAGGGATATTAGGGCCAGGGATATTAGGGCCAGGGATTTTAGGGCAAGGGATATTAGGGCCCAGGGATATTAGGGCCAGGGATATTAGAGCCAGGGATATTAGGGCCAGGGATATTAGGGCCAGGGATATTAGGGCCAGGGATATTAGGGCCAGGGATATTATGGCCAAGGATATCAGGGCCAGGGATATTAGGGCCAGGGATATTAGGGCCAGGGATATTAGGGCCAGGGATATTATGGCCAGGGATATTAGGGCCAGGGATATTAGGGCCAGAGATATTAGGGCCAGGGATATTAGAGCCAGGGATATTAGGGCCAGGGATATTAGGGCCAGGGATATTAGGGCCAGGGATATTAGGGCCAGGGATTTTAGGGCAAGGGATATTAGGGCCAGGGATATTAGGGCCAGGGATATTAGAGCCAGGGATATTAGGGCCAGGGATATTAGGGCCAGGGATATTAGGGCCAGGGATATTAGGGCCAGGGATATCAGGGCCAGGGATATCAGGGCCAGGGATATTAGGGCCAGGGATATTAGGGCCAGGGATATTAGGGCCAGGGATATTAGGGCCAGGGATATTAGGGCCAGGGATATTAGGGCCAGGGATATTAGGGCCAGCGTTATTAGGGCCAGGGATATTAGGGCCAGGGATATTATGGCCAGGGATATTAGGGCCAGGGATATTAGGGCCAGGGATATTAGGGCCAGGGATATTAGGGCCAGGGATATTAGGGCCAGGGATATTAGGGCCAGGGATATTAGGGCCAGGGATATCAGGGCCAGGGATATCAGGGCCAGGGATATTAGGGCCAGGGATATTAGGGCCAGGGATATTAGGGCCAGGGATATTACAGCCAGGGATATTAGGGCCAGGGAGATTAGGGCCAGCGTTATTAGGGCCAGGGATATTAGGGCCAGGGATATTATGGCCAGGGATATTAGGGCCAGGGATATTAGGGCCAGGGATATTAGGGCCAGGGATATTAGGGCCAGGGATATTAGGGCCAGGGATATTAGGGCCAGGGATATTAGGGCCAGGGATATTAGGGCCAGGGATATTAGGGCCAGGGATATTAGGGCCAGGGATATTAGGGCCAGGGATATAAGGGCCAGGGATATTAGGGCCAGGCATATTATGGCCAGGCATATTAGGGCCAGGGATATTAGGGCAAGGGATATTAGGGCCAGGGATATTAGGGCCAGGGATATTAGGGCCAGGGATATTAGGGCCAGGGATATTAGGGCCAGGGATATTAGGGCCAGGGATATTAGGGCCAGGGATATTAGGGCCAGGGATATTAGGGCCAGGGATTTTAGGGCAAGGGATATTAGGCCCAGGGATATTAGGGCCAGGGATATTAGAGCCAGGGATATTAGGGCCAGGGATATTAGGGCCAGGGATATTAGGGCCAGGGATATTAGGGCCAGGGATATTAGGGCCAGGGATATCAGGGCCAGGGATATCAGGGCCAGGGATATTAGGGCCAGGGATATTAGGGCCAGGGATATTAGGGCCAGGGATATTAGGGCCAGGGATATTAGGGCCAGAGACATTAGGGGCAGGGATATTAGGGCCAGGGAGATTAGGGCCAGCGTTATTAGGCCAGGGATATTAGGGCCAGGGATATATTGGCCAGGGATATTAAGGCCAGGGATATTAGGGCCAGGGATATTAGGGCCAGGGATATTAAGGCCAGGGATATTAGGGCCAGGGATATTAGGGCCAGGGATATTAGGGCCACGGATATTAGGGCCAAGGATATTAGGGCCAGGGATATTAGGGCCAGGGATATTAGGGCCAGGGATATTAGGGCCAGGGATATTAGGGCCAGGGATATAAGGGCCAGGGATATTAGGACCAGGCATATTATGGCCAGGGATATTAGGGCCAGGGATATTAGGGCAAGGGATATTAGGGCAAGGGATATTAGGGCCAGGGATATTAGGGCCAGGGATATTAGGGCCAGCGATATTAGGGCCAGGGATATTAGGGCCAGGGATATTAGGGCCAGGGATATTAGAGCCAGGCATATTAGGGCCAGGGATATTAGGGCCAGGGATATTAGGGCCAGGGATATTAGGGCCAGGGATATTAGGGCCTGGGATATTAGGGCCAGGGATATTAGGGCCAGGGATATTAGGGCCAGGGATATTAGGGCCAGGGATTTTAGGGCCAGGGATATTAGGGGCAGGGATATTAGGGCCATGGTTTATTAGGGCCAGGGATATTAGGGCCAGGGATATAAGGGCCAGGGATATTAGGGCCAGGCATATTATGCCCAGGGATATTAGGGCCAGGGATATTAGGGCCAGGGATATTAGGGCCAGGGATATTAAGGCCGGGGATATTAGGCCCAGGGATATTAGGGCCAGCGATATTAGGGCCAGCGATGTTAGGGCCAGGGATATTAGGGCCAGGGATATTAGGGCCAGGGATATTAGGGCCAGGGATATTAGGGCAGGGATATTAGGTCAGGGATATTAGGGCCAGGGATATTAGGGCCAGGGATATTAGGGCCAGGGATATTAGGGCCAGGGATATTAGGGCCAGGGATATTAGGGCCAGGGATATTAGGGCCAGGGATATCAGGGCCAGGGATTTTAGGGCCAGGGATTTTAGGGCAAGGGATATTAGGGCCTGGGATATTAGGGCCAGGGATATTAGGGCCAGGGATATTAGGGCCAGGGATGTTAGGGCCAGGGATTTTAGGGCCAGGGATATTAGGGGCAGGGATATTAGGGCCATGGGTTATTAGGGCCAGGGATATTAGGGCCAGGGATATAAGGGCCAGGGATATTAGGGCCAGGCATATTATGCCCAGGGATATTAGGGCCAGGGATATTAGGGCCAGGGATATTAGGGCCAGGGATATTAAGGCCGGGGATATTAGGCCCAGGGATATTAGGGCCAGGGATATTAGGGCCAGCGATGTTAGGGCCAGGGATATTAGGGCCAGGGATATTAGGGCCAGGGATATTAGGGCCAGGGATATTAGGGCAGGGATATTAGGGCCAGGGATATTAGGGCCAGGGATATTAGGGCCAGGGATATTAGGGCCAGGGATATTAGGGCCAGGGATATTAGGGCCAGGGATATTAGGGCAAGGGATATTAGGGCCAGGGATATTAGGGCCAGGGATATTAGGGCCAGGGATTTTAGGGCCAGGGATTTTAGGGCAAGGGATATTAGGGCCAGGGATATTAGGGCCAGGGATATTAGAGCCAGGGATATTAGCGCCAGGGATATTAGGGCCAGGGATATTAGGGCCAGGGATATTAGGGCCAGGGATATTAGGGCCAGGGATATCAGGGCCAGGGATATCAGGGCCAGGGATCGGAGGGCCAGGGATATTAGGGCCAGGTATATTAGGGCCAGGGATATTAGGGCCAAGGATATTAGGGCCAGGGATATTAGGGCCAGGGATATTAGGGCCAGGGAGATTAGGGCCAGCGTTATCAGGGCCAGGGATATTAGGGCCAGGGATATTATGGCCAGGGATATTAGGGCCAGGGATATTAGGGCCAGGGATATTAGGGCCAGCGATATTAGGGCCAGGGATATTAGGGCCAGGGATATTAGGGCCACGGATATTAGGGCCAGGGATATAAGGGCCAGGGATATTAGGGCCAGGCATATTATGGCCAGGGATATTAGGGCCAGGGATATTAGGGCCTGGGATATTAGGGCCAGGGATATTAGGGCCAGGGATATTAGGGCCAGGGATATTAGGGCCAGGGATATTAGGGCCAGGGATTTTAGGGCCAAAAATATTAGGGGCAGGGATATTAGGGCCAGGGATATTAGGGCCAGGGATATTAGGGCCAGGGATATAAGGGCCAGGAATATTAGGGCCAGGCATATTATGCCCAGGGATATTAGGGCCAGGGATATTAGGGCCAGGGATATTAGAGCCAGGGATATTAAGGCCAGGGATATTAGGCCCAGGGATATTAGGGCCAGGGATATTAGGTCCAGCGATGTTAGGGCCAGGGATATTAGGGCCAGGGATATTAGGGTCAGGGATATTAGGGCCAGGGATATTAGGGCAGGGATATTAGGTCCAGGGATATTAGGGCCAGGGATATTAGGGCCAGGGATGTTAGGGCCAGGGATTTTAGGGCAAGGGATATTAGGCCCAGGGATATTAGGGCCAGGGATATTAGAGCCAGGGATATTAGGGCCAGGGATATTAGGGCCAGGGATATTAGGGCCAGGGATATTAGGGCCAGGGATATTAGGGCCAGGGATATCAGGGCCAGGGATATCAGGGCCAGGGATATTAGGGCCAGGGATATTAGGGCCAGGGATATTAGGGCCAGGGATATTAGGGCCAGGGATATTAGGGCCAGGGACATTAGGGGCAGGGATATTAGGGCCAGGGAGATTAGGGCCAGCGTTATTAGGCCAGGGATATTAGGGCCAGGGATATATTGGCCAGGGATATTAAGGCCAGGGATATTAGGGCCAGGGATATTAGGGCCAGGGATATTAAGGCCAGGGATATTAGGGCCAGGGATATTAGGGCCAGGGATATTAGGGCCACGGATATTAGGGCCAAGGATATTAGGGCCAGGGATATTAGGGCCAGGGATATTAGGGCCAGGGATATTAGGGCCAGGGATATTAGGGCCAGGGATATAAGGGCCAGGGATATTAGGACCAGGCATATTATGGCCAGGGATATTAGGGCCAGGGATATTAGGGCAAGGGATATTAGGGCAAGGGATATTAGGGCCAGGGATATTAGGGCCAGGGATATTAGGGCCAGCGATATTAGGGCCAGGGATATTAGGGCCAGGGATATTAGGGCCAGGGATATTAGAGCCAGGCATATTAGGGCCAGGGATATTAGGGCCAGGGATATTAGGGCCAGGGATATTAGGGCCAGGGATATTAGGGCCTGGGATATTAGGGCCAGGGATATTAGGGCCAGGGATATTAGGGCCAGGGATATTAGGGCCAGGGATTTTAGGGCCAGGGATATTAGGGGCAGGGATATTAGGGCCATGGTTTATTAGGGCCAGGGATATTAGGGCCAGGGATATAAGGGCCAGGGATATTAGGGCCAGGCATATTATGCCCAGGGATATTAGGGCCAGGGATATTAGGGCCAGGGATATTAGGGCCAGGGATATTAAGGCCGGGGATATTAGGCCCAGGGATATTAGGCCAGCGATATTAGGGCCAGCAATGTTAGGGCCAGGGATATTAGGGCCAGGGATATTAGGGCCAGGGATATTAGGGCCAGGGATATTAGGGCAGGGATATTAGGTCAGGGATATTAGGGCCAGGGATATTAGGGCCAGGGATATTAGGGCCAGGGATATTAGGGCCAGGGATATTAGGGCCAGGGATATTAGGGCCAGGGATATTAGGGCCAGGGATATCAGGGCCAGGGATTTTAGGGCCAGGGATTTTAGGGCAAGGGATATTAGGGCCAGGGATATTAGGGCCAGGGATATTAGAGCCAGGGATATTAGGGCCAGGGATATTAGGGCCAGGGATATTAGGGGCCAGGGATATTAGGGCCAGGGATATTAGGGCCAGGGATATCAGGGCCAGGGATATCAGGGCCAGGGATATGAGGGCCAGGGATATTAGGGCCAGGGATATTAGGGCCAGGGATATTAGGGCCAAGGATATTAGGGCCAGGGATATTAGGGCCAGGGATATTAGGGCCAGGGAGATTAGGGCCAGCATTATTAGGGCCAGGGATATTAGGGCCAGGAATATTATGGCCAGGGATATTAGGGCCAGGGATATTAGGGCCAGGGATATTAGGGCCAGGGATATTAGGGCCAGGGATATTAGGTCCAGGGATATTAGGGCCACGGATATTAGGGCCAGGGATATTAGGGCCAGGGATATTAGGGCCAGGGATATTAGCGCCAGGGATATTAGGGCCAGGGATATTAGGGCCAGGGATATAAGGGCCAGGGATATTAGGGCCAGGCATATTATGGCCAGGGATATTAGGGCCAGGGATATTAGGGCCTGGGATATTAGGGCCAGGGATATTAGGGCCAGGGATATTAGGACCAGGGATATTAGGGCCAGGGATATTCGGGCCAGGGATTTTAGGGCCAGGGATATTAGGGGCAGGGATATTAGGGCCAGGGATATTAGGGCCAGGGATATTAGGGCCAGGGATATAAGGGCCAGGAATATTAGGGCCAGGCATATTATGCCCAGGGATATTAGGGCCAGGGATATTAGGGCCAGGGATATTAAAGCCAGGGATATTAAGGCCAGGGATATTAGGCCCAGGGATTTTAGGGCCAGGGATATTAGGTCCAGCGATGTTAGGGCCAGGGATATTAGGGCCAGGGATATTAGGGCCAGGGATATTAGGGCCAGGGATATTAGGGCAGGGATATTAGGTCCAGGGATATTAGGGCCAGGGATATTAGGGCCAGGGATGTTAGGGCCAGGGATATTAGCGCCAGGGATATTAGGGCCAGGGATATTAGGGCCAGGGTTATTAGGGCCAGGGATATTAGGGCCAGGGATATTAGGGCCAGGGATATTAGGGCCAGGGATATTAGGGCCAGGGATGTTAGGGCCAGGGATATTAGCGCCAGGGATATTAGGGCGAGGGATATTAGGGCCAGGGATATTAGGGCCAGGGATATTAGGGCCAGGGATATTAGGGCCAGGGATATTAGGGCCAGGGATATTAGGGCCAGGGATTTTAGGGCAAGGGATATTAGGGCCCAGGGATATTAGGGCCAGGGATATTAGAGCCAGGGATATTAGGGCCAGGGATATTAGGGCCAGGGATATTAGGGCCAGGGATATTAGGGCCAGGGATATTAGGGCCAGGGATATCAGGGCCAGGGATATTAGGGCCAGGCATATTATGGCCAGGGATATTAGGGCCAGGTATATTAGGGCAAGGGATATTAGGGCCAGGGATATTAGGGCCAGGGATATTAGGGCCAGGGATATTAGGGCCAGCAATATTAGGGCCTGGGATATTAGGGCCAGGGATATTAGGGCCAGGGATATTAGAGCCAGGCATATTAGGGCCAGGGATATTAGGGCCAGGGATATTAGGGCCAGGGATATTAGGGCCAGGGATATTAGGGCCAGGGATATTAGGGCCTGGGATATTAGGGCCAGGGATATTAGGGCCAGGGATATTAGGGCCAGGGATATTAGGGCCAGGGATTTTAGGGCCAGGGATATTAGGGGCAGGGATATTAGGGCCATGGGTTATTAGGGCCAGGGATATTAGGGCCAGGGATATAAGGGCCAGGGATATTAGGGCCAGGCATATTATGCCCAGGGATATTAGGGCCAGGGATATTAGGGCCAGGGATATTAGGGCCAGGGATATTAAGGCCGGGGATATTAGGCCCAGGGATATTAGGGCCAGGGATATTAGGGCCAGCGATGTTAGGGCCAGGGATATTAGGGCCAGGGATATTAGGGCCAGGGATATTAGGGCCAGGGATATTAGGGCAGGGATATTAGGGCCAGGGATATTAGGGCCAGGGATATTAGGGCCAGGGATATTAGGGCCAGGGATATTAGGGCCAGGGATATTAGGGCCAGGGATATTAGGGGAAGGGATATTAGGGCCAGGGATATTAGGGCCAGGGATATTAGGGCCAGGGATTTTAGGGCCAGGGATTTTAGGGCAAGGGATATTAGGGCCAGGGATATTAGGGCCAGGGATATTAGAGCCAGGGATATTAGCGCCAGGGATATTAGGGCCAGGGATATTAGGGCAAGGGATATTAGGGCCAGGGATATTAGGGCCAGGGATATCAGGGCCAGGGATATCAGGGCCAGGGATAGGAGGGCCAGGGATATTAGGGCCAGGTATATTAGGGCCAGGGATATTAGGGCCAAGGATATTAGGGCCAGGGATATTAGGGCCAGGGATATTAGGGCCAGGGAGATTAGGGCCAGCGTTATCAGGGCCAGGGATATTAGGGCCAGGGATATTATGGCCAGGGATATTAGGGCCAGGGATATTAGGGCCAGGGATATTAGGGCCAGCGATATTAGGGCCAGGGATATTAGGGCCAGGGATATTAGAGCCACGGATATTAGGGCCAGGGATATAAGGGCCAGGGATATTAGGGCCAGGCATATTATGGCCAGGGATATTAGGGCCAGGGATATTAGGGCCTGGGATATTAGGGCCAGGGATATTAGGGCCAGGGATATTAGGGCCAGGGATATTAGGGCCAGGGATATTAGGGCCAGGGATTTTAGGGCCAGGGATATTAGGGGCAGGGATATTAGGGCCAGGGATATTAGGGCCAGGGATATTAGGGCCAGGGATATAAGGGCCAGGAATATTAGGGCCAGGCATATTATGCCCAGGGATATTAGGGCCAGGGATATTAGGGCCAGGGATATTAGAGCCAGGGATATTAAGGCCAGGGATATTAGGCCCAGGGATATTAGGGCCAGGGATATTAGGTCCAGCGATGTTAGGGCCAGGGATATTAGGGCCAGGGATATTAGGGTCAGGGATATTAGGGCCAGGGATATTAGGGCAGGGATATTAGGTCCAGGGATATTAGGGCCAGGGATATTAGGGCCAGGGATGTTAGGGCCAGGGATATTAGCGCCAGGGATATTAGGGCCAGGGATATTAGGGCCAGGGTTATTAGGGCCAGGGATATTAGGGCCAGGGATATTAGGGCGAGGGATATTAGGGCCAGGGATATTAGGGCCAGGGATATTAGGGCCAGGGATATTAGGGCCAGGGATATTAGGGCCAGGGATATTAGGGCCAGGGATTTTAGGGCAAGGGATATTAGGGCCCAGGGATATTAGGGCCAGGGATATTAGAGCCAGGGATATTAGGGCCAGGGATATTAGGGCCAGGGATATTAGGGCCAGGGATATTAGGGCCAGGGATATTAGGGCCAGGGATATCAGGGCCAGGGATATTAGGGCCAGGGATATTAGGGCCAGGGATATTAGGGCCAGGGATATTATGGCCAGGGATATTAGGGCCAGCGATATTAGGGCCAGTGATATTAGAGCCAGGGATATTAGGGCCAGGGATATTAGAGCCAGGGATATTAGGGCCAGGGATATTAGGGCCAGGGATATTAGGGCCAGGGATATTAGGGCCAGGGATTTTAGGGCAAGGGATATTAGGGCCAGGGATATTAGGGCCAGGGATATTAGAGCCAGGGATATTAGGGCCAGGGATATTAGGGCCAGGGATGTTAGGGCCAGGGATATTAGCGCCAGGGATATTAGGGCCAGGGATATTAGGGCCAGGGTTATTAGGGCCAGGGATATTAGGGCCAGGGATATTAGGGCGAGGGATATTAGGGCCAGGGATATTAGGGCCAGGGATATTAGGGCCAGGGATATTAGGGCCAGGGATATTAGGGCCAGGGATATTAGGGCCAGGGATTTTAGGGCAAGGGATATTAGGGCCCAGGGATATTAGGGCCAGGGATATTAGAGCCAGGGATATTAGGGCCAGGGATATTAGGGCCAGGGATATTAGGGCCAGGGATATTAGGGCCAGGGATATTAGGGCCAGGGATATCAGGGCCAGGGATATTAGGGCCAGGGATATTAGGGCCAGGGATATTAGGGCCAGGGATATTATGGCCAGGGATATTAGGGCCAGCGATATTAGGGCCAGTGATATTAGAGCTAGGGATATTAGGGCCAGGGATATTAGAGCCAGGGATATTAGGGCCAGGGATATTAGGGCCAGGGATATTAGGGCCAGGGATATTAGGGCCAGGGATTTCAGGGCAAGGGATATTAGGGCCAGGGATATTAGGGCCAGGGATATTAGAGCCAGGGATATTAGGGCCAGGGATATTAGGGCCAGGGATATTAGGGCCACGGTTATTAGGGCCAGGGATATCAGGGCCAGGGATATCAGGGCCAGGGATATTAGGGCCAGGGATATTAGGGCCAGGGATATTAGGGCCAGGGATATTAGGGCCAGGGAGATTAGGGCCAGCATTATTAGGGCCAGGGATATTAGGGCCAGGGATATTATGGCCAGGGATATTAGGGCCAGGGTTATTAGGGCCAGGGATATTAGGGCCAGGGATATTAGGGCGAGGGATATTAGGGCCAGGGATATTAGGGCCAGGGATATTAGGGCCAGGGATATTAGGGCCAGGGATATTAGGGCCAGGGATATTAGGGCCAGGGATTTTAGGGCAAGGGATATTAGGGCCCAGGGATATTAGGGCCAGGGATATTAGAGCCAGGGATATTAGGGCCAGGGATTTTAGAGCCAGGGATATTAGGGCCAGGGATATTAGGGCCAGGGATATTAGGACCAGGGATATCAGGGCCAGGGATATTAGGGCCAGGGATATTAGGGCCAGGGATATTAGGGCCAGGGATATTATGGCCAGGGATATTAGGGCCAGCGATATTAGGGCCAGGGATATTAGGGCCAGGGATATTAGGGCCAGGGATATTAGGGCCAGGGAGATTAGGGCCAGCATTATTAGAGCCAGGGATATTAGGGCCAGGGATATTATGGCCAGGGATATTAGGGTCAGGGATATTAGGGCCATGGATATTAGGGCCAGGGATATTAGGGCCAGGGATATTAGGGCCAGGGATATTAGGGCCACGGATATTAGGGCCAGGGATATTAGGGCCAGGGATATTAGGGCCAGGGATATTAGCGCCAGGGATATTAGGGCCAGGGATATTAGGGCCAGGGATATAAGGGCCAGGGATATTAGGGCCAGGCATATTATGGCCAGGGATATTAGGGCCAGGGATATTAGGGCCTGGGATATTAGGGCCAGGGATATTAGGGCCAGGGATATTAGGGCCAGGGATATTAGGGCCAGGGATTTTAGGGCCAGGGATATTAGGGGCAGGGATATTAGGGACAGGGATATTAGGGCCAGGGATATTAGGGCCAGGGATATAAGGGCCAGGAATATTAGGGCCAGGCATATTATGCCCAGGGATATTAGGGCCAGGGATATTAGGGCCAGGGATATTAGAGCCAGGGATATTAAGGCCAGGGATATTAGGCCCAGGGATATTAGGGCCAGGGATATTAGGTCCAGCGATGTTAGGGCCAGGGATATTAGGGCCAGGGATATTAGGGCCAGTAATATTAGGGCCAGGGATATTAGGGCAGGGATATTAGGTCCAGGGATATTAGGGCCAGGGATATTAGGGCCAGGGATGTTAGGGCCAGGGATATTAGCGCCAGGGATATTAGGGCCAGGGATATTAGGGCCAGGGTTATTAGGGCCAGGGATATTAGGGCCAGGGATATTAGGGCGAGGGATATTAGGGCCAGGGATATTAGGGCCAGGGATATTAGGGCCAGGGATATTAGGGCCAGGGATATTAGGGCCAGGGATATTAGGGCCAGGGATTTTAGGGCAAGGGATATTAGGGCCCAGGGATATTAGGGCCAGGGATATTAGAGCCAGGGATATTAGGGCCAGGGATATTAGGGCCAGGGATATTAGGGCCAGGGATATTAGGGCCAGGGATATTAGGGCCAGGGATATCAGGGCCAGGGATATTAGGGCCAGGGATATTAGGGCCAGGGATATTATGGCCAGGGATATTAGGGACAGCGATATTAGAGCCAGTGATATTAGAGCCAGGGATATTAGGGCCAGGGATATTAGAGCCAGGGATATTAGGGCCAGGGATATTAGGGCCAGGGATATTAGGGCCAGGGATATTAGGGCCAGGGATTTTAGGGCAAGGGATATTAGGGCCAGGGATATTAGGGCCAGGGATATTAGAGCCAGGGATATTAGGGCATGGGATATTAGGGCCAGGGATGTTAGGGCCAGGGATATTAGCGCCAGGGATATTAGGGCCAGGGATATTAGGGCCAGGGTTATTAGGGCCAGGGATATTAGGGCCAGGGATATTAGGGCGAGGGATATTAGGGCCAGGGATATTAGGGCCAGGGATATTAGGGCCAGGGATATTAGGGCCAGGGATATTAGGG